>NW_024037047.1:21160463-22360463 GCF_015706575.1 Patiria miniata | reverse complement strand
TCATGCATTACGCCAATTTCAGTGTACATGTAGTTTCGTTTTAATAAAAAAGCTATTCATGTTTTACCCTCTACAAGTTTTTCCTCATAAAAACTCAGTAGACCGATAAATCTTTGCCTATAGCCCCAAACTTGCCATCTACCGATCATAAACATAAAGATACATTTGGTCTTTTAGTCTTTTATATTTGCCATTCCCTGTAACAAACAAATAAACAGTGCAAATATATCGAGAGCTACATCGTTTGGTCAGTTAGAACTATGTGAATATATTTATGAACAGAAAATCATCTGCTTCCAGTGGAACCATTGTTTTAACTTGAACCAAAAAAATCCTTTCGGGTTTTATAAGTTTCAGTATACTTCAGTATATTTCATCACAGTGCATCCAGAATCCAACATTTTCTGGGGCCTTAAAGCGGGCCCCTGGCCCTGTGGCCCCACAACGTAAGGGCTCAGAAAATAAAACAAAACATCCACGAAGGTAATTACCAAATGTAAGAAAGGAGCCTTGCAACAATAATATTTACATGGGATGTCATGCATAATGATACAATTCTTTTCTAGAATTAAATGGAACCAAATATGGACATAAACATACAGGGTTCTCCACTTTTCAGTACAGTTAAACGTTTTAAGAGCAACAGTATAATATTCTAAACAAAATAATGAAATAAATTGTCTTTATAATCTCAAAACACTTTTGCTAAAAAAAGTCAAATGACAGTGGCCAGGAAGCGCCTCAGATTGCACCACATAGGCCTAGCATCCATATTCAAAATAAAGCCACGACGTAAGGGCTTTGCGCTCCGCTTTTGCATTAATTTTGTCCGTCCTTTAGAAATTCCAGCACCCCCCAACAAAAGTTTGTTCCAGCGACAGTGACGCTGTCGCGCTTGCACGAGTAAGCGCGGGGGAAGTAATCGAACGCACTGAACGTTGAAGCTTGGCCGGTGACATCCTGGAGCAGTACGGAGGATCCAGGTCTATATTTATGCATGGCTGAGCAAAAGCAACACAAGGCCGGCCCAAGACCTTGACAAAGTGCATCCTACGAAATCAATCACGCATTTTTGCCATGTAGCCTCGATCCTTCAAATTCCTCCACTTTGGCAAAGAGGATTTTGAAGGTTAATTTGGAATAATTTGTGACCTGTCAATAATTCCACAGGGTAGGCCGGTTCCCGCACCCACAATCAGTATTAATAATGTACGGACCGGGAGCGTCCATGACAAAAACTTACAAGATTGATTGAGTTGGATTCGAACCCACGACCTGCTGCTTACTGTGCCCCGAACTGACTTACCTGGAAGTTGGCAACTAAGCTCATCCCTAGGGCGGCAAGCGAACCCAGGACCAGGGCAGCCTTGTTGCACTTGAAGACACCCTCTGGCACCTCACGGTAGTACTCCGCAACTTGCTTATAGCGGACGTAGATGGTGGCAAAGGCTACAAGAATTTCAATGACAAAATGGATCTTCATAAACAAAATTAATTTAGGACCACTTTCCCACTTTACTGCAAAACAGAATTAACGAAATACACCTCATGAAAAGCAATTTTGTACAGATTTTCAAATGCAAATTTAAGATTTCCTGAATTGGAAACAGATATGTTTGAAACTGAAATTCAGTCGCCCTAAAATGTTTGGTGAAATTTTCATTTTTTTGTTTTAATTCTGGATTTTGCCTTTCACCGGCATACTTGGGGCTCTCTGCAAGCTTTCAAGAAAAAAAACTCATGGGGCGACTCGGTTGGGAGTTGAACCCATGACCTCCTGCTTACAGACGTCTTACCACTCGACCACCGAGCTTGCCAATGGACGGTTTAAATCTGATATAGCAGTGAGTACCGCAACCAATATGAGGACGGGCATTAAAATTGCAAAAATGTTTACCTAGTGCACTTGCAATGTTGAGAAGTTGCCCGAATATACAGCTTTCTGGTGGCTCTGTCCCTGTGTCACTATAATACAATTTGATAGAAAAACATACATAACAACGATGTACAGGAACACAATGGCCGGCACTGTAAAATCTTTAAAGGGGCCGATTTCTTGGGGGCTCAGGAGCTTGAGCCCCCCCACCCCCCCCCCCCCCCAAGTTGCAGACATTGTATACGTTGCAGGATTCTGAACAACTTCCCTGCAATCTTCCCGTTGTGAAGTTATCAGTATTGGTGAGTCAAGCAGTTGCTAATGAAAATATCCTCCGAACATGTCTGGGACAAATGCAGAGCTTTTTCCAGACGAAGTGAATGATTCTACCCGCAACTTGTCCAGAACTCGTCCTGGAATATGAATTGAAATGGGCCCTAAGTAGACCCTTAAAATAGAACACTGGAGAAACTCTAATACAGGAAAAAATACAAACATGTATCCCTATCGCAACATGGGAAACAAAGGGAAAATAGGAAGTAGAACAATTCGACTTCCTGCTTGTCGAACATATCAGTCATGCAACTGGGAATCTAGAAAAAACGAGGAAATTCCAGACAACACAAGACTTTGAATAGTGTTTTTTAATTTGTAGTGGCATTCGTGAAGAGTAAAGAAAAAACAAGGATAAGGCCCAAAAAAAAATTTCTCCGGTTTCTGGTATGGAGCTTGCCCAAAAAGTGGTGCGGCGACGCAGCTGTTTTTTTTTTTTACCTGATTTTTTTTGCCTCAAATGTCGGCTGATGACTGTAAATGGTGCCCGACTAAGGCAAAAAAAAAAAATATTCGGTCTCTGGTCAGACCAAAGTTCCGGAATTGACGCGGCCACACGGCTTTTTTTTTTTTCAGCTTGGATTGTACAGACACGGTGGGTACTATTTTGCTTTTTTTGGTGTCCTCATGTACATTGGTGGCCTCCATAATTTGCCTTGGTGCTTTCGATCATTGGCCTTGGTGCAATTTCCCATTCCTTGGTGCTCTTTGGTAAAAAAAATTGAGGTGCGGAAATAGAGGGCGCTGTTGGAGCTACCACGGAACATTTTGGAGAAAAAAAAAGATCGACGCGCATGCTTAAAATCGACGCGCGCGCTGACCAGAGACCGACTTATTTTTTTTTTTGGCCTAAACTTAGTGCAAATATATGGGAGTCCAGAGAGGCCACATAAAGCTTCTTCTCGATCATAACCCCATCCGAAAACACGTTAAAATTGTGCAGCAGCAGGATTCCAGTCAAACCAGTGAGTCTGGCGGTTTTGAGACATCATCTTTCATTGAAAAAAAAACTTGTTCATTTTGCCGACGCGCATAGCTACGGCGACGCGCGTGCATACCAGAAACCGGAGACTTTTTTTGTTTGGCCTACGTAACAGCCAATCAGAGGAAAAGCTGCATGCCTGACATACCTGATGTAAGGGAAACCGGCCGACACATGGCCCAGCCCGACAGCGATGCAATATCTGGAAGCAAAAATGAAACAAACTATTCACGAATGTCCCCTCCAACCTCATCAACCCTCAAATTTGTTTCCACAAATCTCAACATCTGTACAGTTAACTAATTCTGCCCTCTGAAAACCACAAGGTTCTTGAGATACTTTTGTAAAGATCTGAAATACCTGACAAGTATGGCCTAAAATTTCTTTCTTTGATAAAAAAAAGGCTTTCTCACAGCGAACACAGCAAACTTCAAACAGAGTAAGAATGCAAAGTTTACCAGACAAATGTTACGGCCTTTTACACATTTATCACAGTGCACTTTTTTTTAAAAGAAAGTGTAACTGGTATCCTGTTATATCGAGTTAATGAACAAAATGCTTACGGCACAATGATGGCTAATGCCAAGGAGAGACCGACAGATATCGGTAACCAGCCAAGACCAACAAACAGCCACGGGGTGCACATGGTTCTCTTCTCTGTGACCTCAACTCTGCTGATGAGGGAAAAAGAAAAAAAGTGATTTATTTTTTCTTTTTAGGGTGGGTGGAAGGTAATCTTGGCCCAAGACGCTAGTGGTCAATAGTGGACGGTGCATAGTGCGCCCTCTAGTGGCACAACAATTAGACCAGCGGGCCGATTTCGTTTCAGCGGCTTAAGTTTTTCTTTATTTTCTCCTTAGGCTGTCTTGGGGAACCAATCAGTGATCAAGAAAAGGATCGATGACTCGCCCGACAGATTTCAACATACCGGCTATACGTTTTTTCCCCATTGACTATGGGCTCTGTGCGCCAACGAAAGAGGGCGCGTTTTTACCTCTTTTGAGAGCTCTATGGACGGGACACACAGCGTTTGAATACTTGTCCGTACTGGTTCGCGTCAGCGGGCGCGAAGAGCGTATGACTTCCTTAATGTGCAAATGGCCACCGCGTCTTTGCGTGAGCGTCAGGCGTCATCGGCACACGAATACATATTTGTTCGAATTTAACTTGCAATAGTCTCCGAGACTTATCCCTGCCTCCAATATCTTTGGATACATTTGAAATATGCAGTGGATGGATCAGGAACCAGTCTAGGTCCCCCCAACTCTCATTTTCTGGCCGTTGATGGGGTCCTTGTGCACGGAGCCCATAAGCGAGTTCCGTATTCCAACTGCACATGCGCACATCAAGATTTGCTGATTTGTCTTTCGGGACAAACATTTCATCAAATGCGTACAAAAGCATTAGTGGGGTGCCAGCAAAATGGAAGAGATCACCGTGTTCTGAAGTATAACAGTTTGCAAAAAAAACTTTAGACAGAGAAGTGGTTTTTTAGGTGTCTTTTGTGTCAAAACTTATGTGCAAACGAGAGTCCATCTCTTTTCGATTGCACAAAAATTGCACAGAATGCAGATTTGGTTACTACGGTACGTCCTCAGTAGCCTAGTATGCATTTATCTGCCTCGGTTATCCCGAAAAAAAATCATCAAATCTTGCTCTGCACCAGACTATCTTTGAATATATCGAGCTGGCTTATATTAAATACAAACAGACCCCACCTGCGCTGTTCATCACCCAATGATGTCGCCCCATAGTTAGAATTATTCTGTCCATTGGCATCATCAGTGGCCCCTTCAACTTGAACAGGTTGCGTTTCCATACCCAACGTTTCTGACATTTGCACAATCGTTGGGAATTGTAGATGCAGACACAAATTTCAGCAACAACTAACACAGTAACACCCACAACACTAGTACTAGTACTAGGAAAGAGTGCTGCAGAGTATGTGTGACTGTTCAATAGGCTGGCATAGCGTGTGGCCTTTGCAATTGGGGCAAAGGTGGACAAACATACTGAGTGTTTATTTAACAAGATAAAATGATGTAACTATCACATTGGCAGGACCAAAGGAATTGTTTACATCATGTAGTGATGTACATGTACACTGGCTTAAATATATCTTAGCTCCAATATCTTAAAGCACACGTACCTACAATAATGAATACATCATGAAACTCAATGTCTGGAGTGCTGAACGGGGAAAGATTCATATCTGGACATCACTTGTCACCCTGTGCACAAACCTTATGAGACTGGTCTGAAAATTTGTACATTATTGTAAGTGCAGTAAATACATCCATAGTTTCCCTGCTAAATTTCTGATAGGTCACTGAAGGGAAAAATTAGCGATGGCCAGATATGGGAATATTTCCCTGAATGGTTAGCAAATTAGTAAGCAACCGATGAAACTTCAAACTGGCAAGCAAATAAAATGATACTATCATTTTCATCAGACATGTCAGATGACTTCACTCCTTCTATTCTTGAATGTTCAAGCGACTTACCGTTTTAATCTGGCTTTTGGCTCTTTCTATACGATCTGCTCGGCTACAGAGAGATACAGTCTACAGTACAGAAGAAAAAGACACTTGTTTTATAATAGACAACCAGATCTTAATTACCAATTTTAAAAAACACTACACTACACACACACACTTGTGTATTTGCCTGCAATCGGGGACCCCCTATTGTCCCTTTTTCGTTTGTACTTTTAACTTTTACTTAGTTTTAGCTGGAGTTACTCAAGGCATGCTCAATTACTCAACGAAGCTAGCTCCATGGTGTTAGCAGCTGACATGCTCCTGTGAATTCCTGATCAGCATGTCAGCTGGATCATGGAGGAATAAAACATGTGCTTTTATTCCTCCATGCCCATGGCTGGATCATGGAGTAAAGCTAGAAAGTAGAAAAAGAAATGGTATATTGGTAGGCTAGCCAAATGCCAAAGTCAAAAAAAAAAATCCACCCTGTCTCGCGGGCCTGGGTTTAATATTAATCTGTTTGCAATCGGGCACAGTTTATAATACCATAACATGTTAACTACGATGATCTATATACCATTGAGGCCAGGATCAGGAAGGAGTAGACATGGTAAATTATTATTAATGTTGCACAAACAGTTCAGTTCATGCAGATAGCTACATCATCATCACGCGCACTCGGAGATGACAGGTGAGCCAAAGAGGTCAATAAAGGCTATACTAAAAGGAAATATCAGGGGTGTTTTGTAGCATGGAATCTCCTGGTTCGAAATATCTCCCCCAAAAATGACTTGATTATCACAGTAATCAATTATAATTCAAATAAGATAACCTTTTCAAAGATGAAAATTAAAAGCATATCGTAGAAAACAAATAATTTTGAAGTCAGGACAGTTGCAAAAATGTCCTCTTATGAATAGAGTCCCCTAACATAAAAATGTAGTTGTCTTCAGTGATTGCTGCCTCCGTACCCGTACCGTTGGTGGCGCGCTACTTCAATTATGTCATTGTCATGTGTTTGGCCAAGAAGCAAAACCACAACTATAAAGTATTAGGAAAACCGAGAATGCCACTATCTCGCCTGTACACGGCCAACCAACTAGCTGTTGCCTGGAAGTTGGCCATTTCTGTAACTGTTGCTGCCACACATTCTTCAGGTAGGCTGTTCAACTGTCATGACTGTTGCGCGGTTTCTTGCAAATTCCGCAATCTTAAGACATGTAAGAATGACTCAACATGCTCAATGAGCGCACATTCTTACGAACGAGCACGCATTCTTAAGAATGAGCACGCAGTCTTAGGAATGAGCGCTCATTCTTAAGATTGCGTGGGCATAATAGTACGTGCGCAATTTATGAATGTTGTGCAATTTTAAACATTGCACGGCAATTAAATGTATTGGGGTTAAAGGGAATATACATCATTTGCTTTTGCTGTAATTTTCAGAAATAGATGGAATTGGGGGTTGGAAATATAAAGCAAATATAGTTGCACTGACTTTTTGGAGGTTTTGGATTCGAAAATGCTATAAAAACCAAGAAAAACGATCATTTTCCTGTAGTCTGGTTCCCTGACTCCATATAAGAAGAAACAGAGCAGTTTACATACATTGGGGAATTGTAAGGTCAGGGAACCAGTCTAGCTGGCTCGTACCCGTTCATAGGTTTGTAATCGATTGCAAACAAGGGCAATGGTCAATTGGGGCCAGTATTTGAAAAAAAGCCAGTTGTTTCCAACGCTGATCGGCCGATCAGCGTTGGAAATTGATACAAAAATACCACTTTTCTTGAAAATGACAGTATACCAGGTGCCATAATTTTACAGGATGCTTCAGGCTGTCATTTACCAACATCCTATTAAGGTATTTCGCAAAAACTTGGTAGGTTTTTTTTCGATGTTTGCAAATGTTGTATATTCCCTTTAATTAAAGCCTAAAAAGGGGAAACAATTCATATAACGAGAAAAGAAAATGATTTATGCTTCTGACTCATTTAAATACGATAATTAAATTTGAATTAAATTAAAGCTGTTTTATTATTGCTTTTTTTCTGCCCCCACATGACGTTTTGTAATAATGGAGGACCGTCAACTAGTCTGGGAAGGGCTTTGTTTAGTCTAGAGTGGTTTTCGGCGTCTTCTTTTAGTTTTACCCCTTAATTCCCACATAAATCAAAGCCCTGCCCTCTTACCATAAACTTGAACCTGCTGATATTCAAGAACGTGTCATTGCAAACTGTTCAGATGTGTCAAGAAATATCAGAATGTCACCTTCGAGTTTCGAGTGTCATTTAGTCAGCTGTTTTGGTGAGTCATTATAATTAACCTTATAATATAAGAGGGTCCTAAATGTACTGGTAAGGATTACCCAAATTTCCATGCTACAAAAACACTCGCTCGTGTCACTGTACATGTTCAGTTCAACAACGAAAACGATCGGGGAGTGTTTGGACCAAATCATCATGTTCACAGACAAATTTAAACTGCAGGTTTTTTTGGTTCATTATTTCCCATCAGAATGGCGTGTTGGCCGCGTAATTTGGGTTTCTTACCAATCATCTTTTTCCTGCTGCTCATCATCACCGTTGGAATCTCCTATCTCATTGCTGTGCTGAAAGGCGATGTCCCTGTGCTTTTTCCATACATCAGGTATAATATACCATATTCATTTTCCATTTACCCTCAAACCCATTAGCTGCATTCAGCCATCAACACCAGTGTACGGGGCGAGTAAAACAAACACCACATTTTTTTTTATCAAAGTCAATTTTCTCAGAAATACATGTAGAATAAGGGTGGCCAAAATTTATTTTACCAGAATTATATCACGGCTAATCTGAATAGATTATATCTCATTAATGTGGAGCTATTAGCATTGCGACTATGTAAGCATTTGTTCATTGTGTCCTCAATTTATTGCCGTTCCAAACTCTTGCGATAGACAACCAGCACAGCTACTTTAGTACTTACATGTATATCCTTGCATCCTGGTTGCCTGAAATCATTGCCTGGCTGCTCTTCCTTCAACTTGAAGGCCATTTAAGAGGTGAATACACAATTTGGCCCGTGGTCTCATATTCGCACTTATCAACAGAATGCCACCAAGCATTAACCCTAAAAGGGACTGGGGGCGGGGAATCCTCCCCTGAGTTTAATCATTTTGCACCAAGTTTCATAATTTTTCAGTCACTCGATGGCCGAGATCTGAGAGGGGCGCCTCCCCCCCCCCCTCCCCCCGTCAGGAAAAAATAGGAATTGAAATTGCTCCAGGAGGTCTGACTTGTAATCCGCTTACAAATCACACAAACCAGCAATATTTGACCAAATTTTACACCTTGACACCTACATGTATACAATGTATTTGTTTGTTTTTCTGTTTCAGTGACACAGGTGCTAAGCCCCCAGAGAGTTGTTTCTTTGCTCAGTTTGTCAACATCTCTGCCCTGGTCTGTAAGTACTACCATATACTCTCTCCTCCAATTAAAACTCAAAACTTCCACAGGGTTCCCTCAGGTATGGAAAAATCCGGGAAAAATCCTGGAATTTTAGGCTGTCATGGGAAAGTCATGGATATTTGTTGTTCAACAAGGAGTCATGGACAGTTGATATTCCTAGAAACAAGTACCGAGTAGTACAACCCACAGCGGCCAGGTAACGGGCGAAGACGGCTAAAGGGCACCGTCCTTGCACCAGTACCGGAACCTCGAGAGTAGAAAACGAAAAGGAATGGGGCGTGATCTAATATGCAAAAATATTAAAATTAGACGCATGTGCAACAGTGTTTGCAAAACTGGTTTTCGAATGCAAAGCTGTAATACATGTACTTGAGTTGTATGAATACAGTATGTGGCCACCAACAGCCAAGTCTACAACTTTACTAAAGTTTGCAGTATGCATTGTCTTTTTAGCTTAACTCTGCGGTGCACAGATTTGGATTAGATGAACAAATTGAAACATTTCTTGAGTGGTCTCTAGCAACTGCCGTGTCAACCAAAGGGTGAACTCAGTACATGTATATATCCAAATGTTATACACTGTTGGAAATTTCTTCTTCAAATTTTATCCAAGTCAAGAAATACAAATATTCAAAACACTGACTTTAAGCTCTTTTTGTGTCGTGACTGATGACATTTAGGCCTACATGTACATGTATCCCCTCCAGTGTTTCCCCTGCCCATTCAAACGTGAGGTGGCCAACCTCGCTACTTTCAGTGACCACCTCGCTCAATTTTTGCCAATATCACCACCTCGCTGTGAAGATTGGCAAAAAAGGAAATATCAATTGAAAAATTTTCATTTTGTGTAATATATGAGCATTTTCCTTTACCTCCATGTATCAAGAACTCGCAGTTTCGATGTGTTTTTTGAATCATCGGGCATTTTTGTGAGCGCTGCATTCTTTTCAGTTTGCAGACTGTAAATTTCGTTTCAATCATCAACTTGAATTGTTACCACCTCGCTCAGTTCATTAGCCAGGGGAAACACTGATCCCCTCTACCAACTGCACCCCCACCCTCACCTCCCCAGGAAAATAAAAAAATCATAGATAGTCAGGTGGCTTAGATCTAATTTTCGTCAAGATCGTGACCGACTGGTCCAAAGCACCAAACTTGGCAGATAGGTTCTTATAGACCTGGAGAAGATATTTACAAGGGGTGACACCTGAAATTCTTTTGGGAAGGGTGCCTAATTTGCATAAATCTTTAATCCCTGTCCCTGTCGTGTAATATATTTATTCCCATATTTGGGTATATTTTTATTTTTTTATTTTTTTGAAAAGTGTATTTTGGGGATTCTACCTACATATCTTTACTTAAATAATATTTTCCAAAGCATATAAGTGACTGAATAATTATGAGGACATAGTAACGATCCAAAATGGCTACTATTATGCCCTAAAATTGCGCGCATTTACCTTGTCTCCAGATATCATCAATTAGTCTTGCCAAACATCAACATTGATGAACTTCAAATTCACCAAGTAGCTTACTGGTACAGTTACCCTATTAAAACCTTATGCAAAATCATGTGAACAATGATAACATTGTGATATTTAGCCCAGAAAACAAAAACTGGGAAAAAACGAGGTGCCCATAAATTAGGCTAACAAGTAGGTGAAGGGTTGCCTAACGTGGAACACTGGACAAAGTTCAAGGAAATTCCCAAAATTATTGTTGAGAAAACGTTTTGGCGTAGACAAAATTATTGTAAACAACAATAATCTCTTATTTAGGGGGATTTCGTTGAACTTGTTCAAGTCCCCACATTACCCTTCCCGTACTAGCCCAATTTACGGACACCACATTTTCTCCCCTTTTGGGGTCTTTTGGGCTAAACATCAAGATGTTATCAATTTTCACTTAATTTCCCACTTATTTTTGTTAGGGTAACTATGCCAGTAAGTAACTTTGTGAATTTGAAGCTCATCGATACCCACGTTTGGCGAGACTAGTTGATGATATCTGAGGAAAAGGTAAATGCGCGCAACTTTAGGGTAAAATAGTAGCAATTTTGGTTCTTTAATATGTCCTCCTAATTATTCAGTCACTTATATGTTTTACAAAATGTTATTGAAGTAAGAATATGCAAGTAGAATCACCAAAATACACTTTTCAAAAAAATAATAAAATAAAAATATACCCAAATATGGGAATAAATATATTACACGGCAGGGATTAACGATTTATGCAAATTAGGCACCCTTCCCAAAAGAATTTCAGGTGTCACCCCTTCTAAATATCTTCTCTAGGGCTATAAGAATCTATCTGCCAAGTTTGGTGCTTTGGACCAGTCGGTCACGATTCCGACCATATGCCACCTGACTAAGACGAATCCTTGGCAAACAATGAAGGTTTATTTTGAAGTCACTTTGAAGTTCAATCCCAGTCGCCTAACATTGCCTGAACTGTTGTTATTATTTTTGTTTATTAACTATTTTCTGGTAATGAAGCCGAGGATTCCTCAAAAGTACCCAAGGAAAACCCCAGAGGAATATTCTGGGGCAAACCCACCAAATCAGGTAGGGACCGAAAACCCAATCCACATGTAGACTAGGGCAGGAATCAAACCCGAACCATAACAGTGGAAGATGAGGAAAGAACCACTGCGTCAACCTGACTCCGTACTCTGAATTTGTTGTACATGTAGTCGTGGCACTGGTGTATGTCCGCTTCAAGGAAGTCGACACTATCGAGGGGCTGCCGCCGGAGAGGGTTGGACGTCTGAATAAAGCCAGCTTCTTCTTGGGCTTGGCGGCGGCGTTTGGACTCAGCCTCGTTGGCAACTTTCAGGTAAAAATGGGTGTAACAGAGAACATACAGAGGTCAAGACGTTGTTTATTGGATTCGCAAAGCCACCGCCGTGAGAAGGCGTTATCATGACGAACCACTATCACCCACAAACCACTATCACAACAACGTCTTGGGAATCTTGTAAAATCTCCCTCCGAAAAATGGGGGAAACTAGTGCGCATGCATGCATTACTTGTGTTGGTAAATATGGTCAATTTTTGGTGGCATTTTAGTTATGTATACTTCAAAAGCCGAAGCCAAGGGTCATTATCCATGCCCAGGACCCTAGCCGGTTTGAAACGTACATGAACTTGTTTAATACAGGACAAGCACACCTTTGTTCCCATTCATAAATGCCTATCTGATAAAATTAAATAAAAAGGCAAAAATTCACATTTTACCAACAGTTTTGTTCAACAATTTCACTTCATGTTTTGTGAAACACCCCTCTGACCATGTCTGTGCTTTGTGCCTCGCAAGCAAAGTGCTAAATATCTTCTGTTATGGAGATTAGCACGCGTGCCGCACATACTGGGTGATGTGGCACAGAACACAGCTGTGTTTTATCAGCGGTTTAAAACCACCCACGTTATGGGCTCTCAACCAATAGGAATGGGTAAAATGTCTCGGGTATTTTTTAATAATTGTTAACTTGATGTATAGACAAAGTTTAACACTAACCCAACTGTAAAATGACCTCAAGAGAATGACAAAAATTGTGTGATTCTGTTATTATCTTTCAGGATCTCTACGTCCTCGTGGTCCATGAAATCGGCGCGATAATGCTGTTTTTATTTGGCACCATTTACTCCCTGATCCACACGCGAATCTCATATCTGCTCCACCCAGAATACACCAGACTATACGTCTGTCGACTTCGTTTCCTCTTTTCGCTTCTGATGCTGGTCTCCATGGTAACCTGTATCCTTAGAATTGACAAAGTTGGTGCTGTTTTTGTTTTAACATCCAATTAATCAGCAACTAGAGGTTCGCGTTCGTTGAGTTACAAACGCAGAGTGGTCAGGCTCACATCTGTGTCATAAACATTGCCACAATAATCAACTGAATGTTCATTTTAAACGTTTTTGGACAAGTTGCTAGGGGGCGCTCTAACATTTTATGACGTCACTGGCAATTTTTTTGTAAATTACAACCTAGCTAGAGACTAACATCATCAGCCAGAGAAAGCAAGTTCACATCTTTTTCCACTTTCAAATTATAAGGCACTTCCAGTTTGGAATGGAAGGAAGGGTTGCGTGATTTTGCACATAAAATCAAATATGAAGACCCTGGATTATTCTCTCAATTCCAATAAAAAGCAAAATCAGCAAAATGCTATCCTGTATGGGTCTGAAACTTAGACACTACGCAAGAAAGAACAAGAACGCAAGACGAGCAGGGACTTACAACAAGAACAAGAACTTTCCACATGCAGTGTTAGCATCACATAGTTAAAATCAGATGGTTTAACTTCATTTCCAATGCAATCAGCCAGCAGCGTACAGGGCTTGGTAGCATTTATTCAGAGATCTCAGGGAGGCGACACACCCTTTTTGGTCATGTTTGGCGCCTCCAAGCTCCTGCCCCTGCTCTTCTTGCCCTTGATGCTGACGTACGTGCACCTGATTTTGTTTTGAATGTGAGCTAAGCCATTGCATCATTGCTTTAACATCGTCAGCAGGACGTTGGAGTGTCTCTCCAGGTGGTCTCCCCATCTCTCCCTGTCTTACCGTTGAGGGGGTACTTCGTGCACAGAGCCCATATTGTCTTACAGTTCAGAATCTGCCCTTTGTTATTCAAGCGCTGTACCACACAAGCAAAAAGAACTTTCATCAGTACAAAAAAAATCTTGTTCCACGCATGCAACTTTTCCTCGGATCCGCTGATATCCTCGTTTTTTTTACTTCTCCTGAATGCCATTACAAATTGAAAAATACTGTGCAAAGTCTTGTGTGGTTTGGAATATCCTTGTTTTTTGCTAAATTCCCAATTGCATGCCAGTTGTTCACAGTGTGCACGTCCAAACTGTAAACAGCGCAGAGCCCTTTTTGCCTAGTGCAACATAAAGGCCACTTTTTTCATGACGCACTGCATTTACAGCAGGCTGTCTGCCAGCAAAAGAGAACTTTTTCTGCGTTGTGAAATTGTTCCCAAGCCTACAAAATGAGCTGAAGTTCTGACAGGCACATTGGACACAATAGAAGACATTTTTGTTTTTCAAGATGGCTTCCTTAGCAACCCCTCTCCACAGGCCTCACATGTGAGGTTTTTGCAAATGCCCAGTGGTTGCATCACCATCACCAAAACAAGACAGATACTGAGCAACTCTGGAAACCAACAGATGGGGTAAGTTAAACCCGTTTAGTTTCTGTAATAATAATAATAATAATAACTGTATTTATATAGCGCTTTTTGCCAGAGGATACAAAGCGCTGGGGGAGAATGCAACCAAGCCAGGTAAATGAAGTATATGAACATTATGAGACCCATTATGTTGCACCTTATAAGGGTTTACAAGGTGCTGCGGCGCATTAATTGCTGCCACTGCCAGAAACACCGGGGCAAACCCCTTCTCTTAGCGACAAGTGTTACTGGGTTCTTTAACGTGCATTACACAACACACGGGACCTACGGCTTAACGTCCCATCTGAAGGACGAAGCAATAATGGTAAAGTGCCATGCTCAAGAGCACAAGCACCATGTTCCCACGGTCAGGATTCGAACCCGTGTACCACAGCACACGAGTCAAACACCGTAACCATCGGACCACAGCGCCCCACCCGCCACCCCTGTCTGTTACTCCCTTTGAAAGATAACCAGGATTTATTATTTTCTTTTTTTTTCGGGGGGGGGGGGGGTTCATCAAGTCTGAGGATCAGCCATTCACGTGTGCAGACCCACGGTCGAACGTCTGATCTATCGTAACATTCCAATTGTATGCGACCCCATGCACTTGTCAGTCGGAGTCTACTTTAGAAACGGTGTTGTCATTTTGATCAAAAATGTGGACTAGGCTGTTGATTGGTTAATTTGGAAGCCATATTTTTGTAATACAACAAAGGGTTACCGAAGACCCGATATAAACGGCGCCGACTAAATGGTCAGAATCTTGAGGTCAAGATGCAGTCTTTTTTTTGCATAATTAGTTGCCGAATCTGCTCAGATATCATATCCCGTTGCTGTGCAAGGGGATATTCCAGAGACTAGGGGTCATCTGGCCATTGCAAAATAAAAACGGGGGTTGGGGAGGGGCTGGACACCATTTAACCTTGAGAGTGCTGTTCAGAGCAGATGGTCTTGGACACTATCAAAAGATACTTGGTGCTCTTCATTGCGACATATTGGCTGAAAAAACACAATATACGAAAACGATTTTGCTACCAGAAAACGAGACGACAGAAAACGATTAAAAAATGTGCAGCGGCCTTGGAAAAGCCCGTAATTATTCTATGACGGGACAACGGTGAATGACCGAAGACGTGAAATAGAAAGTGCCCACTGATTGGTCAAAATCTAGAGGTCAAGATGTGGTTGTCTTTCATAATTAATCAGCGAATCTGCTCAAATGTTCTATTACAATTTACAAAACTAAGTTCTTGGAGTTTCCGGGGAAAAAACATACTGCTTATTGTATTTCCATCCTGAGGATAGTTTCTGCCAACAGGGTTCAACTGAATGGAAATTTTGATTTACTGAAATAGACAGTGGCAACTACTGTTAATTTGTTCTTGGGGGGGGCACCTTGGGGTGCACACATTTTTCAAAGAGGATACTTAAGGAAATGATATGTATTTGTGCTGGGTTAGACATTCAAAATCCCCCCCCCCCCCCCTAGTAACGCCACTGGAAATAGAAAAGTTAGAAATAAAAACAGTTTGGGAAAGGAGGGGGACATGGACATGTTTGGGAAAGGGGGGAGGGGGAACATGTGTGTGTCCCCCCCCCTCCACCTAGTAACGCCACTGGAAATAGAACAGACATTTTTTTGGGTATGGAAACTTGATGGTTGTATTTGTTTTGTACTTATTACAGGGCTACACCCTTCACATAGTCAGCACGTCCTTTGAGTGGACACTCGCGGGGTCCTTCATGCTGTTCTGTCTTACCTTCATCGGGGACTTCAGCAAGGTCTCCCTGGGTCTCAACATGTTCCTGCATGTGGACCCCTTTCCGGAACCTGGTGGAAGCTACGAAGAAGAGCCCAACGAGTACACCAAATTATATGCTTAATAGGTCAGAGGTTAAGGGTCAAGTCTGGGTCAAGACGCTGATGAAGTGTGGTCTTTAGTTGAAGTTGTTAAATACACTGACTACCTTAGTTCATTGAAGTTATTAATATATTAATTAAGTTATTAATATATCTTACATTTGCATGAAGGTTGACCTTTGAAACAAGAGACTGAACGTGCTTATTTTCAAAAGATTGACTGTTGCAGTTCAGAACTACTTTGGAATATAGAACAAGTTGATGGGAAATCAATGCGTGAAGTTTGGCCATTGGAAGCAAAAGACTCCACAAGAGTCAAACCGAATGCAGTTTTACAGAGCGACCTTAAAATGCAAAGCTGGAGTGGATATAGAGATACTGTAAATGCAATACACAAGTACAACATACATGTACGAGAAAAATGTCAGCCCACACCTGCACACGTTTGGCTTGTTTGCGCAGAGCAAAATGAACGCTCATTTACTGATTGTGCCTTTCTGTTTATATAGCCGCACAAAAGCCATGCAAAATTTTGAGTTTTTCATATATTTGTGCACAAACATGGATGCGCCCAGCAGGCTTCACTTTGTACAAGGAGTTAGCGCTCTAGTAATTTAATATAGCTCTATGGTATTAGTCAACTATTTCGGAACCAGCCAACCAAGCAGGTAGACACAAATATTTGGTTGAAGTCATAGGCTGAGGTGACTGCTCTATGTTTTGACACCTATGTTCTGACACCCCTATGTTCCGACACCCCTATGTTCCGACACCCTTATGTTCCAACACCCCCATGTTCCGACACCCCTATGTTCTGACACCCCTATGTCCTGCCACCCCTATGTTCCGACACCCCTATGTTCAAAACACCCTTATGTTCCGACACCCCTATGTTCCGACACCCCTATGTTCCGACACCCCTATGTTCCGACACCCCTATGTTTGACACCCCTATTTTCCGGTAACTTGCCTTGGTTAGGGTTGGTTATGTCTCGATAGTCCGAAGTCCCATTGGTCCGAAGTCCCATTGGTCTGACGACCCATTGGTCCAACAAAACATAATACTGTGTGGTTCCACTGGTTCAGGTTGACTGACCCTAACCCTAATCCTATGGGGCGTCGGACCAATGGGGCGTCGGACCAATGGGATGTCAGACCAATGGGACGTTTATACCAATGGAATGTACATGTATAGAGCAATGGGCTGTCAGACCAATTGGGGATCGGACCATTGGGACTTAGGACCAATGGGACGTCGGACCAATCGGATGTCGGACCAATGGGATGTCGGACCAATGGGACGTCGGACCAATGGGACTTCGGACTAATGGGACGTTGGACCAATGGTTCTTCGAACCAATAGGATGTCGGACCAATGGGACGTCGGACCTATGGGACATCGGACCAATGGTACTTCAGACCAATGGGACGTCGGACCAATGGGACTTCGGACCAATGGGACTTCGGACCAATGGGACTTCGGACCAATGGGACTTCGGACCAATGGGACTTCGGACCAATGGGACGTTGGACCAATGGGACTTTGGACCAATGGAACGTCGGACCAATGGGACGTCGGACCAATGGTACTTTGGACTAAAGAGACGTCCCCGTTAGGGTTAGGGTGTGAGTCGGACCATAGGTGTGTAACCTAGGCTAGAGGTCACCTAGGGTCAACACCCACTTTTAGTAGGTCAAAGGGTAAAGGTTGTCCGTAGTCAATGTTATATTAGAGCAGGGTAGGAGAATGGGGTTGGTTTTTTTAACCTACTATAATTGTATTATTCTGTAAAGAACGATATCACAGTGAAAGGAATGATATCCTTATCTGTGTGTCTATTAATGTTAGGCCTATTTTTGTAAAAACAAAAACAAACAAAATTTGTCATTTGCAAGTTAATTGCAACACTAAAATGTCTGTATATATATTTGCTTCATTCTGAAATCTAAGCATGTTCTCATAGTCATATTATATTTAGTAACAATTTGAGAGCACAGTGCTTACGAAGCCTCATTAATACAAATCTGCACATGTATGGAAAATGTAAGGATTATAACAAGTCATATGAAATATTATGAAATGAAATATGTATGTGTTACTAAACTCGAATCATATCGGATTGTTCCTCAAACTGACAGTTTTACAGCGCTGGCCATCTTTGTTTTAATATAGAAATAAATGCCCAATTAATTTTAAAGTGGCTCTATCTGCTGGTACACGTATTTCAAATTGATTTTAAGTTCGTTCAGATATGCTTTCGATGCAAACAGGTGACAGCCTATTCAGTATTTGAAGCCATTTTCTTCTTTCTGGTTGTTTACATGGGCAACTACCAGTACTAAGTAGACCATTTGACGCATTGCCCATGCCAGACAAAGTAAAATGATTAAAGACATAGTCCATCATTTGTATTAAATTTGTGCATTTTGTTCGTTTGAAGCAACAAAAGTGTTCAAAATCTAAAGAAGGGTACTGAACAACTAACCTAATGAAGTTTCAGCTCAGCTTCAGCTGTATATTCCGAAAAAACAGCATTCTAGGATCTCAATTTCAAATCAAAGTTGCTAAATCATGTTTTGAATTGTTTTGAATTGCAGCTTTACGCGATGTCGCGCACTATAGCTGATCCGACGAATGATAGCAATTAGGAACGGACATTTTAACACACGCAATTAAACAGGCCAGCAGATGGGAGACTTTGATAGCGGAAAAAAAGAGGCTTTGTTTTTACCAGTGTAGGCAAATCGATTTCACATACAGGCTTTCAACTTTTTCATATTGCAAAGACTACGGTTTCGCTCTGTGGTACAACTACCGTGGAAAGTCAAGGGCAACAGTTATAGCAATATCTCCGATACTTCTCCTTCGAACGGTTACTCGCAGGGTGACCGTAAGGTCAGAGCCAAATTCTGCTAAATGCGCATCAGAAATCTGGCAGATTTATCAAAAATCTGCCAAATTCCCCAGAATTACTCGAAATACACGATAAACACTTAAAATCATATGCAGATTGGTAGTATTGCCTTAATTAAGATTCAAATTACATAATAAACAATCTAGTCACATAAAGAAGTGACATAATTGGTAAATTTTGGGCAAAACGCAGATCCGGCCACGACGAAGTTCGTTTCCCAGTGAATTACCTCAGCACCTAGACCAGCCAACCTGTCCCATTATGCAAGGGTTTGTTTGAAAGGATTGAAGCTTTTTTAAACAAAATGGACACTTTTTTGTTCAAATTTGCTGTTTTTCTGTTAAATGACCATTTTTGCAGGATTCTGCAAGAAATCTGCCATAAAAATCCATTCTGTCAAATTTTCCGTCAAACTCGTTTTTTTAACAGAAATTCTGTCCAAATTAGCCGAAAATCGGCTAAAACGGTCACCGTGGTTACTCGCCTTTTGTACAGAGCCTTTGTAAACACTCATTGCTTCTGTTTTAATCAGATTTCCGTTTCATTGATTTGTTTCGATTAGTGAATGTTATTGCTTCGGGCACAAACAGTTTCGCCTTGAGAGCAGACTGGCTCCCGGTCCATACGTCATCGATACTGATTGTGGGGCGGAAACCAGCCTACCCCGACCGCGAAAACAGAAATTATTGTCTGGCAGTCAATAAGTCAAAATTGCAAAGTGATAATTCAAAAAATATACATGGGACGATTTGTTCGGTTGACGGCCTACTCATCAATTTATTGCTAGAAAATAGCAATTTAGAAAAGAATGCTCTTTTTTTGCTTCGGGTTGAAACTTGAAATAGCACGGAGTAAACATCTTTAATACAAAGCGAGCCAGTGTTAAATAGGCCTACTTATCTTGGTGCTTTACAGGGTGACCGTAAAGTGGCGCAATTCAAAAATCTGCCAGTTTCATCAAAAATCTGCCAAATTCCCCAGAATTACTCGAAATACACTGTAAACACTTAAAATTCACATGAAGATGTTGTAGTATTGCCTTTATTGTGGTTGAAATTACTAAACAATCTATAGCAACATCATGATGTTATGAAATTGCGAAATATTTCATGCTAAACTCCAGACAAAGACTCGGGGTCCCTGGCATGAAGTGAAGCGATTGTAATGCTCGGCAGTGTTGACTTCTTCGCCATATTGATTATTATATCGTCGTCGTAGTCGTAGAAATTAAAAAAACATATATGAAAAGAAAATATTGATATAGTATAGGACCGGGTAGTGCGATGCGCATTCTGTAGTAACCATAGCAATTTATGCCTGACCTATAGAAACCAGCATGTTGTAATAATGTAAACATTACCGACAATGAATCTTTGCAAGTTAGCGAGTGGCCCATGCATTCGTTATAAAAGGAAACACAAACAGACCTTCAAACTGAACTTCCACTTGACTTATATCTACGACGCAAGGATATTTAATAAATTTATATCAAACCAGTATGCAGCAGCTCTCTGTGTGCAGTTTTTTTAAGAAGACGTTCTTTGCTCTACACTCTTGCCTTAAAAGTTCCAGAATCATTTGCGTTTATGCCTAAAAAATAACCCCCCGAATTATTATTTTTTTTAAATGCTACGATTACAGATCGTACTGGTACAAAACAGGTCTTGATGCCTGTCATTTAGAAGAAATGAACAACAAATGTTGGCGATTTACAACGATCAGTCGATTGACTGATCGTTGGTGGAAATAAAGATATTGACGAAATCGTGTTTCGTGATCAAAATGTTTTGCAGTGTTTCTTTTTTATTGTTTTCTCGAAAGGTGCAATATCCACTTTTCGCGCAGAGTTCTGGAATACAAGTACTTTTTCCATAGCAGATTGCATCACATAACATTAAACTAAAAGTGAAATAGAATAGTACATGTAGATGTTTGAAATCGACCTCTAAACGCGAAAAGGAAGTCTTGTAAATGAATACAACTGATCATAAACGAAAGGTGCTGCTCAATCACGTAATTGATTAAACTGAAATGGAATCGAATGCTCTGGTAGCGAAAATGATAGCCTACGCGTGTTCAGAGCGATTCTCAAATTCAGACGTGAATTTTCAGAAGTGAAAGAACATTTTAGGAAATTGGCCGGGAAAACCTATACATTAAACAACTGACTTAAACCCATTGATGACCGTAATTATGCTGCTTTGAGATGAGGTCTGAAAGGGGAAAAAAGCCGTGAAGTAAAGCTTTTGTTGTTTTATTTTTTTTCTCGTAATAAATGGGTCGCTAACAATGCTTTTTTACGCAACGGGCCGGTCGTCAAAACCTTTCGTTGTAACAGGAATTTCGTACTGTCCGTTTTCGTCTTAAGCGAATTTTCCCCGTTTTGTGCACAATTTTGCCGGGCCCAAGATATGTGTTTGTTTAATTATAACCGGATTTCGTCCTAACCTTTTTCGCTATAACGGGAGCCGAATGTATTACGACATTTTAAGGCATACATGTCAACGACACATTCTTGCATTCCAATATTGAGGGCAAAGCATCGGTGCTGGGGAGGATTGATCGGTGAGCGTGACTCGTCGTGCGATAATCAATGTCTACTCAAGCTAAGAAACAGTCTAATGACGTGTCATATGATGGTCGCCATAGATACACATTGGCATCCCGAATGCATTCCCATCTCATTACATGCATTCTCTGGGTCTACAGCGTGTCCCAATTAACACTGTGCATGAAAAAGTCGCTATTTTTGCTCAAAAGGTGGGCACGCTGTTTAATCAAATTTTATATTATTTTAAAGTCTTTGGTCCTGTTTATAATTAGTGAAAATATCAAGAAAATCCATCACTGCAAATCACAGATATCGTTGATTTTGTAAGGCTAAATTATTTTCCTCCTACACAATAAGAATCCTGTGGTTACAGCAATATGGTTGCGAAGGGCGATTTCTAAAGGTTACGTAACGCTTTATTTTGAATGAAACTTCATGTAAACAGACATGTTCATGTTCAATTGGCGGGCGTAATCTTTGAAAATTAAATTCTCCCATTTGGAAGACCCTGTCTTCATGCAACTTTCAGGATTTATTTCCCTGATAATGATCCAAGTATGTGTTAAAAGTCGTTGTGATATAATCATTACTTTTCGTTGAAATTGGAAAAATAGGCCTCGCTGCGTGCAATTTTGAAAATTGTAACACTGGCGTGCGCAATATCTGTCAATCTTTTCAAGCCTCACGAATATTAATGAGGTTCCTATCCATTACGGTGTGCAGTAAACAATTGCATAAAAGCCTCCTTCACGGGTTGTTAACTAACAAATATCACCCTTTTTGCCGGCTTCCGTTGGTCGATACCGAGACCCACGCCGTGTCGTGCCAAGTGACGCAATGAATATGCTAATATGCCCGCCATCGTTGTGTGCCGCACCGAAATCGGTCAGCCGTAGCGCCTACGGGGCTTTGCTGAACAAAGCACATGGGGTAGGTACACAAATAATTGTTTTGATCGTCTTCGAAATTTCCTTAGAGATGGTTCAAAGGGTAACACTAGCGTCCGCATCAACAGATTAAGCAGAAATTTGGAATATACTTTGATTATGTAAGTGTTCAACTTTCGTGAAACTTGGGTAAATTCCTAGAAATTGGGATAAATACATACATTTGGGGAAGTTTTCGAACGATTTTTTCCAGACTTGAAGGTCAGCTTTGACAGTAACGTTTCGGCATCGATGACGGCGATTTTTTTCACTGACATGAAGTTTAGAATTTCTTCTTCAGTTAGAATGTAACATTTCAATCATACCGAGCATATGTTTTGGGGGTTCACGAATTTCCGTATGCTCTGTTACAGCGTCTTAGTACGTAACTGGATAAGCTTTCCTTGACAACGACCGACGCTTTGCCGTATCAACCATATGGCTGGTTTAGCTTAGGCTAATACATTTCGTCTGTCAAAGAAGTTTGTACACGATACACATTTGACCGTAATGAATTAAGTGAATGTTCCTTTCCTGCCAAAGCCACACGTACTTTGGCACACACTTCAAAATCCCAAAGCTTTCAACACCGGGAAATATAAAGTTAAATAGTGCAAGAATTTTTTCTAACAGTACAAATATAAATTACACCTTGCAAACATTACGGTTGCGAACATAAAGGCAAAATTATCAGCCCGTTCTGTATTCCAACTGCGATTTATATAATTAAGATTTTGCGATTATATCTTTGAGATAAAACCAGTCAGCTTACGCCAACCTCGTTCCCGGGGTCTACTTTCACCCTCTATACAAAAGTAGAAAGAACAGCTATAGTTGGAGCGTACTGCTCGACGCCATAGGGATGAGGTTGGTTGTACGCATTAATGTACAATGGGTGCCAAAGCAATTCAAGCCTTGTTCTCATCATGCATTGTGTACCACAATTTCAAAACCTGCAAACTGCTCCATATTTTATGATACAAATATTTTATTCTAGTTTTCTCTCTTCTTTTTGACTGCATAAAAAAAAATCAGGTTTTAAATTTCCTAACATTAACATTGCCCCCATAGACTTGTGTAAAGATCTCTGGCGTTTATCTTGGTCAGAATCGGCACATCTTGATATGCGCATGCGCAGTTTGATTATCCAAATGGGCTAATTACAGAACATGCATAATATTACGTTACACACATTACTCAAGCGCGTTCGACTCAATTGCACATTAATCAATACCGTTAAAAAATATTTAGGCCGACTTGTATTCATTCTTCTAAAGCTAATTCATTACATTTATAGACCTCTTGCATCTGACGTCACAGTTGAGTGCAGGTCTTCGTTCCTCTATGGCATGCATCAGTAGACACCTGTTCTTTTATTGTCACTGAATAACACAACTTTCCCCTGCGAGGGCGCACCGTGCAAGGGGTCTATTTAGTTGGTTAGATCATGAAACAACACCACGCTTTTATGATTCTTTTAATCTGCAGCAAGCTATCATATTCCAGACATTTAATGTTAAGGGCATACAGGATAATTTGCTCTTTATTTCCAATAATAATGAACACCACTACAAATCTATAGAATGATGTTCAAAACCCAACCTGTTGAAGTTTCAGCTCGGTAGATATACTTTTCGAGAAACCAGTGAAAACCATATAGGCCTACACAACCTCAATGTTAGGTTTTGCCCTTCACCGACGTACAAACACTATTAACCTCCCGAGTGACAGTTGGAAAACATCACTCGGGTGGGACTCGAACCACGACCTCCTGCTTTCTAGTACAGATGTCTTTCCACTCGACCACCGAGCTAAGCTGACGGGATCGGTTGGCTGGTTCGAATCTGATGTGCGTGTTGCAGCGGGTACCGCAATTAAACTATTCATAAGAGTTTCAATAGCAATCTTTATTTCCGTATAAACGAGACAACACATTTCTGTGCATTAGCTGTAAATAATAAGTGTTCCAAGCCGTGCCGCATGCTACACACGAAAACGGGTTTAACAAATTTACAATCTTTTTTTAAAATTGTTACAGAAACATTTTTACTTGAAAAATTTTTGCCGGCCGCAGAGGGCCAGCTTAATGTCCTCTTTTAAACATATCCCCTAACGGAATGACTGACTCACTAACTTTATCACAGACTTGTATTCGAGTCACCGAGTCCGAATCCGAGTCACGAGTCACAAAGGCCGAGTCACGAGTCCAAGTCACGAGTCACCTTTTAAAATATTGGAAATAAATTGTGAGGTATACTGCCAAAACCTCACAGTGTAAATGTTTCCATTTTCCACAGCTTTTCTCTAATTTAATTAAAGAACTGGAAATCTGCGTACAACATGTCCAATAAGGCAAGGCACCAGTGTCTAGGAAGGATAATCTTGTATCGAACACTTTAAAGCTTGCATTTATACGCAATATCAAGTGTGGACGCTTGGGTACATGTTTTGATACATTGATTTCCCACATTGTATCGGAAGGGAGCCACCCGCATGCGCTGTGTATGTACAGTCCTTAGATATAAGCGTTTCTTCTTTCTAATTTGTAGATGGGAAAACAGGGATTTGTGGCATTTGTGGTCGAATCACGAGTCACGCGGGTCGAGTCCGAGTCCGCAGGGTCGAGTCTGAGTCATTTATAATCATGACTCGAGTCCGGGTCCGAGTCACGAAAAATAGGACCGCAAGTCGGACTCGAGTCTGAGTACGAGTCACACAAGGTCTGCGTCACTCGGTCAACCACTCACCGACTGCATGTCCCTGGCGACTGAGACTGGTTGTAGACTGGACAAGTGTTATCATGTAGGATTACTCCATATAAACGCAAAATGAATGAGTTTAATGCGGCTCGTTCTGTACACTGCAGATGCATAAAAGACTTCCAGGGTGATAGCTATTTTGGATCAATTTAATAGAATTGTCTACGTTGTGGGAGCAGCATAGGCTTGCCTTGTTTGTGATTATTTTATCCTTTTTTCTTCATTGGACAACATTTGCAATCACCTTCACCTTTAGTTTTAAAATGTTACTAAGTGCTATACTATGACAGCGTAACGTTATCTAGAGCTGAATTAATTACGGCGACATCCAAGCAACTCCAATTTCACGGCAACACCAGTCTGCCAGGCAGTAGGCACAATGCGCACTACCGTCGCCACCACACTGTCATTAAACAGGTTAGTGACCGGGATGTCGGCATCAATGTTACCAATGAACACCTGAAATATAAAGGAACACAATACATGGCTCATTATGCATAACCTTTTGCATTACAATTTAACATTTTGACGAGAGGGCGATGCAATTATTATTTTTTGAAAACACGTCACCGGTATATTTAAAGTTATTTCACAGTTAATAATTTCTTTTGGAGCGTGGGGTGCTCCACTGGAAATTAAAAGCCTTACAATTTCACATGCTTTTAACTTATGGTATATTTGAGTTTTGGCAGCAAATATGTTACATCACCCCATGATTAATGCTCGTTGGTCTTTGTACAAACACGAGGCTGTCTATGGGGTTTACAAACTGAAATCTTTATGTCAAACGGCTGATATTTAGTCCCTGACGGGATTTTAGAATAGCAATATTTGTTTTTCTGTTTCCATGATCAATATTGCACATTCGAAACACGAAATGTATGTCAGCATATTAAACAGAATAGGACGCAACAAAACAAGGAAACATTTACCGTGATGTTTCCGTTTCCATCGGTCACTTTTTCATACCCAGCTGAGGGCTGCTTCTTATATGCCACCTGGTACTCCGTCACGTACCAATACCCGTAGCCTTGTGTGATCACCCCAGACACCACTGTACGTTCGACGAGGTCAACCTCGATCCAGGGATTGGTGTCGTTACTGTACATAGAATGAAGGGGGATGTGAATAAGTAATAGACACACACAGTGAGGTCACACTTCTAGATCCACCCATGGGAGGTACAATTTTATTGTAATTTGCTTCTCCTTAGAAACTTACTTCCTGTATAGCCATGCGAAATCGTTGTTGAGCCGTCCCTCCTTGGCCGGGAAAAAACCACTACTGGGGCAGGACGACGCCGTGATGCGATCATCAGGGATTGTCCCGTCCTCCATGCCGAGTGGCTCTGGACTCGAACACTCAGCTGTTGGTCAAACAAGAGCAAGCAATTAAATTTTCCAAAAAAAATATAAAGGCGGAAAGGCTTTCATTGTGACGGGGCCACCATGGCATGGTGACATCGTCGGGGGTTGAAACAGTGTCAGGACCTGATATGCGGCAACGCAGCTACAGTCAAAACTATCCATAGGAGTATTTTGAGTAGCGCCCTCAAGCGTTGTACGATGTCTCTACCCTCAACCCCCCCCCCAAAAAAAAAAATATTCCTGCGCCCCAACCTCCTCCCTCCAACCCCTGTTCTCCCCCCCCCCCCCCTCCTTCAGCGAGAACGAGCGAAGGAGGGTGGCGGAGTTAGGGAGTTTCGTAACTTACCAGCTGGGGTAGGTTCCATTCCTATGGTAGAATGACCAGCTGGGGTAGAATGACCAGCTGGGGTAGGTTCCTTCCCCATGGTAGTGTGACCAGCTGAGGTAAGTCCCATTCCCGTGGTAGTATGACCAGCCGGGGTAGGTTCCTTTCCAATCGTAGTATGACCAGATGGGGTTGGTTGCCTCCTTCCCGGGCATTGCTCCCGTATCTGTTGCATGACTTGCTTCATCCAGTCATCCGGATTATCAGGATCAGGTTCCGGCGGGGGACCGAAGTAACACACCCTCGCCTCATTCTCCACACCAGCAAAGAAGGCTTTGATTTAAGACATCAAAATCGATCGTCAATATCGTTATCATTGCCCTGTGAATACAGGTGGCTTATACTGGCTGAGAAGGTTTTCATTTTTCCAGCAATTTTCAAAACTTTCCGGACCGCGTTTTTGTTTTTTCATTTCGAAGTCGAAGTAGGCATTTCGGCGGCCTACTTCATATAAATACATGTATGTAAATGAATTCAAATACTAATAACTAATAACCAGAACTAATAACAATTAAGCATGGTAGACATTCTTGGTTATGAAACAACCATACACTCCGACGCACTCAAATTATCACAAATAGTCCTAACTAGTTTCAATGAAAACATAATTATTCAACAACTAAAGATTTTTTTCGAAAACGGGAGAAATCCTGGCTGTGTTGCTCTTGTGAATTTGGCGCTTTACCCGATTCAACATTCGCCAGGATAGTCCGATGAATCTGTGGATGCGTAACTCGCACCCACAGCCCTTATAGCTTTCCAATGGTTCGCCGATGAAGTCTTGTAATCGGTTTCCCAAAAAGTGTGACCGGGAACGGCAGGTGTGACAATGGCTTTAAGTGAAGCTAAAGTCGCACTCCCTGCTAGATATGGATCATGTCAGCGTTATCGTCGCACTCCCCATGAGTATCCCAGCTATCTAGGGGGAAAATTATTATCCTTCTAGCTAGCCAAATTCACATGCGGTGTATCCTTACGACGCCGAATCCGCCATGGACAACGACTCGGACACAGAGTTCGTATAAGATGTTGGCCCGTTTCTCCGAGTCCTTCAACTCAATGTTGAAGACTTGTCATCTCCCAAAAAAGACCTGATTGTATCCCTCTGCAACCAGCAAAAGATTGACGTCATCTGCCCAGGCCCATCGGCAACTCCGGGCACTAGGGAGCCCCAGTAAAAAATTACGGGGGCTGTGTTGGCTGTCCCTCGATGTCGAGGAAGATTAATTTTCAGATACTAGGTTGTCACGTCATTGGTGAGATCTCAATTGTGAAATCAGGCCGATCTGGGCGCGACAGAGACGGCCACAGATTGTACACACAAGTGAGTCATGTGGGTCACGATTGGGATTGCTCAGTTGGGAGGCTAATGCTTCATGCCGCCGTTGGCGTCGTGCCTCTGCTGCAGTTGCCCTCGCTGACTCCGACTTTTGCCCGGCTCCTACAGCAGCTCGCCAAGCCTTGCGGTCGGCGGCAAGCACTTCCCAGTTTCTGAAGGGGTTTGCAGTCTACGTTGGCTGTAACCAGATGTCGTTTCACCACGTCCAAATAACGAAGTTTCGGCCTGCCAATTGGACGTGGGCTGTCTTTCAGTTCGCCATACAAGACAGACTTTGGAAGGCGGCCTTCATCCATGCGAACCACATGTCCCACCCTCTTAAGTTGTTTCCGCAGCAGTGTGACTTCAATGCTTGGCAGCTGGGTACGAGAGAGCACCTCATTGTATGTAATGCGGTCGTCCCAAGTGATGTTCATGATTTGTCGCAGATGGCGTTGTTGAACTGCTTCCAGTCGCTTGATGTGTCGTTGATATAGTGTATATGTCTCAGCAGAGTACAGAAGACTAGACAGGACGGTTACACTGTACACTTTGCACTTGGTGGCAAGTTTGATTCCATGGCGGGACCAGACTCGCTTCTGCAGACGGGAAAAGGCTGTGCACGCAGAACCAATGCGTAGTGAGATTTCCCTGTCAGTGCTATTGTCATTGGAGATCATAATGCCCAGGCACCGGAAATGTTCAACAGCGTTGAGTTGTCCTCGGTTGGTGGTTATGTTCGGCATCACGTAAGCGGTGCCTGGAACAGGCTGATACAACAGCTCTGTCTTCTTTGTGTTTATTGATAATCCAAAAGCCTTGGAGGCTGCTGAAAAGGTGTCTATGATTCGTTGTAATGCGGCTTCGGAGTGGGCCACAAAGGCCGAGTCATTAGCATACAGGAGATCAGTAATACGGACGTGATGCAACTTTGTCTTGGCTTTTAAGCGGGAGAGGCTGAAGAGATTTCCATCAGAGCGGGTCGTCAGATATGCTCCATCTGTGATGTCATGGGAGCTGACCTCCAGGACCGCAGCGAGAAAAAGTGTGAAAAATGTTGGGGCAAAAACACAACCTTGTTTCACACCGTGGTCAATTTTGAAGGGTTCTGAGGTGGCACCGCCCATGGAACCTGACCGTTCATCCCGTCATGGAAGCTGCGGATGATGTTGATAAGTTTTGCTGGACATCCGCATTTCTCCAACAGTTTCCACAATGCTAGGTGGTTAATAACACTGTCGAAGGCTTTAGAGAAGTCAACAAAACACATGTACAATGGTCTTCTTTGCTCAATGGACTTCTCTTGCAACTGATGGAGAGTGAAGATGATGTCAGTTTAATACGCCCCTATTGGGTCTAAAGCCACACTGAGATTCATGCAGCACGTCATTGGCAATTCTATGCAGACGTTTCAGAATAATTTTTGCCAAGATATTTCCAGCAATTGACAGGAGTGCTATGCCACGATGGTTCCCACAATCACGCCTATCACCTTTGTTTTGGTAGATTGACGCAATTACTGCGTCTTTGAAGTCTTGCGGTACAGTTCCATGGACCCAGATACATTTGAAGAGCCCGAGAAGATTATGGTGAAGTTTGTCTTCACCATACTTGTAGACCTCTGCCGGAATGCTGTGTCAAGGCCAGGTGCCTTCCAGTTTCCCATGCTTTTCACGGCAGTTTGGACTTCGTTGAGTGTAGGAGGTTTTTTTAGTTATGGAGGTTGTGGAGGATCAGCCACCAAGTCCAAGATGACATTGTTTACAGTTGATGGTCTGCTGTGCAAGGTGCTAAAGTGGTCCCTCCAACGGTCCAGGATGTCTTTTTTGTTGGTGTAAACTGTTTTTCCGTCGCAGGACAGAACAGGGTGATTTGATGTCTGCCTTGGGCCGTGGATGCGTTTTAGCTCCTAGTGGAATCCCCGCAGATTATTCATGTCATGCAGCTGTTGCAGCTCAATGGCTTTGTTTGCCCACCAAGAGTCTTCCATCCTTCGTAGCTTTTGCTGTAGTTGGGCTTTCAACTGGTTGAAGTTAGAAACAGCTTCAGAGGAGCTGTTGGAGCTGAGCTTCGCATTGTGAGCTATGCGGGTTTCATGCAGCAGGTTGTTCATTTCAGCGTCGTTTTCGTCAAACCAATCAGCATGTCTTCGTGTGGGTGTCCCAAAACTGATCTAGAGGCGTCGTAGACCTTCCCTTTCAAGACAGACCAGTGATCCTCAACCTCAAGCTGTGGACTGATGTCATCCGCAAAGTTCTCATTGAGAGCGTTGGATAATGCTTGACAGCTCCATTGATCCTGCAGTTTTTGGATGTCAAGCTGTCTTGGGGGTTTAGACGCAGTCTTCAATCTTTGCTGGTGAATGTGCAGAGAGAGCTTTGATCTGATGAGAACATGATCTGTGTGGCAGTCTGCTCCTCGCATAGCCCGGGTGATACGAAAATCATGTATATCAGATCTCCGGGTTAACACAAAATCGATAAGGTGCTATTTCTTGGATCGAGGGTGCATCCACGAGAAGATCCGTTTGTCATCAGGAGTCCTGAAAAATGTGTTTGTGATAGCTAGGTGGCATTCTGTGCACATTGATAGCAGCAGTTCACCAATTGAATTACAGTTACCACGTCCGAATTTCCCAAGGACTGTATCCCATGTCTTGAAGTCTCCTCCAACTCTGGCATTAAAATCACCAAGCACGAGTATTTTGTCAGTCCTTGGAACAGAGTGGACGGCTTTGTTCAGATCTGAGTATAAGTGGACTTTTTCTGAATCAGGACCGGATCCATTGTGGGGCATATAGGCCTACGGATAGCAGAGTGACAGAAGATGCCTTGCTAATTGGAAGGCGTAGTGAGATTAGCCTGTCCGATGTGCTAGTTGGCTGTTCTGCCATTCGATCTGCGATCTGGTTAGCAACGGCACAAGCAACTCCAGATGTTCCTTTTCTCTGGTCAGAGGTGGTTCCAGACCAGAAGAACGTGTGGGTTTTCTCTTGGAGTTTGCCTGTATCATTGAGGCGTACTTCTGAGAGTGCTGCCATGCCAATTCGATATTTGTCAAGTTCCTTCGCAATAAGTGCTGAGCGTCTCCTAGGCCGGTCAGGACGATCAAGTATTGTGCGAACATTCCAAGAACCAATCACGATATGTTTATTCTTCATCTTTTCCCCACAGGTTGGAGCCCCGCTGGCCGTGGGATGCCAGCCAGGGGAAGAAGGGCATGCCTTGTTTAGCCCACCTTTTCTAGGGCCGTCCTCAGATTGAGGCAGGCGGGCCTCCCTAAAAAGGGCCGCCTGGTCACCAGAGAAGGACCTCATCCGTTCGATGCCCAAAGCGAGCGGAAGCAACCATCATTCTCCAGCCGCTCGCGTGCAGAGATTTGGCTGCCAGCTTCCAGCCGCTCAAGCCTGCCAGCGTCGCCTTATCTCCATCGCCGCGAGGCTTAAATTTATGTGTGACGGAACTGATGTCGTTGTTCCTATGATGGTGTCTGGAGCCTGCGCTGTTACCATTTCACCCATGTTTGGGGGTTTGAAATCAGGCGGGCTGCCTTCCATGGCTGACGAGTCCCACCTGCCCGCCAAATTCACCTGTGGTGTATCCTTACGACCCCGAATCCGCCATGGGCAGCGACTCGGACACAGAGTTCGTTTAAGATGTTGGCCCGTTTCTCCAAGTCCTTCCACTCAATGTTGAAGACCTGTCATCTCCCCAAAAAAGACCTGATTGTATCCCTCTGCAACCAGCAAAAGATTGACGTCATCTGCCCAGGCCCATCGGCAACTCCGGGCACTAGGGAGCCCCAGTACAAACTACGGGGGCACACCACAAGAAAAATACACTTATGTGTAATTTTTACGCTTTTGGGGGAGGAGGGCCTGTGTCCCGGCCCCCTTGGCGACGGGCCTGCATCTGCCTCCGGGAAACACATGCCAGATCTGAAGATCCAAATCCAGGCTTATCATCGCCCACTTTGACCTCATTGCAGCCTTTCGCCATGAAAAAAAAATCCGCTTCAACATCACTGATGCATCGCTTGTAACCTCTGCGACGTCATATCTGTTGCGCGATCACGAATATCTATAAGCCTCCTTTCACAGCATGGACAAGTTACGCTGCCTTACCTATTCTGTCGCACCATGCTATTTATATGGGCGACTTCAATAGCCACCTAGCCATCTAGAGATACAACATCAACGACAGCAAATAGGCGAATAGCTCACGGAATGGTCCAACCATGCAAACAGTGCCTGGTACTGTTTGGTGAGCTAATGCGGAAACGCCTTGAACGTCCTCCCTAGCACTATGCTACTCCGTGTGGGCAAACTCTGCACACTGTAGGTTGGTGGAAGTACAACTCAACACAACAATGAGACTCCGGATAAACTCCACAGCCATCCGCTCTACCAACCCTGAATGGTTGCCGGTTCTGTGCAATATATCGCACTCCCTCACATCCGCCGCAGAGCGAAACCGCCAAGTTCCTGTCAAGGATCGCTACCAAAACACTTTTAATTTCCAGGATATCAACCATCCTCCCAGACAGCGACTACCATCTCATAAACTTATTTGGACCATCCCTGGAACAACCTATGATATCTACCAACATTGACGTTGGAATGAGACAGGAGCAGCCCGAGAACAAGGAGCTGATCGCCGATCCTACTGTTCGACTACCTGGTATAGACCTCCCACGCAACCTCTGGACCAAGTTAAAGCAGACCCTGCAGGGCTACCATCCGTATAGGTGGAACATACAGCAATGTACCCCCTTGCTGTACATGTGGTCCTCAGGAGACAATGGAACATGTCGTGGAGGAGTGCCCTCTTCAGTGGCGGCCTAGTGATCAGCACTTCATCTCGCAGACGACAAGGCGGTGACGTGGTTTTGCGAGGCAACCATTGGCAAATAACATTCGGGGCAACAACATTCGAGGAGAGCAGGGCGGCTTAAAGCCGCCTTTTCATTTGTGCGTCTTGTTTATCCGTATACCACATACTTCGTTGCGTATGCTTGGCGTATGCGTTTCATATTTCGGCCACGAAAAACCGATCACACTATGTAATAACACGTCCTATGTAATGACACATGTGACTCAATCGTCCCTCGGAAACACTTCGACGGATAAATGCGTAACGGATCAGAAGCGCCGATCAAAAATAAGGTGGCTAAAGCCCCTGTCACACTTTCGCGTATCCTAATTCCTTATTAGTTCCTTATCAAAATTTTTCAACACGCAGCCGTATGCTCAAAACATCGAATTTATTTTAATACTTTGTCTTATGTGCGACGCACATCTAGCGTACAAGTAACGAATTCAGCGCATCCATTGCGTATGAGATGCGTATGAGTTGCGTATGCAGTGCACAACATTATTTTTCGGGCTGCGAATAGGTCAGTATGCAGTGCGCATGCTGAGCGTATTCCGGACGCACCCGACTTATGACGACCGCAAGCCTGACGCAATACGTCGGCATTCGCTATGAGTTCGTTCAGCGTGCGTTGTATCTGCGCTGCATCCCCCACGAACGCATAGCATACTCGTACCGTGCTCGACCGATGCGGGACCGATGCGCTGCGTATTTATAACTTATGACCTGCGTAACAGCGTACGCAGCGTAGTTTTGTGCATGCTCAAAACTATCCGGCGTACTGGGCCGTACCATGCGTATGCCTGCGTACATAAAACTTACACAAAACGATAGAGATGCATATGAGGTGCGTATTGTGCGAAGGACTGCGTATGAAAAAAATGTCAATGCGCAACTCATAAGGAATTAAGATACGCAGTAGTGTGACAGGGCCCTTAGGTCATGATTGTAGTAGTCGTAGTGCGCACGGAGAAGCTTTGGCCTAGGGTCACTGGTCCGACAAAATCTTATTTAAAGATGTATTAGGCTCTGCTACACGTACTCTTCAACAAATCTGGGGTTTTTTTTCTACAAGCAAAATTTCAACTTGCACAGTTACTAAAGGTACTTTTAATTTATTTTATTTTCAGTGACTGCAACAATTCAGAAACAAGGCTTTCATGTTCTGGTTGCGCACAAGCATCCAACCTACAAGTCAGTAAACTGGATTCTGTCCCTATATTTTCGACCCTGATGGGGGCGGGATCCACTCTGTCCTGTCTGAACTGATTTTTGTTTTGTCGGGTATCGCAAAACTGTTATAGAAATATGGCAATTTAGAAAGGGAATCTAGTAATCGGGACTTAACTCTTAAATAGCACGGACAATGCTCTCGCCGTTAAAGGGGGCCGCCGTGAGTGTTTACAGTGATAGCTTGTTCGGTTTGGTCTATTCCAAATGCAACGCTAATCTACTGGGGGCCGAGTACCGAACAGGTGTTGTTTTTTAGGCTTGCGGCGAGCATCGATGGGGCCTACGGTAACATCCCTCCCGGATAGCGTGCCCCGTCAGTGATATACGCGTAGTGGAACGACGAATGAGAGAAGATTCCTTTTTTTTTAAATTGAGCTCAGTAACTAAGGAAATTCCAGTGAGGATAATAAAAGTACTCTCCGTGTTTTTCTGAGTTTTACCCGTATTTTCGATATTTAATTTTTTTTTGCAATATAATGTACGTTTAAATGAAACAGAACGGAACAATCGGTTAATGAGGAGCACATCAGAGCATACTGTCCAAAACCTGAAGTTTCCCCTGGTTTTTTTTTAAACCCTCACAAACTAAAATAAATATAAAATATTTTTGTTTTCTTGTCAATCTTATACTTATTCTTTTCACACGGTTTGGAAAAAACCAACAACGTTAAAAAAGCAGTGATAAATATGTAAACGGTTTCTCAACTTCAGTGGGACAGTAATTATTTGATAGGTACATAATATACCTCCCGTATATCCATCGTTGTGCTAAGAAAATTCCCACTCTCTGTGCTTAGATTTACTAACAAAATATGTTATATTATTAGCACAGTTTTTGGATGTCAAAATTTCCAATAAATTTTGTTCCAGAAAATTCAATATCTAAATTCATATTTATAATCAAGCTTTGCAAACACAGGCGAACAAACTGATATGAGGAGTGAAATGGACTATTCATACCGTCGTCCGTTATGAGCTATGAGACTGCAAATACGTTGGTGGTATAGCGTCTGAAAAAGTCATCATAAAATCTCAAGCCTACCTGCCATTGCTGACAGCATAAGAACCAAAGCTGCTGCTCCGTTCATTCTCCAAGATGCAGTGAAATACGATGCAATAATCCGTTAGGTTGGTCGTATTTATCGACCACAACAACTCAAACTTTCATCAACGCACGGTTAGCCTTTGCGCAAAAAGCCTTAACTTGGAATCAAGCACGAAACGTTGCTGCTACTCCATCCATCCTCGCAGAAGCAATGATCGAGAAGCCGTTAGCTTGATCGTATATCACCGAGTATACGGCTATATTATAACTCTATGTTCTATACCCATGAAACCAGCTTGCCTCATCAACAGCTACGCAGACCACCGAACACGGTGACGTCATTGCCAGCCAATCAGGTAAGCGCGCAGATGTAAACTGCTCCGATTGGCTGGTCAACACACTACACTATGGGGCGCTGCTCAAGATACAGATGTACATCATTTGTAATATTATAGCTCTTTATACCAAAGGTCTCAAAGCGCACTTCACGATACGTACGTGAAAATGGCAGATTTACAGCTTTTGTACTTTAAATTTCCAGTGATATATCTCAAATCCCGATTTGTTTTGTTGCTCACAGAGAAAGAGTGGCAGAGAATGATCCAATGGCCCCGGAGTTCTCTAGTGTTCATTGAACAACTCATAAAATCTTTGCTCATATTAAATGAGTTTAAGCTAGCGAGGGCGCTCTAGCCAAAATATGGTATTTGCAAAAGTTTGCATTTTTGTGAATAAGTGTTCACTTCACACTTGTGGTGCAGGGTGACCGCTGAACACGAGATGATGTAATCAAAGGCAATCATCTGTGAACGCCAAAGTCCCCATGGGCGTCGCGACGGGGGGGGGGGGGGGGGGGGGGGGGGGGGGGCGGGGGGGGGGGGGGCGCTTGCCCAAACCCATGAAAAAGCAACCCAAAAGGAAGAACAAGAGAAAAGACGAGTTGCGGATTCATATTGCTGTTAATTTAATGCACATTTTAATAACAACATGAGCGTCCGCAGGGCGTGTCGATGGGGGTGCAGTGGATAAAATGTCCCCGCCCACCCTCAAAAAAAGTATGAATTAAGAATATGACAGAGAAGGTACAAGAATTTAGAACTTTGGAAATCGCCACCATTGGTGCGTATGAGACGGATTACACAAAGGCTTATGCGTACTCAGTGACAACAAAAATACAAAGCCGTCAGTATCAGTATATTTTTATGCTGGCTTTGCGCTTCACTGAACTATACAACTGAAAGTGAAAAGAATAGCTGAACTAAATAGATTTCCATTGATGCCTAGTTGTAAATGGGCGAGAAGAAGACAAGGCAGAAAGCTTGAAATTACTGTGCCTTTTTTTGGTACTTTCCCGGAGTTGCTCAATCATCAGCCTGTGGTCATACTTCTCCAAGCCCTCCTTAAGCATTTTCCATTTTCTTCTGTTTGTCACCCTACTCCGTGCTGCCGTGTTCATGTATGTGGTGATTTCATCTCTCCATCTCCTTTGTCTACCTCTTCTTCTTCTGCCTGTCCTTGGTTACCATTCTGTGAGTCTCTTTGTCCATCTGTTGTCTTGTCTTCTTGCTAGGTGCCCTGCCCATCTCCATTTCATTTCCTTGATCTTTTCTATGATATCTTTGACCTTTGTTTTCTGTCTTACGTAGGTATGTCTGATTTTGTCCTGTTATGATAGATTGAGCATTCTCCTTTCCATGGTACTTTTTGCGTCAAGATGTCTCTGCCCCATAAGTCATTGTCATTTGGACATGCGTATATCGTAGATTTTTCCTATAAATGATACTGGAATTTTCTGGTCGATTATTATTTCTTTGTACCTTCCAAAACATCTCCATCCTCCCTTGATCCTAATTTGTACTTCTTCCGTGGTGTGTTTGACTAATTATATTTTAACTGTCATTTTCTCTGTCAAATGACCCTCTATTGCTATTTCTTCCGTTGTCTCAAAGTTTGTCATGAATTTGTACTATACAGGGTCGATCAGAAAAAAACGAAACCGAGATATTACTGCTAACTGGAACAGAAATTGGGCACATGTGAATCAAAGGGAGATATCCTCTGTTCGGGTTGAATCTCCTCTTTAAAATTACACCCTTGTCATGTCATTACATTCACGGTTGACTGAGCAGTGACCAGTTTTATGAAAGGGTCTATTTAGCGACTTGCGCCACTTTTCAGTTGTGTCAATTGTCAAAGAGTGAAAGGCTATGGTTGCCAATCAAGGCAGGTGGGGAAAAAAGAAATTTCACCATGAAAAGTGGCGCAAGTCTCTAAATGGACCCTTTCATAAAATTGGTCACTGTTCAATCAACCGTGAATGTAAGGACATGATCAGGGTGTCATTTTAAAGAGGAGATTCAATTCTAACAGAGGATATCTCCCTTTGATTCACATGTGCCCTACTTCTGTTCCAATTAGCAATAATATATCGGTTTCGTTTTTTTTTAATCCACACTGTACATGACTTGTATTTTTGGGCCCCGTGCAGACGAAACGCCCTCAACGGATACAAAGGGAAGTTTGACCACAGCACGTGCGAGGAACGCATTGCCAACGCAAGGGCGGATCCAGAACACAATTTTTTTGGGAAGGGATTTTTTGGCCCCCCCCCCCCCCCCACAAAAAAAAGTGTGTCCTATTTACTGGAGTCCACCCTTGAATCGTTCTTATATGGACGTACTTTAATAAGTTAGACTTCCTTATCAGGATCCAACCAACCGCCTTTCGTCAAGTTCGCCGCAACATGAACAAAATTACACCATAAAAGACACTCTTTGAATTCTCTTAAAAATACTTATATATTTTTTATTCTGTGTTCCGGTTACATCACTTTAAATGATTACTGTTGGGCGGGGGGAAGCGTACAGTAATGGTCATCGGACTATACACTGTGTATTAAAGGGAATGTACATCATTGGCTTTTGCTGTAATTTTCAGAAATAAACTATTTTGAGGGGTTAGTATAACAGATCAAATATTGTTACACTGACATGTTTGAAGTTTTGTGATCGAAATACTGGAAAAACCAAGAAAAACAAAAATGTTCAAGTAGTCTGGTTCCCTGACTCCACTAAAGATGAAATGGATCAATTTATAGATGCCGGAAAATTGTAAGGTAATGGAACCAGTCTATAGCCTGCACCCGTTCATGAACATGTAACCAATAGCAAACAAAATTTGGACTGAAAAAATAGGTAAATTTGGAGCAGTAGTTGAAATATAGTTAGGTTTTTCAAAAATGTATACAAAATACCACTTTTCTTGAGAATGACTTCACACCTGGTGCCATAATTTTACAGGATGCTTTAGACTGTCATTTACCAATATCCTAGTAAGGTATTTCGTAAAAAAAAATGGTAGTTTTGTTTTTCGATGTTTGCAAATGTTGTATATTCCCTTTAAGTAAAATATCTTTATTGTGTTTAAGCTGTTTGTGAATTGTGCAATACTGCTCTATGACAAATAAATAACTAGATTCAAATCAGATTTCATATAACTATAGTATATACAAAATGATAAGGATTATCTCTATTGGTATGGCCGGCCCAATTGGCCAAAATAAAGGAGTTTCCAAAAAGAAACAATATAGTGGTTGCGAGCCAATTTATCCCGGTGGCCTTTCGGAAAATGAAAGGACCTAGATAATTAAACAATTTAGGAAACTACAAATTTGTCTTGTTCCTGAGTATTTTTGAATATTGGTAATGTTTTATGTACTCCCAACAAAACTGTTGGTACAAATGCAAACCTTTTCGTGTTGAATAATTATTTAAAGTGAACAAATTACTCACTTGGTCATTATTGTCAATAAAAATAAAGGATGTTCCCATTTGTTGAACGTTGCAATGCAATAGTGACCATGATAATGTCCCCCCCCCCCCCCTCATTGGAGACCCATTAATGTGACACAGGGCCTCAGGCAGGAGTTGGCCAAGGTGATGTATAATGCACTGCACAGGTGTGCATTCCATATCCAACGTCTGTTACAAACGGAGAGACAAGACGGCTTGTTGAGCTCTATCCACAGCTGATAATTAAACGGTCGCGTCCGAAATGTAGTTGGCTACTGCTCGAACTTACACTTGCGTTTATTGCAGCGACTGAATCCACTTTCCTTATTGATGTGTGCTACTGCTGCCGTATAGCCTTGTAATTCGGACAAGGCATTACACAATACATTTCTACATACATGTAAACCAAATAGCCTCAACTACCCAAAATGGCCGATCAGTGCTTAATAATGGATGGATTTCACTAATTTAAGTTCCCCAGGGCTGCAGCGTTCCTCCTTTGGCATTCCTGCATCCAGTCCTCGATGTTTGTTAGCCTGTCCCTCAGCATCGCCGCGTGCTTCTGGATCCGATCAAACTCCGGGAACACCCCTCGGCTGACCGGGTCCTGCGCCAGGACCCGGGCCGTCAAGAGGCGCGCAGGCTCCGGGTCGGCCAGCAAGGCGCGCACGCTGTCGGCCGTGGAGCGACGAAACACGCAGGTCATCCTCAAAAGCTGCTCGTGCAGCTCGCCCTGCAATAGACCATCCTTACTCCCGCTGGAAGACAGGAAAGAGTATCCGTCCAGCAGTCCGCTCTCGTTATCCACAATCCACAACTGTTTGGTGTGTGGATGCTGGACTAGGTTGTGGACCTCGGAGCGCAAGAGGGCGCTGTCGTTGTAGAATCTAACGCTGGAGAGGTTTATGGTGAGCCTGAATGTGGAAAAATCACAGAAGGATGAACATTTTATTCTTCAGTGTATTTCCTTTCATTTTAAATGTCAGATGGCAGGAAGAGATAAAAAATGTTGAAGTTTCACGATTCAAGCCAACACAATATCTGAGTAAAGGTTAGAGACAAACAAAATCATCCATTTTTTAGTACGTTCTTCTTCAAGTAACTGAAAAATTATATTCTGTGCCTCACATCTCGGAAAATAACATGAAAGTCTTATCTATATCATTTTTCAAAATTATTATTACATATATGATGTCAGCCGACCATAAACTTTTGGAAACTATACAACGGCAAAATAGTCTCCCTTAAAAATTAGGCTCAGCGTCTGTTGTATACGACAGTCGGGGGGGAATTTCCGATTCTCGTTAGAAGAAATACCCACTGAGGGTGCAATTTGGATTCTCAGTTTAGAGGTATAGACCATTATCATTATGCGGCCATCTTGATTTTCCCCATTCAAATCAACGTAACCAAAGCGAGGCTGGAAGGAAATTTAGTCTGGTTCCTTTTTGTACAAAAAAACATTATCATCCAGTACTATTATTGGATACAGGGATCATGACTAAAATGGTGGCAGCATGATAAAGGTCTATAGGCCTACTTTATAGCCAAAATTTGCAAACTGAAATGTCCCACCTGTCGAAGTGCCCGATGAGATAATCGAACAGTAGCAGGTCACTCCACTGCAGCAGCGAGGTCAACTCTTTCGTGGTCAGATTCCTCAATCCACCGTTTAGGGCCGTCACTGGAAGTGGCCCCTGAACGAGCGTTTCTGGCAAAAACGCCCTGCAATTCAAACAGTGCACACATTATGGACATTTAAAGAATAACGTATTTTGTTTTAGAATTCACCTCTTTAACAAATTGAAAGTGTGACTTCAAGCTGAAATGAACTGTCTCACGTACTTGTCAAGATCCTCGATCCACTGCGTTAGCATGACAACCTTCCCATCATCCCATTCGGCATCCTGAAAGTTTGACCCCTGACCCCGCCAGAAACTGCTATTGGCGGTTGCTACGGATAGGTGCAACGGCGGTAAGTTGGTCATGCCGAGCATGCGCGCTAGGTGGTAGCTGTAAAGTTCCCCTGGCAACAGAAAGAAGAACAATGTCAACTAAATCAGAATATGACTACCAAATAACTGTACAGCTATCTTCCCTCTTTGACCGAAATCTTCTCTGTTTTTTGCAATTATTGTTTGACGAGGCTCCGATCTTTAAATTATCTCATTGGAATTGAAAACTACCAAAAAAAAAATGCGAACTAAAAATATAAAACGAAATCAAAGGTTGGAAGGTGAGCAACGAAACCAAGTATTGCGTCTTAAATTCATCTTCAAAAAAAAAGAAAAGGAGCGAGCGAAACGTGTGTTTTCGTGATGAAAACTTGGATGAAAATCTGGGACTCATAACAATTTTATGTACATATATATTATTCCAAAATCCTTTCCAGTGGCTTTCCACTTCCCCTTTTTACCTCCTTCACTAATGGAAAATTTAGTAAATCTGGCAGGCCCAGATCGGAAGTTTGTTATACATTATGTGGCCGACAATTTTAAGGAGAAGTTGTTATCAAATAGATGGAGAATATGAGCGTTATTTCCAAGATTAAAAAAAAAAAAATCAAATTCCGCTTCTGGAGCAATGGGTTAATATAGCCTTTATTATTATGTCTCACATCATGTACGTGATGCGCAGAAGACTGGTTCCCTCATCTCGCATGAAGGGAAAGAAGATATGAGGTTAAGTGTGGGACCAGCGTGTGGCTGGACCCCATCACGTGACACTATAGATAAATTCACGGAGAGAAAAGAGAGAATGACAGTGAAAGTGTCGTCAGATTTTGGAGCAGCTTCACGGGCCCTAGAAATTATCGGTATCTCAGAGGGCACACAACTCCAAAATAACCGATACTTGAAATGACATCATACATGACTTGTATTTGATTAGAAAAACACAAGAAGAATTGAGTTTAATGCAGTAGAAAGAGCAGCTTTTCAGGTTTCCCTTTACAAGCGTTAAAATTGGTCTAAACATCACAAATAGTCAAGTACCATTCCTTGGAAAAAGCTAGAACAGATAACTTGCCTTAGTTGAATTATATTAGTCCGATAAGAAAGATGGTCAAGATAAAGTTATTTCGATTTAAGTTTAAAAAAAAGCTAGGAAGCAACTCAGATACATGGCCCCTTTCCGTAGGAAATGAATTCTGAATTTGGCAAACCGAATAACCGAAATTCGAAATCAACCAACCTGTCATGCTGGTGATTAGCGGGTATCGATACCGAGCGCACAATTTCGTGCCGTCCTCCAGCACGATGAAACGGTTCTTCTCCCGGCCGCATTTTTCGAGGCCGCCCGGTTCGAAAGATCGAACCGACTGTTTCGATAATCGATCCTTCCACTCACCCAGTTCCTGCTGACTAACTCCTGTGATGAAATGACCAAAAGCAATCATCTTAGAACGGCATTCATGGAAATATTCCCAAGGTGCAACATTGCCTACATACCTACGGAAAAAGGCGATACTTCTGAACTATGACACAATTAAAAAAGGCAAAAGAACGGAAACAAGTCCCGATACCTTTCGGAGTCGCCTCGTCAATTTCAGCGGACCAATACAAATCATCCTCGATGATAGGGACCCCTTCTCTGTTCACCAATCGGCTGCGACCATCCCGGTTGACGGAGGGAAGTTGTCCATGTTCCGGAGCCGCTCCTACTCTGATTGGCTTACTGGCTTCTGACGAACGAACGCCCTCTGGCGGCGAGTTCGAAACAGTTTGTAAGACCAGGTTGTAGTCTGGATGGTTTTGTTGAGCTCCGAAGATGGATGGTGTGCCCGGAGTCGGCTCCTTCGAATGAGGATTTTGCAGCGTATACTCTCTAAGGATGGCACAAGGGGTATCTTGTTTTGTCCGGGTGAGGTCCGCTTGAGTTGTTTGACAGCTGCGAGATTGTGCGTGAGTTGAAGTAGGGCCAGGGCCCTCAGAAAGTGACCCCTGATTTTTGCCATCCTCAATATGAGGAGATATTTTGTCACATGGTGACCCCGCCACTACCCCGTCTAGCTTCGAGAGCGGAATAACTTCAGGATGCGGCCTGTCATCTTCCACAGAAACTGGCTCTGTGATGACAGATGCGCTTCCGCCAGGAGCAGAGTAGTCTTTCTTGGCCAGATTTGCCAAAACCACAAATCCTGCCTCCTCCAGCTCTCTGACGACCGCGGCGTCCGCCTCGGGCACTCCGCCCTGGATTTCCGTCGGGTAGGGGATGGACTGTCCGATCACATGGTTCAGCAGGCCCTTGTAGATGGTATGGTTCAGTTTCTCTTGGTGGCTGCTGTCCGAGAGATCAAGGACATCCTTGACGGCCCTGACCGTCCGGTCGAATTCTTGCTGGAGGTCCACGTACAGGCAGATCCTGCCCTGCGCACGAAAGTCGCCAGCGTGTTCGGTTCCGCGTATCGCATGCGTGCGACAGAGAAGAACCACTAAGGAAAAGCTGACACTGAAAAGCCCGCCAAAAGGGGCGTTTCGTCTGCTCATCTCTCCCGCTTATGCATGTGTAGCTATTCTTCCAACTGCCATTAGTTGAGACCTACTTCCTTCCACGGCTTGGTGCATGAAGGTTGCAACCTGAAACAAAAACAAAACAAGAGATTTGAAGTGCTGTCAATTGGCTAATTAGTTGCTTTGTAGATTTTAACTTGGTCCTCCAGATCCAGCCAATCATTGTGGTAATATATCTCCTTTGTGACTTCCACTTTAGTGAAGCGAAAATGCCAACAAAATATCCCAACCGCATGTCCTCATTTTAATGAAATGAGCTCTCAAGTTTAAAACTCCATTGTCTCATGATGACAGTCTCAAGATGACAGATGAAAGCTTTAGTGTTGAGCTAACAGCTTAAAACGGGTCACATATCGTTGAGAGCTACGGCCACAAGCTTGTAGTTGTATACTCGGAGAGAAATTTTCCATTGAATGACTTCCAGGGCACCGCACAAGACTAATCCACGGTTCCCTTCTAACCGTATGCATTATAGCCTACATCACGGTTCAAACACATACAGTCTGATCTCCTGTTTGCTTGTATTGAGTAATCACTTGAGACACGTGAAGAGCCCAACTAGAATCTACAAATATTTGACTTTGAGATTATCAGTTTGCATGTAGTACCTCCCAACTTATTATTGATGGGGACTGCAACATGTAAACGTCATGTACCTAATCCGAATGGTAAGTAAAAGAAATGCGCGCGTGTTTATCATAAGCACATTTGGTTTGCAGCGCTACTACCGGCACAATATCGATACATCTCGGCAGTGTTCTTTTTTTGGTTGTCCTCTTTGTAACTGACCGACCGACCGATCGACCGACTGACCCGTACTCCCCGACTGACGGACTCCCCGACTGACTGACTTACTGATTATCATTCATTTGTGAATTAGGCTTACTTAAGATAGGGTTACCCCATAATAATGCCGAATGTGGTAAATCCGTCCTGTTAGTAGTGGGCCACTGCATACCGAAAGTTACAAAAACTGCAGTGAATAGCCTAAATTTGATTTCTATGCATTAACCAGTCGATCGCCCTGTTTGAGAGGAAGTAATGCAGTAAGGCCAAAAAAAAAATTCGGTCTCTGGTCAGACCAAAGTTCCGGAATTGACGCGGCGACGCGGCTTTTTTTTTTTTTTTTGCTTTTTTTTTTTTCTTCAAGCTTGGATTGTACATACAAGGTCGGGTACTATTTTGTTTTTTTGGTGTCCTCATGTACATTGGTGTCCTCCATAATTTGCCTTGGTGCTCTCGATCATTTGCCTTGGTGCAATTTCCCATTCCTTGGTGCTCTTTGGTAAAAAAAAAAATTGAGGAGGTGCGGCAGTAGAGGGCGCTGTTGGAGCTACCGCGGAACATTTTGGAAAAAAAAAAGATTGACGCGCATGATTAAAATCGACGCGCGCGCTGACCAGAGACCGACTTATTTTTTTTTTGGCCTAATAACGTCCCCACAGCAAAACGTACAAGAGACGGTTCATGGGTGCAGGCCAGTAAATAGGCCCGAAATTATCCATGCCGGCCAAACATATGATTTGCATGCCCAAAAATTATCCGGTATTAGAACATTTTGTGGCCCATGAACTTCAGGGTTTGTAAGAAAAAAAGAAGATGGTTGGAAGCCGTGAACAGGACTGCGAGCTAGTACTTCTGTGAAATTCGGGTGAAATTGGGCCCTAAATATCGGTCTTAAATGACTCATAACTGGCTCAAATTCAACGATGAAAAGATCGAATTTATCATCATAGGTTCAAAGCAGCAATCGTGTAAAGTTCATGTTCCATCCATAAGGGTTGGTGATTCGACCATCCTGCCATCTAATCAAGTCAGAAATCTCGGCATTATCTTTGATTCATCTCTATCTATGGAACCTCACCTTACATCAATCTCTAGATCAGTCTGCTTGTCGATCCGTAACATCGGACACATACGAAAATATCTTGACAAACACACAACTGAAATACTTGTTCACCCTTTCATCACATCCAAAATTGACAAGGGCAATTCACTATTGTATGGCATTAACCTAAATCAACTAAACTGTTTGCAGCGACTACAAAACATCAGTGCCAGACTAATCTCTCTCACTAGTAAACATTTTCACATCACTCCTGTATCAGCAGATCTCCACTGGCTTCCAGTATCATACAGAATCAAATACAAACTTGGCCTATTCGTGTACAAAATCCTCCACAACAATGCGCCGGGTATTTCATCGACCTCATCCACCCGTACTCAACAGCACGCACCGGACTCCGCTCCAGTGAGCTCATGATGCTTCATGAGCCCAGGACCTCCACTCTTTGGGGTGACAGTTCCTTTACTGCAGCGTCAGCCCGAGTGTGGAACCAACTCCCTCTGGCTATCAAATCATCTCCATCCATCACAACATTTAAGACAAACACAAAATCTCACCTGTACAAACAAGCTTACTCTCACAACACACAATCCTACCTTGACTTTCTCCTCAAGCGCCATGAGCGCCTTTTTAAAGCTAGAGTCCATCATTTGCAGCCATCCGAAAAGTAACTGGCGTAATTATTTTTGAAAAACAAACTTGGTTGAAAGATAGTAAGGGAACTAAACTCCCTGTGAAATTATTCTTTCTGGGAAGCTGTAATTTTGAAGTAATCAACGAAAGAAGGCATTTCCAACGGTGATTCTTAAGAAGCACCGTAGGAAAATTTAAATTAGTAGTTCGTTTTGTTATTCAGCGCAGCGCGCACAAGTATTGGAACGACGCACACGCGCGCGCGGTTGTTATAATTCGTCGGATCAGTGCGCGACGTCGCGTATAGCTGCAATTCAAAACAATTCAAATTATGATTCAGTAACTTTTGATTTGAAATTGAGATCTTAGAATGCTGTTTTTCTCGGAATGTACAGCTGAAGCTTAGCTGAAACTTCATCAGGTTAGTTGCTCAGTATCCTTCATTAGATTTTGAACTCTTTTGTTGCTTCAAACGAACAAAATGCACAAATTACAAATGATGGACTGTAGCTTTAAGGTGGATACCGGCGCTTTACTAATGTTCTTTATTATTATTATTATTATTAGTTTACATCTGTTTTGCCATGGAGCGCAGGCATCTTTTTTTCACAATGGCGATGGGCTACAGGACTACTTTTAGGGTTGATTATCCTTGGATTGAATTTTCTCCCAAGGGTCATTGCAACAAAGAGAAAATAAAATATGATGAAATAAGCTTTAATTTGATGTGTGTTTCAAACACCTTGGAGAGTTGTGAGTATTTTTCCTGAATATCAGAAGTGGGCGTATTCATCACTGGGGTCTATGACAAGTTTATGATGTACTGTCTACAACCTTATTGTCCATTTGCTGTGTAAACATTTGTCTAGACGAATGTTGTATACGCCTTTTTTCTTGTCAAATCGTACAAGAATAATAAGAGGACGCCTATTGTCTGTTGGTGGCAGTGGGTAAAATAATGTCCGTGTTAAATGGGCGTGGTTACGTTGGCAATGACGTAATGTTTATCCAATGGCTAACCCTATGTAAGGTATTATTATGTCATTACAGTGACTGGTGTTTTTTACGAGTCATTTTTTTTAGGAATGCAGGTTCTCAAAAACCTGTTCCCTTTCAAACATCACACGTATAGATAATGTTTAATTAATTGTCTCGTTATTTGTTTATAGATTTATTTTTTTTGATTTCGTTCTTATTTTACCTGAGAAGCCCATTCATTCAGTGGAATCCCCTGATCCCCCAGACAAGAGAAGACAATGTAAAGAAATTACAGTTTTAGACGTGGGAGGAAAACCCACTGAATCAGGTAGGGACTGAAAACTCAATCCACAATTAGCCCAGGCAGGAAGCGAACCCGAATCACAGTGGTTCAAGGCGAGCAAAGTACCGTTACGTCAACCGACTCTCCATGTGTAGGCCTATATTCATGATTGATTTTTTTTTGAGGAATTATATATAAAAATGTGCTGTATAATGTTTGAACACTTAGGGATCAGACATTTTAAAACTTTCAGGGACCAGTTTCAAAATTGAGTTCATTTATTAAATAGTCTATTTCCTCAAACAGCTGCACAGCAGTAGACCACGACGCGTCCAATGAACCCCACGGCCTCCAAAACTTGTAAAGAAAAGAACAATGGAGTTCTGCCATGAATTTGGTACATGAACCGTAAAACCTCCATCTACCATTGTGGGCTTGCTGTCATGTGTAAGGAACGAAGCCGTGAGAAACGAAACTGCCTTTTAAGCAAAATGTCGCACCGTGAACTTGACATGATCTGACTGTGGAAGTTTGGCATCCAGCAATGGACAACGGAACAACAAAACAAAAAGTGTGAGTCGTCAAGGTTCGAGGCCATTTCCCAACAATATAGCCTCTAACTTTTTGACCCCAGTCGTCAGGGAACGCGTGCAGTAACCGTCACAATACATGTTACTCCTTTATACTGGAAACGCCTATATCGACACACGGACGGCAGTTGAGATATTTTGTGTACTTCATTTACATGTTGTTGGAGTTGATATACTTCCTTATTTTCGAAAGGGCGTGATAGACAGACCGCGGCCTACTTTTTGTCGACATTATCAATGGCACGGGTTCGCTACACTTCTTCTAGCTAAATGAATGAATGATATTATATCGTCTTTTGATATACACTGTAAATAGTTCCTGGTCATGTGACGTGGTACGCCAAAATCAGGCTCACTTGGCCGTGCAAGAAGTCTATTTTGAGTTATTGCAATATTTGTAAAAGATAGAACTTGCTCTTTCAAACGGAAATCGGACAGTCCGAAATGTCAAAAATGAGAAATGGGCCTTTAATGTTTGAGTTCAGTGGGAAAAAAAGTGTTCAGAAAAGGTTTTAAAACTATAATATTACCTTAGTGTGAAATGGGCATAGGCCTACAGAAGCAAAGAAACTGGCCTATTATTGGTTTGCTGAAAATCACCCATAATGTCATGTGCAGCTGTTTCGCCATTCTTGGCAGGGTGACTGTTTTAGCCGATTTTCGGCTAGATCTGACAATTTGGTTTTTTTTGATAAAAAGGAATCTAACACAAAATCTACCGGAATGAAAATTTTAGCAGAATTCTATAAAATCGGTAACCCTAGCGGAAACATATAGCAGATTTGTTTTAAACAAGGAAACGTCAATCACTTCAAACAAACCATTGAACGGTGGGAACAGGCATGTCAGTCTAAGCGTCGAGGTTTCTTACGGTGTACGACAACACAGTAAACGACTCCAGACATTGGAAGCCAGGCTAGACACGCGCCAATTAAAAAAAACCTCAAGGAAATTTCAAGTTTGTCTCCTTTTTTCCAAAGAAATTGTATATCATCTGCAGGTGAGTATTTATAATGTGTTTCAAGTAAATCTGGTCGATTTAGCAGATTCTTGTGAAATCTAGCAGAATTTTGCAATTTTCATCTGGTCACACTCTGCCAACTTTGCGTTTTTGCGAAGCCAACATTTTATGTGATTTGCAGCTTTATGAAATGAGCAAAATTACGAAACCTACCCGTCTATAGCTGGCTATGGATGGACCGTCTCAATTAACCACATTCTGTCGCTCATGTCTCTCCGTACAGCATGATTGTCAGATTCAAGCATTTTTTTTTTACTTTCTTGGTGTCAAATGCTTCAGCAGTTTTTATAAACTGAATTTCACGGGATAAACTTCTATAAACCGTGGAATAAACGGCAGTACAAATGAATAACTTCCAAGATGAAAGACTTTTTTGACCGTCGAAGTACACTGCACTCACGAGGCCATGTACATGTTGTGCATGTACTATACTGATGAGCTTCGGGACCAGTTCTCATGTATCATGCACGTCCTCCGCGCATAATTATGGACCAATCAGGCGCCGAAACGGACCTATCAGGTGTTATAGTTATGTGCCCCATAATTATGTGGTATTGAAAAAATCGACCTTCTGACAAAAGCTCCACTCATGTAGGCTGTTATATATTACACAGCCTTGGCTGGGTAACAAAGTGTAAAGAACCCATTGAAACACTGTATACAAAAGAAGTCGAAAAGCAACAGAGTCAGAAAGCAAATGTCAAGTTTCGACTTTACATATGTGGTTGGTTCGTAAAGTTTCAGAAGGTCACGTGCAAGGATAGTCTGAGTATCATGCGTTTTTCAACCACGGATCCAGAGCCCTCTCCGTAGGCCTAACCAACGTCTGATATGTTATGTTAAGCACACACATTTTATGCGACCCCACGCGCCAGCCAATCGAAGTCGACTTTAGAAATTGTGACGTCATATCGATCAGAAATGCGGGACTATAAGCTGTTGATTGGCAAATTTGGCTGTCACAATTTTGTAATACAACAACGGGTTACGGAAGACTCGATAAAAGGCGCCCGCTGAATGGTCAAAATTGTGGGGTCAAAGCGGCAGTCTTGTTTTGCATACTGCAAGAAGAAGGATCATGGAGGATATGGGCAGGGCCGTAGTCGATTGGGAAAGCGTGCGTGACAACATTTGCTGACAGACTGTCCTCGCTGGAAGCATTATAGAGTCAGGCGCGGCTCTAGAGCCGACATTTCAGGGGGCTAGTAGGGGTGGATCCAGAAATGTTGGCAGGGAGGCGTGCTGAAATGTAGACCGGTTTGTTTTTCTCCAGACACTCAGGCCTCCGAAAATCAATGGGGGAGGGGCTCGTACCATATTTTCAATGTGGAGCGCTGATAAAAATCCTACAATCATGCACACTATAATAGCGTACAAATGCCCCCTTCTCACGACTATTTGTAGGGGGTGAGACCATTCGCATGCGACGACACCTTCTAACATTTGCTACTGCATTTTTAATGGACTTTTTTTTGGGGGGGGGGGCTAGACAAAAGTTGGGGGGGGGCTATAGAGCGAACCCCCCCCCCCCCCCCCCCCCCCCCGTAGAACCGCGCCTGCATAGAGCAAGGAATATAAAATGCTGGAAAGTAGCCAGGATCTTTCGAATCAGACCCAGCCGCCGCATCAAACAAAGGGAAATATGGGAAGTTGCTGGACACTATCTGATTACCATTGGGCGCTCTTTGGCTGGATCTGTCAGTCAGGGGTCCATAGGCTGGCCCTACCTAGGGCCAGCCTATGAACCCCTGACTGACGGAGTCACTGTCACCGCGTTAAATAATGTTGGGTATAAATATTGTGTTAATATGAGGTATATGTGCGACTGTGCAATACATGGGGATCTAAATTGGCAGTAAAAACAATTAATATGCAGACGATTCCCCGATTTACATTGCAGCATTCTGTTTCAAACTTGGTAAAATTCTAATTTGGGATGCCAAAACTGTTGACTCACTGCTATTATAGCACTCCACAAAATAGATGGTGAGCACTGTCATAGGTATTTTAGGGTTTAATCCACATTATACAACCCAATGTTAACAAAATATTTGCACAAAAGGGGTACGTGCCTTTTGATTTGGGTCCAGTTTTACGGTTGCATAAAGAGTTTGACCCGGGACGCGTCCGTGGACGGGCAGTACTGGGGATGCATGAAAGACACCTTTGTTGTGGGGTGTAGAGATGCCATTTTGACAAAGTGAATAACTGTTAAAAGAAAATCTAAAACTTTGTGTTGCTGTTTGAGGCTCTATCGGTCACCTTGAAGCACCGCCAATGACAAATATTTAGTCACCGTGCTGAAATGGCAGAACAAACGGGGATTGCACCATGGGGCTAGGCTATAGGCCATGAATGCACGATCTAGCACGGACTTTATAAAATCCTATATTATTGATGAACCCTAACGTGGCGCGGCCCCCAACTTGGCGCACTTTGATGTTTTCGCCTGTAGCGCCTAGCTATAGAGTAAACGTTTTAACTGAAATTTCGCAGAAAGTGAAATGTCATCAAGTTCTTAACTCTTACGTTCATAAATCACGAGTTTATCTTCCCGTTACGAAGTTAGACGAAAAATTTATTTCGGCGTGATTTTCCGATTTTATTTCGAAGTGCACAGTAACCCTTTGAAAATGTCCCCAAAATAGAAAATAATTTGCTGACACACTTCTAGTTAGTTGGGTATGTAAGTAAAGATAAGAATTGTTTATCAGAATTTATCAACTTTACAGAAATTCTTCAATGTTAATTTGGAATTTTCCGAGATTAAGGCTATTCAAGTGCGCCACGTCAGGGAACACTCGGCCGATTTGTGCCCAATTTTCGGACACCACCGTTTTTGAATTTCGGCTTAAATTTCATGAAACCGAAATTGTTCACAGAGGATAAATAGCAAGCATTAATAAGGTAAATGTACCGGTATTTTACTGAATGAATTTGAGGTTTGTAAGCAAAGAAGTTTGGCAACATTGATGTGGAAAGTCGGGGTGAATGTCAAAGGGCGCCACGTTAGGGAACACCACTATATATTTGAGGAGCTGCTGGTGTGATCACCAAAAGACCGGTATAGCTTCGATTTCTTCTGTGTGTGCGGGGGAGAAATCCCTCCTTTGAGTAAACCGCGCTGTTTTGGAGCTACTGTGGACAAAAGGGCGCAATTTACGCTTACATTGCGTACATTTAAAGGCGTATAAAAATATCATTTGTATTGAATCCCAGAAGTAACCTACCCACTTATTTTCAAAACACCCCGTGAAATTATTCCGTCTGGCTTGCTGTCATTTAGAAGAAATCCAGAAATGTAGATGATTTCCAACGATTTGTCAATTGACTGAGTTTTGGAATAAAAAGTGCAGCACTGACGAAATTGTGTTTCGTGATCAAAAGGTTTTGCATGTTTGTTCTTACTGTTTTCTATAGGGAAAGCGTAATATCCACTGAGCTGAAACTTTAATCGGTTGGGTTTGAACAATCTTCTTTGGTTAGTGAGTGGTGCTGTCATTGGAAGCAAACAAAATGCATGAAAAGCAAAATGATATGTGGCTTTGACGGGAGCCATGCATCTTGCCGATTAAATTCACATGTACGTTAATTTAAGATTCTGCAGGTATATCGATTTGTAATCGCATTATGCCACAATAAAAAAGCTGTTCGCGATCGCCCGCAAAGCGAACCGTGAAATCTGCTCAGATATCAGGCTTGGTTGGAACCCTACCAGGCTTGTAATTTTGCACCTATAAACCCTTTTCCTTGACTAAACAGAAAAATGGCTCCTCTGTATGAGCGTATTTTACTCCCAGTCGACCGTCAACAAGAGGGGTTCATAACTTTCATTCAATTGACGATGATGTTTTCGGAGATTGAATCACTACTTTCGAGGTTATTCGTCCCAGGTCTATTCTCCTCATCGATAGGCCTTCGCGTTTACCTTGCTTTAAGCACTTCTTGATTTATGATGGGGTCTAGGTTTGTTTAATCCTATTTTCTGGCGATTTAGTCGGGGAATTAGGCATGCTGTTATTACTGAAAAGGGAAGAAAAAGTTTCCGAAGGACTCCAATATTTGAAAGAAATGATTGGAAAGATTTCGCAGACGGATTAATTTCTCTCTTTTTCGGGGGAGGGGGTGCATAAATAAAGAAGACCGCGTTCGGTTACGGAGGTTAAACTTTTCAATCATGAAGTGGTTTTATTGTGATAAGTAGGCGATAATTAGGTCGGGTAGGATTTGCGGTGGCCTCGACAATACACACTTCAAATAACGGGTTGTTTTTCTAGAGCTTCTGTTAAGGAGAATACAAGTCCTTCACTGTTCACACTCGGCAAACATGTCAAAAAATTCATCCGTAGTTTTTTTGTCCCACAGAAAGCAAATAGTTCTGCTCAGTTATACACCTTTTCTTGTGTTGAATAGCTTCTGCAGTGAAAATTTTGTCATCTTATGCCAGCCCTGCTCTTTTTGGGTTGAATACAACCATCCGGCGGTATTTTTTCTGCAACCAAGTATAGTCACTGTTCATAATGCGCATGCGTCAGTTGTTAACAAGATGGTTCTTGGACCTTGCAAGGAAAAGATTTCCTCCAGAGCCATGAAACGAAAAGAAAAGTTGGATTTCATTAAAAGTGGAACTTCATCAATTGTTACTAGGGCCTACTTGGTACTAGCCTTTAGTCAAGTCCCACGCGCCTACCCGCACACGTGACCCCGGATGCTGACACGTAAAGAGACTAGCTCTGCCGCTCGTGCTAGTCGTTTTACGTGCCAGCATCCGGAGTGCGTTACGTGTCCGGATGGTCCGGGTGTAGGTGCGTGGGACTTGACTAAAGGCTAACTTGGTACTTGGTGATTTTCCTTCTGAATAGGCTGCTCCACGTGTAACTCTAGCATGGAGTAACAAAGAGGCCTTGTAAAAAAAAAATGAGAAGAAACCTACGGCATCCATATCAAAAACCACTAGGCAAATGAGCTGCTTCGAGCTTCCCCTGAAATCAAAAACTTCTAAAGTCATCTGAAGTAGCCGGGTCATTATTATTTCAATCACATGATGATGATGTACACATGCGTAGTCATTGACTTATGGTATGTGACTATCCCCGGTTGCAAAAGAACATTTAGATACCCACTACTCAAGGTTCCTCCCTCGTCAAATTGTTCCCGCCCTTTGTTGGAAGGAGAGGCGGTTTCTGCAATACTGCACAGACACATTACGTAATCTACTTTACTCTGCAGATAATCTGCCATTATCGCCTGAAGGCTGTTATTAATTTGTCGTCCAGTTCTGGGAACTTCTTAGAAATGGCCTGGTGGTGTGGATGAGCGTTGGACTCACAATGGTCTGCGGGTCATTCTGCAGCTTTTGGATTCGAGCCCAGCCTGGGGATATGTGCGTGTGTCCTTGGGCAAGACACTTTGTCACAAATTGCTTACAAATGGGTACCTGTGAGGGCAGAGATGGTTACTGTGATTGATTTTAGCTGCTTTGTGCTGAAATGGCAGTATCGAGCTGTGTACCCTCCGGGAAGTTGAAACTGTCTTTTTGGAATGTTTCATCTGCCCAATGACCACATTATTAGTATTCAGGTAGACATGAGGACAAAAAGCCGACCCAAGTTTCTCGAGCCAGCCCTAAATCCTACAATCCTGCAAAATGTTGAACAAAAGCACACACCTCCCCCCAAGATGTGTGCAATGCAAATGGTCTATAAGTGATAGCAGTGTGGCCTATACGGGAGCCAGCAAAAAATGGTCGTGAGCAATTTTCAACTTTGTTATGCATTACACAAATAAACAGTTTCTACGTACATGTATATGAGACGAATAGAAACACACCTAAGCGATCACGTTTGGCATTATGTTCAAAATGTCCTTCAATTCTTTGTCACTTTTGTCGTCTTTGTCAATTTTGGCAGTTGGGAGAACCCCTAAAATTTCCAATTTTTTTTCGTCCTGATTGTACAGCGCCTCTCGATTAGACGGAAATGAAAACTAAATAAATGTTATATACATGTATGCTCGCAATTTGTACTTAAAACCCCAAACCGTTATACTTCGACGAGTACCGTTGCAATGCCGATGCCTTTTTCACTATAATAATCGTATAAAAAGGCTAAGAGACTTGCAAACGGCTTAACTGTACTAAGCAATACATTCAGTCTATCAATTATATGCACACATTGGAGTCGAGTTTTGGTACAATATGATTGTTTGTCTAATTTGTTGGAGTGGTTTTTTTTAAACTCGTCCTTGATTATTGATCAAATTGTGTGCTGTGGTGAAAAAGGGGATCAATCGATCGATGAAATCGGATTTTGCCGTCGAGATAGCCTCTTAAATCCATGCAATATATGTGTGGACTTTAGTTGGAAAATCTTTTCCTCATTATTGAGAGTACGATCGTATTAAAGATCTGTTTGAGACTTTTAAGCGTCAGTTTATCAATCGTCAACAGAATTTGCAAATGAAGAAACAGGCTTGTTTTGACAAAATGAGTTTTGACATCGAGAATCACATACAAAATGATGTAGCTGATCCACATTACATCATTTTTATGTTTATAGTTAAACAAAATTATGAAACAGTGATCTATACATATCACCCTTATATATTCACCTGCTACATACCGCCCTCTTGATGAACCCTCCCCCCCCCCCCCGGTGGCTATTCGCCTTTTAGCTGTGTAAAAAAAATATTGAAGTGTAGTTTGATTCGGCCATTGCGCCTGCCAAAAAGAGAGCACATCCCATACTGCCTCTCTTTCCAAGGGCCAAGGACAAACGCGTGGAAAAGTGTTGTGTTCTCGTTAAAATAAATCTATTCCATTGATTTACCCTGTTGAACAGTTATGGCATAAAACTGTTTATCGATCGACTATATTTTATTAATGGTGCTTACAAAAACGAGGGCCTCAAAGGGCGTCGGTAGCCGTAAACCTTGACTGAGATTGCCCGACTTTTAATGAGTCAACCCTTTGAAATTTCGTTTAACTCTATAGAAAATGGTCGTGAACAGTTTTTAACTTTGTTATGCATTAAACAAATAAACAGTTTCTGCGTATATGAGACGAATAAAAACACACCTAAGCGATAACGTTTGGCATTTTATGTTCAAATGTCCTTCAATTCTTTGTCATTTTTGTCGTCTTTGTCAATTCTGGCAGCAGATGGGAGAACCCCTAAAATTTCCAAAGTTTTTTTCTTTCTCTCGATAAGACGGAAATGAAAACTAAATACATTTCATGTTCGCACTTTGTACTTAGGCCTAAAAACCACAAACCATTATACTTTGACGAGTACCCAGCCGTGTTGTTGCTAAGGCAAAGCGTCGGCCGTTGATAGGCAAAAGTTAATCCGATTACGTACTTAGACGCTATAACGGAGCAGTGAAATTCATGCACCCCCAAAAAACATGGCCGTTTGAATGTTGTGTTTCTCAGAAAATATGCTCAGTATGATTGAAATGTTAAATTATAACGGAAGAAGAAATTCTAAACTTCATGTCAGTGAAAAAAATCGCCGTCATCGATGCCAAAACGTCAATACTGGTTACTGGTCAAGCTGACCTTAAAGTCGGGAAGAAATCGTTCGAAAACGTCCCCAAATCTATGTATTTAGATCAATTTCTAGGAATTTCTCCAAGTTGTTATTTCACGAGTATAGTTGGACACTTATATCATACATATTACGAATTTCAGCTTAATCTATTGTTGCAAACGCTGGAGTTAAGCCTTGAACTGTCTCCAAGGAAAATTTCCACGAGGATTTTTTGCCTACCAAATCCACGTGTAAGGATTTCAGCAATTAAGCGCCGTATGCGCTACGGTTGACCGATTTCGGACCGGCAACGCAATGATGAGGGGCATATTAGCATATATTTATTAGCGTCACTCAGGGTGACTTGGCGTGGGTCGCGGCATCGACCAATGGAAGCCGGCAAAAAGGGTGATACTTATCAATTAATAACTCATGAAGGGTTTTCCCCCAAATTTTTACTGCACACCATAATGGATAGGAACCTTATTAATATTCGTGAGGCTTGATTAGATTGACAGATATTGCACACGCCAGTGTTACAACTTTCAAAAATCCACGTAGCCAAGCCTATTATTCCAATTTCAACGAAAAGTAATGAGCATAATCACAACGATTTTTAGCACATACTTGGATCATTCATTATAAACTAAATAAACCCTGAAAGTTGCATAAATATACGGTCTTCCAAACGGGAGAAATAAATTTTCAAATATTTCGCCCGCCAACGTGATGTATGTGTGTGTGTGTACATGTAGTTTCATTTAAAATAAAGCGTTACGTAACCTTTAGAAATCGCCCTTCGCAACCACACGGCTGTACCGCTGTATGCTGCTGCCTTTCGATATAATGATCGGATAAAAAAGATATCAGGATGCGCGGAACTCACCAAAAACGGCTTAACTGTACTAAGCTATAAGCAACACATTGATGCTATTAATAATAAGCACACGCTGGAGTCGAGTTTTGCTACGATAGGATTGTTGTTGTTCTGTTTTTTTTTTAACTCGTCCTTGATTATTGATCACATTGTGAACTGTGATGGATATATCAATCGATCGATGAAATCCGATTTTGCTGATAAGACCGTGAGCCTCTTAAATCCATGCAATGTAAATGTGGATTTGACTTTAAGCCTGTTGTATAGGCTAGTCTGATCCCGTTCTCCACGAAACCCTTACGCGCGAACAGATTTGCTGATTAATTAAGCAAGACCCCGCCTCTTGACTTCCTAGATTTTGACCAATCAGCGGGCGCTTTCTATATCGAGACTTCGGTCATTCACCCGTTGCGCGTCACGTAGAAAATTGATTTAAAAAACAGTGTCACGCGCTCTGTATCATGTTACGCGATATGGAGGCCGGTTGTTGTATTACAAAGCACTGCATTCGAATGGACCAATCAAACCATTTAGTCCTGATTTGGGAATGAAATGGCGTCACGATTTAGTAAAGTCGACTCCAATTGGCTGGCGCGCGGCTTGCATAAATTTGCATGTCAGGAGATGTCAGACGTTATACAGGATTTGGCTCAGTGGATAACGGGTGATACTCAGACTACGCGCCAGCCAATCGGAGTCGGCTTTACTTGATCGTGACGTCATTTCATTCCCAAATCAGGACTAAAACTGTAATTGTTCAACACCATTTGCGAATGTGTCTAAAGAACGGGTTTGTTTGGACAAAATTAGATTTGACTTTGATAATGTAAACATTAGTACCAAAAAAAAGACAAAATCATGTACACGGTCCATATACGTATCACCCTTATGCACCTACGAAACCTATGCCCCCCCCCCCCTTAGTGGCTATTCGCCTTTCAGCTGTGTAAAAAGAAATATTGAACTAACTATAGTTTGAAAGGGCCTTTGCGCCTGCCAAGAAAAAAGAGATCACATCCCATACTGCCTTTCTTTCCAAGGGCCAAGGACAAACTTGGAAAAATTGTGTTCTCGTTAAAACAAATCCATTCCATTGAATTACCCTGCTGACCAGTTATGGAACAAAACTGTATATCGATCGAGAAAAAAACAATGGTGCTCACAAAACGAGGGCATCGGTAGCGAAACCTTGACTAAGATTGCCCAACTTTTAATGCAAAACTTAAATATTTCGTATAAATCTATAACACAGGTTGAACTATTGTTATAGAAACGCACTTACAGTACTGACGCAACTTTGAAACAGTGTTTACGCCACACTAAACGTTGACCAAATTAACCGTGGATTCTCATCCTTAAAGGCATATAGGATAATTTTGCATGTATCATAGGAACCCACCGAATCATTATCAAACAGCTTAGAAATATTAAACACCCCGTGACATTACTCCGTCTGGCTTGCTGTCATTTAGGAGAGATCGAGATGAATGCAGGTGATTTCCAACTGATGCATTCAGTGGACTGATGTTTGAAATAAAGATGCTATTGACGAAATCGCAAGGTTTAAATTTCGTGATGAAAATGATGTAGTACATGATGTTTCACTTAATTCTCGAAAAGTTTAACATCCACTGAGCTGAAATGTTATACCTGTACACATAGTTTTAATCAGTTTTCTTTGGATTTTGAGTGCATGAAAAGCAAATGATCCTACACAGCGATGTAGCTAGGGGGACGCCCTCAACCCCCCCCCCCCCCCCCCCCCCCGTTGCCCCCACTGGAAATTTAGCATCCGGGGAAAAGCACAGTCGTATAAGTTAACAAGATTACCGGTTTAACATAAAGTGCATTTTGCATTCACTTTTATTTTTTTTCACGTAGGCATAAACGCTGTTTTTCGCGAGTGGATGTTTATTTTAAAGTCCCGTGGAAGCGAATAACACCACCTATTGTTACGACATGATGTAGGATTTCAACAGCTAGCGCACCGTACCCATGCAAAGATGGTGTCCATTCAACACCCCCCCCCCCTCCCACTTTTTGATTTTACGGAGGCCGGGTGTCCGGTGAAAAATATCTGTCTACCTTTCATCACAGATGAAAATGGACGTCCCCCCCCCCCCCATTGTAACAAGTCCCCCACCCCCCAATGAGAACCCTGGCTACGCTGCTGATGCTACATGCCTTTATTACAGCCGTTTCACATCCGTCCCATCCACACAAATTACGTTTCGCTTATTTGTTGCCATGTTCAAAGTTTGCCCTACGGATTTTGACCCGTAATATCGACGGCGGCACCTGTACCAAACAATTAATTGATTGGGTTCACCTAAGAATGATTGACGACCAACTTAACCGTGGCGGAGACGGGTTGCCGGCGCCCACGGTCAACCGTCACGACTAGATGCCTTTCATGGTCCGTAAACTCACAGCATTGTGGGGTTTTTTTTTTATCAATAAACATCAATCATCTCTCGTCAATTGTTGATAATCATCTCTTGATATTTTTTTTACAAACACCCCGGTAAGTAGCGTTGACAATACCGCCGTGTTTTTCCCCAACAGAATGCATTGAGCGTTGCCCTTTGAAATCTCACAACCGATGAATATTTTGAAAGATTTGCATTCATTAAAAAAAATACAGTTGTCGTTTCTTTGAAGTTGGCGACAGAGATCGTTCTTTAAAACTTTTGCTCGAGTTCAAAGTACTCACGACATCCTGCGGTTTTCTTTCAGCAAAGTTTACTGGCCCTAGAGTTGAAAATCCACCAGTGTGTGGCTTGCACTTTTTGAAGACTTTTTGACATAACAAACCCCCCCCCCCAAAAAAAAAAAAAAATTGGCTTCGATTTATGACGAATGTGATTCATGAAAACATCCATAATCCCAACACATTCTTTCTTTACCAGGAAATAGCATGGATTTGCAGTAAAAGGTTAAAACGGGGGAGAGGCACTTCTTATTAAAATCGAAAAGTTGCCACCTCATTTTTTATTCACTTTATGAATAAAGGGCTACAATAAAAAATACTGCTTGATTTTTTTTTTATAGTTATACCGTTTGCAATACAGGGCGAGTAAAAAAAAACGAAACCCAAATGTCGGGACTATTGTTTTAGTGAAGTTCTGCATGTAGCACTTTTATTAAAATCTAGCCGTGAAAGCCCAATTCATAAGCTTTCGTTTAGTACAAGAATCAGTCAAATCACTCATGTACTTTTTTTTAGTATGGATATTAAACACAACCACTGCTTTAAAGTTCTGTCCACAGATCACACAAAAAGGTGTGCGTTCTTTCAGCAAAATGAAAACAATTCACACACATCCTTATGAGATTTGGTTTCGTTTTGCCGAAAGAACAAGTTACATTTCTGTGATCCGTGGACAGAACTTTTAAACGATGGTTGTGTTTTAATATCCACAACTTAAAAAGTACGCGAGTGATTTGAATGATTCTTCTACTAAAAGAAAGCTTATGCATTGGGCTTTCATATCCTAGATTTTGAAACTGCTACATGCAACAGTTAAACAATGGTCCCGACATTTGGGTTTCGTTTTTTTGTCGCACCATTACAGCTATATCTTTGATGTTTGTGTGTTTTTGTTCAACAAGGATACACATCGGGAGACCACTTGTGTATTCATTGTTATTTAAATTTACATAAAACACAGCTCTCAAAGACAACTGCTGAATGCAATTGGTCTGTTCATTTTCCATAAACCGTAGACGTCTTGCTTATACGTATATGTCCATTCTGTCTTATACACTGTATTCGCATAATATTTACTTGCAAAAAGTTGTAAGTGGGATGTGAAAAGCTCTATTTGAAGTGCAGTACTTCCGTCAAGCTATAATGATCCAGTTTATTGACAGAATGCGTCATCACTTAACTAATTAACCACACACAAACAACATGGAGAAATGGGCGTGAACCATGGAGGATTTTAGCGAGTGCCTCAGAAGTGCTTTCATAAAAGATAAAACCTCAACAATAGAAGAATTATGGCCAATAAATTGGACACAATAATGTGACAGAGTGAGAAAAGGGGAAAGAGTACAAATTGACTTAAAGGGCGGCTTGTGCGGTTTGCACACTCAAATGGATCTGTGTGCAAGTCGTGTTTAGGTCTTTTGAAGAAGAGACACTATGCCCGTTGGCTCGAGGGTGTGAAGAGCAAACAAACATGCATTAGTTGTGTAAACCAACGCCCGGGGAACGAGTCCGGCAGACAAAAATGTGTTTTGCTCACTCATTTTTTAATGATGGTCTGTAACCTTGGTACTTGGTTGTCAAACGTGTGTTTTGTGCCGAGTTGGGAACCCGGCATCATGGGAACTATAGTACATGCGATGTTTCTGGTGTCCGGTACAATGCACACAAATGGCTCGTTTACAATGGGATGTGAAGGGGATCTGTGCAAGGTTTGTATGGCGAATAGGAGACATCGAGGGTAGCCTAAAAATAAGAAGATATCCTTTATCCTGGTTGAAAACGTCCGGCCTCGAATGCCGCGGGGTGGGGGGGGGGGGGGGGGGGTGACTAGAATGTTTGTCTCCTCTTTTCTCAACTCGTTTTACGCTGCTTGGGATTCTGGTGCTTACATCGAGAATCACAATAAGTCCATAACAGCTTGCTCAATATTGTAAATATGGCACATGATATCAAATTTAATGTATAATTAAACCAAGTTTTCCACCAGGATTTAAGGATATCTTCTTATTTCTAGGCTACCCTCGATGTCATATATTCGCCATACAAACCTTGCACAGATCCCCCCTTCAAGTTATGCTGGGTAGGCCTAGCCCATTCAGTGGAATCCACTTGTCTCCAAAGGGATGTGGAAGATAATATGAAGAAATTACAGTTTTAAACGTTGGTGGAAGACCCCGGAAGAATATTTTGAGAAAAACCACGGAATCAATTAAGTAGGGATTGAACTCCAATCCATTAAGGCGGGAATCGAACCCGGGTCACAGTGGTGGAAGGCGAGGAAAGTACCACTACGCCAATCTGACAGCCATGATGAATAGTATTTCAGTATGTAGCAAACACAATGACTTTTTTTAACTCAGTTCCTGGTTGGCAAATGTGAAACGCCACTTCTGCAATTACAATCATTTTGTAACAATGTCCATGAAAGCTTCCATCTTTTGTCTGATCTGGTATGGAGCCGCAAAGTACAATGTTAGTTGTTTTCTTTTCTTAATCCTTTACCAGCATTGTGCATTTTATCAAGAAGACACTATAGACCTACCACTCAATTTCTTGGAGTTTTTTTAAGCGGAGAATATCGTCGAGATTCAATTATTGAGCTGAGTACCAGTGAGTAGAAATGTGCATCATATGACATTTTCGCTGACAAACTATTTTCTCAGTGGTTTATTTCTTCTGAACAAATTTCGGAAAGTTCTGACAGATTTTGCTAAGCTAACTGCTCAACAGCTCTAAGAAAACTGTTCCAACAACGCAGCTAGACTTTTAACATTACTCACATTGCAACATCTGGTGACACAGTCTAACAAAAGCAATCCTCTGTGTATTTCCTCGCTAGCTACACATTAAACCAGCCATGACAATGACGTCATTATTAATTTGCAAGTATCAATAAACATATAAAAGACCGAAATATAATCCCAAATATGGTCCACTGTAAAACATCATGTGAATAACTTAACATCATCTGTATGTTTTGGGTTTTTTTCGGGGTTTTTTTTTTCAATTTTCCTCCCACACTTTTAGGGGGCCTACTCATTGTACACTACATTGCGTTAAACATGATATAATACATGGCGAGTCATAAAAATAACATAGGGAGAAAGTACACATTGTTGACCATTTAACTGTGAAATGTTCACTTAATTGCAAGTTATGGCTATTTTAACAAAACGATCACAAAATGCAGCTGTCCACCACTAATCAGTTACCGTTCTACGAACTGATGAATACCCATTAAATACAATGAAATTTAACATAAACATTTTCCCACCTCCATGAATGAACGTAACCTTGCAAAGGAAAACAGACAAAAATCGCCATCAATATTTCAGAACAGAAAAAGAGTGGCGCGACTTGTTCCTCATTATTAAAAACACAAAATCTGACAGTGAAATGTTTCAGTCTTGACTCAAACGATTAAAATTCATTTGCATTTCAACGCGTGTATGTAATCTGTAATATCACTTAGCTCAATAGCTTTCAAAGATGGACAGCTTTAAAAATAGGTTCTTAAAGCTTCTGATAGCATGGATCAATTTCAGTGATTCTTTTCTCAGATGAATGGAACAACTTGCACTTTTAAGACGTACTTCATTCTGGTATTACATTTGATTGCCTTTAAAAAAAAAATCATTAATCCATGTCATATTTAGGACTCACCCTGTACAATTATATCGCAATATTGGTGAAAATTTTTGTTTAAAAAAACACAAAAAAACGGCTTACCTGTTTTGCCGTCAATGCAGCAGTCTGAGGTTAATAGGCCTAGCAGGACTATTCAGTTTCTCCCAGGATTCGACTCCGTCTGCTGTCTGCACTTCTTGTGATTCCCAGTTTCCCCACCACCAACAAAATTACAAACTACAATCCTGATTTGACTTATGAGTCAGTCTTCCCAGACTAAGCCGATGAACGCATGCTCAGTTGAACCCCACGTGGTGAGCATTCGCCGCATAGCGCATGGGCGAGCACTGAGTGTATTGTTCAATTTCTCCCACCTCCACTGATTATGCAAATTCGTCGGCACAGACACAACATCCTCTCTCACCGCCGGCGTGTATTCCCACCGGTTTGGGCGGTCTATTGTTGCCTGCTCTGGGTGAATCTTTTGATGTTCCAGACGCGTGTGCCACCCCAAACCAGCGATCCATTGTGTTTGTTATTTGCCGTTCCCTGAATTGCAACCAGGTCATTAATAATTATACCGTCATCACGACCTGTCACCTCTTCGGATCTTCCAACGGAACACACAAGTTTTGTTGAACTAAGTGATAGTGTACATTTAACGTGCATAATAAATCACCAGATCTCGTATTATAAGAGAGAGAGAAAAAACCTGTCGTTGTTGAAGATGTTGTTGCTGGGATTGCAGTCAACTTCAGTTCATAGGCCTAAAATGTGATCACGATGCGTCACTAAAAGACGTGTCGCACCCCTTAAGGACTTTTGCGGGGGGGGGGGGGCAAAATCGTTGTCCTTACTGACTACATCTTGTCACGGTTGGCAAATGGCAAATTTGCCAACCAACATGAATGTAGCCACCAATTGTAAGCTATTGTGTCCAAACTCCAATCCCGTCGGCTCCGGCTGGCCGCAAAGAAAACGTTAAACACTCAATTTAATACAATTGTACAACCAAAACAAAACAGTTGTCTACTGAATTGTGCCTAACAATAAGTGCCGATATTGGTCTACTGAATTTGCTACTATCGGCACTTAATAATTAGGCACAGTTGAAAAGACCAAGTTTCGGCACGTAATTAGACACATTAAATTATTTAGTAGAGCCCTAAATAGTTAGGCACACATAAGTACACCTTTTGGCACTTAATAGTTAGGCACAATTCAGTACACATATCGGCACTTAATAGTTAGGCACAATTTGTTTTTTTAAGTGGAGGTAATGGTCGTTGTTGGTGGTGGGCAAGTAATAACGGAAAAAAATGTTGCAACCTGACGCCATTTCAGCGGTTGTGTACAACGTTAACGTCTATGGAGAGTCAAGAAAAGTATTTCCTAACAAAATTGGAAATGTTTCTCAGTCCCAGATTCATTTCTTATCATTTTTGCAATGACTGACCTTCATTGAAATGATGAAGAACATTTTTTCCATAATAACTATAACTGTTACCCAATCAACCAACCAACCAACCAAACCAGTACTGAAATCAGGGGGTGTTTGATTATGTTTATTGTCTATCATATGACAAGTAGTTGGTATTTCTAACTGACCTGGACGTCACGTAATAAGTGAACCTGTCTTTTGCAGATTTGAGTCAACAGAGGGCGCTGTTTAGAAAACCTCGCGTAAACCTCCTTGTCCAAAGCGGTCTCGTATCCGGGCCCGAAGAGACTGAGAGCACTCATTCGAAGCGGGTTTTTTTCTTTCAAAAGCATCATCCATATTTTATCATTTTGACGGGGGTTTCAGGGAAGATCCGGGGGGGGGGGGTCAACCCCCCCCCCCCCCCCTCAGCTCTGTCTCAATTTTTGTTTTCATAGAAATACCTTTAAAATAATGTGACCTTCCCCCTACTCTGACACCCAAACAAATATTCTTGCAATAATATCCTCCTGTGCACAAAGTTCGGTACGAGGCCACTCCCCCCCCCCCCCTGCACCACCACCACCGCCACCACCTATTAAATTTACAGATGCCAAGTGTCCGGAGAAAAAGACCTGTCTACATTTCAGCATTGATTGGCTGATGAAAACCCCCACCCCACCCCTGCAAAAATTCCTGGATCCGCCCCTGGGTCTCCAGATTACACTGGAAATATTTCGATAGATAGCGGGAAACTTTGCAAGAAGAACACACAACTGTATGCCACAAACATTACACCATACTGCCATATAAATTGTTCGACCCCTAGAAAAAAGAAGCCAGAGATTAAAGGACGATGGTGCAATTAGCTATCTGACGTACCACCTCTAGCTAACACTCATGAATAAAACAGCTAATTAAAAGTTCAATTTCAGGTTGAGTCACTGGCATAACTACGGGAGGAGGGAAGGGGTCACTACCCCCCCCCCCCCCCATTTCCCCCTGATGCCCCCCCCCCCTTCAGAAATTGGGGAACGCAAACATGAGCTTTTCATTGTTAAAACCCATTGAATACTACCTCCCCCCCCCCCAGAAAACGAGGCCCTCCTCCCCTCCCACCGAAACCCCAGGTACCTCCAGCTCTCCGCGTTTTTGGTTCTTTTAAGTTAAAAAGCTATTTGTACGCGCCCATATTTAAGTGCGCCTGCAGCTGCGGTTTTACCCATGAGTAAGGAATGAAATATGCAACAGCCGTCGGGATCTTTCACGCTTGTACTAAAATAATGAAGGGGTGCTAAATGTATATTTTTTTTTAGTTGGGTTCATTTATGAAATTTTGCCTCACATATTTTACAATGTGGTATCAAATACGAAAAATATAGCTAAATTCATTATATGGAATCATTTAAATTCTGAGAATAGTGTGATTCTGAGACAAATTAGTTGAGTAAACCACTAGCTCTTGACTCTCGGTGGCCTCTTCCACCCCTACTATTATTTGGTTCGATCCACTATTAATTGCAGAATTCTGCGCTCCGTGGTTTGCCGAAGAATCTTCAGGACTTTCTCTTTCTTATCGGCAAATTGAACTGTAAGTACGGAAATAATCTCCCTGCTACTGAAATCTGTCATTTGCTAAGATTAAACATGAATTATAGTGAAGGCTACCTCCCGAAAAGGTTGAATAATTTTAGGGGAAAGCCCGTTATTATTTTCTCATTCCTCCGATAGGCACATCTGCGTGATTATGTCATAGCCCTTTGTCCAGTTTCCGGACAGTGTTAGCACATGATGATGATTCATGATATTGATAAAATGGGAGGAATGTACATTGTGTAGGCCTATGTACATCATAGCTTAGGCTCTTGCCATGGCAAATCCGACATTTCAAGCTGGGAATACGGAAAAAATTCCATACGCGGACGTCACTTTTTTCAATTAATTTTCTAGCGCCAAAAGTTACATCTTTTATGGTTATTCCTCCACTTTCCCTCCTCTACTCTCACCCTCTCCTTTCCTTAATTTCTATTTATTAATCAGTCAGTTACTTCATCGGGATTCGAACCTCTGACGCTTGCTTGACACACGAGACTCTTAACCGCTAGGCCGCGCACGATCGCTGTTGCAATAATCAATCTTTGGACGTATTTGAAGTATCCATTGAAATAAACTTAATATTCATGAGAAAATAAATATTCATAATGACGTATTGCACTATCATTGGCAGGCTCATGCGACGTCATGGTTGTTGATGTCACGTGTATAACGTACCGCTGTCTTTCAGCCACTACAATCAGTTTTGACCGGCTGCTTCAAGTTAGTTCTGCACGACGTATGCATCCAAAATGTGCTCTAAAAACACATTTTGAGTAAATTTTTTTCACCTTAACACAGCTTCCTGGATTTCTCTTGGTTCAAATGACAAGGTGAGGTGACAATTAATATGTTTGGCAGCAGATAAATTGGCATCCGAGTATGGAACTTTTCCCTGGGAATACTTGTCATGCTTGTATTACATTGGTGATATGTTTTATTTTTTAAATTTGCTGGCAACAAGAGTTCTGTATCAACTATCAATCCGGCCACCACTATTTTTTTGCAATGCCAATGCTGGCCTACATTTTGAAGCGCCAGAAAGTTTCGTCTCACAATAACATAGGCTAAAAGTAAAAACAGGGTGACCGTAAGGTCATGGCCAAATTCTGCTAAATGCAATTCAAAAATCTGTCAGATTCATAAAAATCTGCCAAATTCCGCAGAAGGACTCCTCGAAATACACTATAATAATATTAAACACTTAAAATCACATGTATATGTTTACTTATGAAATTGCGTAAATTTCAGGCTAAACACGGTTGCGTGACGACAAAGTCCGGTTCCCAGTGAACCTCAGCACGCACACCTAGACCTACATGTAGTCCGAAAATTTGGGACTCTCAATACTGTGTATGAGTGTCCCAAAACTTAAGGTATTGAAAACATGCAAAACAAGAAAATAGACTGGCACCTAAAACAACCAGTCCAACACAGCTTCAGTACTGCATCAATCAACCATGCCAAAAGAATTTAAGAAACATGTGGCATGAAACGGGAACTAGTCTCAATTTACTACACATTTCTCCATAGTCAAGCCACCAGACTATTGACACTGAAAAGAAGTCAGTCTTTTCAAATAGTTGGACCATGGTTGGACATGTACCAGTCTAGTATTTAGCCCCATTTTGAAATCACTTGACTTCCCTCTCATGTGCAAAATATTGAAGAAAAGTCTCCTTTAAAAATTGAATTGAGTCTGCAAACTTGGTTGGTGAAATACTGAGGACATTTTCTTTGCCCCAGTGGAATTTTTGGAGAAATTTGCTAGCTAAACTGTGAGTAAAGTGGGCCTGATTTAGTTTTGCACGTTTCAGAGCACTCCAGAGCCCTGTCTGACCTAGACCAGCCAACCTGCCCCATTAATATGCAAGGGTTTGTTTGAAAAGATTGAAGCTTTTTTTAAACAAATGTACCATTATTCTTCAAATTTTCTATGTTTTTCTGTCAAATATCCATGTTTGCAGAATTCTGCCAGAAATCTGCCCAAAAAATCCATTCTGTCAAATTTTCTGTCAAACTTGATTTTTAACAAAAAATCTGTCAAATTTAGCTGAAAATCTGCTGAAACAGTCACCCTGGCCAGTAACTAACACTACAGGAGTTCAGTAACAACATGTCTAACACTTTCAAAATTATATATGGCGGTAGGAAACTGTAATCCATGCCATGGTCCTATATCATTAGGTAGAATACTAGAATCATCAAATTTCAAATTTCAAAGTTGATCATGTTGATTCGATAGTGTAGAATGTACCTATCTCAAAGAGCTTTCAAAATGCAATTAAACAAGTGGTCTCCTAGCTTCATAGGGCAAGCAGTTCTGAAATTATTGCAATTTTAAATTATTTTGTGGTTCGCTGACAGATATTTCCGGCCTTGGAAAGATTTCCATATATATGCGAAGTTCACTCAACACCCTGTGTACATGTACAAACCCTATGAGATTGGACTGAAAACTGAAAGTGTTTTCTAAAAAAATGCTTGTATTTTCTCACTGCTCAAATTGACTTTGATGACATGAAATTGCTATCCGGGGGCTTGTTAGTCAATACAGAGGAAAATTAGTGAACTTCGTATTTATATGGAAATCTTTCCCCGGCCTTGCTTCCTGCGTGTTTATCTGTCATCCGTTCCAAATACCGCAACACTTTAGCATGTAAACACATCCTCTAGCGCGAACTGGTTTTTATTTGGGCCTTGATAAAACTTTTTTTTTTCTTATTTAGCATTTAGCGCGGTTAGTCATTGGCAGACTGTCTTCAACGCTGACGTTTCTGCAGCCTCGGAATGGACAGCATGGATGAACATGATAGAGAGGTAGCAGACATTGTGGTGAGTGGTGACAAAAAGGACTCTGTAAGTTATGCACAACGGCCATTCCTGCAAAATGAAAGGATGTGAAATGTTCATGGCAGAGCCAGTTAAAGGGAAAATACAACATTTGCAAACATCAAAAAATAAAACTACCGAATCATATTGAAATACCTTGCTGGACTGTTAGTGAATGCCAGTGTAAAGCATCCTGTAAAATCATGGCACCTGGTATACTGTCATTTGCAAGAAAATTGGTATTTTTGTAGCAATTTCCAACGCTGATCGGCCGATCAGCGTTGGAAAAAACTGGCTTTTTTTCAAATACTGGCCCCAATTGACCATCGCACTTGTTTTCAATCGATTACAAACCTATGAACGGGTACGAGCCAGCTAGACTGGTTCCCTGACCTTACAATTCCCCAATGTATGTAAACTGCTCTGTTTCTTCTTATATGGAGTCAGGGAACCAGCCTACTGGAAAATGATTGTTTTTCTTGGTTTTTATAGCATTTTCGAACCCAAAACCTCAAAAAAGTCAGTGTAACTATATTTGCTATATATTTCCAACCCCCCAATTCCATCCATTTCTGAAAATTACAGCAAAAGCAAATGATGTATATTCCCTTTAACCATTATATCTAATTAATGGTTCAGAGAAAAGATCCCAAACTCCCAGCCAGTAATCTCTTTGAGCTTACTAGATGACGGAAGATATTAAAAACGTAAATACATGTAGGTTTATTCACAGAGCTCTTAAAAGCTCTGTCACGGATGTTTCATAACGCCGGAATTGCCAACATGTATGTAATCTTATGAAGTCTTCTGCCTTGCTCAAAATGTGGCCGAACCCAATAAAATGAGTCATCATAACACTATGTACATACATTACAGTCCATATGTGTAGGCCTATTATCCACATACATTGGCAAGATTACCATATGCGAAGTTCACTAATTTTCCTCTGTATTGACTAACAAGCCCCCAGATAGCAATTTCATGTCATCAAAGTCAATTTGAGCAGTGAGAAAATACAAGCATTTTCTTAGAAAACACTTAGAATTTTTCAGTCCAATCTCATAGGGTTGGTACACAGGGTGTTGAGTGAATTTCGTATATGGAAATCTTTCCCATACATTTACAAGGTACATCAAATTTCACGTCAAAAGGTTTGACATGAAATGGAAATATATGAGCTTGGCCGGTTTTAAACAAGTCTGGACATTTAAGAACGGCTTTGGGAATGGACGCCAATTCGGCTCAGGCTATTATACGTGTACGTCTCGTTCAAATGATGTCATTTCCTACAAACCATCCACGTGCATCGGCATTTTGAGCGTCAACTTGCATAACGCGCATCAGCTGCGTCATGAATCGAACACATTTCGAGCAACAAGCGCGCGAGTTTGGAACAGAACACTGCGTAATGCGTGCTTGATTGCGTAAAATACGCAGTTGCAGTTGTCCTACAGAGTCGTCATTGAGGGAGCCCTTATGGCGGCCATGCCCCAAGCCAGTCTTAACACAGACTTGTTTAATATCGGCCAAATGGCCGGGCCATGCACATATTTATTCCCGTTTATAAATACGTTTTCAGTCAAAAAGTAAAAAAAAAAAGTAAAGATTTCTAAATTTCGAACAATTTGTTCAACAGTTTTACTTCATGGTTTTTGAAACACCCCTCTAGCTATTTAATGGTATGTGGCTCTCGCAAATAGTCGCAAATGACTCCTTCTGGAGATTGGCGCACACGTGGCGCATACATGTACTGTGCGATGTGGCGCAGAACGCAGCGGTGCTGTTGTAGTGTGAATTTAGGTCTCAAGAATACAGACCAAGTGAAGATTGTGAACGTTCAACCAATACGAGGGTGAAAGGGAACAGATTTCATAGAAGTCCAAATTTCATTGGACACCTGAAAAGTGTTTAAGACAGCCAGCCGGTGTTTTATCAACCGTTTAAGACCGGCCACGTGACAGACTCTCGACCAATAGGAATGGGTAAACTGTCTTAGGTATTTATAAATGTATTTTAAAAACAGTAATAACTTCTTATAATGAAGAAAAGCTTACCCAAGGACCCAACATATGACCAGCAGCAGGATTCGAACCCCTGACCCTCAGATCACGAGTCACAAACCCTAACCACTAGGCCACACTCGCCACCACACACGGAAACAATATTAACTCAAAGTATTCTATCACTAGTATCAGTGCCACATGTATAAAAAAAAATGTAACAAAGCACAGTACTGGGACATAACTGCAACCACTTGCATAATTTCAGAAAGATTGTAGCGACAGTATCATTAAGAGCTGCAAACAGCTGTGCCCCTGCAGCTAACCAGTGTCTCTGCACACTAATGAGCTGAATTTCTTGTACAGCGCTCGAACATCTCCCTTGAGGGGGTAAAGCAGAAAAAAGAGCTTGTACACAGTTGTCGGACGGTCACATTTTTACATCAATTATTTTGCTGCTGTGGTAATTAGTTTGTAAGTTTTCAAAGATGCATCCAGCCATGAATAATTCATTTTACAAAATTATGCAATGTACTATGTACATTAATGTACCACAAACGTCTGTTTACTATGAGAGTGCATGTTGTTGCACGGACAACATAGTTTTAGGATTTACGTACCGTACATGTACATGTACAAGTAGGTTAATTGACAAATCTAGGTAACCAGTTGAATTACAATTTTTCACTATTAACCCTTTAGAATCCTCCAAAATCCTCCAGGCAATTTTGGAGGATTTTGGAGGATTGAGGTTGAATGACAAAACTGTCGGTTGATTCTGGAGGATTTAATTGAGTTTGTACAATTGTAGGCTGTACCCAGCATTGTTAATGTTCAGCCACGCATAATTGAGCATAGCATTATGCTCGATATCATCCGCACTGCTTCTGAATGTCATCAGCTCTGCCTCAACCCATAACCGCGAAGTGTTGGAGGATTTTGAAGGATTGAGGCAATGCATCGTCACCCTCTACTGAACAAATTCAAGAAATAACAGACAATTTTGGAGGATCGAGGTTGAATCCAATTTTTACATGGTGGCAATTGGAGGATATTGTAGGATTGAGGATGGTTCTTAGCCAAAACGGGCCGAGGGGGTTAGAATTACAATACAAAAAATGTTGTACAGCTTTTGTACACGTACCGGTACATTTTAAGATTGTTTTTTTTATATCAGGATTTTTTCACAGGATTTGTATAGAACTCCTTTTGAAATCTGAATTTGTAAGGTTTTACCCTACCTGTAACTGTATAAGTGTTTTTTTAGACATGTATACGTGTATGTTGAATATTATATAGGGGAAAAAAAAGAAACTGTTATTTTTGAGGTCCGTTCAGGCACATGTACCATAATCCTACGTTGCTCTGGGGCCCTTGTTGACCCGCAGACCCTCTACCGATAATTTCATGGATTTTTCATTTGCCCCTAACTTCACCCCTACTTGTATTTTGAAAGCAAACAGTGCAATTTGCACAGCGAAATCATATCAGTCTGTCAGTGAGATATCGTTTTCTTGTGACATTTATATTTTGCTTCTTAAACACGTAGAAAAGGGTATACTGTACATCAAAGATAAGTGGCAACTTGAATTGACCAAATCGAACTAAACATTTCCCATTGATTTTTTTTTGGCATTTTCTCTTTTGAAAACCCTGTTCCTGATTTTTACATCAACTACGTGTACAGGCTTTAAAATGTGGAGCATTACAAACTTGTTTGTATGTTGTGTAATAAACAAAAAATCTATTGATCCCCACACCCAAAGATTAGCATTTATAATACATACATGTAGGCAGTACACTGTCCCATCTCAATAGAAATTCATGACAATTTGTGCAGCACGACGTGTTCATTGTACAGTGTGCGCTGATTTCATAATAAAGCTGTGCACATCGCAAGCAGCTACTTCAGTCATATAATTCGATTCCGAGATATAAATAAACCGCGCTGCATAGAATCTCAGACGGGAAGGCTAAATATAATATGCTGGATTGCTTTCATTGCGAATGTACGTGTACCGGTAGGTCTTCTAGAGCATTCTGCATGTCTCTGACATGTGTGCATACATGTACATGTACATCTGCAGATTTTGAAGGGAAAAAAAATGGATTTTCCACATGCCAGAATACATGTGTACATGTACTATGTATGTACATGAATGGGCACGTTTATTTTACATGTTTAACTGGGCAAATGCCAGCATTACATGTATATTAATTTAATATACAAAATTTACAACATGCCTCAATCATTAATGAAATGCTGTGCGCTACAATGAGCACAAACATGAAAACCAAAAAGGCTTGCAATGAAATTATGATCAAAGATTCTTTGAAAGCCTAAAACCTGTACGTACAATGTATGATAGAAAACACAGGCACTATTACTAAATAATTGTCAACAAGGCTAAAAACACACCCCAACAAATAAAATCACAGATGTCACTGCGTGAGTAACATCCAAAAAATTCTTTAAAATGTGGGTTTTTCGGACCCTTCAGAAATTTGGGTTTTACAGACCCTGCAGAAATTATCAACTTTTGTCAATATTTCTTTGATAAGACACGCCACAGTGGCCTCAAGAAAGGAATGATTAAGTTGACTGTATTTTTTGAAAGAACATGAAGCAAAATGTACGTTTGCATCACGGACCTGGGACTTGAAAGGAACCTTTTCGGCCACTATTTATTTATCTTCACCAACAAAGAGCAGCTTGCAGGAAATCAGACAAAAGTTAAGAAAGAGCATTGTAACCATGGTAACAGGCCATATTTTTGAGCAAATTGGGATGTTGCCCAGGGTGACATGTTGAGTTCCAGGTCCGTGATGCAAACGTACCGTACATTTTGCTTCATGTTCTGTAAAAAAATTGCATTTTGACAATCCTGAATTTTTAAATTGAAGTACCGGTACTTGTTCTGTACTAAATTGCTTCATTGGATGTAATTTGTTTTTCCACCGTCCTTAGTCCTTACTGTTTATATTTGAAAAATGGCATACCGTGCGGTAGGCCTACCAGTACATTTATGTACATGAACACGTATGTAATTGCACCTTCTTTTGCTTAAAAATATTGTCTTTTTAAAACTTTTTCCCTGGCAATTTAAAATTTCAAAGACAAACTTCAAACATTTTATTAAAATCATTCAGCTTTTCTTTTTTGAGTTTACAAAATGGTGTAGCTTTTTAAAAACCTTCCTACATGTATCGGTACGGTATGCAAACACGCATTCTGTGCAAAGTTGTCCTTTCAGTCAAAATCAATAAAAGTGGCTGTATTTAACAGTTAAAGGGGCACTAGGTCCTGAAATTCCCTGAAAATGTTATGTTTTGGATTGTTTACTCATTTCAAACATCTGGTCAAAAGGAAATACCGTTCCCGAGAAAAGAAGAAAAACCCCGGTTGTTTACATCGGACATGACAGAGTACGAATACGTTTTTCGTGTCGTTCTCAGTGTACATGTACGCTATACACGTTGTGTGTCTCGGGAACAGCGCGCAGTGACAATCACCAATGCAAAAAATTGTGGTTTCTTCGACGTCCGCAAAAGGTGAACACTTTACGCGTACGAATGAAATCACAACTAGCATCCAAACAGCTCGTATTTATGGGGTCGCAAAAGTGGACCCAGAAATTCGTTCACGCACGCTTAATACAGGAATAACACAAAAACGCCCAGTTTTGAAAGGATAGTTGTGTGGATGTTTATATCCTACATGTCCTACTTTTAAATGTTATTTCCGATTATCATCATCTCGTTCAAAGAGCCTTTTGTAGCCCAATTGGGCTGTTCCAGGACCTAGTGTCCCTTTAAGAGCTCTCCTAGTCTGCCTCAAGCAGGATTGACTGGCTGTGACTGTTAACTTGATATAACTGTGCTTTGATTGTAGAGCCAGCTGTCCTGTTGGCTGAATTTGACTTGTCACAGTGTTTGCTTGAAATACAATCTGACTGTTGGAGACTAGCCTGTGTGAAAGGCATGGCAGGGGAAGAATATTGTGACTGTTCCTGTTCAGACATCAAGAGGATTAATTTAATTTATAATTGTCAGGCTTTTTACCGCACAGTAGCTTTTGTTCATAATTAGCAAAGTGCTTTCAGTCCCTGTGCAGTCATTCAACAAAATGGACAACTCAAACAGATTTTGAAGTATTGAAGATCCACCGCACTTCTGTTAAATAACAAAATGGATTTCCTCCGCACGGTCTGTAATTAATTTTCCAGAGAGAAAATAATTAGAGCTAGACACACATGATGGATGGGCTTTTTGGTGTTATCAGTTTGGATGCAAGGCCATGCAGTGCCATACTGCACGATGCATGTACCGTAGTTACAGTACATGACTGTGGAGATCAGAAATTTAAATAATTCGCTGTTGTGAGCATACAATGTACATGTAGAACTTGTATGGTGTATAAGTACATTTTGTACATGTTAATGAATGGAGACATTTATGTACCGGTCCATACTAGTACACATTATCTTGCTTCATAAGTTTGTACATTGTACAATGTACAGTATTCATACTGTACGGTACAAAAATGACGTGTATGACAATTATAGTGTACGTACATGTGTCGTGTACCGGTACATGTATATTTGGGTGCCTGTGTGGTAACAAAATATGAATTGCTAAGGCCCCCCCCCCCCCCCAAAATAGTTCTGCTTCCGGTTCCCCTACCTATTCTGACAGCCCCTACCCTAATTTTTGTATGGGAAAAATGAGGAAAAAACACCCAAAACCATCAATTTCTACCTTTTACCCTCGACTACACGCAGACTGCTCCATATGATGGTACACACACAAAAATTAGCAAAAGAAAAATTCCCTACCTACATGTACATGTACCCAGTACCTACCGGTACCGTATTTTCGAATGCCATGTGATCGGAAGCAGAACTACATGTATACCGGTACATGTATATTTTTAAATGGATAATATTTCCTAATGGATAATACAGTGAACTGTACAAATGAAACTTTATCAAATGGCTTTTATTAAATTTGTAAGATTTCATATTATTAAAAGCCTAGAATAATACATGTACCGGTAGATCATGCATCATGCAGAATATCATTAGGCATGAGACTGGTTTATGTCTGGTTGGGGGGGGGGGGGGGGGAACTACACACAATCAGTGTACTGTATAATGAACGACCCATCCATAAATTTTGTTAATGGTAACATCAACCATGGAGCTAAACGTTGTATAGTAGACATGGTAGAGAGATTTTAAAAAAAAACTAATGGCAGAAAGTTTCTGATCGTACAGAGTAAATGTATTTGAAAGCTGATTTTCCTTCTTTTTTTCCCCCCAACTGAATTTCTTACCCTTACTATCAATACACAGTTCGCTCATTTGTTAAAAACAAATTAAGATTTGTGAAAAAAAGCAAATAGCCGAAACAATTTCATTGGTTGTTTTTTAATTGGTTGGGTTGTTTGAAAAATTATTTTGTGACAAAAGTGGTATGATTATGAATTTCCGTCGTGGCCCCATGTTCTTTCAGTTTTATTTTGTTTTAGTTTCAGTAGTTTTAATTTCAATCTGCACATAAAAAAAATGTGCAATGTACAAAATGTGTACTTGGTCCGTAGTTGTGGGGACTACACATGAGTTGTCCCATGGTACTATGGGGACCGAAGATGCTGTGGGGACAGCAGAAAGTCCCCATAACTCGGTCCTAATTTGCCTAACAATAAAAAAAAAATCATCATTATCTAATAACGCGGTGTTCACTGCCCGACCATTTTTTTGAGTTTGTCCTCAGAATACATGTCCCACTTGTTATTTTGTTGCATTTTGACACTGCTTGCTAACAGGTCATTTTTGTTTACTTTTTGTTTCTCCCTATTTGTTTTTGCATGGTTGGTTAATCCTGCGACGTGGGGCCCCTTTGCTTGGCATGGCTTCCCTTCTGTGCTTGAAAAAAAAAATTCCTTGGCAATCGTCGTGGTAACGTTTCCCCCCTTTTGGAATTGCGGTGTCTTCTTTAACCCAATCACGCCTCGTGCAATTTGCTGTTTGAATTTCACCACAAATTTTCCTCACTTATTTCATTCGGTGTGTTTTTTCCTTAAAATACGAAAAAAAACTTCCTCCTCCCCCCCCCCCCTAAAAAAAATTCTGTACTAATTTGTCTGGCAACACTAAATTTTCTTTTGAATATTTAAACACTGTAATTTTTCTTTCAAACATAACCATTTTCCATTACCAACCACCACCAACTACTGGTGTCATTGTAATTTTTTTATTGGTTAATTAAAAACTCCTATTTTCATGCACTCAATTTTTTTTGGCTGTTCTTCCCAAAATACTTGCTTTAAAAATCATTTTTATACCAAAAAACAATGTTTTGTGTGTGCTTGTTCCACATTTAACAATTTCTAAACTCGTCTTTATTTTTGTATGAATATTAAACCAAAAAAATTCTTTATCTTGAATATCTCTGATCGTTGATCCCTGACAAAATAATTTACTCACAACACACTTCCTCAACCATTCCACTTTCTGTATCGTTTCCTCACTCCCGAAACAAACCGAACAAAAATGCAATTGTGTTTATTCTGTGAATGCCACCATGAACTCTGCCATATCTGTCATGTTTCGTCTGCCCCACTTACAATTAAAACCTTGTTATCAATTGAATCAATAATGGACTTGTCCATTGTATTGTTCACCTTTTCTGCGGTTTATCGATTGGTCCTATTGTAATGCTAACGGCTATCCACTTCAACTCCTTGTACTGATAACATGCGTTCTGTTCAAACATCAATACCATGTGTTTGCTCATTGAATTGCTGTGGGTTTTTTTCGTGCACAAAACACATTCTTGCTAATTTGAATAATTTTAAAATCTGGCTTTGGGATGAATTATCCGTGTGGTTTGTGCACACCTAATAATATGCAAATTATTTACTAAATCTTTTCTTTTATCAATTCAACTTGTGTGATTTTTTTTTTTTTTTATTATTTTTTTTTTTAAATTTCTTAATTAATCTGTTAATTGTTGGTGTTACTTTTTCCGATGCTGTGTGTCTGAACTAATGAACTCACTTGGTTAAAAATGTTTGGCTGTTAATTTTTTTTGCTGTATGCCTGAACTAAATTTTGATTTGATCTTTGGCGATTTATTATTTAACCTTTTGTATTTTGGGGGGAAATAAAAATCTAACTTGATTAAAATTGCACCATACCGCTAGATTGCCCGATATATGCAACTCGTGCAAACGTTAGGAGTGGAAAAGACAAAGGAATGGCTGGCACATGGCCGTATATTGAACCAAGGTAAAGGACTAAACAAATAAATAAACAAACCAACAAACAAACAAACCAACAAACAGAACCCAATGAACAGAGAAACACATATATTCCTTTAAAAAAAAAAAATAAAAAAATTAAAAAAAATTCAAATTTTTTTTTTTTAAGGATTAACCCTAACTCCCTACTGTCTTTTACTAAGTACTGGACCAAGTCCACCAAAATCCATCAATCACACTGCTTCCAATGCATGCTTTGCTTTAGGCCTCCAGGCCCAAGTCCATCATACTCCATCAATATTTAGTCACACCAGGCCTGCAGGACCGAGTCCCCCAAAATCCACCAAAAGTGGGGAATGGATTTTGATGGAGTTGGGGAGGTTAGGGTTAAGCAAATCCCAAATCTGACAGTGGCCAGTTGACCAGTTTTTAAGTTAAAAAAAACATACGTTTCTACTTCATTAGCAACCACATACATTTTTCTTGTAATTTACATACAATGTACATGTTCTGGTACATGTACAATGTACATGTACCAGTAAGGACCAGGGAAAAAAAACCACTTAGATGACTCAGGCAGTAAAATGATACATAAATGTTAAACTTTTTAATTACATGCTGAGCAAAACCGAAATAGAAAGCCCAACTAAATCACTCTTCAGATTTAACATTTTTACTTCCCTTGAAATTATGACACATGAAATAGCAGTAGGGTATTTGTTATGATGAAGGTCCCAGTTTGTCTGTAACAGCCCCCTCTTGTGGTGAGTGGAGGCCAACCCTTGCTTGCTATTGCCCTTCCTTTTACAGTACTTACGGACATTGGCTCAGTGAAAACTTGGTGGGGTGTGTCAAACTATAGAGCAAGGGTGGGGGGGGGGGGGGTTGAAGTGTTTAACGTTCCATATTTCACTAAAGTGATGCTTAACCCTAACTCCCTAGCATGATTTACTAGGAACCATGTATACCCATCCTGGCAAATTCAAACACCGTATTGGAAACTGCACACACATATTTCTGACTTAGCTTCTGGAGGTGTGCCAACCCAATGTAAAAGACTGTCAGTTTAGGGGTGCTGTACCCATCCAGACAGATTCCAACAAAACACGCTGTTTGGGTTCAATGGGTTGAGTTCTGTTGGTGTTAAAAAAAAATGATTCCAAAAAATGGGAGGGGCAAACGTGATTGTTAAAAATTCCAAAGCTTCAAAGTGCATGATTCCAGAAAAATAATTTAAAAAAGGAAACAATAAAAAGAAGAGTTAAACAAAAACAAACAAACCTTTAAAAAGTTTAATTTGTATTGTGCCTCGCGTTTGACATTTTGAGTTTTACTCGAATGTGTATAGGAATAATCAACTGTTTATTTGACATGGTCCACTTGGTCAAAGGGTCCACCTCATGGTAAAAACTACCGGTATGACCCTTGCTATGGCCCTGTTGTGGTAAAGTTTTTGCTGGTGGATAAAAATGTATGGTTTTTATGACTGTTCACTCAATGTTGAAAGCATCTTCCTCGTCTGTATCTGTATCATGTAGTCGGCAAAGCATCCCGGGGGAAATATCACACCAAGTGAGAGAGAAGACAATGAGAATAAATTACAGTTTTAGAGTTTGGAGGAAAAGCCCAGAAGAATGTTCTGAGGAAAACCCACGGAATCAGGTAGGGACTGAAAACCCAATCCACATGTTGACCCAGGCAGGATTTGAACCGGGTCATGTTGGAAGGCGAGGAAAGAACCACTACGCAAACCTGACTCCCACACGTTTACTGGTACATGTACAAGAAGGTGACAGTTGGTGAGTGGTACAAAATAGGAAGCAATTGTTTTAATTTATCTAGTCTCCTGACTCCAATCTTAGAGTAACATGCTTGGTTTGTTACCCCTAGTACCAGTAGTTCCTCAGGACTACCCTACTCAATCCAACAGAGTCCAACCGGAGTTTCCTGCTCAATCCACTGTGCCTTATTTTCAGTTGTCTGCTGAATCCAACGGAGTCCAACATGGCGCTATAATGCGGTTCAGTTGCCTGCTGAATCCAGCATTTTGCATGAGGAATGTACGCAAGGGGTTTACTGCTCAATCCAACAGGCTCCATCGGGTATGTGACATAGTTGGATCCTGTTAGATTCAGCAGGGTTAGGGTTGGAGCTTTTAAAAGATGAATTGTTCCGGCCACGTTTTCTAGAACTTGCTGTCAAATTGTGCGCATCATGTAAAGGTGGAAAATCGTGGAAGAGAATTTCCGGACAAAACCTAAGGTTGAAAGGTTAAATTGGTACAAGCTATTTCAGTACATGTACATGAATTGCAAGTGTGTTTGTCTGTATACAGAGGTCTGAACACTGCTCAAAGTTCACTCACGGGCTCGAATGGTTTCTATTTAATGGTAGCATGGTACTTCGCCTCTTAGTATTTATACTCGTGTGCAATTAATTTTCATTGTTGCCCAAAGGCTAGTCCAAAGTGTAGACCAACTTGACTTTGTTGTCACTGTGTAATCAAATTAACTCACCCATTTAGACATTTTGAAGTCCAATTTATGGCTATTTGCGACGTGAGCTTAATATTTAACCTCCACTCATTCTCCGACTCCTGATGTTACTGATAACTCAATTTGATTTCTGACTGCATTGTGCACACAAATTTACAGTTTGTTCTTCAACTTCACAGTAAATTCACAGTGTGCACTGGAATTTACACATTTCGGTTGCCGCCAAATTTGCAGAAGTTTCTCAGGATGATACTCTGGAAAAACTTTGTGAAATAGCAGATGGTATCACGTCACTGATATTTGTCATGTTTGTGGAAGCTTTGGTCATACAGCTTAAATAACACACAATCGTGGACTTGTTTTCTTGGTGTGCAGTACCCACATCTTGTGAAGTCTTCAAAGGAACTTGCCAAATAAGTTCAGTTTGTTTGTCACTTTTGCTGTTCTCTCTGTCTTCCGTACTCAAGCTCCGACCAAAACTTCAGCACCTGCTGATGTGTAGAGACTGTCAGATCAGAAACATTTCAGAGGAAAAACTTCCAGAGGCTACCGGTACATGAAAGAGTGGGACACGCCCCCTTTTTTTACAAATCTGCCAGCTCTTCTATCTCGGATCACTTGTAGTAAAGTTTGCATTTTGACCAAAGGACCAGTCCAGTTTTAGTGTTTGGAGGGCTGTTAGGGTGAAGAAATCAACAGAGAATTCTTCGGCAGAAGTACCATCAACAACAATCAGTGTCCCAGTACTCTACTTTAGACAGACAGAAACTCGTCAACGCGGTTTTGAAGTTTTTGAGTTCTTAGCTGTGCAATTCCATTACGAAAAACTAACAGAGTTATTTCAGCAACAGCACCACCAACAAGTTGAGCAGACACTCTGGTTAAACAGTCACAAACTCTTCAATCCAGTTTTAAAGTTTACGTCACAAACCCATCAAAACCAAGCCATGGCCGCTGAAGATCCGACCGACCTTCCCCACAAACTGCATTCCCTCTCCCCCAAGTGGGGGCGGAGACTGCGAAGTGCCTCCTCCCCTGCTGCCCCTCAGCAAACTTCGTCGGCCCGTGCAGCCGCCGACGCGATCTGGCCAGCCGACATCAAACCCAGGAGCTTCCTTCCGATCAATCGGTCGCCGATTTTGTCGAGGAAGTCGCGGAGTGCCTCGTCCCCACCCATGCCGCCTGTCTTGGAACCGTTAACAGTGCTGCTGGATGCACCTGAGCACCCTAGTCTGTCCGCGAGCACTAAATGTCAGTAAATTATCAACAGATATTTCCTTAGGGGTTTTTATTAACCCTAAAGCCTGGTTCATACTCGGCATGAAAGCAAACGCGAATTTGTGACGTCATGGGAAGTATTCGCGCTGCGAATTCGTAAAAGTTGAACATACATGTTTATCAACTCGGGTGAATTTCGCAGCGAATGCTTCGTGACGTCAAATTCGATTCGCATTCGCGTGAAGTACATGTACCGGTATGAACCGGGCTTAACTCAGGCGAATACCAACACCCACATGGGAAATCGTACACACACACTGTATGCCAAACCCAGTGTAAAAGAACATCTGTTTAGGGGTACTGTACCGTACATTTACCTATCCCAACAGATTTAAACAAACCTGCTGTTGGGCTTTGATGGGTTGAGTTCGGTTAGGCTTAAGGAAATATACCATTGTTTTGATGGTAGGGAGACATTTTAAAATCAAACTGTAGCTTTGATGTACATGTAATATCAGGGACATTAGGAATTGACTTTATTACTGATACACGTGCATTAATTTAAATCCAAGTAGAGATTTGGTAGGAGTTTTCTTGATTTCGGTAGGTTTTTTTTTTTTCTCCTAAATTCAGAATGTTTTGGTCAGGATTTTTCCTGATTTCAGAATTGTTAAAGAGGTTTTGGTATCTGGAATGCCTGAGGTTTTGTGGTAAAGGTGTTTGCATGCCTGTCTACGGGGTACCTACAATGTATAACTCAAAACAAATGGGTAAATTAACCCTAACCATCCCAAATCCTCCAAAATCCTTTTTGCAAATTGGAGGAAATTGCAGGATTGAGGTTACATGGCAAAGGTGCGTTGCTGATTTTGGTGTATGCACTGTGTCAAGGTCTTGGGCCGGACCTTGTGTTGTTTATGCTCAGCCTAGCATAAATTTAGTCCTTGATTATACCTGAAATCCTCCGCACTGCTCCAGGATTTCACTGCCTCTGCCTCAGCCTATTGACAGTCATAGCCAGAGAATTTTGCAGGATTCAGGCAGTGGTCACATCTGCACGGACCATATTCAAGAAATAATGGAGGAATTTGCAGCATTGCTATTTGTCCATGAGGCCAATTGGAGGATTTTGCAGGATTGAGGCTACATCTTAGCTAAAAGGCCTAGGGAACCCCTACCATGCCTGTTCATGTTGTTTTCGATTCTCACCATCAATTTTTGGTGTTTTTTTTTAACTGCTACATATTTGTAGCCATACAAAAGTTATTATCTTTTGAATGAGACATCAAACAGGAAAACATTACCCATGAATTTTGGTTATTGTTATAAAGCATAACCTCATTGGCGGAGGTAATTAAACAATACAATTTCATTAGAGGAGAAAAAATAAGAATGTGTCCAAGAGCAGGGAAGGTCAACTTTAATCCCTGACTTAACCTTCTAATCTCTGACTTAATCTGTTTATCCATTGGCAGCAATGAATCTGGCACCGATCCAAGAATCGGCGGACAAAGAGGTCACCGAGATGCAGTACAGTAACGACTCGTCCCCCAACTACAGTCCTGTGCCAGGTCAGTGGGTTTTTTTTTCTTGGAGGAGAAGGGGCAGGGGGAAGAAGGGGGCAGGGGGAAGGGTGAGGGTGTGTTTATTCTGGGCCAAGACTGGTTTTGGATTTGGTTTCTAGCAAGTGCAGTTAAACCACCACGGTGGTAGAGGGTGCTATCAACAACATGAATCGAACCTAGTCTTGGGAACTTTGGTACCCCGACACTAACATTTTCAGCCATTCTCGAGTGCACACCTGAAGTTGAAGTAAGCACACACAAGGTACATGTACCATGGTCAGTATTTCTTGGGTCCCAGTGTCCTTGCTGTCCAGACAAGGGCTGAATTTCACCCGAGCAGGGCTGAAGTTTACCAGACCAGGGTTGAAGTTTACCTGAACAGGGTTGAAGTTTACCTGAACAGGGTTGACTTTTCCCGACCAGAGTTGAATTTTAACTGATCAGGGTTGAATTTTTACCTACCCAGGGTTGAATTTTACCCGACCAGGGTTGAATTTTACCCCAACCAGGTTTGAATTTCACCCGAGCAGGGCTGAAGTTTACCAGACCAGGGTTGAAGTTTACCTGAACAGGGTTGAAGTTTACCTGAACAGGGTTGAATTTTACTGACCAGAGTTGAATTTTAACCGACCAGGGTTGAATTTGACCACAACTAGGTTTGAATTTCACCCGAACAGGGCAGAAGTTTACCAGACCAGGGCTGACCAGGGTTGAACTTTACCTGGACAGGGTTGAATTTTACCTGACAAGGGTTGAATTTTATCCAACCAGGGTTGAATTTTACCCAACCCTTGCTTCTGATCGGGGAGGTCACTACGACCCACTGATGGTCTTGTGCAGCAGTATGCAGTTTACGCAAGATGCTCATGTGAATACTCAAAAGAAAGCTTAAGGAATTTCTTCTGTATTAATGTTTGGCCCTCATCGAATTATTTTTGTTCTGGTGTTTTATTTCCTGATTTTCACACTTTTTTTGTTGTTGTGGATTTTTGCCTTAATACTTCCCGAACGCTTTTTTTTAATGGTCATGGATGTTTGGTCTTCTGTACCTAAACAAAAAAGATAATCATTGATTTGTATCTTGATGTTTTTATTTCACTGATCACCATCTTGTGAGGGGCCTTATTTCTTTATTTTTGATGAATTAGCCTAGATAACAATCAAATATTGGACAAAAATAGTCGCTCATAATTGCCATCACACAGCTGAACAAATTAGAGGGACAGTGCACATGCACAGAAGCCAGGACAGCTGTTTCCAATACGATAAATAGGCCTATACTTCCATTTGTTAAAAGCGTTATTTGCCAACGGGTGTTAAATACGTGACTAAATCAAGCATTTTCTCAACATGAAAGCTGGCCAAAGAAAATTGAGCATTGGTGACGTGACCATTTGTTAATAAAGTTAAAGGACACAATACTGACAACAAAAAGGATCTGAAGCAAGATGAAAGCTGCATGTTGTTACTGGATAGTTTGCTCTTTCATGACTAAATACATGTAAGCATTTTCTAGAATGAAAGCTGGCCAAAGAAAATTGAGCATTGGTGACGTGACCATTTGTTAATTAACTGATAAAGGCACAATACTGGCAACAAAAAGGACATGAGAGATCTGAAGCAAGATGAAAGCTGCATGTTGTTAGTTATCTCTGAAACTTATGGAAGAAACGTCCCTTTCGTGGAAAACAACATTCAAAAGATAAAAGGCCAAATATTTTCCACTGCTATAATAAGGGAATAAATGTGTGCATGGGAGGTGTTAAAACACTCTGTTTAAGACTGGTTGGAGTCTGGAATGCTGATAAATACCCAAGTCGAAGTGGAGGGTAATTATCAGCATTCCAGACACCAACCAGTCTTAAACATAGTGTTTAATACCGACGAAGCACATATATTTTATTCCCCTTCTTAAATACCTTTTCAGTCAAAAAATCTAAACTTTTCAGTCCAAAGTCAAAACAAGGCAAAAATTGAAAATTTCCATCAATTTTGTTCAACAATTTTACTCTGTTTTTCGAAACACCTTTTTAGCTATATAATGTAATGGAGTGCTCAGCTCACGAGTAAGTCGTAAACAACTCCTTTTATGGAGATTGGCGCGCGCTTCGCGCATACTGCCCAATGACGCGCAGATACGGTACATGTACGGTACATGTATGCAGCTGTGGTGAGTGCGTTGTGAATTGAGGACTTAGGAGTCCTTTAAGTTTATAAACAAAATAAATTTAACCTTAACTAAAGACATCATGTATGATGTACATGTACCGGTACTGTACAGTAGGCCTTCATGTACCGTACATACTTGTATGTGGGTGTAAATCAGTGCAAAGCTATGAGTGTGACATTTGCTTGATCTGTGAACGTTCATTTCTTTGTAATGAAAAAAAATTGCAAAGTATTAAAAAAAAGTGCACAAAAGACCATTTTTATGCCGAGGAATTTTGCAAGATTGACAAAAAAACAAGATTTCTTTGTGCGTGGCCAATCGCCGAGGGGAATAAAACACCTGAGGTGAGAAGGACTTTAGTATTGATTAAACGACGGCTTTCCGTTTTGTAACTTGGCACCACACAGCCTCTTATCCCGCCAACACCAGAATTTGATTACAGAGTTCAAGTTTCTCGACACCCGATGCTTTAACTGGTGCTCGGCTTCGCTGTACAGGTGATAAAGAATGGGAGGAGATTTTGTCAGTGTATGGATTGAATGGTTTCTTCATCGGTCACCGGACTTTAGAGGATTCCATATCTGGGCCAAGCACTGTACTGTACCGTGAAAGGAAAACTGATCGATAAAGTTGATACAACAGACTGAATGTGAATAATTCTGTGTCGATTTATGTATTTTTTTTTATTACAAATTGTAAAATTTTGTTTCTTCAAAGAATTCTCTCTGACATGTCTGATGTACGGTACATGTATGTTTACATACAAAATGTACATACCGGTATTGTGTAAATCGTTAAAAACACGGTAATCATTCATGTTTTTTTGAAAAATTAGCTTTTACATGTATTCTAAAAAAAAATCCTGAAAATTTATTTTTAAAAATCGCACTGAGATTGCTGTGGCACAGTGTACATGTACGAGTGTTTATTAACATACATGTATGTTCATTCTAAAATGACTTGTTATTGTTCTAACTCTCTAGGGGGTGTGCAAAATCATATTAAAATTGGAGGATTCAGGACTGTTACCATGCTAGCATGTTTGATACTGGTATTCCCCTTCATGAACATACATGTACCTGTATACGAAATACACAATTTGTGATACTGTACTGTGGGCACAGTAGACTACTGATGAAGTACTGGTACATTAATTGTTGTAGGTTTAGCTTCAATACAAAATAGTGAAATATCTAGTTAAAACCCTAACCCCCTTGAGTAGTTTACTAGGAACCTTCCTTACTCAATTGCAAAATCCAACACCATATGGTGCACTCCAAACCCAAACTGTTGAACTCATGTCTGCATGTACCGGTAAAGCATTTCAGTTTTATAATAACAGTGCAGTACCCACTCCAACAGATTCTAACATAACACTGTGGATTTTGAAGGGTTGGGGTGGTTACGGTTAAAGTCATTTTACATTGAAAGTGACAAATTTGTACCTTACTTTTGCATTCATTTTGGCTGACTATTGTACCGTACATGGTTGCCCACCAGTTATGGAAAATAAAGGAATAATTTGGAACATAAAAAAAATAATGCATGCACCAATAAACAGAGTTGTAATGACTCGAGTCAATGACTCGACTCGAGTCCGACTCGAGTCACATTTTTTGGCGACTCGACTCGACTCGAGTCCCGACGGGTAAATGACTCGACTCGACTCGAGTCACTGCGAGCAAATGACTCGACTCGACTCGACTCGAGTCCCCCATTAGAATGACTCGACTCGAGGAAGGCTAATAAGACTCGAGTCCCAAAATAAAAGCAAAACTTACTTGCGAAAAATATTTGCAATGACTTACGCTGCGCCGTTCGCGTTGCCAGTTTTTGTTCACGTCACGTTAATGTTCGCGAATAATGTACGTTTATATACAGCGGCAGTCCGTTTCCTTCCTCCATAATGAAACAACAAACATACACCGTGTCGCGGACTCCCACCTTGTGGTTCTATAGCATGTAATGCTAAACCCGGAACCAGACTTAAAACGCATTTCTCAATCCGTGGTTTCATCATTGGTTTCGGGCGATTTTGAAGTTCTTGGTGGAACGCTGGCTAAATTCATGTCTTGATTTCACACAAAAAAATGGATACGGACGGGCCCACCTTTAAATAATCAGAAACAGTTTTGTATAATGCAATTAGGTTTTAACGTTGTCAGCGATCAGCGAACAACAAAATCTAGACCCGAAGCCAAACCGGTTATAAGACCGAAGTTTCACATCTTCTTATCTGTGACGTGAGCTAGCAATGGAAACTGTTGGTTGGGTACCATACAGCATACTTTATGTCTTTGGATTTCCGTAATAGACTGGTGCCTTGTATTCTTTCTCTCTTGTGTTTGTTGCTTTTTATTGTAATTTAGTGTTCAAATATTTGTGACTCGAATTGACTCGAGCTAAATACTTGACTCGACTCGACTCGACTCGACCACACTCAGTGACTCGACTCGACTCGACTCGACTCGACCTTGTTGACCTAATGACTCGACTCGACTCGAGTCACTTCTTTAAAATGACTCGACTCGACTCGAGTCACTTCTTTAAAATGACTCGACTCGACTCGAGTCACAAAAATCAGTGACTCGTTACAACTCTGCCAATAAAGTACAAATGAAACTGTTCATTGCAAGCAGCTGATCTTATCAGTAATCATCATCATCATCACAGTTTACTTAAATTACTTGTTTATCCACTTGAACCCAATTCCAAGGTATTTGTGTACATTGCCAATCGATATCCATGGCATTATAATTTACCTGGCTCGGTCAAAGTATGCACAGTTTGTGTAACTTGTTTTGCTGTTTTTTTCCCTTCCGGGCTCCATTTTTACATCAAGTTGTTTGTGCTGAGCTGTGGTCTAAAGTTTAAATCCATTAACCCAGTAATGTTCACCGAGTCAAAATGGAAGCGAGCAAAGGTCCGTGGGAATTGAGCTTTAGACAAAGATGACATTAGTGCTTTTAATTGTTTGTTTTTTTCAATATGCCTCAAATTCATAAAAGTTGGTAGAGGAAAACTCTTGTTTGGTTGTATTGCAATTACATGTAAGTGCGAGCTACCTTTCTTTTCAAATTGCAAATTTTGAATCCTTCAAAATCCTCTTTGCCGAAGTTGAGGAATTTGGAGGATTGAGGTTACATGGCAAAAGTGCGTTACTGATTTTGTAGGATGCACTTTGTCCAGGTCGTGGGCCGGACCTTGTGTTGTTTTTGCTCAGCCATGCATAAAAATAGGCCTGGATAATGCTTGAAATCCTCCGTACTGCTCCAGGATTTCACTGGCCAAGACTCAACATGTACATTGTATTGACAGTCACTGCCACAGGATTTTGCAAGATTCAGGCAGTGCTCACCCCTCCACGGACCATATTCAAGAAATACTATATGAATTTAAAGGATTGAGACTATAATAAATACATGTACAACTATTTTTCCATGAGGCCAATTTTTGCAGGATTGAGGCTACATCCTAGCAAAAAGGCCTCTGAGGGAGTTAGGGTTAAATTTTTTTTTTCACAATCATATAATGCACAAGAGGATTTCCAAGTGACACCAGTCTGAGCAAATGCTTCCCAGAGAATTTTAGAAGATTTTTTTCCCACAATTGTACTTGTTTTGATACTTGGTGAGCAGACCTCAAGATACCCGGTACATGTACGGTACATGAATAAACATACCGATACATAAAGTATACCGTACATGTTTACGTTACATACCGTGTACATTCCCTTGGTTTCGTGTGTTAAGAAAAACCTTTGAAAAAAATCATTTTACTCTCACTGTGAAAACACTTTCAATCCAATTGTTTTTTCTATGATTCCCTTGAGTGTTTCTCTTCATTTTGCCACCGATAAACCTAACCCCAAAATGCCTCTAAACCTGTTTTCCAGAGAGGGGGAAACACTGTGTGGACTTGCCCACGTCCACACAACGTGGCTGCTACCTGGTTTATGTGGACCTCTTTTGTTCGGAAGTCCACACAGTGAATGTAATGCCTACCCACTAGTATGAGCATCATACCAGTTGAGTACTGGTACTTTGTAAATTTGCACTTACAGCCGCGATCATCGTGCTCCTCATGTGAAAGTAGGGAGAGAACGACATCCACGGTAAAAACACCTCAAGTGGAGGCAAAGCAAACGCTGTGAGGATGCCTCCCCAGCATCTGTGCACACACGATACTGTCTTGCTGTAACAAGGAAAAGAAATGCGAAGTCGTGTTTGTCGTGTGTGTCGTGTGTGTAGCTTGAAAAAAAGTGAAGACACTGTTTTGGACTTTCTGCTCCTGTGCTGGGCCTAATTTTAAGAAGCGCTTTGAGCAGGATGTACCGGTACATGTATTGCTCAGTAGATTTTTGTTGCAAAATATGAAGCAGTTATACCAGTCACAAAAGAATAAAACATCTGGGGGGATTTTGCTAGGCCAATGCTTTTCTCAGCATGGATGAGCCAAACAGCACCCTTTACTGTTCAATGTGCATAATAATAAAAACTGGAGGTCTACCCCCGGTATGTCTGTTTGATGAACAGAACATATACCAGGGCTTTTCCGCAATGTGCCTTTTTTATCAATACGGTAGCACGTCCTTGACCAAACTAAAGTACAATGTTTCAACCCAATCGGACCTATGGTTCGTTAGATATATTTTTAAAATATGCACCTTTAAGACTACATGTATACGTCACAAGACCCGTGATCACCTGCCGCCAGAGTGCACTCGAATAATGCATGGCGTCAGTGGTCAGATTTTTGAAAAGCCCAACCTTGCTGCAGACTAACATGGTCTGATTGGAAGTGGTCACAACTCCACTGGGAAAGTAGTTACAATGCCCCATCTACTGGTACATGGAGTGTCATGGAGTGTCATGGCCTAGCGGTTAAGAGCACCAGACCCATGCTCTGGTGTTTCAGAGGCAACAGTGGCGTGGGTTCGAGCCCGGGCCCGGACACTTGTGCCCTTAAGCAAGGCACTTAACCATTATTGCTTCGTCTTTCGGATGGGACGTTAAGCCGGAGGTCCCGTGTGTTGTATAAGGCCTAACGCACGTAAACATGGTAAAAGAACCCAGTAACACTTGTCGCAAAGAGAAGGGGTTTGCCCTGGTGTTTCTGGCCTCCTAGTTATACTCCCTTGTGGAAGTCCTTAGGAGAAGAACCAACCAAGTACTTGTATGTATACAATGTATGTACGAGTATTTTCACGAGGTCTATTGAAGTAAAAAAACAACAACTGAGTTTTCTGAAGTGCATTTTGTGCTCTTGAAATGCCCTTGTTCCAATGGCAATGTACATGGAAGCTGCTCCATGAACAAGTTACATTAGCTCCTGAGTTTTAGCCTTGCATGGAGTGGAACTTCAGTCCTTTTGTTTGCAAGTCAAGTGCTAAGGAAGCTGAAAGGGAGTACCATTGGCAAGCGTGTCCTGTGTCGCATTATGAAGTGCATGCACTGTAGTCCCTGGAGGCTTTGTGATATGCTCGTCTTTGTTTGCTGAACATGCATCGTTGTCAAGAAAGGCGGAGAGAATATTGCTGAAGAGGTCTGTACCTTGGGGTTAAGTGGTACTTGTACCCGGTACATGTCAGGACAAATTTGACCATGCTTGCAAATGTACATGCGGGACATCGATTATCGCCCAAATTAATAACGAGTAACAAAGTGAGTTCCTCCCGTGCCTTCATGAACACACATACTGGAATTTGTATCCTTGTGGAGCCATTTCTTTGTACTCCTGTACTAAAATTTTAGAGTTTGAAAATATAGTTTCAAAATTGCTTTAACCAGAATTGATTTCCTGGGCTGAAATTCGGACTTACCAGTAATATCCCTGACATAGAATACTTCAATTTGCGACAGATCAACACACCTTGGGAATTCCAAATGTTTGAGTAAAATCCATTCGTGATTTACCTTGTGAAGTGTGGAGACGTATTCACCTTGATAGAAATTGCCCTGTGGAGACGTACCGGTATACAATCTTTTGTTCCCTATATGTCTCCATAACCTTGTGAGTTACGAAACATGTATGAAATTGCAGGTCGTAAACATACATGTACTGGTAGGACAAATGTGACCGGCTCCACAAAAAAAGGGTATTATGTCACAAAAAAGTGAAATTGAGTTAAAAACATGGTTGGAAAGCCCACAATGTAAGCTTTCATTTCATATAATAGAGCTCCATGGCCCCTCCTGTTCTCGAGATATGATGTATATATTTGCATATTAACTTTTTCCTTGGAGTTCAAATTTCACAACTGAGAAAACAGGCTTTGAAATGGCTGGCTCTGTTGTAGAACAACAGAACGATGCACGCAAAATGGTTGTTTTTTCACTTTGTTCAACAAAATCAACATTTTTGTGAATGAAACCTGAAACTGTCGGTATTAAAGATATCATTTATGACAAAAAAGGAAAATCATATTTTGACAAAATGTTTCCCCTCTCAATGTTGAGCGGGCCATTACACAGTAATGCTCAGTGCAACTTAATACCCTTTTTGGTGTACAAATTACATACATACATGTACATGTGCAGAAGGCTCCAGGGGGTTAAAAAAAATATTCACCCTGCATATGCAGTTGACAAGTCATAAATTCTCATTTGCAAGTTTCTACTTAATCCCGCCAAGAAGCACCTGCACAGCTTTGACCTTTCAGTGACCCCCCCCCTCCCCCCCCCCTCCTTCACTTTCCTCCGTACTTCAAAACCCTCATCTGTAGCATGCCAGCTACTCAGAATATAAACCCTCGCCCTGCAGTGAGTGCATTTTTTCCCGGCCCCAAATCAATCAAGTGGTTGCCGTCCGCGGCTGCCCCACTCCACGCAAGCTTGGTCAGCACGGGGAAAAGAAAGCTAGGAGGAGGGATCGTAAGCGAGCCAATCAGAACAGATCTGTTCCTCGTAGCGTACGGAGGCAGAACATAAGCCCTCCACTCGGTGGGGCGACACAGCCACAGGGCCACAGGACTTATTGGTAATCTCAACCAGATAGGATTTCTTTTTTCCTCCGTGCTGTCTTCAACGCAAAGTTGGATTTTGAGGATCGACAGATTTTAGAATTGAGGCTCAGCTTGAAGTGAAAATCCTCGTTGAATGACGTCTCCGATTTCAGTTTTTCTATCTTGACGCATTTCACCGTCGACTTCTGCGTGGAAGTGCGAGCAAGGCATCGTTAAGACAAACATCAGTTAATTTGGTTTCTTCTTGAAGAAATTCCAGAGGAATATCCAATTGTGGAACGGATGAAGTACAAATGTACATCTCTCAAATAGATGTGTCAACATTTTGCTTCAATAGTCTTTCAAGTCGAAAAGGAAGAGTGCATCTGCAGGCCCTTTTTTCTGTTTGTTTTTGTTTTCAGGCATTTTGTTGCAGCTGTATAATTTCCATTTTGTTGGTCAACGGAGAAACACCACTGATCCTGTACATGTACATGTACATGTACATGTGCACAATCAACTGATCAACAGCTAATTTTATGATGCAAAACTAGATGCGCATACATACCGGGTACTTTGGAAGAAGGGTTTAAAACTTTGACCATGCATGTACAGGTACCGGTACATCTTTTGTTTGTTCCAGACAATACCGTGTACAATGCACATCTACATGTACGTGTACATGTACCAGTAGGTTTTACGTTGTGTAAGGAGGACCGTTGTTGATTGGTCAACTTTTGAATGATTCTATACATGTACATGTACCGGGTAGTTTGTTCTCGTGCCTTTCCGTGTTCAAATTATATTACCAGCGATTATTGCCGGCGAACAAATGACATCATTGATGTACATGTACATGTAACAACACCAGTGCTGTATACTGCGTGTTCCTTCATTGGTGCTCCATCCCATTGGGGACTTGGAAATACATGTAAGCACATACACAACGGTTGGTTTTCTTCAAGTTGTAACTTACTTCAGCTTTATGAGGCTCTATAACGCTGGAACACTATACATGTACATGTACACTCTACACGAACCAGTGCACAGTGTGTCAACACAGGCGGAGTTTCTGCTGATTTGCTGCGTCTTGTTTTACAAGTCAGCACGTCTTAAATGACATGTACATGTACACACTGTACCTTGATCAATTCAAGCCTTCGTGTACAGTGTGCGTGTGCCTCTATCCTCCCACACAATTGGCCCAATTATTCCAACCAATCAGAGAAGATCTTAAAATCTGCAGTTGTCACTCACCGATTTCACTTCTCTCAGTTCTCAACACCCCCCCCCTTTCCCCTCCACCAAGCGACGGACAGGATTCTCTGCGTCTTGAGTTACACATACAGTCAATGCTTAGCAACGTCCGCAGCTAAAAATCATTGCCTTGTTTTCAACAACGTGTGGAAGGAATAATTGCAGTAATATCCAATTTGATATTGGCGTACCGTATTTCATTACACGAAGAAGTGCCCCGATATCAGTCACTCCGTCAGAAGAAAAAAATGTTTTAAAAGGCAGGCATTCTATCTTGATTGGAATCTTAGAACCGGGGCAATGCATCTCGTGTAATTACTCCTACCCAGAGACTTGGGGGCGCGAGAGCAACATTGACACGGGATCAGTTACCAACGCAAGACCGACGTGACTTGGTCAGTTGTCTGTTGTGCACGATCGGTCGGGATGCGTATGTGCAGGCCAGTGGTTTAATATTCGACAACTCTGTGGCTGTTGGTACCAACTCGACGAGCTTGACTCGACAGGGCCCGCTGACGTGGTAGGCAGTATATGTACCGGTGGATTGGCTTTCCAACCTGTCTTGGATCTTGGAATAATTTGAAATTTGTTGTCATCTTTGGAAGGATTTGCATATCAAGTTGAGCCACGGTCGTCACTTAGCACTGCAAATTTACGACAAATTAGATTGTGGGACTGAATTGTCGAGCTGGATAGAGCCCAGGTTTTAATCGGTGGTTTGTGTCTGACAGGCAATCCGTGGGCATTTTCAACCTGTTTTTGAATATGAGATACAGTCATCTTTGGAAGGATTTGCATATCAAGTTGAGCCACGGTCGTCACTTAGCACTGCAAATTTACGACAAATTAGATTGTGGGACTAAATTTTCGAGCTGGATAGAGCCCAACTGTTAATCTGCAGTTTGTGTTTGACAGCCGATCCGTGGGCATTTTCAACCTGTTTTTGAATATACATGTATGAGATACAGTCATCTTTGGAAGGTTTTGGGTATACCGTACATCATCATTTTAAAACTTGCATTAGCTTGTGACACCAAATTGTCAAATTTGCACATGCTGTACATCCTGTACATGTATGTTGTACAATTTATGTAACTCGCGGAACGTGTTTGAAATTTCGGAATATTACATTTACAGCTACCGGTACAAGCATCCTTGGAAGGATTTGCATGTGTGGATGTTCAGCTTAAGCCATGATCATCAACCTGGCATGGAAATTTGGCAACAACAAAATCTGAAAAATTGTGGGGCCCCCCCAAAAAAATGAGGTTTGAGCGGCTCAACATCGCACCTAGCTGCAACATGGGACTAAGTGTCTTGGAGCTTTATTGTTAGCAAGTTTCGGTGGAGTGTGCAAGCTTCGTTGGATCAGCTGATTTTGTCTTATTGTCAATATTGTATTCATGCTATAGCAGATACACATGTAGTTTGGTTGAAAAAAGTGTTCAACGGCCTATGTACATGTTGTACATGTAGCTGGTAGCTCCTCTTTCTGGATTACCCTCTTCCATGTTTGAAAAATGTGTGGTGTACAATTGTAGGCAATGGACTATATGTACATGTAGGAACAAAAAACTGCTTGGACGAATATGACAATACAAATGTAAGCATAGCATGATACAATTTTAGTTGTCATAAGCATTTAGAACACACAGTTAACAAAATTTGTATGGAAGTGTTTGGGGAAACATTGGAAATTGTCAATAATTTTGTTTTAAAACGACGTCCAATAATTTGGGCCCGACCCCTCCCCCTCCGATTCCCCCCCCCCCCCCCCCCCCCCCCACCGACAGTTGTACCTGTAAATATTGTATGGTATACCGGAGAAAGTATACTCAGTACATGTACATGAATTCTCTAATGCGCAGTGGTCATGATCTACACATGTTCCCTATTCAGTCTGTGCCTCAGTGCTGTCAATTATCCTGCAACTTAATTACTCTAAAACGGACGGTCCCGCATTTGTCTTCGATATCCAGCCCGGATTTCACCTGTCTCACCAGCATCAGCCAGTAATTAGGGTTTGTCATCACTAAAGCCGATTGACATCTCACGCTGTGTGGAACTTCCTTGGGCATTCGTGTCCGTCGCTCTTCATCAGAGGCGAAATTGTTGACGACTCCTGTTATTAAACCGTCAAGAAAGGTTTCTTTGTCATGTCTGTGAGAATCAGCCAAGCTGCATTTGTGTTCTTTGTGTCTGTGTCTGAAACATATTGTATTGGAACTAACTTCGTTCAAGCATTGTGTTAAAAACATCAGTTTTGGATTTCAGTTTTGTGCCATATGGTAAGCCGATATCAATTTCATAAATTATTCACCCCCCACATACGGTACATACATTTTGTAAACCTGATGAAGGGTGTTGACAACAACTTGTTTGCTACGACACTACAAGCGTCGTCTCACCACTCACCAGCAAAAATTGATTTGTCACGTTGGAGAACTTCTAAAACTGGAACTTGCGTACTTGTGGGATAGACTCTGGAATAAAACGGTCGACACAAATTTAGAATAAAGTGCATGACTGTTTGATGTATGGTACATGCACTCCCTCCGGTAAATTGACCTGAATCTTGTTGATCGGCCGTGCTGCGGATTTGCAAGTCTGGATTAACAGTGGTTGCAGTCACATGATGCAGAGGCTAAAAATAGAAGGCATACCACGGGGCCGGTCCAAAAGTCATGCAGGTATGGAAGGCCATGTCGGAACTACATGTATGGTAGCAAGATTCTTACTGTACACTGCTGGGCCTGGCAGTGGTTTTTCCATTTGGTTTTCCATTTTATCCTTGTCATTGTTGTATTTTTTGGGTCATTTTCTGAGTGCTTTGTAACCCTAGGAAAAGGCGCTTTATAAACATTATTATTATTATCGTTTTTGTTATCATTATTACATGTACATGTATTTAAGCTTTCCCATATTAATCCATTAGCTCCAGTACTGCCCCAATCTGCCTTGGCACTCTGGGAATGAATACAATGTAATACAATGAAATACAGGTGTTAATGGCTAAATGCCTAAACTGTTCCTAGTAGTCATACCGGTACACGTGTACGTGTTTGCCAGGAATCCTCCAAAAGACCCATTCACAGATGTGACCGATTGCAAAGAAAATGTGGACAAAAAATTGGGCGCAGTTTTGTAGAAGGAAAAAATCGGTTTTCTTCCAACGGCCATCGTTGCAAAAATCTCACCTTTCTTGAAAATCACAGCACACCAGGTGCCAGGATGCTTGAGACTACCGGGTATTATTCACTTCCAATATACAGTCAAGTAAGGGTATTTCGTGATAAGTTGGTACTTTTGTTTGTTGATGTTTGCAAATGTTGTACAGTTAATTGAAAATGTCTGTTTCCCATTTCAGGAAATCTTCATTTCTGTTCCAACCATAAAACTACAACCAAAAAAAATCTGTTTCTCGATTCACTAGGGACTGCCTGACTATTTGCCCATTTTGGCACTTTAAAAAGATGCAATTTTCCCCCTTCTTTGTTCATTTACAGGCCAAGGAACAGACCAGGACCATGGGGAGATATTTGACAAGGATTCCCTGCGGCCGTCGTCCAAGTTTCAAGCCCCACGGAGTAGGGTAAGTAGATCTGTCTGGTCTCGTCAGAATTGTCACGCATGAGGAGCGATGTACACTCATGTCAGAGGAGAGTTGTGCTACAGGGTACATACTAACGTGTACATTGTAGGCCACATTTTCCTAACATTTCAACCCTAAGCGATAGATTTGAAGAAAAAAATGTTTGCGACCCGAGCTGTTATGACTGTTATGCCTCGAGCCTTGCGCATCTTTTGATACCAAAAACATAAAAATCGGACCACGGGTTGCCGCGCAGCGAAACATTTTCCACGCTACACGCCTTGAAAACGTACATATATGAATAATAAATTAGCCATAATTCCAAAACCCTTTGACCTACGTGTATAGTCACGAAATTTCTTGGGTACATGTATGGTCATGATGAGTTGCCCTGTGCATGTACCGAGTTGCAAAATTGTTCGTCACTCGATGGCCGAGATCTTAACCGCCGCCCCCGAGATGGCCAAAAGATGGCCGAAATAACCCGGCCCTTTTAGGGTTAATTGAAGGTATCATTGATTATTTGATTATTGTAACCTACCGAATTATCAAAATGCTTACTTTGCTCATTAAAAATCGTATCTAACACCCCGTGAAATTATTTCGTCTGGCTTGCAGTCATTCAGAAGAAATCAAGAAATGTACAGTAGGTGATTTCCAATGATCAGTCAATTGACTGATGTTTTTTTTTTTAAATACGGACTGCTACCGGTATGAGCAAAATTGTGTTTTATGGTCAAAAGGTTGAGCATGTTTTTGTTTTTTTCAATATTTACTCAAAAAATGTAATTCACTGAGGTGAAACTTCAGCAGATTAGGTTTTGAACATTCTAGTTGGATTTTGAGTGCTGTTATTGTTGAAACTGAACAAAATGCATGAAGAGCCAATGATCCTATATAATATGCCTTTAAGTGAAACATTAGAAGCAAGGCATACACGAGAAAGACCAAATTAATACATGAGCTTTTTCTGTCTGAAACCAAAATCTATTTGAGTTAACCTCAGTCCCTCCTTCAATAGTTCGGCCCGACTCTAAACCGCAGTCTGATTTGGGTGTTGGGTGACTTTTTTTTGTCTCCCCCCACCCCCTCCATTAAAAACAATTCTCCTCCCCCAATTTTTTTACAGTAACGAATCCAGGGGGTGCGGAGGGGGCGCCCCCCCCCCTTCCTCCCCCTCCTCCTCCCCCCCCCCTCCCCCGTGACCTTTCTTGATCCGCCCTTGTTTCAAGTCACAGAATGGCTGTGTTCACATTCACGGTTTATTAGGATCTAAATTTATGATAATCTGACATTTTTTGGCTTCAAATGTACTGTGCAATCATTGTTGGCCAGATGCCAAACTGAATAAAAATACAGGAACACACTGCACGCAGCTTCGTTGGAATCAATAACACATTACACACGTGTGATCTGCCTGTGGCGATGTGTATCATTGTCAGTGTTTACAGCATACTGCGAAGGGGGAGTGTGGCCAAGTGGTTTGGGTCCATAACTCATGATCGGAGGGTCAGGGGTTCGAATCAAGCTGCTGGCCATGCGTTGTGTCCTTGGGCAAGCCACTTGCCCCTCTTCACCCAGGAGTACAAATGGGTACCGGCATTACGTGTAGATTGGGAGTGACCTACGATGGACTACATGCATCCCATCCAGGAGGATAAGAAATAATCTCAGTCATTTTGTGCCACTGAAAACAGAGATGGAGACACATTTTTTGCTGTAAATGCCGGCATATGGGCCATATTGGCTCGTGACAGACTTCACTTTATATAACATGTACCAGTATGTACTGCATACTCCATTCTCTTGAAAATGCCATTTTCTTTCCACAGTAAACGATACATGAACACATTTTTTAAAACTTAATTGGTTGTAACCAATTTCCGGTACATGTGGTTTTGAAAGGCCCATTTCTTTTTACGGCTGACTACATGTACATAGGCCAGGGGAGTGTGTGGCCTAGTGGTTAGGGTTCGTGACTCATGATCAGAGGGTCCGGGGTTCTAATCCAGCCGCTGGTAATATATTGTGTCCTTGGGCAAGGCACTTCACCCCCACTTGCCCCTCTCCACCCAGGAGTATAAATGGGTACCGGCATTAGCTGGGGAGTAACCTGCGATGGACTAGTATCCCATCCAGGGGGAGTAGAAATATTCTCAGTCGTTTCATGCTACTGAAACCGGAGATAAACGCCGGCCTGATGAGCCACATTGGCTCAGGACAGACTTTACTTTTTTTTTTACATGTACATGGACACGTAGTTTACAAAATATTCTTTTCTGGCCCATCAGGCACATGTTCCTATCCACCAGTATTTGTGTCACTTCTTCTGGTAGTGTGGTCCAAAAGATTACATTTCCTTCCTGTCCTGCCAACTGGATCCTTTTACATGTATATATTTCACATGACATCCCAGATAACACACAAAGTTATAAATAACAAAAAATGATACACGGACGTGTGTACATTTCCTGCTGGGCCTGTCTGTGGTAGTTTATCACCGCGGTGAATTCATTTGTGGCAATTGTAAAACCATACTCTTCCTTTCCTTATGAGTTTATCATCCGAGTCATATTGGGGAGCCGGCTCAAAATGATAGCTGCAGATCTTTTTGTTTTGTGTTTTGTTTTTGTTGTGTTTCCTTGGAACGGAAATCAAACACCTCGCCTAAGTCATGTGCACGATGTGGAGTTATATTTCCAGCAGTACATTTGGAGGACGTCATGTGGTATACTTTACCAAAGCAATTGGCGCCACACCTAACGGTTCGCAGGAGTGTTTGATAATTAGTTGTACAGACGATTCAAATGTACATGTACATGTACTCTTATTGTTTGCAAACATGTACCGGTACATGTACATGGTGAGTAAAAAAAAAAACCTGAAACCCAAATTTTGGGACCATTGTTTTAGTGAAGTTCTGCATTAGCACTTTCAAAATCTAGGATATGAAGTACAAGAATCATTCAAATCACTCATGTGCTTTTCAAGTTACGGAAGTTTAAACACAACCACTGTTTTAAAGTTCTGTCCACGGATCGCTAGAAAGGTTTGCGTTCTTTCAGCAAAACGAAAACAAATCACCCACATCCCTATGTCATGTACATGTATGTAATTTGTTTTCATTTTGCTGAAAGAACAACCTTTTTGTGATCCGTGGACAGAACTTTAAAACGGTGGTTGTGTTTAAAGTTCTGTAACTTGAAAATTAGTAAATTACATGAATGATTTGAATGGTTCTTGTACTAAAAAGAAAGCGTATGAATTGGGCCTTCATATCCTAGATTTCGAAAGTGCTACATGCAGAACTTCACTAAAACAATGGTCCCGACATTTGGGTTTCGTTTTTTTTTTACTCACCCTGTACATGTACATGTACATGTAGGTCTACAATACATTGCAAAGAGGTTGAAAGTGTGTGTACCATCGACAGCATGGAGATCTAAATTTTAGAGGCTGCCACCTTCAGCGAGGAAATGCAAAGCGATGAACTACTTTGTCTGTGTTCACATGTTCCTGTTGATTTAAACACAGTTGGAATGCAACTTCGTGTGTTTGGAAGCAAAGTCTGGTGCCATTGATGTGATGACTCCACAACCCATTGTTTACTGTTGGATGCGGGCAGGGAGCATGACCAACATGGCTGCCGCAGTGGTGCAAGGATATCTATCCACAGTGTAATGAAAAAAGTGTGATCTCTAAGTTTATCTGTCTACAATGTACAATATTGCCAAATATTCTTGGTTTTTCAAAGTGCTACACTGGAAACCACCGTGTGAAATATTCTGAGAAAAGTCAAAGAAAACCAGCGAGTGAGAAAATACTGAAAAAATGTTGTGCCAAAGTACATTGTACATCATCGAATGTGCACTTTGAAAGTGACAAATCGAAGTGATACATGTATGAATGTGCATGTACATGTACCTCACCATATGAGAAGAGAAGAGAAAGTGAAAAGAATTAGTCATCTTTTGTATTTCTATTGAAAGAGGAAACTGAAGTCTACAAGTCAAGCTACATGTATTACAGGTTTAAGTTGAAGATATCATTTGAAGTTTGATTTTGGACAAGCCATCATGGCGCAGCGCATCATACTTCAAAGGCGCACCCAGCAGCGCTCAATGAGCGACAGCTTCCTGGGAGAGGATTCTGGGAAGGCGACGCATCGGTACGCGACCCTGAGGTCACACAGCCAGACGACCAATCAGAAGAGGCGACCCTGGTCCGCATTGCTGCCGTTCCACGGCTCGCTATTTAACAGCGTAGGTTGTGATTTCTTTTCAGTTACCCTGTCAGAAAATTTGAAATGATTGAGCGACAACGAATCATGCCAACTTCACATGCATTTGAATTCTTCAGTCTGTTGTGTGGTTTGTCATGAATTCTTCCCCCCCCCCCCCAAAAAAAAATCTGGATGAATTTGCTGAAATTTGTGCAATTCATGTAATTCTACTATCCATGGTTCAGGATGAGATTTTTCCTGTGGCTAAAGGCTCAAAACTCTGTGCAGCCCCCCCCCCCCCAACAACCCTATCCCAGGAAAAACAAAAACAAAGTACACAAAGTTATTTTTTTCATTGGTTCGTTGAGAGTCATACAAATTTATAAGTTTTCAAAATTGTTTGCAAAAAAAAATTCTCACAAATTTCTGAAAATTATGAAAAAAATCCATCAAACGTTTTGTTCAAAAGGTCACTCCCTGCCATCCCGTCCACATCAACAAAAGTTTGCGGTTAATTGTCGCATCAGGTTTCATTCAGTCAATCCGTCGTTTGTCATATTCACCACTTTTTTTCATTTACTAATGGAATACCGGGAAACTGTAGACAAAGATAGACTGCCCCATCAAAGGAACGGTCTTTATCTCCTTGTTTTTGCCAACCGAGCTAAAAATACCTCCTCCGCTCAGAAATAAACAAGGCAGCGCTGCAGAGATGACGTCAAATGGAAGACGATTGTCTTTTTACCATTGAAGATGTAGCCTGGGGACATACATGTACCCACACAAGTACAAAATAGTAATCAATCAGGAATGCAGAAAACATGAGGCTTAATGTTGCTAATTTCGTCTTTTTGGGCCCTTGGGCAAACCGATGCGAATTCCCAATGATTGATTTCACCATTCCTGCGCTATTCGGACAAATTGCATTTGGGTATTCGCAAAATTGCAGCGGCAAATTTTTTGACAAGCAATCAGTTGATTCATATGTATTCCATGTACATTTGTACAGTACTGCACATGTACAATGTAAATGTACATGTACAAATGTAGATTAACAGAATTTCATTGAAATTGCAGTTTATAACTGTCCGATTCTGAAAAAAAAATGAAGCCTGACTGGGTTTTCAGGCGTCCAAAATGAGTCTTTGCAGACATGTCTAAAACTGTTGTTTTAATGAAATTTGATTATAACTGGTTCCTCATTTTGACAGATCAGTAGGATATAATTTTACAAGAACATGCAATTTAAACAGATGCATACATACTATAATTTGGTGTTTAGGCTACAGTTTTAATTGTATTGGGGCATGCTATAAATTTGGGGTCCACTTTTCTCTCCCGTCCCTTAGATCTGACAAACATGTACGTTTGATTTTGTAATTGTGATCCACTGCCTAAGCCTGAATGCCGTCCTCCGATTACGAATACCAAACTTCTACAAACCATGTTCTACATACTTGTGAATTTGATCCTAAATAAGTCTTTTGTTTTCCAATGGAATTAAACCAAAATTTCAGATCATGTATAAACAAGGCTTGACAAATGTTTGGGAGCGAGTTTCATCGGCTATGTGCAAAAGGGTGAGATTTAAACGCCATACGAAGAAAATACTCACTTTCAGAATCTGCCACTTACGACTTGGCTTCCTCCAATGTCGATACAGCGCTGGAGACAGTGGGGGAAGGCGCGTGCTGCAGCCGGAAGATTCTGAAGGAATACAGGATCACCCCTGATGTCATTGCACACCTCCTTGATCGTTTTGCGCAACACACGATCCAGGAGGTGTGGAATGACATCAGGGGTGGTCCTGCATTCCTTCAGAAGCTTCCGGCCGCAGCACACACCTTCCGCCACCATCTCCAGCACTGTATCAACATTCTGAAATTAAGTATTTTTTTTTCATATGGCTTTTAAATCTCACCCTCTTGCACAAAGCTGATGAAAGTCCCTCCATTAAATGTGTCATGCCTTCTTTACATGATCTGAAATTTTGGTTTAATTCCATTGGTCTGTTGGTAAACAACAGAGATATTTAGGATCAAAAGTAGGACTTTTTTTTTTGATGTTGACACGTACCAGGTAGTACCTACACTGTACATGTACGGTACGGTACATGTGCCCAACAAATAAGAAATCGTCTGAAGTCATCCTTAATGATACTTGAATGGCAAATTACAAAGTACCAAGGGAACAGTACAGGAGAAATATCACCATCACACTTTGGCCCCTCAATTTATAGAACGACCCTATTGTGTATATTGTATAATGTACCGGTACATCTCATATTTTCTGCCCACCCCTCTCCAACGTTCAGTATTACAAATGTACATGTACATTACAAATTCAATCATGAAAACCTTTCCAAAGTGGAGCGTAGATTATTTTTCATTAACCTGAGACACTGACTTTAATTTCTCTTCGGTACCCCATCATTCACAATGGTGTCCCCATAGGCGCTGCGTCGCCATCCAAAAAGCAAGAGTGCAGACAGTTTAGCCAAATTCATCATTTCATTTTTGCCGCAATCAATTTGAAGTTATTGCGACGCGTGTCGCATCCTGCTCGTTTATCAGGCCTGCCCCGACGGCCCCGGGGGGCATCGGGCTGAGGCTAGACGTAGACGGCAAGATTTATTGCGCTGTTTGTGTACACGAACCAGGGCCTGGACAGATAAAAATAGGAACCGTTTGTTGGTTTTTGCTTTCCTGCTCGGGAATTCTAGACCTTCATTTTTTTTTAATGTCTTTTCAGTTTCAATGTCTTCTACTTTCCTGCCATCAAGAATGTTCATGAGTTATTTTTTGTCGGTTCTGCTCAGTTTGTCTTCAGCTCTCTTCTGGATTTGTGCTCCGAAATTCTAGAGAGCACCATTTCATGGAATTCCTTTTTTGTGTCTTGACATCTACAATGTACATGTACTTGTATTTTTGAAGTTGCCTAACTTGGAGTTTACTTGGTCAACGAAATTTGCTTTGTGGTCATGAAGTTCGCTCCTCCATATTTCCAAGATGGTTGACTTGTGTAAGACTCGCAGCTTGTGGATACCTTCCCATTTCTTGCACCGCTAGCAAGATTTGGACGCTCCTAGTACTATACATGTAAAACTTCTTCATCCCTCTGGATATGTACCACAGTTTTGTTATTTTCTTAGTCAGTTTGCAGCTGGACTCATAGTATCCGATGATAACAGTCCATCGCTATTCCTCTGGAAGTCATTACAATCCCACCAGCTGATCTTCCTGACTAGTAAGCTTTCTCAGGACCATGCACATCGAAAACATCATTGCGCCGTTCTCATTTTAAAGCCTACTTTCGTCTGTGCCTGCCAGATTTTTCACGTCAAAACTCCAGGAGATTCATGAGCACTAATATTGCGACAGTTTCGGATAAATTCTCCTACTGGATCTGATTTTACGCACAGCTTGTCCAACCAGTTTTGCCACCAACTACATGTACAAGTGTACAGTCATCTATAATGTACTTCTTCAGTTGACTATGGGCTCTGTGTGCCAACAAGAGAGGGCGCTTTTTTACCACTTACATGACTTACGAGAGCCTCTTAGACAGGACACAGCGCGTGCGCTTACTGGTTTGCATACATGTATAGCACGAAGTATGCAATGACTTATTTTATACTCTCAATGTGCACAAACCCATAGTATCAGGCGTTGTCGTCAATGCGTTTAAATGTCTCTCCCAGTGGTCTCCCCCAGCTTTCCCTTTCTTACCGTTGAGGGGGTACTTTGTGCATACCATACTTTTCCATTGAAGTTGCTTCTTCAGTTGACATCTGTCGGAATCCTGGCTGTCTAGCCTCGGCCTCCCCGTGCTGTATTACATGTAGCTTTGCTACATGTAGTCCTCAAGAACACAGTCTACCATACTTCATCCTCCAACTCTTGTCTCTGCTCATTGGACCACTGCAGCCATGTCATCGTTTCTCCATCCCTTCCTTCCCACGTTCTCTCACCTCCTCCTATTCTTGATTTCCCTGTCTCTATTCATCTCACTTTCACTGCTTCATCCTGCCTTTGATCCGTCCCGTTCTCCCTTTCTTCCTCCGTTACTCCCTCCTACTATCCCACCATCACACTAACTTATTACATGAACACTCTTCAAAACGTTTTCTTTCAACCTCCGCCATTGCAATAAACCATCATCTTTGAATTTCTCACCATCCACCAACTTGCTCTTCAGGTTCTCATCCTCGCCTCTTCAGTTTAATGTTCTTTGCTTTCATTTCACTCTCCATCCTGTAACTCTTAAAATAAAGTAATTGTATACTTTCCGATTTCCTCTTAATCCCATCCAGTCTCTAAATCTTTTCTTCCATGACCTTTAACCCTTTCTTCCATGACCTTTAACCCTGCGAATGCACCATGACCTCATACATGTAACTCCCTCCCCTGTTATCCCAACTTTTGGAGAAATATGCGGACACACCATCTGAAGTTATTACTTCTATATACCGGTATAGAGACGTGGTTTTGAGAAAACCCAGAACTGTTTAACTCTAAGTTTCAGTCAAGATGCTGTGACTGTCTCCAGGAGATCTCATTTAGTTTCATATTTTTTGGTCCGTCCTCGATCTACTTGCGTAACTTGATTTTTCAAACTGCAACGAAGATCATTTTCAAGGAACTTTCATGAAATCACCGTCTTCAAGCTTGGAGCGGTCGGTGCACCAGGCAAGGAAATGCCTTGTAAGAAATCTTACTTCCAGTAAATAAGAAACCGCACGTCAAAATTACATTTTACTAATTCATGAAGCCCCGCCCCTTTGACACATTGACCAATCACAGCCTTGATAAATGTCCGACATGTGTGTACTAGGAAACGGCACGTCAAAATTACATTTTACCGATTCATTAAGCCCCACCCCTTTGACGCCTTGACCAATCACAGCCTTGATAAATGTCCAACATATGTGTAGAAAAGTTTGACATGGTTATGATGTACATGCAGCCGGTGCATGCATTGTGGCATACCGGTGGGAGAGGTGCACATGTGTTGTTTCCCCATGTGTGCAGAGGGTGGGACTTACATGTAATACATAATTCTATTGCTAAGAAATTCGGGGTGTGCGTTTACGGGTAGTTCGGGAACCGGGTACCCAATTGACAAAAAGAAAGGGTACCCGGGCACCCGTGAAAGAAACCCAACCTGAAATTCCAATCTCGGAAGTTGCTGTTTAGATTGTTCATAAAGGTCCGCACGATAATACTACCACATCGGTACGCCAATACAGCAAGATACAAAGTGAGCTTTACAGCTCTACGGTGTAAATTGCAACCTTCAAAAGCGTCATAAATGTGACCGGCCCCACAAAAATGGGTATTAAGTCGCGCTGTGCATTATTGTGTAATGGCCCGCTCAACATTGAGAGGGTGAAAATTTGGCAAAATGTGATTTTCTTTTTTTGTCATGAATGACATCTTTAACACCTACAGTTTCAGGTTTCATTCACAGAAATGTTGATTTTGATGAACAAAGTGGAAAAAACAACATTTTGTGTGCATTGTTCTGTTGTTCTACAACAGAGCCAGCTATTACAAAGCCTGTTTTCTCAGTTGTGTAATTTGAACTCCAAGGAAGTAATAAATATGAAAATACATGATATCTCCAGAACAGGAGGGCTATGGAGCTTTATTACATGTATATACCAAATGAAAGCTTACATTGTGGGCTTTCCAACCATGTACATGTACATGTATATAACTCAATTTCCCTGTTTTGCGACATAATACCCTTTTTTGTGGAGCCGGTCACAAATGCGAATGATTTGTTTTCCCATGTAGCCTGATTTTCATTTTTAAAATCCTCCACAAATGACATTCCAAACCTTTCTATTTTATTGTCTGAGAAGTTACCGATACTTAGTAACTTGTAAAGTTGATTGCGGGTATCCGATTCCATAATCTGGAACCTGTTCCTGACATTAACGGTCGGGTACAGCCTTATAAGAAATTGTCATACACAAACTCACACATTGTGCAAGCTTGAACTTTTCTAATAATTTTACACCCAAAATGTATATTTTCTTTCAATTTTCTCTGCGTTTTTTTTTTTACATTGTTCTGATGTCTTTAACTTCCAAATTACAATGTAGTCAAGTAATTTTCAGCTTAAAAAAAAGTAAATGCATTTATTTGTATTTTGTTTTTGCTTTTTTTTTTTTGGTAGTCTGAAGGGAAACTCAATACAACCGGAGATGGCTACGGTTCTTCGGGCACCACGCCCAGCAAACTGTCCAAACGCGAGTCACTCAAGGTAAGATTCCTAGCAGGACTGAAACAATAAGGGGGGGAGGGGAGATTAGTCAGGATTTTTTGTCGGGAAGTTTTCTGATTTCAGGATTTTTTAAGAATCCGTTTTGAAATCTGGAATCTCATGGATTTTCCCGTCAAGGGGTTTTGACCTAACATGTACCGTAGATGTAAGCATGTACATGTACTGGTACATTGTACATGCGCGCGCGTGTGGTTGATATAATTTGTTGGGTCAGTGTGCGAGATCGCGTAGCTACAATCGGCTCAGTGAGAACGTGTCTCGGTCGCTGAATTCAGGCCCAATTCAAAACATGACTGGGCAACGTTTGATTTGAAATCGAGATCCTAGAATATTGTTTTCTCGGAATATACAGCATTCACTGAGCTGAAACTTCGTCAGGTTAGTTGTTCAGCACCCTTTAGATTTTGAGCACTTTTGTTGCTTCAAACATAATGCACAAATTACTGTTCAAATGATGGACGCTACCAGTACCTTTAAGGGTACAAAAGGGCATGGACGTAGCCACTTGTGCCTGCTTCATCTATTCATCATAGTCACTAATCATTAACTAACAAATGTAACCAGACCCAACAAGGAGGCAAATAATATATAATCAATAATTGACAAGTAGGTTTAATGAATGTCGCGATGCTAGGAGACAGTATCTGGCAACAGTAAACAAAATTTGATGCAGCCACACACAAAAAAGAAACAACAAAGTCCACATCAGATCAGGCCAAGGTTTTGTGGCGTGGATTTGTTTGTTTGTTTTTCCGGAAAGAGAGTTGCGGGAAAAAAGGGAAGTTTGTTGCTGTTTCTGAAGGAGAACTCCTGGAAAAAATATGGAAAAACTTGTACACGTAGGTACAAACTTTATATGTATCACAATGTGTATGTATATGGGAAAGACCACAAGTACATGTACATGTACATGTATGGGCGGGCCGTCACCGCGTGATGGGGAAGTTTTGTACATGTTCATGTGTACATAAAAAAATTGTGTACAAATGTACCGGTACATGTGGGCAATTCCACGGTTACTCACGTTACATTTTCGTAACGTGAGTAACCGATTTTGTGCGTCTTGTTTATCATACCTAACACATTTTTCTGGATGTCATCTTTGGTGCTTAGGTAGGTCTAGGTCTACTCTATCTACCATACAGTTATTAAACCTTTTCAGTAAGGTAATTACAGCCCAAGGAAACTCAAAAGTACATCAAAAATGTAACGTGAGTAACCGTGGAATTGCCCATGTACAAATGTACATATTTGTATGTCATATAAAATGTACAATACCGGTACATGTACTACATTGTACATTAATTTTGTCACCCATATGCCATTGTGCATTGTTGGTGTCATTACAAAGTACCGGTAGCAATGTCTGATATTGGGATACAACATGTACCGGGATATTTCTCAAAAGCCCAATAGTTACATTTACCGGTACACGGTATGTCCTGCACGCGTGTCCATGGTGTCCGCAGTCAGAGATGATTAATAGAAAATTGTATTTTAGACGTTAACACGTACATGTGTATTTTGTGTATATTTGGGTGTAAATGCTTTTGATGTCAAAAATCGAAAAGTACATGCAGTGAGTCAGTGCAGTCACCTGTTCATGATGTGCTTTGAGAGCACATCCTCTGTCACCATAACGACCGCATCAACAATTAAAGAAGGCCTTGGTCTTATAGCAAAAACCAGCTGGATAATTTACGAGTGTGCTCATGTCATTACGGAGGTATCAGGAGGATGAGATGTACGTAGGATCAGCAAGATTGTGAGTCGGTAACATTTCTGAGATGGCTAGATAAGTACAAGTGATGTATCGGCAAGTCGCTGCCTCAAATTATACCAGATATGAACAGCTTGTGTGCTTACATTGTGTGGTGATCACCAGAATGTACCGGTACCGGTATCTAGGCCTCTGCTGTGAAACAAAGAGGAGCTGGTGATGTGGCATTGTTTGGACAGCACAGTGTTAGAGTCATGGCCAGACATTTCAGCAGATAACCGATGAAGCTGCCTTGCGATTCTGTACCGGTACCTGTATCTACATGTATAGATTACATACATTGCACACTTGGGCTAGCATTTGTTCGTAGAGAGTGACATTTGAGTTTCTGAAAGCCTCAAGTTTCTGAGGGCTGATCACAACTGCCGGGGGAGGGGGGGGGGGGGTATAGAGAGTCACAAAGAAAGGCCGGTGTCCTTTTCATGCATGGCTGAATATCAGTGAAACTTTTATGTACTGTGGTCAATACCGAATGGTGGCTGAAGAGAAAAAGAAAATGGTAATCTTTCCCGTTTTTGTGGGAGACAAAAACTTTCTCAAAGGGACATTTTTTTACTCAACCTGTACAGATAAACAGCTTTTCATTAAGATATGCTGTGTTTTCCATGCCTGTCACATTAACGATGACCGAACTTGGATTTTGAAGTTCGATCCTGAGTGTCATTAATTTCGTCACAATCTTGACAACCTAATGGTTACTATCGGCCAGTCTGCATTAACGACCGTGGCTTGAATGTTGGCAGTGAACGACATGAACTCGTCAGTATTGATCTCAATACATGAATGATCCCACGCTTACTGTACATGTACCGTATGTAAAGATTCCTGGATTCCTGTTAGCAAAAGCGAATGGCGAAGGAAGTTGGTGTTTGCTGGGATTGAAAAGGAATCGTTAGATATGAAGGTAAAGACAATTGTTTATTTCTGGGGGTTTTTAATGTAGTTTTTTAGGTTTGTTTGTTTACATTTGTATGCATTTGTACCATGTGTACTGCAAATTAGGCATTGAAACACAACATTCTAGGATCTCGATTTCCAATCAAAAGTTGCTGAATCATGTTTTGAATTGGGCCTGAATTCAGCATCCGAGACATGTTCTCACTGAGCCGATTGCAGCTAAGCCGCTATGCGATGTCGCGTAATGCAACCGCGCGCGCATGTGCTTTGTGTCAACTTTTGCACGTGATTCACTGAATAAAAAACGGAAATTTCCAACGGTGCTTCTTAAGACGGTACGTTGGAAAGGGCTTCTTTCGTTGATTTCTTCAAAATGACAGCTTGCCAGAAAAAATAATTTCACAGGGAGTTTTCATAGTCCCCTTACTATCTTCAAACCAAGTATGTTTTTTTTTTTCAACACTAATTACGTCAGTTACGTTTTGGATAGTTGCAAATGATGGACTGTAGCTTTAATCATTCTTGGAGATAAAAGCTTAAAACAATGTGTCAGGAATTTACAAAGCATCACTGTGTCTTACCACTCCACTCAACCACCGGCAAGCTCGGTGGTCAAGTAGTAAGACGTCTACACTAAGCAGGAGGTCGTTGGTTCGAGTCCTACCAGAGTTATATTTTTTTTCTCACAATCACTTGGGACAACAGAGTATATTGTTGATGTACCCTAACGTGGCGCGGCCCCTAACGTGGCGCACTTTGATTTTTTGCCTGTAGCGCCTAGCTAGAGCAAAAGTTTTAACTGAAATTTCACAGAAAGTGAAATTTCATCAAGTTCTAAACACTCCCGTTCATAAATCGCGAGTTTATTTACCCGTTACAAAGTTAAAAGAAAAAATTATTTTGGCGTGATTTTCCGATTTTATTTTCAAGTGCAAAGTGAACCCTTTGAAAATGCCCCGAAAAATAAGAAAATAATTTTCTGACAAACATCTGGCTGGGTTTGTAAGTAAAGATAATAATGATTTATCAGAATTTATCAAGTTTACAGAAATTCTTAAATGTTAATTTGGAATTTTCTGAGATTTATTCAAGTGCGCCACGTTAGGGAACACTCCGCCAATTTGTGCCCAATTTCCGGACGCGACCGTTTTTGCATTTCGGATTAAATTTTATGAAACCGAAATTGTTCACAGAGGTTAAATAGCAAGCATTAAAAAGATAAAAGTACCAGTATTTCACTGCATGAATTTGAGGTTAATCAACAAAGAGGTTTGGCAACACTACACGAGGAAAGTTGGGTAAGCTTCGAAGTGCGCCACGTTAGGGAACACGATTATACAGAGTTTTAAAGATATTTCGGTGAAGGGCAAAACCTAATATTACTCAATTTACTAAATATATTAAACTTGAATATTATCTACATTCTGTACAGTAAGCATGGTAAGCGTCACTTATTGAAAAGGTTTCTCATCCTGTCTGATTGCAATCATACGGTTTTCAAATCTATGTGTACTGTACATGAAAAGAATTGATATTTTCTTTAAGAGGGAGAGTGGTATGACTTAACCAGACACAGTAAAAACAATTTTAAAAACCTGCTATTTCTCAGCGGTAAACAATACATTATTGAATACATATTCCATGTGGATAAAATAAGCAAGCCACATGAATTTATAACATCTGTTCTTTTGTATCTGTATCTTTACACTTTAGTTTTAAACTCGTATCACCAACTTGTCACTCAGGAAACCTTTTCTCCTTGTCATGCTTGTGGGATTTTTTTTCCTAATGAGTCATCTATTAGTAGGTCTTCCCAATAGAACTGGAGTGGACTTCACTTGTACATTTCCAAAGCGACCCTGGGAACTCAGAAGGCTTTTTAGTCTGAATAGAATCAGGCAGCCATTTTGCATTCTCTCACAGACAGGACACGAATCGCTTATCACCATTGTCAACATTGGAAATGCTTTGAAATGCTTTTACATGTATGTACATGTACTGGTGAGGTGTGTGTTTGATAGTGTTAGTGTGCATTTATAATCTAGACTATACATGGTCTAGATGGTTTTACGTGCTTATAGTTATATGGAAGCAAATTTGCAAACATGGCGTCAAGACATGGAATTCATCTCACGGTAAGTGTGAGTGTGCATGTACATGTATACATTTGTACTACATGTAGTCCAGTCATTACTGTAGAAGTGCATGCATGTACATGTACTGAAAATGTATGTTACATGTACATGTACATGTATATGCGCACATGTACATGTAACATACATTTTCAGTACACGTACATGTACGTACGTACTGTAGTCTACATGTACATGTACATGTATGTACATGTGCAAGTTAATGTTGAGACTGCTTACTTGCAATACATGTTGTGTACATGTACATGTACATGTACGTGTACATGTGTAAGTTTATCTGTATACATGTACATGTACATGTACCTTAATTACCATAGTACATGAAATCTCATGCATGGTGCATGTGAGGTACATATGTACATTTTTTGTACAGAGTACCTCTTCTTGTACATGTACATGTACAGTACATATGTACCGTACTCTTAACATGTACATGTACATGGTACATACAACATGTACATGTACAATGTTACAGCAAACAGGTTCAAAATCCCAGACAATAAATGTACATGTACATGTATGTCCCTGATAATCTCATCCCCATTTTTTTCTTTTAAAAACAGTTTAGAAGTACAAATTTAGAAACTTGTACAAGTACTATGTAACCATAGTAACAGTTTCTAGGGTAACATGTTGCATATGCACCAGAAATATTGAATTGTTTTGTAATTTGCACATTGTTATATTCATTGAATTATTTCCTTCAGGCTCAAAAGAAGAACTATCGGCGCGAGAAGAAGCGCGTCACGAAGGAGCTGCTTAGCGCCCTCAAGGATCCATCCATCATTGTGATGGCTGATCACCTCAAGGTACGCATTACGACAGCTTTTTCCCCAAATTGCACACACCATTGAAAAATATTTTTAGTCTGGTCCTCAAGTACTCCACTGCGCACATCGCATTGATGTCTATCAGGTGCTTGACCGCATTGCTTATTAGACTTGTCACCAGTCCATCCCAAACTTTGACGTTGATCCAGTTTAAGCTCCAGGCTCCAGTTCGTGATTTTTGGTCCTTTTAACCAGTTCACGTCGGATGACATCGTACACGCAAAGGTTTTGTGGTATTCGGAACAGATGACGGATAAACGTGCAACGAGCGAGGCCGGAAATATCAGGGTGTGCTACCCGCAGATGACGGCCTGAACCCGTCTGGCATCGAGGTTCATGAAAAACAATCCCGCGCCTGGGTCCGGTCAATGTCAAAATAATCCCGGCCTGAACTGGTTAAAGGCATGGGCCTTATTCACAAGTTGGCCATTTTTTGTCAAGTTCCCTGAATGTATTTCATTAATTGTTAACTGTTGAATGGGATGGCGCCAGACTTTTTATGCAGGCACAATACAGCCTTATTTTACTGTCATTTTTCTTTAAATATGGCTTTAAACATAAGGGAATGAAATTACAAATGTTAAATTATTCATTTAAGCAGACTGGAATTTATTATACATTAAGTTGCTTTCATTTCTCTTTGCAAGTTCCAAAAATAAAGATTTTACCTAACTTTCAATTCAGTATGGCTGACTCGTGAATAAGGCCCATATGATTATTTGCATTTATCCCAAAAGTAACCCACCGATTTATTATCAAAAAGCTTACTTTAATTAAAGATCATACTGGTACTAAACTCCTTGTGAAATAGTCCGTCTGGCTAGTAATATCCACCGAGCTAAAACTTGATGCTACATGTAGGTTTGAAACATTCTTCTTTGGATTTTGAGTGGTGTTATTATTGGAAACAAACAAAATGCATGAAAAGCAACTGATCCTGTAGAAATGATTTCTGTAGAAATGCTCCTAGAATTCTAGATGATAATCGGTGAGAAATTCTAAGTAGTTGTTTATACATAGAAAGGGTTATTTTTCCCTTTTTTTTCTAGGTGAGGGGAAGTTTGAAGGGTTGGACTAAGCTGTGGTGTGTCTTGAAACCAGGACTGCTCATCATCTACAAGAGCCCCAAGGTACGGAACATTTCTTCAAAGCACGGCAAAATTATTTGCTGGTACCAGAAGGCCAGCCTTGTTTCCTCCTGTTACCAATCTCACTGACTCGCTGACTGATTGACTGGCTGTCAATTGCGAGCCGGGCAGTGCTATTGTATAGGATTACCTCCAATGAATGGGCTCAATCCGGCCCATTGTGTTGGCCACATGCTTGAAAAGACTTCCAGTGAATAGCCATTCTGAATCAATGGGCCTTATTCAGGAGTTGGCCATTTTTGTTGAGTTCCCTGAATGTATTTCATTAATTGTTAAATGTTGAAGGGGATGGCGCCAGACTATTTATGCGGGCTTGCAGTCTTGTTTCACTGTCGTTTTATTTAATATGGCTTTACAAATTTTAAATTATTCATTGAAGCCGAGTGGAATTTATTATACATGTAAATTAACTTACTTTCATTTCTCTTCGCAAATTCCAAAAATTAAGATTTGACCTAACTTTCAATTCAATATTGTGTGCACCCTGAGACCAGCTTTATTCAACTTGCCTTGTGATGCTATTCAAAGACCCAAAGCCCAAGCACTGGGTGTTGGTTCCATGCTTTTGCCATCCTTCACAGCTTTGAAGACTTGCCTTCTATCGGAACCTACTGTGCACGGCACTTGAGCTTTGCCTACTACAATGGCGACGCTGACTTTCCAGTACTTAGATGCAGGCTGGGTATAGGATTCTCTCACTGACCCACGTGACCTAGCCTGCATCTAGGTACCAGAAAGTCAGCCTCACCATTGTAGTAGGCAAAGCTCAAGTGCCTACTGTAGTGAATCCTACTGTGCATGGCACTTGAGCTTTGCCTACTACAATGGCGACACTGACTTTCCGGTACCTACCGGTAGATGCAGGCTGGGCATAGGATTCTCTCACTGACCCACGTGACCCAGCCTGCATCTAGGTACCGGAAAGTCAGCCTCACCATTGTAGTAGGCAAAGCTCAAGTGCCTACTGTAGTGAATCCTACTGTGCATGGCACTTGAGCTTTGCCTACTACAATGGCGACGCTGGCTTTCCGGTACCTAGATGCAGGCTGGGTCAGGTGGGTCAGTGAGAGAGCCCGAGATACATTTTTCTTTGTACTCATCCTGATGTTGATTGTACTTGTTTGACAGCATGGGCAGTGGGTGGGCACGATTCTCCTGAACAACTGTGAGCTGATTGAGAGACCGTCTCGCAAGGATGGCTTCTGCTTCAAGATCTATCACCCCCTGGACCAATCCATCTGGGCAACTAGGGTAAGACAACAAGTTTCTTCTTTTTTTTGGATGGATAATTTATGGATGCTTTTATGGATGCTTGATTTCTTGATGACAACAACTGTTTTAGCGTGACATTTCGTAATCTGAGGATCAGGCGCTCACATGTGTAGAGCCACACTACAAACGTTTGATATATCCGTGCATGTACTTTTATGCCACCCTGCACGCCAGCCAATCGGAGCTGCCTCTAGAAGTCGTGACATCATTTAGAGCAAAAATTCAGCCAAGGCTGGATTGGTCAATAGCTTTGTTTTTTCGTACAACATTGGGGTGCCAAAGACACGATAGAAGGCGCCTGCTGATTGGTCAGAATCTGGAGGTCAAGACGCAGTGTTGCATATCATTGACTAGACATTCCCCATCACCCTAACAAATTTACTTGTTGCCAAGGAAAATCTTGAAGGCGCCCGCTGAAAGGTGCCCGCTGAATATGTGCACGTATATGAAGGTCTGATCCTTAGACTAGGAAATATCTGTTGTCGACATCAAGAATTCAGATTCGGACCAGCCAACCGATCCCACAATCTCAGTGGTCTAGTGGTAAGATGTCTGCACTAGAAAGCAGGAAGTCGTGGGTTCAAGTTTCACCCGAGTGATTTTTTGTAACTTTCATTTGGGAGGTAACACACTGAGTATACAGTGTTTATACGTTGATGAAGGGAAAACCTATCATTGAGTTATTGATCTGTTTCAATTTTACAATCAACAACAACTGATTTCAAGCTTGGTTTTACACTTTAGGGACCCAAAGGCGAGACCATGGGATCCATCACCCAACCCCTACCCAGCCAGTACCTGATCTTCCGGGCACCCTCCGAGGCAGCTGGCAAATGCTGGATGGATGCCCTTGAGCTAGCCCTACGCTGCTCCAGCCTACTCATGCGCTCCATGAGGGATGGGACCACGTTAGACCCGGCCGTCATCAGCCAGTCATTCAGCACGGAGAAAGGGCTGAACGAGAGCGAGATTGAGAACACGCACTTCAGGCATGAAGGTAATTCTCATAGGAAAGGGACACTTTACTGGCAGGGTATTGGGGTACAAAAAGACGTGAATGCGAGGTTACCGATGTTAGTTCATATATGTGATGCAATCAAGCTAAATGTATAATTTTTATTACAGATTTGAAAAGAGCACAATCTCAGCATTACTGCTGTGAAAATCGCATGCTGATACCATCTTTAGTTCCAAAATTATGGAAGTCATGTGATGAAGTGATGTGATGAAGTGGCCCCATTTTGGCCTGTATCTCCAAATGAGAATTCCTGACAAATGACTCATGTAGCTTGATCGCATCACATATTGTTATCAGTTAAAGGTAAAATAGGAACATTTGCAGTTACCCTGAAATAAACTTCAGTAAGGTTGGCGTAGTGGTATTTTCTCCCTTCTTCCACCGCTGTGACCCGGGTTCGATTCCTGCCTGGGCCAATATGTGGATTGGGTTTTCAGTCCCTACCTGACTCCGTGGGTTTTCCTCAGAATATTCGTCTGGGGTTTTCCTCCCACCTCTAAAAACTGTAATTGCTTCTTATTGACTCGTCTCCACAGGTTTCTTCAGGCTTGCGAGCTACAGTGCATAGGGCACTTTTGAGAAAACCTTGGTTTCATTACCAGAAATAAATAATTGTAATAATTACAATAATAATACCTACCGATTTACATTGTAACAAGAAAATCCTTGCTCAAAGTGAAGATAGGAGTGTGCCAAATCCCCTGTGAAATTGTTCAGCCAGAAATGGTATCACTCAGAAGAAAACAGTCATTAACTTGAGGTAGTTTAAGAAAACATACCCATGGGCACAGGTTTACATGCATTTGGGCAGCTGGGCGATGTAAGGAGTAACAGGCAGGACGCTTTTAGGTTGGAACAGGGATTTATAGATTCATCTTTGGCCATTTCCAAAAATGGGGAGTCAGGTTGGCGTAGTGGTACTTTCCTCGCCTTCCACCGTTGTGACCCGGGTTCGAATCCCGCCTGGGCCAATATGTGGATTGGGTTTTCAGTCCCTACCTGATTCCGTGGGATTCCCTCAGAATACTCTTCTGGGCTTTTCCTCCCACTTCTAAAACTGTAATTTCTTCACATTGTCTTCTCTTTACTGGGCCCCATGGGAGATCAGTGGATTCCACTGAATGGGCTACCCAGTTAAAATAAGAATTAAATAAATAAACACCTAGACAATAGCTTTTAGCTTTAGACGCAGCCAAACTCTTTGACGTTTTTTTTTTTTTTTTTTTTCAAATCAGGTCTTGACGACGAGTCTCCAGACAACGAAAGTGACAAGGACCAAGACAGCAAGAGCGAGTCCGACATATCAGAGCCAGAGGATATCTCCTCGGTCAACGGACCCACGCCCACGCAGGACGAGACCACGTATGTCACCAACAAAGTGGAGGAACTGGGACTGGTGAGTTGAAAAAGGAATCGAGACGAATCATAGTGTTAGAGTGATAGTAACCTTCTCGGGAAAAAGAGATCTTACTATTGTCCTGGCGAGACCCTGACTTTTGTTGTACGTTAACCCTAACCTCTCCAACTCCAACAAAATCCATCCCCCCATTTTGGTGGATTTGGGGAACCTTTCCAGGCCTGGTGTGACTAAATATTGATGGAGTATGATGGACTTGGGCCTAATGGCCTGAAGCAGTGCTAGGGGTATCCAATTGATTTTGCCTAGCTTCCTGTACTGCTATTGTGATAGAAGCCATGTTTAGCAAGTCCATGAATGTCAACCAGTGCGTCAGTGGTGGATTCCATTACGTCATGTACAGTTTTGTGTTGGAAGCACAGTGATTGATGGATTTTGATGGACTTGGTCCAGTTCCTAGTAAAAGACGCCCGGGAGTTAGGGTTAATTTGAAAATGATATTCCAAAATAATATATTCGTGGTCTTTCATCTAATAATGACACAGCGTAGGCTAATACAGGGTTCAACTTTAGCAGTAGCCTGCTAGCCAAATGCTTGTCAAAACAGCGGCGGGCTAGTCAAACTATTCCTTAAGTAGCCCGGCTGGCGAGTCTAACATTATTGGGCTACGGCAAAGATGAAGGGACAGGTAGAAATAAATCATTAAATTCAGAAAGCAAACCTGTATCAATTTGTGTCAAATTTTATTAACTGTTTAGGGTTACATTATTGGATCTGTTTATTAAAAACACTGACAAGATTGCCTTGGGATACACATTTTACATGTATGCACGTTGTTTTTAATGAGACACTCCATAAAAGAAAAACATGCGGGCTAGTGAAAATGCCCGCGGGATAGTTAAGAGTCTGTTTCAGTAGCCCAGCTTGCTAGTGAAAAAAAGTTAAGGTCAAACCCTGGCTTATTTTAAATTATTTTGTTTCTAAAAATAAAAACATTTGATAAAGAATCAGGTCAAAAGGCCTCAGAAAAGTCTCGATTATAACACTTAATTAAATAGGCCTCGCAAACAAGGGGACACAAAAGAAACTGACAACACAATTATGGGATGAAGACCTTTGAGTCTTCAAAATGGAAAAAAAATGAAAATCTCTTGTAAGTTTTAATACTCAAACGTTTCCTGAAATGATTATTTCTGGCAGGAGTGTTCCCAAACCGAGACCCTGGAGGAGGAGAACAAAGGTCTGATCTGGACGCTGGTCAAGCAGGTCCGGCCGGGCATGGACCTGTCCAAAGTGGTGCTTCCGACATTCATCCTGGAGCCTCGATCATTCCTGGACAAGCTGTCGGACTTCTATTACCACGCCGACCTCCTCTCCCAGTGAGTTTCATCATCAGTCACAAGTCAGTCATATGCCATCACATGTCAGTCGCAAGTGACTCCCTAGTCAGTCACGAGTCAATCATAAGTCAGTCAAGAGCCATCATAAGTCATTAAAAACCAGCCACAAGTCAATTTCAAGTCAATCACAATTCAGTCTCAACTTAAATCTGTCACAAATTAATCACAAGTCAGTCAAAAGTTAGTCACAATTCAGTTACGCGTTAATTACAAGGCGGTAAAACGTTAGTCACAACTGAGTCAAAAGTTACTTTACATGTGAGTAAAAAGTTGGTCAAAAGTGAGTCACCAATCAGTCAAAAATTTGCCACAAGTTAATTACAAGTCATTCAAAAGTTAGTCACAAGTCAGTCAAAATTTTGTGAAAAGTCAGTCAAAATTTAGTCAAAAGTCAATCAAAAGTAATCACAAGTGAGTCAAATGTTAATCACAAGTCAGTCAAAGTTTAGTCACAAGCCAATCACACCGGTGTGTGCGTCACAAGTCAAGCCAACCATCGCTCAGGCATAAGTCTGTCATACGCCAATTAAAAGCCTGTCACATGTCAGTCACAAGTCAATCACAAGTCAGATACAACTCTGTTGTCAGTTAAAGTCTGTCACAAATCAGTCACAAGTCAATCACTCATCAATCAAGTTACAAATAATGCATCTCTTGATATTTTTTTTGTATATCTAGGGCTGTTTTTGAGGAGGATCCGTTTTCTCGCATGAAGCAGACTGCTCGCTGGTACCTCTCTGGCTTCTACAAGAAACCAAAGGTAGGCACCACAAACGGAACTTTTGCATAAATTGAAGCTGCAGGGCTTGAAATACCCACTGTACTGTTTAACCAAGCCAATTGATAAAATGGTCGTCACAATTAATATCATGGACAACTTGTGGACAAAAAAAATAAAAACAGGGCTGACAACTTCCATGAGACGACTACTTCTAACTCGATAATAGTATTTGTTTAATAGTAGGTTTTGCCCTTCACCGACGTATAAACACTGTATACTCAGTTTGTTACCTCCCGAGTGTAAAGTTGGAAAAAATCACTCGCATGGGACATAAACCCACGACCTCCTGCTTTCTAGTGCAGACGTCTTACCACTCGACCAATGTGATTTTTTTCCAACTTTTACTCGGGAGGTAACACACTGAGTATACAGTGTTTATACGTCGGTGAATAGAATTATTTTTTTTGTCTCTTATTAGGGTTTAAAGAAGCCCTACAACCCCATCATCGGCGAGACCTTCAGATGTCTCTGGACTCACCCTAAGACTAAGAGCCATACATTCTACATCGCTGAACAGGTATTCAAAACAAAAACACAATTGATGGCCAAGTTCGCGCAAGGACTATAGTTGACCAATGGTTTACTAACGTTTGCCCAAACTCTGTCTAGTCGACGGTGGTTGACTACGCTAGTCGACTATTTGGAACCAGCCTACTGGGTTTGGTTGCTTCGCTGGTAACCAATAGCTTTGCGCATTCATAACGCTAGCAGAGAGCCAGGATCCAGAAGTTTTGCGATGACATTTTGACCAGCGTTTGACGAGAGATGTTCGCACGTTGCTATCAGTGCGCAGGCGTAAGGTACGTCACAAATCAACCACTAGTCGACGAATGGTCCTTGCCCGAACTTGGCCTCAGCTGTTGATCAGTTCATCAAAGTAGTTCCCTAGCAGTGTCCTCATTCAGTTACAAGGGAGAATTAAGAGCGAATCTAAGTTAGGAGTTAAAGTGCACTCATGCAAATTGTACACATTCTGAGTGAAATGTTGGTCTGTAGGATCGTTTGCATGTATGCCAAAAGTAACCTACCAAGTTTAGGGAAAATACAACATTTGCAAACATCAAAATATAAAACTACCAAATCATTTTGAAATACCTTGCTGGACTGTTAGTGAATGACAGTGTAAAGCATCCTGTAAAATCATGGTATACTGTCATTTTCAAGAAAAGTGGTATTTTTGTATCAATTTCCAACGCTGATCGGCCGATCAGCGTTGGAAAAAACTGGCTTTTTTTCAAATACTGGCCCCAGTTGACCATCGCACTTGTTTGCAATCGATTACACACCTATGAACGGGTACAAGCCAGCTAGACTGGTTCCCTGACCTTACAATTCCCCAATGTACAATGTACATGTATGTAAACTGCTCTGTTTCTTCTTAAATGGAGTCAGGGAACAAGACTACAGGAAAATGATTGTTTTTCTTGGTTTTTATAGCATTTTCGAACCCAAAACCTCAAAAAAGTCAGTGTAAATATATTTGCTATATATTTCCAACCCCCCAATTCCATCCATTTCTGAAAATTACAGCAAAAGCAAATGATGTATATTCCCTTTAACATCAAAATACTTAAAAGATCGTACTGGTACTAAACACCCCATGAAATTATTCCGTCTGGCTTGCTGTCATTTAGAAGAAATCAAGAAATGTAAGTGATTTCCAAATATCAGTCAGTTGACTGATTTTTGGAATAAAGGGTGTGCATGGTTTTTCAATGTTTTCTCACAAAGTGTAATGGCCACTGAGATGACACTTAAATAGGTTTTGAACATTCTTCTTTGGATTTTGAGTGGTGTTGTTATTGGAAACAAACAAAATACATGAAAAGCAAATGCTCCCTAAGTGTGTGCGCTTACAACATGCCCTTCCATAGAGCTTTCACGAGTCGTCACTAGGCCGAAGTTGGGAATAGTGTTGATTTTTTTTCTCTCTCTCCAAAAATAACCATATTTTGCTGTTCACATTGTCCCTAGGTATCCCATCATCCTCCAGTGACAGCCTTCTACATGACCAATCGTAAGGACGGATTCTGCATCAGCGGCAGTATTCTTGCCAAGTCCAAATTCTACGGCAACTCAGTGACGGCCGCCATGGACGGACTGGCCACCCTGTCCTTTCTGGCGAGGGGGGAGGACTATCATATCACCATGCCCTACGCAAACTGCAAAGGTAACGCAGCCCTGTCAGCATGAGAATTTTAACATGCTTTTCCAATAATGTCTAATAATTTACTAGCCATTCTTATTATGTTCACATATTATGCGAATATCGAATGCTTCAAGTGGTAGGGTAAAACTATAGCCTCCCGAGGTGATCCATGGAGGGTTCTGGTTTCCCGAGGCGTAGCCGAGGGAAATGGAACACTCCATGGATCACCGAAGGACGCTAGTTTAACTACACCACAACTTATTGCAGTCAATATTTGTTTAATAACACCTCTCCCACAGATTCTGCTTGATTTTAAGAGATAACTGATTAATTCAATCTGAGTACAATTAAAATGTAATTATATTTGAATATGAAATTAGGTGAAATTTACTTGCGGTTTTCCAAACAACCCCTTCACGAAATGTTTGAACCCAGCTCTGTAGAACACTATTCGCAAGGCGTACCTGTTACTATGCGTATAGTACTTTTTCTGCCATTGTATTGTCGTTGTGGCCATGCACAGCAAGATAGCCAAAATAGCAAATGCCATGTGACTCCCTCTTGACCAATCAAGATACAGAATCTGTGGAAGAGGTGTTGCTGTTCCAGTATGTTTTGAGGTTTATTTGGTTTTTGTTTCTCAACTGTAGCCATGTATCTGAATTGTTTCGGTTATATTATGAATGAGGGTGCCTTACATACAGGAGAAAAAAATGTGTGGAAGCAAATAGAAAGTTTTCTTCAATCAAAAAAGTGTTATTGATCAATGATAGCAACTTTTAAACCTGATAATAACATGGATTTCACCACTTTCATTTCCATTGACAGGGATCCTGTATGGTACCCTGACCATGGAGTATGGAGGGAGGGTGTACATTGAGTGTGATAAGACTGGGTACAAGACTGAGCTGGAGTTCAAATTAAAGGTGAGAAAAGATCACTTGTTTTCCTTTTCCTTTCACCTGTTTTCATTTGCACTAAATTCTCTTATTAAATTGAAAAACATATTTTTGTTCCATAAAGATTCATTAAAAAGCGAAACAATTGTGATGATTCCGTTTGGATTTTTTTTTTCCATTTTGGAAAAGCCATTATGTCAAGTCGACTCTTGCCAAGTCTTTACTCATCTCTTCACCGATTGGTCCATTCTTTATGCAGCCATTCCTTGGCGGCAGCGATTCATCCAATCAGCTTGTGGGTAAGATCAAGTTTGGGAAGGAGACCCTGGCAACTCTGGAGGGCCATTGGGTGAGTTTTGCCTCCATTGCCATAGAAACCCTGTTTTTCACCATGTTCACCAGCGCAATTCAGTTGTTAATAGACTCCGAAAGTCAGTGTTCAAATGCAGTTTAGGGAGCATTTTATCTTATCAGAAAAGATTAAAATGGACTTTTCTTTGTTATTTTTATCTGCGTTTCTTTTTTTTGGGGGGGGGGGGTTGACTGAACTTATTTTTTCCCCCTTTCTTTCACTTGTCCGTATTAATTGCTGCATGATACAGGCATGCAACTTTTCCTTGGATCCGCTGATTTCCTCGTTTTTTACTTCTCATGAATGCCATTACATAATGAAAAACACTGTACAAAGTCTTGTGTGGTTTGGATTTTCCTCGTTTTTTCTAAATTCCCAGTTGCATGCCTGATGATATGTTCAGAAGTCAAAACTTGTTATGTTGGAGATAGCACTTGGTTCCTTATGGGTACAGTATTTGCTAAATTTCAATTACAAAATGAAATAGACTAATTTTTCTTCCTTTTTTTCTCCCAGGATGATAAGGTTTACATCAAAGACAAGAGAACTGGAGTAAGTTTCCACAGTTTTTCCTCTTTAAAGGAAGGAAATTAGTTTATTGAAATATACAATTATTGATATAATTACAAAGTATTTGATGTATTTATTGATAATGTTGTTCAATTTGTAACATGCAGAACGTGGAGCTGTTTTGGGTGGTGTCGCCGGAAGTGAAAGCCGCGCGATTGCTTCGTTCCACGGTCGCCGTAGAGGAGCAGGCAGATTTCGAGTCAGAAAAGTAAGTTTGTTTTTAACCCTCACTTATTTAGGACTATTGTCGGTGTCCTTCCAAACCCATCGTCAAGACCCTGATGGAGGACAATGGAGCTGATTTATTTCCCAAATCATAATTCATTGCCTTCAGAAAAGCTGAAAAAAAATATCCGGGAGAAACTACCACAGCAAAATCAAGAGCTAAACTCACTCCCGACAGACTCCGGCTCTTTTGAAAAACTAACTGAACCTGATAAAACCTCAATATATTGCTCTCCTTACTAGAGGAACAATTTGAAACCAACTAAAGTCACATGGTTGTAACCAAAACACTCCAAACTTACGATACATGATTGGAATATAACCAATCCCAACCACAACTTTTCCGCGAGTCAGCTTCGATTCTTTTTTGAATCACCTATTTGCAACTGAAGAGTGCCCAATCAGCAAGGCACGAAAGGACGCTATTGCTGACAAGAGGATTTGCGAACATAATCCTCTGCTCGCACCATTAATCACATTTGATTACCCAACCTATCATAGTCACTTAATCTCTTATGTCCGCCCACTCTACATTTCAATCGGACATAACCGGCAAAGACTAAGTCATGCTTAAAATCCATACTAAGCCATACAAGTCAGCAGAGAAGAAGTGTCACTGAATGGGATAGTGCCACTCCTTTTCCAAACAAAGATGATGGAACAGGACATGAGGCTCGTCCATCATCGTGCCCGATGCAAGCGCAACTTGTAGTCGATGGATAATGATAATGACTGCTTTGGACTCTGTGCACAAATAAGAGATGGAACGTTATGACACTTTTGAAACTCCAATGAAGGGACGCATTGCGTGCAGGTATAGGTTCGCGCGACGCGTAGTGCGCGTGATAATTATGTAAGTTTTTGAAAAGCTAGGAATCAATGGGCTCTGTGCGCCAACAAAAGAGGGGGCGTTTTTACCTCTTTTGAGAGCTCCCTGGACGAGACAAAAAGCATGCGCGTACTGTACTGTACTGGTTCGCACACGAAGTACGCACGACTTCCTGAATGTGCAAGAGCTATGGCCACCGCGTCTTCTCGTCAGCGTCAGGCGTCGTCGGTGCGCAAATACGTTCGAATCCAACTTGCGATGGTCTCCGAGACTAATCCCCGCCTCCAATAACTTCAGATACATTTGAAATATGCAGTGGATGGATCGAGAACCAGTCTAGGTCACCCCCAACTCTCATTTTCTGGCCGTTGATGCGGTACTTGCGCACGGAGCCAATTGTTCAATTTGTTTTTAGAAGAGTCTAATAATTTTTTTTATATTTTGTTTTTTTCTCCCAGGCTATGGTCTCGGGTTACAGACGCCCTGGCCAGGAGCGACATCCAAGAGGCTACCAATGAGAAGTTTGTCCTGGAAGATGAACAACGCAAGGGCCACAAGGAGAGAAAGATGAAGATGATCGCGTGGGAACCGCGTCTGTTTGAGCGAGACGAGATCACGAGGGACTGGGTCTACAAACACATGGAGTAAGTTTCTGACTGTCTGTGTGGGTATCTGTCACCCTGAATGTCACTACTTTTTGCATCTGTATAAGAGGGTGACATCCATAGAGTCTACAAACATATTGTCAGCCACACCACAAAGTACAGGGGTGTGAAATCTCCGCTATTTAGCGGATTTCCGCTTTTTTGCTCAGCGTGCCACATTTTGTTTTCCGCTTTTTTTCTTCCGATGGTCCAGATTTCCCCCCGCTTTTTCCCCCGCGCGTAAGCTTTGATTTTATTTCCGTTTATTTTATTTTCCGCCGCCGCCAAACGCACGCGATCCGCTCTCTACAACATACACGTAGCTCTGAGATGGGGTGCGTGCAAGCGAGTATTCAATGTACATGTACATGTACATGTACATTTACGTACGTACGTGAGTACTATACGATGCCATGTGCATGCATTTTCAGCTCGAAGCCGCGTGTGTACACAACGTGTAAACAGCATCCGGGGAACCAACAGTCATGGCGCTGTGATTGGCTGCAGATAAATATGAATATTCACACATGCGCCATGAAGCGCGTTGGGACTCTTTGCGGCCGTTCCTGTGTCTATGCATGTAGTGACACGCGATGATCTCCACAATAACTCGTTGTAAACATCGTCTTGTTGCAAATATAAAGCCTTGAAATAAGACTAGTAAATTGTCGCCGACGTGCCGCGCCGGTAGAGGGCATCATGCGGGGCAAAGTTCATGTGTACATTTCATTGCATGCACGCATCCTGCTGCGTATTCCGCTGCATGCTGATACGTACGTACGTTAGTGTGTCGTTTCAAATGTTTCGAACGTATTTTGACATTAATTCCGCAAGATGTCAGTGCAACACAAATGTGTTATTATCCCAAGAGGTTCAGAGTTTGATTCGGACATTGACAAGACCGATCCTCAGGTTACGAATTCGTGGAAATGGATTTGGATGGAACACATGGTTAACTTAATGGGCAGAAATTAGGCGACTCGATCAGAAGCCGGGACACGCGATATGACGATGTGTATCAATATTCTGCAGTAAGGAGTTAAAATATGGAAAACTGCGGTTGAATTTCCCAGTTTTCATATATAAGTTGGCCATTTAGGCAGTTTCAAGCCAATATGAAGGAAAAGTTAACTTAAAAACATGCATAAATTGCAAAACATTTTCGACCAATAGTTGGCCCAGGCATGCCAGGGGGCTTTAAAATGCACCACAGAGCATCTACATTTCAAAATTTTTTCGGGCCCCGAACCCCACGCCGTAAGGGCTTCACGCTTCGCGCTCACAGGTTCGGTTATTTACAGGTTCAGCTATTTTCAGCTATTTTTTTTGGACTCCACTCACACCCCTGAAAGTAACACCCATGTACATACCAGTAAAAACTACCAATCGGAGAAAACAACATCTAAAGTTAAACGCCTTCTAGAACAACACTTTGCGTCAAAACTGCAGAGTATTTTCAGTTGGATTTCTCATTGTGGACACTTGAGGTATTGAATTTATTTAATCTGCTGTTTTTCACCTGTTTGTATATTAAATCAACAAGAAATAGGAGAAAAAAGGTGAGTGTTAGTTCGTGAAACCGAAAAAGCTGCGAAACTGTGAATGTTTGTTTTCACGAAGAAGTACGCTTCAATGTATTACAACACTAGGTGAGTGCTACTTCAGGTCAGCGCGCGCGCGCGCTCAAACAAGGAGAGTGTTACTTCGTGAAAACATTTTTACTCACATTTGAGCAGAGTGCGCGCCATGCATTACAATGGTAAATGGAGTGTTACTTCTTGAGTGTTACTTCTTGAAAACAAAAATTGTCATTTTTGCGTAAAAGTTGCCATGGATAATTAGCCTAATTATCAAAATAAAGCTCTTGAAGCTTTGAAACTTCGTGCAATGGTAGGGCTTGATGAATAATGTTTAAAAAATGTAAAAAACTGAAAATCGGAATCTTGGAGTGTTACTTCGTGGTGTCTGTGAAGATGGTACATTGGTATCAAATTCCATGCGAAACAACAGTGGCTGGGCTCTTCATTCCTCCATGCTGAAAAATCCCTGAAAGCTCCTCGGGATTTTAAAAGACTTAGGAGGTTTACAGTTAAAACACATGTTTTCTTTCATTCTTTCGCTCTCTCTTTTTTTCTTCTTTTTTTCAACTACCAGCAACCGTCCCTGGGACCCCCTGAACGACATCGAGCAGTTTGAGCACAACGGCATCATCCAGACCCGCACGCGCCACAAGACCTCCATCCTGCGCACCACCAGCATCATCAGCCTGCCGCACAAGAACGGCCCCCACGAGAAGCGGCTGAAGCGCAACGCCTCGCTGCAGCACAAGAAGAAGAAGACACCGGGCCCCAGCCTGCCGCGGACTACCAGCGGGAGCGGAGACAGCGAGTGCTCCACGCCGCAGGAGAAGGACTCGGAGGAAGAACTATCAGAGGCTGAATGTAAGTTGAGTATAAGGACACCGTGCGGGAACACTAGAGGGAGCTGTTCCGCCAACTTGCGAGTAATAATAATAATAATAGTGGATATTTATAAAGCGCACGTATCCACCAAGACTGGTGCTCAAGGCGCTACATCATTATTACCCCTGCTCATTGGGCACATGAGACATTCCAAATACCATCTCAGCTCCCTGGGGAGTATACAGCTCAATGCAGCCTGTTAGGCGCAAGGAAGCTTATTCAATCACAATAACCATCTCTGCCCTCACAGGTACCCATTTACTCCTGGGTGGAGAGAAGCAATGAGTGACAAAGTGCCTATCTATACAACAACAAACAAACACACACCAAAAAAAACACATCTAATGTCATCTCTATCTGACTTCAGCTTTTTCCCTCACTTGCTGTGTACAAGAGTATAGGAGATTTCAGCTTTTTTTGTTTTGGATTTCAGCTTTTTTCCCTCACTTGCTGTGTACAAGAGTATAGGAGATTTCCAAAGTTCAGGTTTTTTACACCTTTTTCAGCTATTTTCAGCTATTTTTATCAGTGTTCACTCACACCCCTGTAGTAGTAGGATTAAGATCCGGATTAAGATCCGGAATTTTTTTTATTCGGTTTGAATTCCACTATTTGGTTTTTGGAAACCTGATATTTGAAATAAAGGTAAACGTAAAGGGGACGAACCTGTGTTCACACGAACAGAGCGCCCATCTCTCTTACGAAGCTATTGGGCCAGACTCTTGTGCTGCTGTGGGGGGATCAGAAAACCTCCACAGCGAGTCTGTTACCTTCCCAGCATTGAATAATGCCGGTACCCATTCAACACCTGGGTTGAGAGGAGTAATTGAGGTGAAGCGCCTTACTCAAGGGCACAACATGCATGGCCACGGCGGGGCTCGCACCCTCAATCGCACGATCATGGGGCCTTTCAATTATTATTTGAAACCAACCTTTAAATAAATTCAGCCTTCCATTTTTTTGTCACACAAGCTAATGAAAATATCTTGAGCATCCCCCAATTTGCTCCATGGTCTCTGATTGTGACACTCGCTAAAGGTCTTGGTTCGTAGATGGTCTGCCCATTCGACTGATCAGAGAGTTCCTATCCATTTTTTGACCATTACACTGCTCTGGATTGTTTTTTGAGTGGGCTTAGTGATCAGCTAATCTCGCAAACTATACCCAATCATTGTGGAGGGCATTGCATGCGGCACATCACTTGTCACTTTTTGTTGGCGTGACTGTGAGCTGAATGGGAACTTCCAGTGAAACCAGATAACCGTTATTTGGTTTTAAAAACAATAAGAATAACCGTTTTTTTTTTTAATCTCCGACTTCTCCCACCATTACTTGCGAGAGTTCCAGGGTGCTTGATACACCATGTGCACACCCTGGTCCTTGTGCATTTGGCGTGAAGTGCACATGTCTGATTTTTCAGTGTTCATAAATGCGCAACCGAATGCGTGGCTGCAAATCATATTTAGTTGTTCCTGACCATGAGGTAAATGGAGCTCACAAAATGGGCTGCGTTTGATATATGCATATTATTATTGTACATGTATATTTTTTTTCTTCATTTGTGGACACCGTGTTTATATCGTCACTGCAGCTTCATTTGAACCTGTTAGTCCCTGAACAAACTCCACTGCCCTTTGCTCCCTGTACCGCCCTAAGTTGCCCGAGCACTCTTAGCTTTGATGGATCCATCTAAGAATAAATACAATGTAATGACAAACAGGTGCTATTGGGCGAAAACAAATTTCCAAATAAATCCTAGTAAGGCCCAAAAAAAAAATATTCGGTCTCTGGTCAGACCAAAGTTCCGGAATTGACGCGGCCACGCGGCTTTTTTTTTTTTTTTCCCTTCAAGCTTGGATTGTACAGACAAGGTGGGAACTATTTTGCTTTTTTGGTGTCCTCATGTACATTGGTGTCCTCCATAATTTGCCTTGGTGCTTTCGATCATTTGCCTTGGTGCAATTTCCCATTCCTTGGTGCTCTTTGGTAAAAAAAAATGAAGGAGGTGCGCAAATAGAGGGCGCTGTTGGAGCTACCGCGGAACATTTTGGAGAAAAAAAAGATCGACGCGCATGATTAAAATCGACGCGCGCGCTGACCAGAGACCGACTTATTTTTTTTTTTGGCCTAACACAGGCAGTGCCATTTCACCGAAATCCAATATTTTCGCAATTTGTGTCTGCAGTAACTGCTGAAACCATGGAAGCGACCAGTACTAGCCTGCAGAGCACCGTCATTATGGAACGCACCATCCAGCCGATGCTGGAAGGACAGAAGCGCATCGAGGACCAACTCAAGGCCGTCAACAGCCGTCTGGCCGTCATGATCCGACAGACGCGGCGTGACGAGGGTGAGAGCGCCCCCATCAGTCGCGAATTGATAATGATCGCTGTAGTGCTGCTCATTGGGCAACTCATTGTCGGCTTTCTCTTCAGGTCGTGACCTATGACCCCTGAATGACCTTGACACACTGGAAGTGGGAGCGTGACCCTTGAAACAGGCATTTTGACCTTTGACACAGAAAGCAAGGGTGACCTTTGACACAGAAAGCAATGGTGACCTTTGACACAGACAGCAGAGGTGACTTTTAACAGAGGAAGTTGCGGGTGCCCTTTGACACGAGAAGCGGATGTGACCTTTCACACAGGAAACAGTTTTGACCTTTGACACAAAAATGGTAATTTTGACAAAGCAAACAAGGTTGACTTTGGATTCATGAGTGCAAAGTGACTTTTAAAACAAGAAGTGAGCATGCAACCTTTGACACAAATTGAGAGGGTTATTGTTCACACAGGCAGTAAAAAATGACATTTTATTTGTGAAGCGAGAATTGAATGTTAGACTTTTTGAAGTCACAGATTTACAGTGACATTAGACTTTTGTCTGACTAAACATATCACCTACTTCACTGAAAGACAAGAAAGTAGTTTGTGTACAATAAATTAGAGTAGTTTGCAATGACCTGTAGTCACAAAGACATTTTATACAAAGCAACAGGAAAGTTAATCTGTCAGGAATTGTCAAAGACGGGCTAGAATACAGGATGAGTAAACAAAAGAAACAGAAACCCAAATGGCAGGACTATTTTCTTAATAAAGTTCTGCATGTAGCACTTTCAAAATCTAGAATATGAAAGCCCAATTCATAAGCTTTCTTTGAGTACAGGAATTGTTCAAATCACTTATGCACTTTTCAAGTTACGGAATTTTAAACACATGCACCGTTTTAAAACCGTTTTAAACCACGGATCACAAAAAAAGTAAGTGTTCTTTCAGCAAAAGGAAAACAATTAAGATACATTGCTGAAAGAACACTTACCTTTTTGGTGATCTGTGAACTTGAAACGGTGCATGTGTTTAAAATTCCGTAACTTGAAAAGTACATGAGTGATTCGAATGATTCTTGTACTAAAAGAAAGCTTATTAATTGGGCTTTCGTATCCTAGATTTTGAAAGTGCTACATGCAGAACTTCATTAAAAAATTGGTCCTGCCATTTGGGTTTCCTTTTTCTTTTTTCTTTTTTGACTTACTCTGTACAATTAGAATGTTGTTGGTACGTTTCCACTGAAGAGGCTGTTAAACACAATTCACTACAGTCACATGTTTATATCGCGAGGCTTGACAGAACTCGTTCCTGTCGACGGCTTGTGATGATTTCACCTGTGAACGAACTCCAGGATTTGTCGTGGCATTGCATGCCATGTTAAGTACGATCAGATATTTTTGTAAAAACCTGTTGTACATGTACATGTGAGGTAATTGTTGGGTAATTGTGTAACACAAAATATACTATGGACCCAGTTTACAAGTGGTGTACCGTGGCCAACGCAGAACAAATTTTGTTCCGTGGCCCCGCCCTCCTACTTTCAGGAAAGTAACTTTGTCATGACCAATGCCTTAATTAGCTCTGCCTTGTGACCTTTGACACCTCACCTTTGACCCTGAGTCATTGTACATACACAAGTTGTGGGTCTGAGCGTCTGTTTGTGATAGTTGCAGCAGCTGTTTCAAATTGCCATTTGTTCATGTGACATTTGTCGAAAATATAAGTACTCTGAAATTTTATAAATTAAAATATCGTACGTCACAGTCAACGCTGTGAGGTTTTGAATATTGGTGGGAGGTTTTTTTGCATACATTGTATGTGAAAGAGACTAGAATTTGATGGTGGGAGTTTCTAATGCCAAGTGGTACACAATTTTGTTTACAAAAAGTATTCCTGGTGTGTTGCAAACTTTAACCTTTGACCCTTATCTATCATGACCTTCCAACCCTGATAATCGTGTGCGTGTTTTTCCAAGTGACCTAGTGCTTAACTATGTGCAGTAAGTCTTGCACGCACTTTGACATTTCAAGACATTTCATCTTGCAGTGGTCATTTTTGTCTTGAAGCACATTCCTCAGTTATGAAAACCTGTCTACAATGAAGTGAAACATTCTGTCGTCCTTGAACGGACTTTAATGTTAACCTCAAAGAACGTCTTCTACACTTGAGCTTGATCATGAGCTTCACTTTGGTGTAAGTTTTTCAGTTTGAGTCAAATGCTGATAGAGCCTCAGTCATGTGGTCAGCTGAGGTTCACTGTGAGGTTGTCAACCTCATATAACCTCGCTTACAACTATACTTTTGGCCGAAGATCATATTAAAGTAGGGACACTTTCTGAGCCTTTCAAGGCCTCCCAAACCTCATAAACCTCACAGAGTATCACTCTGCGCCTCAAAGAACATTGCAGACAACCTCACTTAAAAATGTATACAATGTCCACTCAATCAAACCTTTCTCAGCTCCACAAAAGTGTGTCATTCTGTTCCTCAGAGCCGCAGTACAGTCTGTGCTGCATAGAAACTGTTTTCTGTAACCTCAAAGCAACGTCGTACCAAAACCTCACAAGATTTGTGCGAGGTTTAGCCAAAATGGCCACTGCTGATAATCTGACTTGTATATCCCCTTCCCCCCTAAAAAAGTGGTTGTTGAGTTTTATTTGTATTGTTAATATGTAAGTACAAAAATAAATAAACAAATAAATGTACTATAAGATAATTTATCTGTGAATAATATAAGTTCACAAAATGCTATGAGCGAACAAAAACAGTAATGATATTTTATTGTAGTTTATATATCAAATTGTATGTTCTCTGACAAAAACAGTGATTTGATTGGTTCTGAGGAAGAAGTGAAGGGGCCAGATAATTATTTTGTTTAGTTTGTCTTCCAGTTTCGTGACAGTATTTCTAGGGGGGGGGGGGGAAAGAAAGTAAAATCAGCTCTTAATTATCAATGTGAGAAACAAAGCATTGTATTTTCAAGACAATAAATCACTGCTTTTGTTTATGATTCATTGTCCAGAACACGTGGTGGAATAACATCATATTAAGGATATTCAAATGGAAATTCCTTTCTGATGAGCTTCTCGTTATTATCTGTAAATTATTATTATTTTTTAAATTACTTCATTCAACAAGTTTCCTTTATTGAGTTTTGCTGAGAAAGGGCCAAATCATATTAATACTATGTGTAAAAGTCACAAATGGTTCTGCCATAGACCATCTGATGTAAACATTCCAAGCTATTATTTTCAAAAAAAATTCTGGAACTGGGTCAAAATGAAGTCGTTCTTTAAAAAGAAAAACAATCCCGATTTTTCCTTATAACGTATTTTTGCCTAAGAGAATATTGTAACATATACTAATCTACATTTTTTTCTTTCCTTAAGGCTCGTACTTTCAAGCGTTTAAAATCCTTTAATTTCCAGAAATGGTGAACATTGCAAGAGATGAAGCTAGAAAGTGTGATTTTGGGAACATGGAAAACATTTTTTACTTAGTTACCTTTTTTTAAGACTTGGGAAAAACCTCCTGGATGGAATTCTCAGTATTTTGTCCCGTTACAGAATTACTCATTCAGACACAAGGGCGGATCCAGGGGGGGGGGGGGGGGCCAAAGGGGGCCATGGCCCCCCCCCCCAAAAAAAACGAAACCAATTTTTTTTTTTTTATGTGACATTGCAATAAAGGCAGGCAATGAGTACACCACCATCTTTTCCTCAAAAAAAATTGGTTAAAGTGGTCAGAAATTGCCTCAGATCGCACCACAGAGCATCTAGAATCCAAAAAATTTTCGGGGCCCTTAAGCGGGCCCCGAACCCTACGCCGTAATTTTTTGACCCACTTTTTGGGGGGAACAAAAAAAAATTTTTGGCCCCCCCCAAAATTGTGTTCTGGATCCGCCCTTGTTCAGACAAAGGTTTTGTTTCTTTGTATTTTGTATCCGTAGTTAGCTCTTAAATCGTACAAGAAAATTTGTATCAAAGACCAATCCTCTTATGCCGACAAATTTTCATTTTTTAAATTTGCAGGATCGTTACATACAAAGTATTTCCAGTTCTTAAATTTTTCAACGAAATAATCTGCTACATCTAACAGTATTTACAGAGTGGAGTGAGTCTGTGCGATTTTGTTGTCCTGTATATTCGTATCTGTTCCTTTCTATCGTTGCTTTTTTGCAGTTCTATTTTGTCCATAGTCGTTCTTCTCTTCGTCTGTTTTTGCATCTTTTGTACTGTTTTGTTATGTTCTTTTTCTTGTTCGTCTTTTTTGTGCTGTTATATTACTCCTGTTTTACCGTTATTCTAGTCTGTGTGTTTGTCTCTTTGATGTCATAATTGTTTGATTTCATAAGTGTATTCCTGTTATATAGGAGATTGGAAAATACTTGTAGATTGGTTGTCTGGAAATATGACGTCACTAACCTCTTCATTTTCATATTTTTTTTGTCTCGGTGTCTACATGTTCACTGTGGGTAAATAAAATTGTATTCCCAACTGTAGTCTGTAATCAATGTCATTGAAATAGTTTATTTATGATAGTCGTGTAGATTTCCAATAAACCTATTCGTTGAAATGGATATGCCACAAAATGGTTGAGTCTCGTCTGTTGGTGTGTGCGTGTCAACAAGAACGGTGATTGGGTAGAAGTTGTTGAGGGCGGAGCGTAATGTCTGACGTCACCACGTATCAAACGTCACAATACGTCACGCAATGTCAGGCGCGCAAACTGCGTTGCGCCATGGTTGCGCCACAACAACCGTGGTTAAACAATGGACCCCATCAAAAACTAAAGTTTCCTCGCTGACCATCGAGCTATATTAAAATTAATTTATAGCTCTATGTTACTGACATACTAGTCACAACCCTCACTGCGCTACCATTGGTAGCCGTCTCCTGTTGATCTTAGAAGTGGCGTGAGTCGTTTCTTGTCAGGCATTAAGATGGAACAACTTGCAACAATGTAGCTTCAGTTACTGAATGATTCTCGGTCCAAAAATGGGCCAGAAGTACTCCCGGCTGTGCAGCCAGCCAAGCAGCCGCGGCGAGTCGGGGAGTAGGGGGTGGAGGCGACTTCGGGGAGATGGGGCGGGGGTCCGCGAGGGTAGCGACTCCCCAAGTAGGTATGTCGAAACGTCGGGTGTTTTTGCTGTTGGTTCCTGTCGAGACCGTCCTTGTAACTTTCAAATGAGGTGTCATTCCGAATTGGTTTTACCTCTGCAAGCCTTGTACAGTTTTCCTCACAATGTTCAAATGGGCCAACTTCGCTTTCCACTGGCTGTAGCGTCTGTGAATATTAAAGTTCGAGTTAGCTAGTTATAGCAGGGGAGTGACCAATGATAAAAAATTTAAAAAAATACCTGAAAACAGTTGAAAAAGGTGGGTTTTTTTAAATGAACTTTGGAAATCTCCTATATTTTGTACACAGCATATGAGGGGGGGGGGGGGGGAGCTGAAATCCAAAACAAAACAAGAGCTGGAATCAGTTTTAAAGCTGAGATTTCACACCCCTGCTAAATAGTGGAAGTGGCATGCACTGTGGTGTAAAAAGGGGGACGTTTTTATTTTCAGTGCTACTCGCACATGATCGGTTTGTCAAAACCAAAAGTGACATTTAGGCCTTTACAGGCTGTATCAAAGTTTTAAAAATAAGGGGGGGGGGGGTTGTTATGCGAAACATCACTCGGATTATAAATTATACGCAACCATTTTTGTGTCTGGTTCTGTCTGCGTAATTTGTTGTAAATGTAGTTTGTTCAGGGGTTTTATGGATGGTGTTTTGCGAGTCGACTGCATGAATAAGTCATCCCCTGTTCCCTTTATACAATAAAGTTGAACATCAACTTTGATATATATGCATGTATCTCTTTTTACGTAGCGGCGTAGTCTTCCTCCAGCCACCGGAGAGCCCGTCTGGCGTCAGCTCCGTGTCCATGCAGGGTAACTACGACGACAGAGACTACGGGCTTGAGGCACCGACGGAGGAGTCTTGGGACACGGTGCAATTTGACGACGGTGAAGATGGGGGAAGCGGAGGTATACAAATAAAGAGTTTTGTTGACATTTTTGTTCACCAATATCCTTCTGAGGTCAACAGAGCTAACAAACAAACTGAGGATTCTTCTTTGTTATTTTTGTTGTCTCAGGCTGGACCAGACTTCACCATTTAGCTTCAGATCATATTTTAAAAAGAACTATTCAAGTCCTGTTGCTATTGACATTAATTGTTCTTTATCATCTTTTCTGGTCAAGGAGAAAGCCCCACCAACAAGTACTCGTCCATCCAGTCTGAAATGGGCAAAGCCCCCGCCAACAAACGCAAACGACAAAGCAAAATACCGCCACCAACGACCAGCGCTTCCACGAGCGCGCAGAAAGCAACGCCGCCATTGCAGACGAACGAGAGCGCTTTGGCGGGAAACGAAAGGAGCCAATTGCAAAAAGACAGCACATTTCGACCTGGCAGTCTGCCAGCAATCCTCGCCGACGCCAAACCCATGAAGGACGCTGATAGGTTGCTGGAAGTTCTGACCGAACACGAATGTGCCGACGGGTTGCCAGAAGAAGGTCCCGTGAGTAATTTAAAAAAAACCTTGTTTTTTAATGTTCTCCCTCTTTGTTTTCAAGCTCAGTGAATATTTGTTGGCGATGGCGTTAAGCTCTTACAGTCTTAGCACTAGCATTGGTCAAACAAAATGGCCGCCTTTATTGCAAAGGTATGAGGCTGAGCTACAACAAACAATAATGCGTGTGGTTGCAAGATGTATAAATACGTTTCATACTATTGGGCAAATGGCTACATTGTACTAGGCCTACTTAAGTCAGAAATGAGAGAAATCAATGTCTATAATAAGGACACTTTCAACGTTATTTTTCTGTCTCTGTAACTAGGTGGACAAGCTCAATCTTTTGCAGCCAAATATTGCCGACAAAATCGCACCAAGCAGTAGTATATCACTCGCACACAATCAACATCGTTCGTGGAAGTCCGTGCCACTAACGCTATACACTTTAATTTTACAGTATAGCTCTAGGGACGAGTATAGCTCCATGGGACGAGCGAGCTCTAAAATCCGCCAACCCGAAATATATTTATCCTCCTCACCAGGAATCCGGAGATTCCGTCCGCCGTATCATCCAGCACGACATCGGCCGCGAGCGCAGCGTCAACGCCCGCCTCCGTGAGCTCAAGGACATCGAGACCCGTAAGTCCGAGCGGCGGCTGTCGGTCACCGCGGCGGCCACCGCGTCCCAGCTGCACGTCATCCCGGAGATTATCGGTGAAGAGCCCGCCGACCCTGCCGACTTCAAATACTCCGACACCAACCTCTACTTCTAGTTATTGGACATAGAAGACCCTTTTACCTGTTTGCCTATAGATCGTTTGCACTGCAACAATCTCGGAGGTGTGTGCTTTCGTTCAACTCTTATGCATGAGTGTACCTCTTGAGTATTCATTGTTAATTGATTAGACTCACCTCAAAGATGTCTGCTTACTGCAATCGATCTATAGTCAATACAAGATATATACACCTTGATCCTATATGGGACGTGGCTAAATCTGTAAGAAACATTTAGGATCCTTTATCGGGCCATGAATGATCAGTCCTAAATTTCCATTAGAAAGCCTGTAGGAACCTGAAGGTTTTTTTTCGCAATCTCCTGCAGTTTCCTCCTGTAAAATACTTATATTTACCACCATCGACAATACGATACCGTTTGGACGTGGAAAAATGTACAGGAAATGTGCCAAACGTCAGTCTCTTCCTATGCAAAAGTTGGAGGACCACTATTACTATTAGGATCCTACTGGATCATGGTCAAACCGTAAAGAAAACATTTAGTGTTCTAAAGAGAACCTTTTTGTCAGTCCTACACTAATTCAATCAGAAGTTGGAGGACCACTTTGAGGGTCCTATAAGATCATGTCAAAAGCCTATAGGCAACCTTTAGTATCCTATAGGGTGCCTACAAATATAGTTATATCAGCAAAACTTACTAGTCTACTGGATGTCTGAAAATATACTTCATTATGTAAATTCTATCAGCAGTTGGATGACCACTTTCAGGGCCCTATAAGATCATGTCAAAAGCCTATAGGCAACCTTTAGTATCCTATAGGGTGCCTACAAATATAGTTATATCAGCAAAACTTACTAGTCTACTGGATGTCTGAAAATATACTTCATTATGTAAATTCTATCAGCAGTTGCATGACCACTTTAAGGATCTCATAGAATCCTGAAACCCATAGGAAACAGAGGATATATTTGTCCTGCGGATTCCTAAAGGGCCTTTAAAATAATGACTGTTTGAAACCTTCAATATTTTCTCCACTAGCCTTCAAGTGATAAGCTGGGTATTAACAGTTTTGGAGCGATCATGGACTTGAAGCTGTAAGTATGTTTGAGCGTTATGATCATTTGGCTACTAAAAATTTTTCACACAATCACGAATAATCAGAATTATTAGCAATCAATATTAATTTTTTTCCGACCATTTTTAATTTTCGTTTTGATCTAAAAGCTGCTACAATCGACCAATATTCCAAAGCTTATATATATGTTTGCTACGTTTTATATCAACAAATTTTCTGTTGTTGAAGTTTAATCTTCAAAAACTTTTATAAAAGAGAACCGGTTTATTTAATTGATTGTTAAAAAAAATCATCATACACAAATATTGACTACAATTTTGTAACTTTTTTTTCATTTCATTATGAAAATGACAGTCTAAAGATATCTTCCCAAAAATATACTAAAATCACAGGTTTTTTTTCCTTTTTAGTGCGATTAAAAAAAATTATATTTATTTATTTCAGTACTATGAAACATACATTTTGAACTACAAACATGTATATGCAACATTAAAAACGGATGTTGATCATTTTAGACGTTGGGTCTGAAACTGTTAATACAGTAGTTCGTTTAATCGTTGAGCTACAAGAACTTAAAATATATAACATTACAAATTATATACAAAAAAGGTTACTCATTAGTAACCTTAAAACACCCTGTAAAACAAATACCTATGGCTTGGCAACAATTTCAGTTATTACATTTGCAATTTTGGACCAATTGCTTTTTGATGTTGACGTGGGGGAAAATGGCTAATTATCTGACATTTGCCAGTATACGTTATATAAAAAGAAATGGTAAACCATAACTTACAGAAGATGGGTTGGCATGGGCTCCGCGCACAAGTACCCCCTCAATGGGACAAAAGGGAGAGTTAGGGGAGACCACTGGGAGAGATATTCAAACACATTGCTGATGACGCCTGATGCTCACTGCACATTCAGAAATAGTTGTGCTTACTTCGCGCAATACACGTACTTGCTCTACATAACCCCCAAGGACAGACACACAAAGGGAGAACAACAGATCCTTTCCGTCCTCGGGAGTTGGGTCTTTTGTTCAAAATGGTCCTCTGTAGTAAGTTTGTGTGCTCAGTCTATGGGAGAGTGTTATATAACAGGGACAAAGGAAAACACAAAGCATTGTCCCCGGGAGTATAGTCAAACAAGAGTATATGTACGTGCACATGAAGTGTCCAATCCAGGTTTTAGGGTCATTGCGTTTAAATGGTGATAATCTTTGAACGGATGGAGCAATTTCAGTACTTTTTTTCATCTAAAAGTAGCTTTTGAAATTGGCTTTCCAGTCCTTATTATATTTAGTGCTACATTTTTCTTTTAAATATAAAATATATTTTTGGGGGTTTGGGTTCCGCTTTTTTTGACTCGCCCTGTACAACACTACCATGCACTTTTGAAGACTCCTTGGGTTTCATTAACAGAAATATGAAAACCAATGAAATCAAATTTAAACATTTTCTAAAATGTGGTCAAGGAGGACAGTGTTCTAACCATAGCTCACAGATGTAGCGCGACCCCCTCGGAAACCCTGTGGCGAACCCAGAGTCACTTTCTTCAGTCGATGCTGCACACAGATGTAGTCATAGTCCCTCATGTCCAGACTGTGGCCGTAGAATGTGTAGACCGTTAGCGAAAGGGCAAGCACAAGCCTGCTCACTGTCATAACCTGTAAGATCAAAAAAAGAAGAAAGTGATCCAGGGCTGTGCAGGTACCCGAGTACTCTATCGTTGACGTCAGGAACCAGTTCCAGATTATGGGATCGGGTACCCGTGACCAACTTTACAAATTACTTAGCGCCTTCTCAGACAAAAAAAAAGGAAGGTTTCAAATGGTATTTGTGGGAATTTTAAAAATGAAAACCAGGCTACATGGGAAAATAAAACAAATGTCACTTTTATGATGTTCGTAAAAGTTGAAGTTAACACCGTAAAGCTATTCATAAAGTAAACACTTTAAAGTTATTCATTTCAGAACCACACCTACTCACAAAAGAGATTTATTCACATGGTGCTACCGCAAACCTATCTTGTCTTAGTATTCATAAAGCTCACGATAAGGCCCAAAAAAAAAAGTCTCCAGTTTCTGGTATGCGCGCGCGTCGCCGTAGCCATGCGCGTTGGCAAAATGAAAAAGTTTTTTTTTCAATGAAAGATGATGTCTCAAAACCGCCAAACTCACTGGTTTGACTGGAATCCTGCTGCTACACATTTTTAACGTGTTTTTAGATTGGGTTATGGTCGAGAATAAGCTTTATGTGGCCTCTCTGGACTCCCATATATTTGCACTAAGTTTAGTCGGGCACCATTTGCAGTCATCAGCCGACATTTGAAGCAAAAAAATCAGGTAAAAAAAACCCAAAAAGCCGCGTCGCCGCACCACTTTTTGGACAAGCTCCATACCAGAAACCGGAGACTTTTTTTTGTGGCCTAAACACTTGTATCCTGTTGTATTTATGCGCCGTGTTGCACCTGTATTGTTAGTACATGTATTATCATGCGAACCTTAATATGGACAATCTGGACAGCTGTATTTGAATTTGGGGGTTGGGTTTCTTTAACGGGTACCAAGTACCAGGTTCCCGCACCATCCGTAAAGAATAGGGAGGTTAAAGGGGCACTAGGTCCTGAAATCCCCGAACATGTTATGTTTTGGATTGTTTACTTAGCCTATTTCAAACATCTGGTTGAAAGGAAACCAACCTAATGTCTTACCGTTCCCGAGAAAAGACAAAAAAAACCCGCTTGTTTACATCGGACATGACGGAGTACGAATACGTTTTTTGTGTCGTTCTCATGTACGCTATACACGTTGTGTGTCTCGGGAACAACGCGCGGTGACCAATCACCAATGCAAAAAATTGTGGTTTCTTCAACGTCCGCAAAAGGCGAACACTTTACGCGTACAAATGCAATCACAACTAGCATCCAAACAGCTCGAATTTATGGGGTCACAAAAGTGGACCCCGAAATTCGTTCTCGCACGCATAATACAGGAATAACACAAAGGGAATATACTTAAAGGGAATATACAACATTTTCAAACATCGAAAAATAAAACTACCAAATTTTTACAAAATACCTTACTAGGATATTGGTAAATGACAGTCTAAAGCATCCTGTAAAATTATGGCACCTGGTGTGAAGCCATTTTCAATAAAATGGTATTTTTGTATACATTTCCAACAATGGTCGACCGACCACCGTTGGAAAAACCTAACTATTTTTCAACTACTGCTCCAAATTTACAATTTTGTTCAGTCCAAATTTTGTTTGCTATTGGTTACTTGTTTATGAACGGGTGCAGGCCAGCTACAATTTTCCGGCATCTATAAATTGATCCATTTCATCTTTAGTGGAGCCAGGGAACCAGACTACTTGAACATTTTTGTTTTTCTTGATTTTTCAAGCATTTTCGAACACAAAACTTCAAACATGTCAATGAAACAATATTTGATCTATTATACTAACCCCTCAAATAGTTAATTTCTGAAAATTACAGCAAAAGCCTATGATGTACACGTACATTCCCTTTCAAGAGAAGATACAACATTTGCAAACATCGAAAAATGACATGATCAAATTATCGAGAAATACCTTAATGAATTGTAAGGGACCGACAGTCAAAAGCATCCTTTAAAATCGTGGCTGCTGGTGTGCTGACCTTTTCAAGAAAAACTGTATTTTTCCAGCGCTGGTCGGCCGACCAGCGTTGGAGAAAACTGGCTTATTTCAAAAACTGTTCCTAATTTTTCATATTTAGTTATTCTGACTATTCTTGCAATTGATTACACACCTGTGAATTGGTACAAGCCTGCTAGACTGATTCTCTGACCTTACAATTCCCCAAAGTGTATTAATTGCTCCGTTTCATCTTGAGTGTGGTCAGGGAACCAAACTACAAGAATATGGTAAGTTTTCTTGGTTTTTCTAGCATCTACAAGCCCAAAACGTGAAACAAGTCAATTTAACAATATTTTCTACGACACACTAATCCTCCAAATCCATTTATTTCTGAAAATTGCAGCAAAAGCAAATGTTGTACATTCCCTTTAAAATTACATTGTAACGTTTCATCAACAACAGAGCCACTGTGTTTGACACCAACACATGGCTATGTAGTAGTATAAGAGAGCTTTATGATCGAACATCATTTGATTTCAACACACTTGATGAGTGATGCTTGCTAATCACATCCACTCCGTTCCAAGTACCCCCTCACCGGCAAAGGAAGTACAGTTGGGGGTGACCGACCGACGCCATCTTGCCTGACTGCAATTATGCCGCGATACGCGGCCGTACAACTGCGTGTTTTTGCGTCACACACAAGGAACGCTGTGCGTCAAGCAGCTAAGTGTCCCGCCCATGGGACGTGGTTGTTAGGTAAAAGGGCGCCCTCTTTCGTTAGCGCACGGAGCTCATACGTGTAACAACTTCAACTTACAGGCACTGCCCACAGTATGATGAGAAGTCCCGTCAGCACGGGATGCCGGAAATTCCGGAAAAGCCGTTGATATTCCCTGGACTTCATATGAATAGGAGGGTCCAGATCTATCACATAGTAGTACACCTACAATGGAAATGTAAAGTCAGATTCAATATGGCAAATTAGGCCGGCGTTTACGTATCCCCGGTTTCCTTGGCATGAAACGACTGACAATATTTCTATTCCCCCTGGATGGGATGCCAGTCCATCACAGGTTACTCCCCAGCTAATTTCAGTACCATATCAGCACCCATTTTGTACTATGGAGAGAGGCAAGTGGGGGTGAAGTGGCTTGTCCAAGGATGCAATATATGGCCAGCAGCTGGATTCGGACCCTCACCCTCTGATCATGAGTCACAAACTTGTAAACAACTAGGCCACATGATCCCTGAAATAGATTTCGGAAAATCTTATTCAAAATGTGTTGATATATTTATATCTCAATCACAAAATGTTATTCTGTCGTAGCCTTTGTACCAAAAAGGAAACAGTAAAAAGTTAAAAGGAAACAGTAAATAGTTAGTAGGCCTATAGTCAGAGCAGAATAACTTCAAATGACAACGTTTACTTTTACGTTTGCTGTCTTGAGGCACAGATCCATCTTATTTATGCAAATTTCCAAATTATTTTGGACAGTTACTCAGAATCTGATCTACGTACTAATAGACAAACAAGTTACTAGTAGATTTATTCACTGAACTACATGTAAACTCCGCTCAGAACAGCCTGTATACAAATATTGAGTGGCTCAGCGTGGAATGGGAGGAATATTATCGCAAGGTAAAATCTGGACTTTTCCATTTCACGAGGCGAAGCCGAGTGAACTGGAAAAGACCAGATTTTACCGAGCGATAATATTCCTCCCATTTCACAATCTAAAGCCACTCAATATTTGTTTTATATAACTGACATATAGATCCTTGTCATTTGATATATTTGAACTTTTATTTCAATACAAAATTGGTAAAAACTGTATTTCTCTTTTCCAAACCACTCCTTCAAGAAAATGTTTGAACCCAACACTGTAGCACTGGCTCTTTGGAATACGCGCTACGCGCAACGCTGAATGCGCACACCAGCATGCATTTGCACACAAATACTGCGTCATGGAACAAGAATGATCGTAACTGTTCAATTCCCATTCATAGTACTTTTTGAGCCCCGGCGTGAATGGCAGTAATAACAAATGTCACGTGATGTGAGTTCCACCAATCAAATGACAAGGATCTGTATGTCGGTTATATAGAAGACAATATTCATCACTCATATTTTTGTTTCTCATCTTGGCCCAATTTCATGGGCACTAACTATCGCTTAGCAAATTCCCATGCTAAACATGAATCGGCGGTGAACCAGTCAAAAGCAATATATACATGTACATTGCATGAGGTTTTGGCTGGTGACCAGGGCCCAATTTCATAGAACTGCTTACGCACAAAATTTGCTTATGCACGAAAAAACATTGATTAGTAAAATTAGGTTACCGGCCAAAACTCCATGTGATGTACATTGCTTGTGACTGGTATTTAGCCGTTGTTTACTTAGCATAACAATCACATGGAGTTTTGGCCGGTAACATGATTTTATTAGACAAGACGTTTTTGTGCTTAAGCAAATTTTGTGCTTAAGCAGCTCTATGAAATTGGCCCCAGTTTTTGCTTGGCAAATAGTTTTTTATGCTTAGCTTGGTTAACAGTGCCATGAAATTGGCCACTAAACTTTTTGTTCATCCCCCATCATTCCCCCTCCCATTCACCCCCTCCCCTTCACCCCCCCCCCCCCCCCCACACACACACACACACACCCCCACCCCCTCCACCATCTCTTACTTGTTTGATTCCGACCAGTTCGGCGTAGTCCAGCACCATGACAAAGCCAATCACACACAGCCAGCCCAGGAAGCAGCAAACACTGAAGGACACCCAGACCCAACGACTGTCTGTGTCGAAGGACCACAGCACGGACTCCGGAAAGAGCAGTTGCCATTGGGACATTACTAACTACCGACAAGAAAAGACAATTATCAGAAAAAGTATTATGTCACAAAATTATTACCTTAAAGGGAATATACATCATTTGCTTTCGCTGTAATTTTCAGAAATGGATGGAATTGGGGGTTGGAAATATATAGCAAATATAGTTACACTGACTTTTTTGAAGTTTTGGGTTCAAAAATGCTATAAAAACCAAGAAAAACAATCATTTTCCTGTAGTATGGTTCCCTTACTCCATTGAAGAAGAAACAGAGCAGTTTACATACATTGGGGAATTGTAAGGTCAGGGAACCAGTCTAGCTGGCTTGTACCCGTTCATAGTGTGTGTAATCGATTGCAAACAAGTGCGATGGTCAATTGGGGCCAGTATTTGAAAAAAAGCCAGTTGTTTCCAACGCTGATCGGCCAACCAGCGTTGGAAATTGGTACAAATATACCACTTTTCTTGAAAATGACAGTATACCAGGTGCCATGATTTTACAGGATGCTTTACACTGTCATTCACCAACAGTCCAGCAAGGTATTTCAAAATGATTTGGTAGTTTTATTTTTGATGTTTGCAAATGTTGTATTTTCCCCTTTAAAAATCAACAAGGTTTCACTGCAGTCATGTACATCTGACAATTGTGTACAGTGGTACTTTTTGGACTCACCCAAGTAGTTAGAGATGTTTAAAACTAACAGGAATGTCTGGGATTCTGGTATTTTTTAAAGGCAACACTAGGGTAAACTGAATAACCCTAACCGAACTCAAGCCATCAAATTCAACAGCAGGTTCTGTTTAAATCTGTTGGGATAGGTACAGTACCCCTAAACTGATGGTCTTTTACACTGCGGTTGGCATACCTCCAGAAACTAAGTCCAACAGTGTGTGTGTACAATTTCCCATGTGGGTGTTGGAATTTACCAGAATGGGTATGGTTCCTAGTAAATTAGGCTGGGGAGTTAGGGTTAACGCATATATACAACAAAACCCAACACGAAAATGAAAATGACCGCAACACACCGTGAAAGTGCAAAACCGCATTGATTCGAACAGCTCCAACTGAAAAAAAGTAAACGAAAACTGCATTTTCTTCCAAAAGAAACTATTCAAAATCACAAAAATAGGCCCATAAGGAGTATTATTAAGAAGACTGCTTCAGGTTGCAGAAATCATTTTTAGAATGATAAAAACACTTGAAGGACCAAAAAGGAAGAGGGTCATGCAACTATCGCCGTACATTTCACGTTCATCACAAGTCTATAGTCACAAGTAAATCACAAGTCATCTCAAACTTCTCCTCACAATGTACATGTACATATAACAGTGGATGAACACTAAAAAATATGTGCGCGCGTCGCCGAACCAATGCGCGTCGGCAAAATGAAAAGGTTTTTTTTCAATGAAAGATGATGTCTCAAAACCGCCAAACTCACTGGTTTGACTGGAATCCTGCTGCTGCACAATTTTAACGTGTTTTTAGATGGGGTTATGGTCGAGAATAAGTTTTATGTGGCCTCTCTGGACTCCCATATATTTGCACTAAGTTTAGTCGGGCACCATTTGCAGTCATCAGCCGACATTTGAAGCAAAAAAAATCAGGTGAAAAAAAAAAAAAAGCCGCGTCGCCGCACCACTTTTTGGGCAAGCTCCATACCAGAAACCAGAGACTTTTTTTTTGGCCTAATGACATCATGCTTTGTTTCCATGTGCACTTTCTTATGGGAAAGGGGAGTGTGCCTACAATGGTAAGGGTTCGTGACTCATGATCAGAGGGTCAGGGGTTCGAATCCAGCTGCCAGGTCAAATGACGTGTCCTTGGGCAAGCCTTCGCTCGTACCCCCCGCCCTGCAAACAGGGCGCTGGTAAGGACTGATGAGCTTCACAGAATCTTGTGAAGGAAGTACAGATTGACCTTCGCATGCAGCTAGCGCGCGCTACGTATGATGGGCACCGGAAGCTAGTTTGTGTGACGTGTTCTACGTCACAATTCATGCAAATCTATCCAATGAGAGCTCAAATGACGTCAGCCCTTACCAGCGTCCTGTTTGCAGGGCGGGGGGTACGAGCGAAGGGCAAGCCATTTCAACCCCCACTTGCCTCTCTCCACCCAGGAGTATGAATGGGTACCGGCATTAGCTGGGGAGTAACCTGCGATGGACTGGCATCCCATCCAGGGGGAACAGAAATATTCTCAGTCATTTCATGCCACGGAAACCAGAGATAAACATCAGCCTGATTGGCTCATGAAGGACTTAACTTTCCCACGGGAGCTTGGTTGCTCTGATCGCAACCTGGCTCCCAAGCTAAAGCGTGCATGTAAACGAAGTTCAAGATTTAAGGGATGCCTCCACCACTTATCACTTTATACCTGCAGTGTCCCACATGTTGCCATTATATACAGGGATCGCTCCACCACCGCAAGCCCCAGCCATTGGATGAAATCCTTCCATAGCCTGCAAGCCATCAGAGAATGTTGCAGAACGAATGCTGCAACAAGCAGCAGATCTAACAAAAGGTCGCTCACGTATGGATTTGTAGCATCTGTTGAAGAAATACCAGGAGATAATAATTATGTCCAAGTAAAAAATAAAAGTTTTTCATCCGGGCTTTTGAAAAAAAAGGAAGAGGTGGCCCTTTTTTCTCCCTAAGAATTATTAAAGATGGTTGATTTTCTCAACTCTGTTGCAGATACATTCTGTGCAGTACGAAAGTTTGGAGCCGAAAGCCTTTTGGAAAGAATCTTTACGATGACAGCGCGGCGACAACACACAACCTGAAAATAAAGATGGCGAAAACACCGCGCGATGTACTGTGAGCACGCACTGCGCGCTGCACCGCAAGGCACAACCGCACAAACTGTGCAGGAAAATCGTGATATCTGCCCCAAGAAACTGTTCAAAATTGCAAAACGAGTGTCATTAGAACTGAGAAAAGTCTGATTTTTGAGCAATAAAAAACATTTATGACTCTACAAAACAACAACAGGGCCAGGGGCCCCAGTCATGCAACTGGGAAGTCACCAAAAAAAGAGGAAGTTCAAATCTTTCTAAGACTTCGTACAGTGTTTTTCTATTTTCAATGGCACACATGGGAAGAAAAAAAAGAGGAAATCAGCTGATCCGAGGAAAAGTTGCATGCCTGGGGCCCTACACTGTACTACACGCGCGCGATCGCCATAAATGATTACCGTGTTGTGCGTGTCCGAACGTGCGTTGGCCATGGTGTTGTCCAGCATGAAAACCCTCTTTGAACAAAAACACTCCAAACTGAAAGACGGTTAAAAAGCACACACACAACCCAAGGGCAGCTATAATTACAAACACAGTGGCCTTCGGCACAAAGGCAACACCAGCCATGTCTCAAACGGCAATCGTCTGGGACGAAATCAACAAATTCTGGAGAATTTCCGGTGTAGACGACGCTGAAAAAAAAAAACGCTACTCGTCTAACAATTCATAATGTAGGACGCCACCAAGCGTTTGCCTCGAAGATAATGAGGGTATTCAACCGCGGTCTCAGTATTTACTTAGCACACTGGACACGATTCCCAAGATTCATCCAATAAAAATCCCAAGAATTACCAAGGCAATGGAAAACTGTACAAAATGCATTCAAAAGTGGTTGTGGCGTGTGCTTGAACAAAAAAAGTTATAACAAAAAACTGCGTGTGCCAGTACACTAACAAAATTGAAAAAAATAACAAAGCAACGCGAGATTGTTTGCGGTTATAAAATATGCCACAATATTGAAAGTTGTTTTGCGGTTATTGAAAAAAAATCATAAAATCCCAAGATTTTGTGAAATTTTTATAAAAATTCCCAAGTTCTCAAGGTCTTGCCCGAATTCCCAAGATCTTGGAATAAGTCCAGGATAAGAGTGGCCACGCGCACGCTGGTCTGAAGGAGAGCTTGCACTTGCAGCCAGAGTAAAACTACTAGAGACGCGGCTATCTCGTGGGCGTTGCGAGGGGGGGGGGGGGGCGAGGGGAAAGTGGGGGAAGGGGGGCGCTCCCCCCCCCCCCCCCCCGACAAGCAAAAAAAAGAGGCGCAAATCCAAGTTGTTGTTAATTTAATGGATTCTCAACTTTGCATTTTAAATCTGTGTAAGTTAGATTTGCCTAATTCTCTTTATTGATGAATTTCATGTAGGCCTCAGTGTAGACCTATAATTCAATGGAATGGATTTATATATTTCTATATATTTCTCCATAACTGTCCAGTATGCGACGGCTGCATGTACAAAAAACCAACATAACAAGCAACTACGAATTTAACGAAAGGACGGGCCTACTCGTTTCAGCCCCTTAAGATTCATTGTTTTTCATTCGTCTTTTCAAGGATCTGCTGATTTAGGCCTAGTGATGTTAATTGCTTGCAAGGTTTTGGTGATTTTTGCAAGACTTATAATGACATAGACATTAACCATTTTCCACTTCGTTAGTTGGAGTTTATTCCATATTGTGGAAAGCATTTATTATTGCCAAGCATTCATGATTTTGCCAAGGATCCAATATTGCCGGGCGCATGCGTTACAATCGCTGTATGCGTTTTTAATTAACGTCGCGCCCATTTTGTCGATTGTGATGGATATTTTCCACTTCAGTTGAAGGTTCTGTATTTTTTCAAGTCTTTCACAATTAAACCTGTGTTAGTTACAGTACATTGGGAGCTACTCGCGCGCATTCCCAAAACGCCCCTCCCACAGGGAGACAGCCAGAAGTTTGTTGCCTTTCCTGATTGGCCGGCAATGACGTCACCCTGTTCGCTGGGCTGTGCCTAGCTGCTGAGGCGCGCTGGTACCAACCCCGTCCCCAGTGCTTACTTTGTTTCCAACCTTGTTTTTAATAGTAAGCCCTGGATAGGAAACTTTCTTCCTGTATCCTGATTCGATATCGCAATTGGCTGGTAATGGATTTTTATCGTGTACTTGGTGTTGTTATTCACAACGTGAAGTACGTGTTTTCGCGATCATTCGTCCAAGCCTTCTCGAAAATACTCATTTCCTTTCCAATTTGTTCATATTAATATGAAATGTGATACTGCATGTTGTCTCGATAAGATCGTAACAGTTTAATTAAATAAATCGTGTTTTCGTAACTCACGCTGTGAGTGCGCTGCGACGAATTGACTCTGTTTTTACCGAACTGTTAAAACGAACGATAATGCAACGCACATGCAGGCACCAGACTATTCCTCATTTGCATACGTGTTCAAAAATCTTGCACATGCAAATGATCCAATACCAGGGTGAGAGAGCAGGTGGTGATGGGCGCGTACTGCTCGACACCCTGGGATTTGGTGAAATTGCATTCCCAAGTTCCCAAGGTCTTGCCCGAATTCCCAAGATCTTGGAATAAGTCCAGGATAGGAGTGGCCACGCGCACGCTGGTCTGAAGGAAAGCTTGCACTTGCAGCCAGAGTAAAACTACTAGAGACGCGGCTATCTCATGGGCGTTGCGAGGGGGGGCGAGGGGAAAGTGGGGGGGGGGGGGGCGCTCCCCCCCCCCCGACAAGCAAAAAAAGAGGCGCAAATCCAAGTTGTTGTTAATTTAATGGGTTGGGGGGGGGCAAATGTCCCTGCCCACCCTCGAAAAAATTATCAACCGGTAAACTGCTTGAAAATAATTATAGGGATTTGGGGAGAATGTGCTGTGCCCCCGCTATCGCTAGAAAAAAAATCTTGGCGACGCCCATGCTCGTTCTTGGCGCTTGTGGGGAATGGTTTGTCATGAATAATAATACGTGCCTTACAGTGGCACACCCAGGATTTGGGGTTTTTTCCTCAAAAAATGTTGCCCAAACATTTTTGGGGGGCGGACTATTTTGACGTTGGTGGCTCCACGAAAATAGGCCACATACTTATCACCAAGGTAAAATCGTGGGAATAAAAAAAAAATTACCCCCCCCCCAAAAAAAATAAAAAAATTGACAACCTCTTGAGGGGGGGGGGGGGAGGGCTCAAGCCCTCCCCCCCCCCTGGTGCGCCACTGCTGACGTATATTATTCGACTATTGTATGTAACATTATTATTAATCAACGGTCAAACAACCCACTTGCGCCCAGTAGAAAGACGCTCCCCGTAAACTAGAACCTTGTAAATTGACATTTGGATTACAACATTAATGTGGTATGTGGGTTTACCAACGAAATAAGACTAACAAGGCTGAGGATCGAACGACAAGAGTTCTTCTCTGATGATTCTCAACTTTGCATTTTAAATCTGTATAAGTTAGATTTGCCTATTTCTCTTTATTTATGAATTTCATGTAGGCCTATAGGCCTATAATTCAATGGAATGGATTGATATATTTCTATATATTTCTCCATAACTGTCCAGTATGCGACGGCTGCATGTACAAAAAAAACCACATAACAAGCAACTACGAATTTAACGAAAGCACGGGCCTACTCGTTTCAGCCCCTTAAGATTCATTGTTTTTCATTCGTCTTTTCAAGGATCTGCTGATTTAGGCCTAGTGATGTTAATTGCTTGCAAGGTTTTGGTGATTATTGCAAGACTTATAATGACATAGACGTTAACCATTTTCCACTTCGTTGGTTGAGTTTATTCCATATTGAAGAAAGCATTTATTATTGCCAAGCATTCATGATTTTGCCAAGGATCCAATATTGCCGGGCGCATGCGTTACAATCGCTGTATGCGTTTTTAATTATTAATTAAAACGTCGTTTTTAATTATTAATTATTAAACGTCGCGCCCGTTTTGTCGATCGTGATGGATATTCTCCACTTCAGTTGAAGGTTCTGTATTTTTTTCAAGTCTTTCACAATTAAACCGGTATTAGTAACAGTACATTGGGAGCTACTCGCGCGCATTCCAAAAACGCTCCTCCCACAGGGAGACAGCCAGAAGTTTGTTGCCTTTCCTGATTGGCCAGCAATGACGTCACCCTGTTCGGTGGGCTGTGCCTATAGCTGCTGAGGCGCGCTGGTACCAACCTCGTCCCCAGTGCTTACTTTATTTCCAACCTTGTTTCCAATAGTAAGCCCTGGATAAGAAACTTTCTTCCTATATCCTGATTCGATATTGCAATTGCCTAGTAATGGATTTTTGTCGTGTACTAACCTTGTGTCGTGTACTTGGGCGCGTACTGCTCGACACCTTGGGGTCGAGGATGCGCTGGTACGATATTTGTAGATATGTAGCCTACTCCGTGATATACAATAAAGCTAACGGATTCTCGATCATTGCTTCTGCGAGGATCATCGATGGAGTAGCAGCGGCGTTTCGCGCTTGGTTCCAAGTTCATGCTGTTTTGCGTACAGGCTATTCGTGCGTATACGGCTGCTGTAATTACTTGGAGTTGTGTGCGAGTTCCTGATAAATATAGCAAGACCAACCTAACGGATTTTTGCTCGGAATCAGTCACTGCATCTTGGAGAATGGACGGAGGAACAGCTTTGGTTCTGATAGTGTCAGCAATGGCAGGTAGGCTTGAGATTTTATGGTAACTTTTTTTCTTTTAAGTATAATGAAGGAGTTACGGAAGACAAAAAGCTGTCGGGCTAATCAGAGACCGAAGCTATAATTCCGGCAGCGTAATTCTCACTACGCTCAATAGCTTCCAATGACATTTTCAAGCTATAAACATGATTTTAGGAAAACATGCATAACTGTTGATGACATGGATCAATTTCAGTAATTTTTTTTTAGATGAGTGGGAGACCATGCTCGTTTAAAGAAATTCGTGTATCAAATTTGGTTGCTTTTTAAGAAAAGAAATCTTTAATCCAGTTCAGTTCCATTTTGACTGAGGCCTACCCAGTATACCGATGGCTCATCCAACGAAGGACCGTATTTTTCACTCCTATCATCAATTTGAATGAACAAAAACATAGCCATCAATATTTTTAGAAGAAAAAAAGAGTTGACTTGTTCCTCGCGATCAAAGCACAAAATCTGACAGTAAAAATAGTGTTTGTCTGGAATCAAATGGTTAAAATATCGTTTGTATTTGAATGCCTGCATATGGGTGTAATCAGTAATTCTCGCTCATCTCAAGTAATAGCCAATGGCAGTCACTGGACAGATATAAAACTGGGTTCCTCTGGGTAAAGATGACTGATACTGTGATAGCATGGATCAATTTCAATGATTCTTGGGGGGTTTTCAGATGAGTGCATGTTTGCTCGACATACTTCATTGGTATCAAAATGTGATTACTTTTTGAGAAAAAAAGGATTTCAGGTCACTTTGTCAGTGACTCACCCTGTACTGTACCATACTCGCTAGCCAGGGAAATCCTACACTTGTCTTGTGCACGAGTAAAATGACCATGGCTAGTGATGATGCTGTGTACATGGGCGTCGCAAGGATGTTTTTCTGTAAGGGGGGAGAAGCACATGTCCCCCCCCCCCCCCCGAAAATCCCTGTACTTTGCCAGCATATTCCCGATTTATCATTTTTCGAGGGTGGACAGGGACACCCCACCCCATTTTATTAGCAGCAATATGACATCACGCCTCTTTTTTCTCCCCCCCCCCTCTTTTTTTCTCTCCCATGTTTTTGTTTTGCTTTTCTAGTGAGGGAGGGCCCGCCTTGCCCCCCCCCCCCTCGCAACGCCCATGCCATGTACTGTATATTGAATTCTCAGAGTACATTTCCGCCGCCAATATTTCATGATTAATCCAATAATCTGATAAGGCTTGACACAGGCGGACGAGTAGTTTAGTGGGAAGAAGGGGGTATCGTGCACCCTAGGAAATCAACTTATAATTGACGTCTCTAGATCAGAAAAAAATGCGTAGAAAACGATTTGCTCTGTTAAAAAGAATTTTAAAAATGTCCCACATATTATTTCTATGCAAATTAGTGCCGCCATTATCGAAAAATCTATTTTTCACTATATATCACAGCCATAACTAAACGAATTAGGTTTGAAAACCCATGTTTTCAAGGTCAGAGCTCACAATAAAACTATTTTGGAAGTGACCACATGTGTCTGTGGCGTAGGAATATGCAAATTAGTGCCGCCATTAACAGAAAATCATGTTTTTGGCATATCTCGGCCAATATAGCACATAACTACACAAGTAAGGTGTCTAAACCCATGTTTTGAGGGTCAGGTATCATTAGAAGACCATTCACGAAGTAACTATGTGTGTCCTTGGCAGGTAAATATGTAAATTCTAAAGTGCCAATTTATCAGAAATTTGATTTTAGCCAATATCTCAGCCAATATTGCAGCTTATGTTGACAGATGGGTTTTTGATAAGCAGTAATGATAAAACTTGATTTAAAGCCATCATATTCAAAATAAACTGTAATATTGGCTGAAATTGAATAAAACATTGGCTGAAAATACGTGTTCATCTTTTCAAACCGTGGACGAAAAATGCCCAAGAACAAAAAAGAACAATATCGTCCACGATTCCCAGCATACGTCCGCGATTGGGGTCGTGTACAAAACATATGGGAGTCTTCCTAAAAAGTTAGAGTTCAAACAAAAGAGGACAATAGGACGTCCACGATCGACGGTGAACACACGTTTGCGTGTGTGTGTGTGTGTGGGGGGGGGGGGGGCTTGAGGTTACAATGGAGGGGCGCCCAAAAAATTGTGCTGAAATTGACAGGTTTTTTTTCACCGATCACCCCGGGAAGCTGTTCAAAATGTATATTATGGCTACATTATACAATAACTACCGCTAAATTTTGCTTTCCTAGGGACGTTGCAATAAACAACCACTCACGAAAAAAGAGACTTGATCTTCTTCCAGTTTATCATGGTAACTTATATGGCTGTGCTTTTCTCGGATGCCCAATTTTCAGTGGGGGGGGGGGGGGGGCGACTGGGTGGGTGCGCCCCCCCCCCCAGCTACGCCGCTGGCATGAAAACGATCCCCGTCAGAGCTGATAAATGCCGATGGCACATATGGAACACCATACTTTTGGTGAATCCCCCTGCCTACTTTGAGACCCATACACGTGTCACAGGGCCTGAGATGAGGCAAGAGGCAAGGTGATTGACAGTACACGGGTGCTTTCCAAGGTCTGTTAGGGAACCAACAAAGAAGCCCCCCTCCACTTACACCACGTGACTATTACATCACACATTTTCTCACATTATCTTTCCTCTATTCCAAAAAATGTCATAAAGAACGTCACGAATTGTTAAAAACAAGGTGTTTTTTTTAAAAGTATTTCAATGTATTTTGTTTGCGTTGTTTGGACACTCATACAATTTGGTACTCACAGTTTTATGGGTGTGTTAGGGGTTCGTTTTTGGTACATATTTGTGAGGGGACTGACCGACTGACCGACCGACACCAAAATGACTCGTAGAAGCTGCTCTGTCGCGATCGCCAGAGCTTGAAAATCGGTTCAGGCAGGATAATGTAAGGATCTATTGTTACTGACTAAATAGATTAAAATTGGCTCTTGTGAAAATTAAACATGAAAGTTGAAATTTCGTATAGCAGAAAAAAAGAATCAAATTTGTTGAAGAGAACGGGCAGTACATGTACATCTTTAAAACAGATATTTTTGGACCTGTGACCCTAGGTCAACACCGCGTGCGCACTACGATTATATATATGTTTTCCCGGCCAATTTCGCTAAACAGCATTCGAATTCATCTTGATAGTGGCCAATTTGAAGCGAAGTAGCGCCCTGCTGTCATTTCCGTGGTTCGTATTAGATTTCAGGCGTTCAAATTCGTTTGAAGACTTTACATTTTCATGTTTTACACATCCTAAATTGAAGTTATGTCATTCGGTTTAAGTGATCATTCAATTTAGCAATCGGTTTGGTTTAGGGTTATTTGCATGAGATTCTTGTTTTCGTTTTCATTTCCGCGCATTCTATTATACAAATATTGAATGCTTCTAGTGGTGTAGTAAAACTAGCCTCCGGAGGTGATCCATGTACATTCTATTTTCCCGAGGCGATGCCGAGGGAAAATAGAATGCTCCATGGATCACCGAGGGAGGCTAGTTTTACTTCACGACGAGATAAAGCATTCAATATTTGTTTTATAACACTTCACCCACAGATTCTGCTTGGTTTTAATATTTTAAATTAATTAAATCTGAACACAGTTGAAATAAATTTCAATTTCAATACAAAATTGGTGGAAATTCGAAAACGTATTTCTCTCTTCCAAACTACCCCTTCGCGAAATGTTTGAACCCAACTCTGTGGCGCGCTCTCTTGGAACGCGCTACGCGCAACGCGCACACCAACATGCATTATTTTGCACACAAATACTGCGCCGTGGAAATAGTACTTTTGTTGCTAATGGTATAGACCGCTTGCAGACGCGTTCGATAATTGACGCGCTAAGGCGCGCGTCGCCATGTTGTGGGACAGGCGTATATCAATTCACGCACATTTTGTCCCATAACATGGCGTCGCTCACCTTAGCGCGTCAATTATCGAACGCGTCTGCAAGCGGTCTATAGTACTTTGGTTGCTACGGGTATAGTACTTTTGGCCGTGCACAGAAAGATAGCAAAAATAAAAAGTGTCATGTGACTCGCTCTCGGCCAATCAAAACACAGAATCTGCGGCTGAGGTGTTATAATTAGCACATTGCATTCAAAATGAAAGTCAACGAAGGTTTACGGTGCGAGGCTTTACATTTCTTTCACCTTTTGATTATTTCTGCTTCATGTCGTGGTCCATTTTTGTGTTTCTGGCCCCTCCTCTTGGCAGGATTTCCCGTCTGTCAGGTCTCAGATACGTGGCTACAATTGACTTGCAGCAGTAGATCTGTTTATGACAAGATTGTCTGCACGCGTTCAAGATAGTCTTGGGCATTGTCATCGAAAACTTCGATGATGACCACGGTCTACGTTTGAAATTCTCATGTAACGCCCATGAGCTGGCATAATTATTGATATTTCTAGCGCTTCAATCTAACAGTTTGCATGGTGATCAGAGTAGTGGCAGAGTACTTGTGGGAGAAAGGTTTTTATATCTTTATTTCCAAATTGTAACAAAAACACTCCACTTTATTCTAACAAACAACGGAACGACAATTAAGGACCTATTTCAAATTAGTTTGCTTACTTTCCACATATGCTTGCTTAATGGTGAATTCGAATGGCCAAATTTACACAGCTGGAAGCTCCGGCGAATTTGGATGCTCGTTTGTGCGATTTTAATTTGAATGCCCTATTTTTGAAATGGCATGATTAAAAATGTGAAATCGCATGTTTCTAATGGGAAATTTACTCGTGTTTTTAGGTAATAAAATGTTGATCTCAACGTGCATTCAAATTCTTGCGAAAAGGGTGATTGGTTGCCAATTTGGCCGCCAAATCTGCTCACTTGGCCGGGAAAACCTATATTATACAAATGCTTCGAGTGGTGTAGTAAAATAAAACTAGTCTCCCGAGGTGACCCATGGAGATTTTATTTTCTCGAGGCGAAGCCGAGCGAAAATAGAATGCTCCAAGGATCACCGAGGGAGGCTAGTTTTACTTCACCACGAGACAAAGCATTCAATATTTGTTTTATAACATTTCACCTACAGATTCTGCTTGGTTTTAATATTTTAAATTATTTTAAATTATTTAAAAACAGTTGAAGTAAACTTCAATTTCAATACAAAATTGGTGATAAATGTATTTTTCTCTTCCAAACTACCCCTTCACGAAATGTTTGAACCCAACTCTGCGGCGCGCTCTCTTTGGAACAATACGCGCTACGCGCAACGCGCACACCAGCATGCATTTGCACACAAATACCGCGCCGTTGATATAGTACTTTGGTTGCTACTGGTATAGTACTTTTGGCCGTGCGCAGAAAGATAGCAAAAATAGAAAGTATCATGTGACTCGCTCTCTGCCAATCATGACACAGAATATGTGGGTGAGGTGTTATAATATACAAATATTGAATGCTTCGAGTGTTGCAGTAAAACTAGCCTCCCGAGGTTATCCATAGACATTCTATTTTCCCGAGGCGAACAAAATAGAATGCTCCATTGATCACAGAGGGAGGCTAGTTTTACTTCAACACGAGATAAAGCATTCAATATTTGTTTTATAATACTTCACCCACAGATTCTGCTTGGTTTTAATATTTCAAATTATTTAAATCTGAACACAGTTGAAATCAACTTCAATTCCCATACAAAATTGGTGGAAAATGTATTTTTCTATTCCAAACTACCCCTTCACGAAATGTTTGAACCCAACTCTGCGGCGCGCTCTCTTTGGAACAATACGCGCTACGCGCAACGCGCACACCAGCATGCATTTGCATACAAATACCGCGCCGTGGATATAGTACTTTGGTTGCTACGGGCAAAGTACTTTTGGCCGTGCACGGAAAGATAGCAAAAATAGAAAGTATCATGTGACTCGCTCTCTGCCAATTAAGACACAGAATATATGGGTGAGGTGTTATAATATACAAATATTGAATGCTTCGAGTGTTGCAGTAAAACTAGCCTCCCGAGGTTATCCATGGACATTCTATTTTCTCGAGGCGAAGAAAATAGAATGCTCCATTGATCACAGAGGGAGGCTAGTTTTACTTCAACACGAGATAAAGCATTCAATATGTGTTTTATAATACTTCACCCACAGATTCTGCTTGGTTTTAATATTTCAAATTATTTAAATCTGAACACAGTTGAAATAAACTTCAATTTCAATACAAAATTGGTGGAAAATGTATTTTTCTCTTCCAAACTATTCCTTCAAGAAATGTTTGAACCCAACTCTGCGACGCGCTCTCTTTGCAACAAAACGCGCTACGCGCAACGCACAACGCGCACACCACCATGCATTTGCACACAAATACCGCGCCGTGGATATAGTACTTTGGTTGCTAATGGTATAGTGTTTTGGTTGCTACAGGAACAGTACTTTGGTTGCTACGTGTATAGTACTTTTGGCCGTGCAAAGAAACATGGCAAAATAGAAAGTATCATGTGACTCGCTCTCGGCCAATCAAGACACAGAATCTGTGGGTAAGGGGTTATAAAATCAAGGATTAAGCCAACTTCCAATTATGCGTGTTTTCGATCATTTAAGCGCCTCAAGTTTAGCTGCACACAAGGCCTTAAAGATATAGTCTATCATTTGTAATTTGTGCATTTTGTTCGTTTGAAGCAACAAAAGTGTTCAAAATCTAATGAAGGATACTGAACAACTAACCTGATGAAGTTTCAGCTAAGCTTCAGCTGTATATTCCGAGAAAAACAGCATTCTAGGATCTCAATTTCAAATCAAAAGTTACTGAATCATGTCTTGAATTGTTTTGAATTGCAGCTATACGCGACGTCGCGCACTGATCCGACGAATTATAGCAACCGCGCGCGTGTGCGTCGTGCCAATGCTTGCGCGCGCTTCGCCGAATAACAAAACGAACTACTAGTTTAAATTATCCTACGGTGCGTCTTAAGACGCACAGTTGGAAAGGCCTTCTTTCGTTGATTACTTCAAAATGACAGCTTCCCAGAAAGAACAATTTCACAGGGAGTTTAGTTCCATTACTATCTTTCAACCAAGTTTGTTTTTCAACAATAATTACGCTAGTTACTTTTCGGATGGCTGCAAAAGATGGACTATAGCTTTAATGTTTTGCCTGCCGTTCCCAGGTCACAAAATGTTGGGAAACGACTATCGGTCATTAACACCTCACCCACAGATTCTGTGTCTTGATTGGCCGAGAGGACTTTCTATTTTTCGCTATCTTTCAGTGCACGGCCAAAAGTACAATACCCGTAGCAACCAAAGTACTATACCATTAGCAACCAAAGTACTTTACCCGTGGCGCGGTATTCGTGTGCAACATAATGCATGGGCGTTGCGCGTAGCGCGTATTGTTCCCAAGAGAGCGCGCCGCAGAGTTTGGTTCAAACATTTCGTCAATGGGTGGTATGGTTTTCCACCATTTTTGTATTAAAATAGAAGTTTATTTTTACTGTAATCAGATTTAAATTATTTAAAATATTAAAAACCAACCAGAATCTGTGGATTAAGTGTTATAAAACAAATATTAAAGGCTAAATGTATCTCGTGGTGAAGTAAAACTAGACCCCTCGGTGATCCGGAGCATTCTATTTTCCCTCGGCGTCGCCTCGGGCAAATAGCATGTCCAGGGATCACCTCGGGAGGCTAGTTTTACTACCACTCGAAGCATTCCATATTTTGTATATTATACAACACCTTAATAAATCCCCTTCATCGGATTGATGGATCGTTGATCACATGTCATTGAATTATTCGTCCCAATGCATGGCGCGCGCGTGGCGCGCAGCGCACAGTGCAATGGAAGTCACATTGCCTAGTGAATAGAACTTCCATTGCACGGTGTCACTGCTGCTGGTGGTGGAGGCGATGTTTTAAATCGAGATAAATTGAAAATGATTGGTCTCGACCTGTTGAACAGTTTGCATAAATTAAATATGATGAACTTGTCGAACTTTTAAACAGTTTTAACCTGAATTAATTGGCTATTAAAAGTCAACCAATCAGATGACAATGATTTATTTAGGTGTTAGATAAAACAAATAATAAATGTTTCACGTTTGTGCAATGGAAAGAATAATTTCCTTCGGTGACAGATAAAATGTTCCATTGGAACATCGTGGAATGGAACATTTCATCTGTCACCTCTTGAAATTACTCTTACCATTGCACTCACAAAAACATTCATAATTTGTATACTTTAAATGTATAATAAATGTTTCACGTTTGTGCAATGGAAAGAATAATTTCCTTCGGTGACAGATAAAATGTTCCATTGGAACATCGTGGAATGAAACATTTCATCTGTCACCTCTTGAAATTATTCTTACCATTGCACTCACAAAAACATTCATTATTTGTATACTATCGAAATGTCTGCCACGCTTAATTGACCTATCGCGGTAGAATCGCGTTAGAATCTCGTCAACGCAGCTTGTGAAATATTGTCCAATTACATGATATACCAAATGGACGCGGAACGCGCAAAATCTGAGACAAACCAAACTTAGTGAACAAGAATTCCATGGGTTGTCTAAGGGGCGTGGCTAACTCGCAAAGGGCGATAAGGTCAATTGTTATAATTCCTGATATTTTTAATTCATTTAGATGCATGTATACCGTCACCGACACCGACACCACGAAGTGTACCCAAGTCCATTTCAGTGTTACTTTGTGAAAACCTCAAAATGACAAATGCTGGTTTCACGATGTAACATTCAAGTGTGCGCGCGCACATCGGACACTGGCGGGAACGATTTTCGTTTTCACCCTGTTACGGAAATACTATAGGTTTTCCCGGTCATTAACGTATAACACAAATTCCTTATATCGATACTTTAATTTCGTCCCCGAACATCGCCAAGCTCAATTCTCAATTTGGATTTCAGAAAGCCACCACTATAGATTTTATTCAAGGTTCAGTTTACAGCGGCGGCGGAACGGGTTTGAAACTGGGGGGCATCACCAAAAAGGGGCACTTGCTCAGCGTTCTTTTTTTTTTGGACATCAGTGGTGAAAGGTCGACACGTGTTTTTCACCGGACACTTAGCCTCCGTTAGGGGGGGGGGGGGGGGGCTGGTACCATCTTAAAACATAGGGGACACTCTTCAAAACTGATGCTTATATGCTAACTATGCATTATGTGCCCCTGTGCCCCTTTTCAGGGCGTATTGTATGGGTTTTGGGGGCTTGGTTTTCAGATTCCTTGTTTATATCAAAACTATCTATACCATTATTGGGAAATGGTTACTTCTAAGAAATAGAAAGATATTTTAAGGGCATTTATTTATCTCGAAGGGGCACTTTTATGATCGCGGCGAGGGGGCACATTTAAGGCCGCAAAAGGGGCACTTGGGAAAATCTGGGGGGGGGGAATGCCCCCCCAGCCCCCCCCCCCCCCCCGGTTCCGCCGCCCCTGTCAGTATAATTAATTTTTTTAGCATACCGATTTGTCTTGAATTTGTGAAATTCGTCTCGTGTAGCAATCGGTGTTGAATTGAAAAAGCAAATTCGTTTTTTGTCATTCATTTTCATGTTTCTGTTATTTTATTTCGTTTCTGGTGACTTCAAACACGATTAGAAAATGCGCCTTATCTTTAGACAAGCTGATTTACCCGATCATAGATCGGGTATATAGGGCGTAGTGTTGGGGATGAAAATGTGGGCAGTTAAATGTAAATGGGGGATCATAGAGGAGACATGCAGTTATAGAAAAGCAATTTTTGTGGTGTGATCTGAGGCAATTTCTGACCACTTAAACCAATTTGAGCAAAAGATCATCTTTTAAACATCGTTTTCGAGCTGAGGGTAATTGAATCAGCTACACGGTATTTTGAGCAATAGAATCATTATAGTAGGCTTCAATTTTTATTCGGGGAAGAAGAAGTGGGGAGGGGGGGGGGACCAAACAATGTCCCCGCTTTAAAATGTGTGTGGGGAGGTCCCCTGTTCCCCACCGATTTTGAAGAATAATTTGTGCGCAAAAAAAAAAATGATAATTTCAACATAATATATCCTTACATGTATACATAAAAGTAGTTAAATGTAAGGTTTGAATTTTTATTTCTGTGTTTCACAATTAACAATAGACAGTTCATAATATGAACTTTACTTATGACATGGACACTAAACATTAAGGTCAAACACCTTCTTAATATTTCTTTTGATACACATACCTTATTTCTGTTGTTTTTAAAGAGCAACATTATGAAGGTGTTTGATCTTTAATGCTTTAATTTCCATGTGCTAAGCAAAGAGCGTATTGGGAAAGTTCTATTCCTGATTCTAATGTTAATGGTCCAAAAAATAATCGAAACTTACAGCTAACTACTTCAATTTGTAAGGAAATATTTGTTAGAAATTCTTTTAAATAAGTCCAAAGATTGGGCACATTGTTAGTCGTAACGTTTTAAGTCAGCAGAGATGAAATGTGAGGACAACAACATTAAAACGAACGACAATAAAAACCAAACGAATTTGCTTTATCAATTCAACACCGCTTGCTACACGAGACGAATTTCACAAATGTGAGACGAATCTGTAGACTAAACATTTGAATTACACTGAACCTGAAATGAAATCTACTGGGGGCTTTCTGAAATTCAAATTGAGAATTGAGCTTGGGGATGTTCGGGGACGAAATTAAAGTAACGATATAGGGAATTCGTGTGATGCAAGTGTTAAAATGACCAGGAAAACCAATATTTGGATTTAAGCGTTTTTAAACGTTTGACATGCAGCCTATGTAATTAATACATATTCTTGTAGAATGACAGAGAATTTTAATAAAAGGCCTTCAAACTGGTGAAATAAAGATGAGTGTTACTTTGTTAAATAATTACCTATTCAGAGTACGGTGTATGCATAAGGTTAATTATACTTCGTGAAAATGAAAATCGATCAGTTCTGTAAAATACGCGCGCGTACAAGTTCACTTGGGTGTTACTTCGTGGTGTCACTCTGATGGAGTAGGACGCCTAAATGACTATTTAAATGATTTGTTACTACTTCCAAATGACAAATCTTCTGGAAAGTCCTGAAAATTGCTGGGGAAAAACACATTAAGCTAAGTTTAGCTACCACTTCTTTTCACAACGATAATGATTGATATCGATGTCTTAATTCAAAGCCATCCTTGTTGGTGTGGAGAGCCAGCAGAGGGTGTGTTACTCCGGTCCCCCACCGGAGCCTGATCCTGATAATCCGGATGACTGGATGAAGCAAGTCATGCAAGAGATACGGAAGCGTTGCCCAGGAAGGAGGGAACCTCCCCCAGCTGGCCATACTACCAATGGAAAGGAAACTACCCCAGCTGGTTATACTACCATGGGAAAGGAACCTACCCCAGCCGGCCACACTACCATGGGAAAGGAACCTACCCCAGCCGGCCACACTACCATGGGAAAGGAACCTACCCCAGCCGGCCACACTACCATGGGAAAGGAATCTACCCCAGCTGACCATACTACCATGGGAAAGGAATCTACCCCAGCTGGTCATACTACCAATGGAAAGGAAACTACCCCAGCTGGCCACACTACCATGGGAGAGGAATCTACCCCAGCTGGTCATACTACCATGGGAAAGCAATCTACCCCAGCTGGCCACACTACCATGGGAAAGGAAACTACCCCAGCTGGCCATACTACCATGGGAAAGGAAACTACCCCAGCTGGCCACACTACCATGGGAAAGGAACCTACCCCAGCTGGTCATACTACCATGGGAAAGGAATCTACCCCGGCTGGTCATACTACCATGGGAAAGGAAACTACCACAGCTAGTCATACTACCATGGGAAAGCAATCTACCCCAGCTGGTAAATTACGCATCTCCTATTAAACTGACCCCAAACATCACCCTCCCTGAGGTTTGCCCGTCCGTTCTCGAATCAACCGTCGGCCAGAATGTGATATGGCGTCCAATAGCGTGCACTCTAAAATGTTCATTCGATATCATCCAACGCTTGGGGCGCTGTTCAAAATACATATCCATGTACTACTTTAAATTTGTGCTATATTGCCGCATTCTAAGTTCTTTGCAAGCACTATTTATACCCCCCCCCCCCGACGTAGATGCGTCACTGATGATGGGGACCCCGCGCTGAAAATATTCCCACTTGTATGAATATTTTGAAACGTTTAATTTTTCTGTTCGTTTTATTGACAGCCGAGTGTCGGCTCCCTCTTGGCATGGAGGACAGGACAATCCCCGATTATCGCATCACGGGGACCGAGAGTTACAGCTCATCATACCCTGCCAGAAGGGCACGCCTCAACCTGGCCGACTATGCATGGATGCCCAGGTAGGTATCACAGGGAAAACCATACCTGACACTTCCCACTCCATTCCAATTCTTCGATGCAAAACACTGAAACGAAACATAATTATCAGAATGGTTAAGCAGGGTCGGATCCAGGAATTTTCGCAGGGGGGATTTCACCAGCAAAAACTTTTAGTGGGGGCGCCGTTTCAATGCGACTATTATAAACACTTTATCACAGAATACACAGAACTACCCCCTAACCAGCTGATTATGTACGTATTTTGTGCCATTATTACTACCACAACATTTTTGGGTGTCGGAGCGGGGGGGGGGGGGTTCGCATTTTTTTATTGAATTTCTATGGAAAATCATTTTTTTTTGACAGAGCTGGAGGGAGTGGGGTTTTGACACCCCCCCCCCCCCCCCCTCTGGATCCGCGCCTGTTAAGTCTATTATGCTGACTGGATAGCGCTTAGGGCCGTGGGGGTGAAGTCAATGGACGCCATTTTTACACTCCCTTTGGCTACGTAATTATATGCAAAATCATCAAATATTTTCATTTTAATTTGAACAAATATTAACATGACTTAAATAACACTGTGGGCAAAATGAATAAATAAAATCTGTTTGGTAAATTTTGCATTTCCCGTCACTTGCGCAGGCTCCGTTTCTAATTGACGAAGGTTCGTGATTGCATATATATATTACAAGCTGATTTACCCGATCATAGATCGGGTATATAGGGCGTAGTGTTGGGGATGAAAATGTGGGCAGTTAAATGTAAATGGGGGATCATTGAGGAGACATGTAGTTATAGAAAAACAATTTTTGTGGTGTGATCTGAGGCAATTTCTGACCACTAAAACCAATTTGAGCAAAAGATCATCTTTTAAACATCATTTTCGAGCTTGGTGTAATTGAATCAGCTACACGGTATTCTGAGCAATAGAATCATCATAGTAGGCTACAATTTTTATTCGGGGAAGAAAAAGTGGGAAGGGGGACCAAACAATGTCCTCGCTTTAAAATGTGGGGGGGGGGGTCCCCCTGTTCCCAACCGATTTACGCACATGATAATTATGTACCATGTTCCCGTTGGTCTGTTAAATTGGCATTTTGTGAGGCAGTCGCATTGCCAGGAAAACGTAGTGAAAAGGTTACCGTAGTACACAGGCGAAGGCTGATTGTACAGTTTTGACAATAAATCATAATGCAATCAAACGTGAAGTTGTCATTTGCAATGAAAATGTTGAGTGTTACCATAAAATTACAAACGGTCTGAATGATGGAGGAAGGTCATAATTAAGTTTCAGTATTGGACTCTTCAACAAACGTAAGCTTGAACTTCTTACAATTTGCGAGACCGTCTGCGAGGAAAAAGTCGATTCATCTTTTTTTTCAAGTTGGTCAACCATCTATATAAGAGCAAGTTTTACTCGGCCTCCGAGAAATGTTTGCTCCTGAAAGGATCCGAGACCGCGGTCTACCGCGACGCCAAAATGGCTCCACGTCCATAAAAAAAATACGGAGAATTTCTTCCGCCAAATCAAGCACTTCAGGTCGTCCTAATTTTTCCGTACGGACCGGCGATCTGTTTTGTCGGTTTTTTGTGACTGCGTTCAAGATCGCGATATTTGAAGCAATGCATCGATCCTTCGTTGATCCCAAACAGGCCCCCGAAATTATAACGCGACACTGAATTATACCGTGACGTGGCGGGCAGCGAACTCACAGCGCTCAGCCTTGGTGGAAGCATAGAGCTTGTGGAAGCATGGAGCTGTAAACACATTATGGAAGCAACATCACTCTATCACGCGACGTCACATGCTTGTGCAATAGCGAGCACCGTAGACCCAACCTCGTTTCCAGGGTGTGGAACAAGCTGCAGTACGCGTTGCCATCGACGGTTTTACGCATAGCCGGGAAGTACTACGCAGTGTAGACTTTCGATTGGTCAGACCGCGCAAGGCATACTAATGTGTAGTCTTTCTGAGTATTCGTTGCACTCGGCGCAGGGGCGGCAAGCGAACCACAGGAAAGAATAGGGACACTTGGTGGCCACGCACCATGGAGAAAAAATATTTTGCCAAGGTCACCCCATGCTACCGTTTGGTGAACACTTTTGCAGAACAGCCGAGTAGAACACGTAAACGCAACCTCTACGTCAAAGCCGCTGACCTCGCACAGTCTAGACACGCAGAAAAAGCCAGCAAAGGGGGCGGCCAGGCAGTCAACGTGAAAGCGCACACGACGGCAAATTCCTGCGCAAAACGCAGTCACGAAAAATCGACGAAACGGATCGCCGGTCCGTACGGGAAAATCAGGACGACCCGAAGTGTCCGACCCGGCGGAAGACACCCTCCGCATTTTTCCACGGACGTGGAGCGATTTTGGCGCCGCGGGACCCCGCGGTCTCGGATCCTTTCATGAGCAAACATCGTCTGGGAGGCCGAGTTAAACTCTCTCTTATATATATAAGATGCGACGCAAAAAATTGTCCACATGGTCCGCAATGAAAAAGAAATCACATCCGGTATGGAATGTGTGCATTTCTATGCGAAAGTTTTCGGATAGCATTTGCGCGCAATGGCTATTGCGGTCTTAAACAGCTGCAGCCAGATGCTTTATACATAGGTCATAATAAATTACCCAGAATGCCATCCCCACTTCCTTCAAAAGATACTGTGAAGCTCATTAGCCGATCCCAGCGTCCTGTTTGCATTGCGCGGTGGGTTCGAGCGAAGAATGGGCGGGTCTAGCAGTGCGATTATGTGTCTTTCGCTGTTTCCCATCCTCCTTTTCTCTGCGTACAGGCCCAACGACAATTCCTGGATCGTGGTGGACTTCGGTGAGTGTAGAAATGTGTCTGGTATCACCACCCAAGGCTGGCGGGTACCCACAGGAACTGGAGAAACGTGGACGAAACGCTACAAAGTGAAGTATCAGGAGACGGCCTCAAGTAACTATGAATACGTGAAACATGGAAACGGAGACATCGTGGTAAATGTTTCCCTGTTTTGTTGCGTCTCACACTGTAAAAACGTTGGGTAAAATACTGTTGGGCAATGTAGTTTACCCGATATTGGTATGAAATTACCTCATATTGGGTTGGATTGGGTAAAAACTGTCAAACTATCAGGAAGAATTTGCCCAAGAGTGTAGGCAGTTGATAATTCGACCAGCACTGGTCGAATTATCAACCCATTTTGCCCAATTTTTTTTTACAGTGCACCCTGTCTTATATGCTGCCAATTTCGTGTATTAAATGTGCCATAAACATAAAAACATACTGCTATTTTAAACACTTGTCGAAACTTACCAAAGCCATTTTACATGTAGATTTTATAAACTCCGTATACATGTAACAGCCTCGTGTTGTTAATACAGCACACTTATGAACATCTTCATCCATTAAAAATTTTGAAAGAGTCATTTTCCCTTGAAATTACAGTTAACTAATTTTTCACGGAGTTTTCAATATTATTAAGCCAGATTAGGAGTCCTCAAAAACACCCTTAAGAAAGTCCTGTGTTTACCCATGGAGATAGACCCAATGAACCGTATAACCAATGATAATCCTCAGTGGCCAGGGTCATAAAAAAACAGGGAAAATACCCTTACAGGATTAGTCCTATATAAGCTCCATGTAAGATAAGCAGCCTTATCTTTCCGAAGGGCGATTTCTAAAGGTTACGTAACACTTTATTTTGAATGCAACTGCATGTACACAGACATGTTCACCCAGGCAGGTGAAATCTTTGAAAATTAAATTTCTCCAGTTTGGAAGACCGTATCTTCATGCAACTTTCAGGATTTATTTCCCTTATAATGATCAAAGTTTGTGCTAAAAATCGTTGTGATATGTTCATTAGTTTTCGTTGAAATTGGAAAAATATACCTGGCTACGTGCATATTTGAAAGTTGTAACACTGGCGTGTGCAATATCTGTCAATCTAATCAAGCCTCACGAATGTTAACAACGGTCCTATCCATTATGGTGTGTCGGTAAAAATTAGGGGGGGGGGAACTTCCCTAACGAGTTAAATGATAAATATCACCCTTTTCGCCGGCTTCCATTGGTCAATACCGAGACCCATGCCAAAACACGCCGAGTGACGCTAATGAATATGCTAATCTACCATACGTTATTGTGTCGCTTGGCCGAAATCGGTCAACCGTAGCGCCTAGGGCGCTTTGCTGAGCAACGCACGTGGGTTTGGTCGGCAGAAAATCCTCGTCGAAATTCGGCATATATTAAGATGATATATGTTTTCAACTACTCGTGAAATAACAATTTGAAGACATTCCTAGAAATTGATATCAATGCATAGATTTGGGGAAGTTTTCGAACGATTTCTTCCAGACTTGAAGGTCAGCTATACCAGTAACCAGTTTTGACGTTTTGGCATCGATGACGGCGATTTTTGTCACTGACATATGTGTAGAATTTCTTCCGTTATAATTTAACATTTCAATCATACTGAGCATATTTCCTGAGAAACACAACGTTCAAAAGGCGACGTTTTTTTGTTGTGCGTGAATTTCACTGCTCTGCTATAGCGTCTAAGCACGTAATCGGATTAGCTTTGCCTAACAACGGCAGACGCTTTGCCTTAGCAACCACTTGTTTGTAAGTTAACATTCCATGCATTAAGTTTTTTAATTTCCAGCGGAGCACTTCGTGGTCCTAAAGGGACTAAATTATGAACTGTGATATATAGGTTTAAAATTGCGTGCGACATGGTTTGCATAAATAATAATATCACCGACTGACTCGTCATTTTGTTTTACCATAATGCATAACTTATGTAGAATCATTCAAATCATTTGTGTTTGTTTACATGTTAGGTGTTCATCGGTAACACTGATGGCACCACCCCGGTCACAAACCTGTTTGATGAGAGTGTGGTGGCGACGGCAGTGCGCATTGAACCTACTGGATGGTACGCAAGTGGTGTTGCTCTGCGGTTGGAGCTTCTTGGATGTCGCTGTGATTAATATTCAGCTGTATATAACATTTGAAACAGTCTAACGCTTGAATTCGGGCGTTTCACAATGCAGTGCGCCACCAAGAGTTTGCCATGGAGAGTCTATTTTTCAAGTTTATGGTCGACAAAACATGGCCCATTTGAATGAGTGTCAGTATAGACAACTTGAGCTAATTTGTTATAAATTGGGGCATAGCGTTCTGCCGCCTTACAAAACACACCACATTGATAAAAAGCAAAGAAAAGGCCAAAAGATACTCGAATCATACGCTTACGAAACTACTGACCAGAAAAACGAACAATTTCAAATGTCCCGCGCTGCGAATTTGTCGACCATCTCCCACAATGCACTGGGAAAAATGAACTCTCCGTGGCAAACTCTTGGTGGCGCACTTCATTGTGAAATGCCCGAATTCAAGTTACATGATGAGTGAGAGTGCCTGGAGGCTTTGGAAATTTTAGATTAATGTCGATAACACAATCAATGAAATGCAATCTTCAAAATGTTAAGGGATAAAATGATGAAATGATACGCAAAGCCAAGCTTATATAGTACAACTGGTCCTATAGTATACAAATGACCCATTCGGACTGATAGTTTTCTCAATATATACAAATCCACCTTTATGATGACGTCACGTGCCTTACGATGACGTCATCTTGATAACACTTGTCAATGCACATTTTTGCATAGTGGTCTTGGAATGTTCCAAGCTTGAAGTCAATTAAATGAAAAGAAGAGGTAAATTTTGGAAGCGGAATGAAATTGTCAATATTAAAAATATCATAAACAAATCATGCAATGACGTCATGGTACCGTCATTTTTGGATTTTGCATACTAGTACCATTATCTAGCTATCCACCAAGTTTCATGACAATCGGACTTTCCCTTATAGGTGTTTAAAAAAAAAAAAAAAAAAAAAAAAAAAAAAATCGCATTTTTGATGACGTCATGATGACGTGACACACTTTTCAAAATTGTGTACATATACCTATTACCTAACAAACATAATACCAAAAGAATTTTGAATTTAGTATGTTGGGTTCGAGAGATATACCGCTAATCTTCAAAACATTAGAAATCTATATAAAATCACATGATGACGTCATGCTGCTGCTGCTGCTGCTGCTCCGGAAAAGCCAAAAAGGAAATAAAAACCTTTAACGAAAACAAAAGCTGTTCCCAATTGAAACAGCTTTTAAAAAAAAAGCTCTATGCGGAAAAGCCAAAAAAAAAAAAAAAAAAATCAGAACAAAAAGAAAGGCTTTTTTGCAAATTTTGCGAAAAAGCCAACTAGCGGTTTTAGCGCATGCAGCTGGAGTGTCGCTCGCATCTTGGAATAGCGCAATACGCAGAGTGCGATATGGACCGTGCAATACAGTATAATATCACACTGTTGCTGCCATGGATCGACCAATCAGGATCGAGGATACAAGTTTGCTTGAAGATAATATAAGTTATCCCGCGAGCGCGAGTGGAACACGGCATAATGTAGTGCGTCTGTGTCCCACATACCACGATCGAGGCCTTGACTTAAAATCCAAAAAGAACAAATTAGTGAGTTTTACGAAAGCATGAAAGAAAGAGAGAAAAAAAGTAACAATTGAAATATTGGATATATTGAAATGTTTCTTGTACGCGTTAACTGTACTATATTTTATTCTATTGATGTATTTTACCACTGGACAATCAACGTACAATTTGTATATAGACAATGTTCTAGCGCATACTTTCATGTAATCCATGACGTTTCTGTACCTACTTACCAAATACGTGTTTAAGGCAGCAACATAAAATGGTTCTCATAATCATAGACTTTGGTGGAAGCTCCCACTGTTTAACATTTTTGGATAAAGGTGAGTAGGCATTTTTGCATTTTTTGAGAATACAAAATTGAAACTGTTAAGTGTGCAAAACCTGAATCGAATTAACATACATAAAAAACAACCACTAGCGATGTTTTGAAACAACCGACTGTATTTTGAAAAACCAATTTTGTGTTGCAGCCTACCGTTACTTTAACTGACGTAAGACTTACTTTAAGTGCTTGATATCGACTCCATCAAATTGAGGAATAAATTGGGGAACATTTGGGTGTACATGCACGTACAAAGCTGCAAAAACCATAAGCGAAATTCTATGACTTGACTACTTCGACTTTGGGATTATTTTTGCCGAGAAGTTCAACATTTTCAAACCAACTTCTGATATACAACCGAACGCCATTAATATTGATTCGCAAGAGTAATTTCAACAGTATTTGTACGATATCTCTTGCCGAAACCTCATATGTTTTAATACTCCGGGGTGTGCACTGGAGCGTAAATTGTACAACAATAGGCCGTGCACAATGGCCAATTCAAGATCAACACACGGTCCGCCTTCACAGACTTCACAGACTTTGTGTGTGTGTGTGTGTATGTGTCAGTACAAAAGGCACGAGGGATTAGCGTGTTAATACTTCACCCGGAGGCGAGTCAAGGCAAACTTGACATTCGTGTCTGTGTTTAAAGATATAGTCCATCATTTGTAATTTGTGCATTTTGTTCGTTTGAAGCAACAAAAGTGTTCAAAATCTAATGAAGGATACTCAACAGCTTACCTGATGAAGTTTCAGCTCAGCTTCAGCTGTATATTCCGAGAAAAACAGCATTTTAGGATCTCAATTTCAAATCAAAAGTTGCTGAATCATGTTTTGAATTGTTTTGAATTGCAGCTATACGCGATGTCGCGCACTGATCCGACGAATTATAGCAACCGTGCGCACCTGTGCGCAGTGGCGTCGCCAAGGGGGGGCCAGGGGGGGCACGTGCCCCCCCCCCCCCTGGAAAACCTAGTGCCCCCCCGAGTGCCCCCCATCTGAGATTTGGGTTTGTAAAAAAATATATATATATTTTGTTATATTCAACTCCCATCATCTGAGTTGGTTAAATAGCAATTTCTGGAGATATCTTCAGATCGAATTTAGCATCAAATGTGGCACCATTTTGCATCTAGCCCATCCTCCGTATGCGAAAATTTTCCAAAGGGGAGGGGGGCACCCCCTCCCCTTAGACCCCTCCCCCAGGACGGCGATCCGTATCCACCTAAGTGCCCCCCATCAAATGCTGGTGCCCCCCCTGTGCCCCCCCAGACTGAAAAGTCTGGTGACGCCACTGCCTGTGCGTCGTGCCAATGCTTGCGCGCGCTGCATGCGCCGAATAACAAAACGAACTACTAACTTAAATTTTCCTACGGTGCGTCTTAAGACGCACAGTTGGAAAGGCCTTCTTTCGTTGATTTCTTCAAAATGATAGCTTGCCAGAAAGATTAATTTCACAGGGAGTTTAGTCCACTTACTATTTTTCAACCAAGTATGTTGTACAACAATAATACGCCAGTTACTTTTTCGGATGGCTGCAAATGATGGACTATAGCTTTAAAAACAGCCAGTGCGTGTTAACACATCCTCCGATGCAAACTGATTGTACACCATGGTGCACTCAAAGGCACTCAAATTTCCTTACAAAATGTAGGGTGATCGAATGAGACAAAAATATGTTTAGAATATATGGCTTGCTCCATTTCATGAAAATAACATGGGGATAAAGTACATGTTATTGACTAGTATTGACTGGATCCTGACTATATACTCCACAACACGTCTCACCATTGAAATGCGCCGAAACTACCAAATTGATGGAAATGCCATTAACATTCCACCGTAAACGCCGACAGCCGAGACACTTGATGAACAAGTAATTACTAACATCGGAAAACAACACAATCGAAGACACTGCGACTTAATCTATGCGCTTAATGGGCCTATATAATGAAAAACTAATCCCCTCGGAAGGCCACGTAGAATGGCAAGTAAGTAACCGTATCCAAGCACATCGGACAACCACTCAGTTTTAGACACACTTAAAGGGAAAATACAACATTTGCAAACATCGAAAAATAAAACTACCAAGTTGTTACGAAATACTAGGATGTTGGTAAATGACAGTCTAAAGCATCCTGTAAAATTATGGCACCTGGTGTGAAGTCATTTTCAAGAAAAATGGTACTTCTGTATACCTAACTATATTTCAACTACTGCTTTAAATGTACGGGTTTTTTTCAGTCCAAATTTTGTTTGCTATTCCATGTTCATGAACGGGTGTAGGCCAGCAAGACTGGTTCCCTTACCTTACAATATTATTTTCCGGCATTTTTGATCCATTTCATCTTTAGTGGAGTCAGGGAACCAGACTACTACAAGTTTTTCTTGGTTTTTCAAGCATTTTCGAACTCAAAACTTCAAACATGTCAGTGCAACAAAATGTGATCTAATACTAACCCCCCAAATAGTTCATTTCTGAAAATTACAGCAAAAGCCAATGATGTACATTCCCTTTAAAAAAGACAATGAAAATTCAATGCATCGCGAGGACGCACGCTTCACGGTACACGACTTCATAATTTCGATAATGGTCGCCAATGTCGCTCAAAATAACTAAGAAGAGAAAATTATATCTGAAGGCCACACAGTGTGCAGACTATGAAGTTAGTGCAATTTTGTGTATATGCCTAAATACACTTGTCTTGTGGGGAAACGGCATTTACTAGACTTTTCAGGCTTGGCATGAGTGTATCGGCTTTCAATTTTAAATTTGTGACCAGAACAGCAAAGACCTCAGAGGAAAACTTTAAGAAATGCAATTTCTTTCTTCATCTCACTTTATTCCCCCCCCAAAAAAAAACCAATTACAACTAGCCGTATTTGCGTTGTATACATTGTCAATATTGAAGTGAAAATTCCCAAATTTCATGTATTATAAGTCTCCCATTTACTCTTAAGGAGACATCTGATAGCGTGGATCAATTGCAGTAAATGCTTTTGTTTTCTTCAGATGAGTGGAAGAACATGCTCTTTTAATACACACTTCATTGGTGTATCAAATTTGATTGTGTTTCTAAGCAAAAAAAACCATTAATCCAGGTCACTTTCTTTTTGACTCGCCCTGTACTCATGGGACTGATACTCAAACTCGTACTAAAGAAAAACATCTGGTACTCACAGGTTAATAGCCATGAGTACCTTAACTCAGAGATGTTGTTCAGTCCCTTTTCTGAGTCTAACAAATGTTCTCAAACCTAAAGTCGTGTTGAAAATTAAAGCTAAGAAACTGTGTAGTTCTTGTGGTTTTCGATTAGTCGGGTAGAAAACTAAGCATGTGGACCGAAGCATGCTGTCCTTTTTTTTTGTGGAGGGGGGAGGGGTAGGAGGGGGGGGTCACCCGAACTATGCCCTTGCTTGGGGACTAGGAAAAGAACTTGAATGCAACACTTAATTGCACTCAGAAAAACTGGAAATAATCATGAAATCCACTAGTGTTCTTAAGAGTAAAAGAAAACAAAATCTTGTGCAACTTAGTCCTCATTTTGATGGAGTGGGTCACTTGAAGTCTGGATCCTAATTGATGTGTTCTTGTACCGCATGTGCCTTTCTACTGCGAAATGTATTTTACCGAAATGTATTTTACCGTAACTTATGTATTTGAAAGTCTGTATTAATATTAAAAAAAATTAAAAACTGTACATGTTGTATGGAATATAAAGTACTGTAACGCAAATGAGCGAGATTTACTGTGGTGCGAGCGCGGGCAAGCAATCATTGTCCTACTATAGAGGGCGCCAGAGCGCACTGCGCTCGTTGCACACATTCAGCGCGCGAGCGGCAGTGCGTGTTCAGAGATCGTTTGGGACGCGCGTTTCGCCGAATAGAAAACGAACTACTAACGGAAATTTCCAACGGTGCTTCTTAAGACGCACCATTGCGGAAAGGCCTTCTTTTGTTGATTTCTTCAAAATGACGGCTTGCCAGAAAGAATAATTTCACAGGGAGTCATTTAGTCTCCTTACTTTCTTTCAACCAAGTATGTTTGCAACAATAATTACGCCAGTTACATTTTTTGGATAGCTGCAAATGATGGACTCTGGCTTAAAAAAAATTCCATTAATGCAATTCCAAAAATTCAAATTTTCAAGGCAGGTTTAAGATGGTAGAAAAACTGACCGTGAACACCTTGACTTAAAATCCAAACATACCAAATTAGTAAGTTAAACGAAAGCATGAAAGAAAGAGAGAAAAGGTAACAATTGATATATTGGATATATTGAAATGTTTCTTGTACGCGTTAACTGTACTTTATTTTATTCTATTGATGTATTTTATCACTGGACAATCACGTACAATTCGTATATAGACAATGTTCTAGCGCATACTTTCATGTAATCCATGGCGTTTCTGTACCTACTTACAACATACGTGTTTAAGGCAGCAACATAAAATAGTTCTTCTGATCATAGACTTTGGTGGAAGCTCGCACTGTTTAACATTTTTGGATAAAAGTGAGTAGGCATTTTTGCATTTTTTGAGAAAATAAAATTGAAACTGTTAAGTGTGCAAAACCTGAATCGAATTAACGTACATAAAAAAATAACCACTAGCGATGTTTTGAAACAACCGACTGTATTTTGAAAAACCAATTTTGTGTTGCAGCCTACCGACACTTTAACTGACGTAAGACATACTTTAAGTGCTTGAGATCGACTCCATCAAATTGAGGAATAAATTGGGGAACATTTGGGTGTACATGCACGTACAAAGCTGCAAAAATCATAAGCAAATTTCTATGACTTGACCACTTCGACTTTGGGATTATTTTTGCCGAACATTTCGATTTTCGCAAAAGGCAACATTTTCAAGCCAACTTCTGATATACAGTTGAACGCCATTAACATTGATTGGCAAGAGTAATTTCAACAGTATTTGTACGATATCTCTTGCCGAAACCTCATATGTTTCAAGACTCCGGGGTGTGCACTGGAGCGTAAATTGTACAACAATATGCCGTGCACAACGGCCAATTCAAAATCAACACACGGTCCGCGCCTTCACAGACTTCAAAATGGCACGAGGGATACGTGCACCCGGAGGCGAGTCAAGGCAAACTTGACATTCCTGCCTATGTATACATGTACAAAAACAGTCAGTGCGTGTTACCACATCCTCCAATGCAAACTGATTGTACACCATGGTGCACTCAAAGGCACTCAAATTTCCTTACAAATGTAGGGTGATCGAATGAGACAAAAATATTTTTGAAATATAGGGCTTGCGCCATTTCATAAAAATAACATGGGGATAAAATACATGTTATTGACTAGTAACTTTGAAGATTTCACGTGATTTGCATACTCAGCCGCGGATCCAGAGGAGGGAGTTCTGGGGTCGACCCCCCCCCCCCCCCCAGTTCCTGGATCCGCCCCTGACTAGTCTGCCCAACACGTCTCACCATTGAAATGCGCCGAAACTACCAATGGAAATGACATTAACATTCCACCGCAAACACTGACAGCCGAGACACTTGATGGACAAGTAATTACTAACATAGGAAAACAACACAATCGAAGACACTGTGCATTAATCTATGCGTTTAATGGGCCTATATAATGAACAACTAATCCCCTCGGAAGGCCACTTAGAATGGCAAGTAAGTAACCGCATCCAAACACATCGGACAACCACTCAATTTTAGACACGCTTGAAAATTAAATGAAAATTAATGAAAATTCAATGCATCGCGAGGACGCATGCTTCACGGTACACGACTTCATTTGATAATGGTCGCCATCTAGAGACATCTGATAGCATGGATCAATTTCAGTAAATGCTTTTGTTTTCTTCAGATGAGTGGAAGAACATGCTCTTTTAATACACACTTCATTGGTGTATCAAATTTGATTGTGTTTCTAAGCAAAAAAACCCATTAATCCAGGTCACTTTCTTTTTGACTCGCCCTGTACTCATGGGACTGATACTCAAACTCGTACTAAAGAAAAACATCTGGTACTCACAGGTTAATAGTCATAAGTACCTTAACTCTGAGATGTTGTTCAGTCCCTTTTCTGAGTCTAACAAATGTTCTCAAACCTAAAGTCGTGTTGAAAATTAAAGCTAAGAAACTGTGTAGTTCTTGTGGTTTTGGGGACTAGGAAAAGAACTTGAATGCAACACTTAATTGCACTCAGAAAAACTGGAAATAATCATGAAATCCACTGGTGTTCTTAAGAGTAAAAGAAAAAAAATCTTGTGCAACTTAGTCCTCATTTTGATGGAGTGGGTCACTTGAAGTCTGGATCCTAATTGACGTGTTCTTGTACCGTGCATGTGCTCTTGAATTGCGAAATGTATTTTACCGAAATGTATTTTACCGTAACTTATGTATTTGAAAGTCTTTATTAATATTTAAAAAAAAACAATAAAAAACTGTACATGTTGTGCGAGCGCGAGCAGGCGCGAGCAAGTAATCATTGTCTAACTATAGAGGACGCGCTTCGCCGATAAAAAACGAACTACTAACGGAAATTTCCAACGGTGCTTCTTAAGACGCACCATTGCGGAAAGGCCTTCTTTTGTTGATTTCTTCAAAATGACAGCTTGCCAGAAAGAATAATTTCACAGGGAGTCATTTAGTCTCCTTACTATCTTTCAACCAAGTACGTTTGCAACAACAATTACGCCGGTTACTTTTTGGATAGCTGCAAATGATGGACTCTGGCTTTAAAGAAAAATCCATCAATGCAAGAGTGCCATCAAGAGCGCCCTCATTTCGATGGTGGGTGCCACCTTGAAGCCTCGGATCGAGTGCGATCATTGCTCTCCGTCTTACTATAATGGAGATCAATGGGTGCGATGCACAAACGCCGGTACATCGCGTGCGCATGTCAAGATTTGACGATTCAGTTCAATTCCACTTCAAATTTCAATTCAATTCACCTTCACATTTGCAGATTGTGACAAGGACTAACGTAGGAGATTATCTAACACAGATCTATATGGAAACAATATGGTAACAAGGTTAAAATCTGATTTTTCCTTTCAGTCAAAAAGAAAATCTGAAATTGGACTTTATTAAAATGAAAGATGGCTGTACCATAAAACACGGAGCAGTTGGAGGTTTTGAAATCGTGGAACTTAGTGGAGAAGAAATTAATTCATGAACCATTCGCTCGTACTATCGTGGACTGCATTTAGTGATGATGATCTTTTTGGGTTGGAATTGTCTCCCGAAAGTCATCCACAGAAATACGTCCCCCCCCAAAAAAAATACCTCGGAGAGTTGTATTTTTTCTGAATGGGGGGGGGGGGGGCGGTCAGTGGCGTAGCCAGGCATTTTTCAGGGGGGGGGGCGCTGGGGGGCTGGAACATTTCATGGGGGGGGGGCATCATGTAGATCAATGATAAGTTTTTTAGAAACTCAAATCTCAGTGGGGGGCGACTGGGGGGCGACAAGGTTTCATGGGGGGGGGGGGCTGTCGCCCCACACGCCCCCCCCCCCCCCCCACGTGGCTACGCCACTGGGGGTGGTCAGTGACGTTTATGGGTGCACACCGGTAAATCGATCCGCCAAGCTCATGAATAAAAGTTATACCCTCAAAATATTCTATATTAGAGAGTTCTGAGCGCCGTAAAATTGGGGAATTGAAGAGATATGGTAATGAACCTCTGGCCCGGACTTGGGGCTTCCAATTCTGAACATTTTGGATGCTATTGGGCTCGAAAGTGGCGCTATTTTGCCATGTTGTGGAGGGATCGTTTTTCAAGATGGCTACTTATCCGCTTTAGGGAAAATAGGGGTCGTCTTCTTTGGGTGAAAATATCTCGAAAAGTCAATGGTCAACCCACCAAAAATTGAAAAGAAAACGAAAGATGACATGTTGATTATCATTTTTCTGTGCAGCTTGAATACCTGTGAGAGTTTTTAGTATTTTTAAAAGAATTTTGAAGTATGGGCATTTAGCACTAGTGTCTATGGGAGTTTATTTGCAGGTATGCATCCTTATTTACTGGTCTGCATTTTGGCTAGAGCGCCCTCCATAGTTTATATTCATTTAATTGGAGCAGGTGTTGTATGAATTATTCAGTGCATTCTAAAGAGCTCATTTTGCTTTCGTATAAAAAAAAATAGATGGTGCCCTTTTTAAATAAATAAGATCACAATAGTCCTATGAATTGTGGAAAAGGGGTCCTCTTTTATTCACTGAATACGTTGTAAAGATACCCAGTTGGGAGTTTATTATCGCAATAATTAGGTCACTGTTATTATTGTCGTCACTTGATGAATATTCATAAAGTACATTTCAGCTCAGCAATGATGGCGGACCGGCAACACAGGTCTTATTTTACACACTACAAGTGGCAATTTTATTTCTTTTTCGCCAACTCTTCGGCAATGGTTTGCTACCTCCACTCAGACGACACGCCAGTGAATATTTGTACACCATGTCTAGTGGAGATATGCAGCATGTGGGGCCTTACAAACTGGAGAAAACCCTGGGAAAAGGGCAGACGGGTAAGTCAGAATTGTCAGCAGAATGAAAACCATTAAGGATTCATTTTTATTGTGGGGGAGGGTGGAAATCATGGTCCTTTGAAGAAAACTAAAGTGTTGAGTTTTGCATCGTGTTATTGACATGTTAGTCGAAGAATATTATTTATCAGTCTCATAAACATTCTCAAATATATTTTTAAATTCAAACAATATCCTGACAAGAATTAGAAATTTGGAAACAGATTTTCGGTTGTTGTTACATCACCCCTGTTAAGTTTATGTGTTTGGCCTAACTAACCCACCCTATAAACCCGACCGACCCTGTCAAAAATCAGGGATCCAAACGTGATCAAATTTTGCTTGTTTGTGCTTTTTTTTTTATACGAACATACGTGTACATTATTTTTTCAATAATTTCTTCTCATTTATAATTTCACAAATACTGACAAATATTTTTTCATTGCTTGGACAAAGAAAACAAAGTCATGTATGCATAATTTAATAATCTTGACATGATAATGATTTCGTCATGATAAGACTAAGTCTAAGTATGATTACCTTGTGCGTGTCCGAACGTGCGTTGGCCATGGTGTTGTCCAGCATGAAAACCCTCTTTGAACAAAAACACTTCAAACTGAAAGACGGTTAAAAAGCACACACACAACCCGACGGCAGCTATAATTACAAACACAGTGGCCTTCGGCACAAAGGCAACACCAGCCATGTCTCAAACGGCAATCGTCTGGGACGAAATCAACAAATTCTGGAGAATTTCCGGTGTAGACGACGCTGAAAATAACCCGCTAAGTTCTAACAATTCATAATGTAGGACGCCACCAAGCGTTTGCCTCGAAGATAATGAGGTTATTCAACCGCGGGTCAATATTAGCACACTGGACACGATTCTCAAGATTCATCCAATAAAAATCCCAAGAATTACCAAGGCACTGGAAAACTGTACAACACGCATTTAAAAGTGGTTGTGGCGTGTGCTTGAACAAAAAAAAGTTATTACAAAAAACTGTGTGTGCCAGTACACTAACAAAATTGAAAAAAATAACAAAGCAACGCGAGATTGTTTGCGGTTACAAAATATGCCACAATATTAAAAGTTGTTTTGCGGTTAATGAAAAAAAAATCATAAAATCCCAAGATTTGGTGAATTTTTTATAAAAATTTCCAAGTTCCCAAGGTCTTGCCCGAATTAGGAGTGGCCACGTGCACGCTGGTCTGAAGGAGAGCTTGCACTTGCAGCCAGAGTAAAACTTCTAGAGACGCGGCTATCTCATGGGCGTTGCGAGGGGGGGCGAGGGGAAAGTGGGGGGGGGGGGGGGGTGCGCTCCCCCCCCCCCACCCGGACAAGCCCCCAAAAAGAGGCACGAAATCCAAGTTGTTAATTTAATGGGTTGAAGGGGGGGGGGACAAATGTCCCTGCCCACCCTCGAAAAAAAAAAAACCGGTAAAATGCTTGAAAATAATTATAGGGATTTGGGGAAATGTGCTTTGCTCCCGCTATCGCTAGAAAAAAATCCTGGCGACGCCCATGCTCGTTCTTCGCGCTTGTTGGGAATGGTTTGTCATGAATAATAATACGTGCCTTAAAGTGGCGCACCCAGGATTTGGGGGGGAGGGGTTTCAAAAAATGTTGCCCAAATTGATTTTTTTTTGGGGGGGGGACTATTTTGACGTTGGTGGCGCCACGAAAATAGGCCACATACATATCACCAAGGTGAAATCGTGGGACTAAAAACAAATTACCCCCCCCCAAAAAAAAAAATTTAAAAAAATTGACAACCTCTTGAGGGGGCAAGCCCCCCCCCCCCCCGGTGCGCCACTGCTGACGTATTATTCGACTATTGTATGTAACATTATTATTAATCAACGGTCAAACAACCCACTTGTGCCCAGTAGAAAGACGCTCCCCGTAAACTAGAACCTTGTAAATTGACATTTGGATTACAACATTAATGTGGTATGTGGGTTTACAAACGAAATAAGACTAACAAGGCTGAGGATTGAACGACAAGAGTTCTTCTATGATGATTCTCAATTTGCATTTTAAATCTGTATAAATTAGATTTGCCTATTTTCCTTTATTTATGAATTTCATGTAGGCATATAGGCCTATAATTCAATGGAATGGATTTATATATTTCTATATATTCTCCATAACTGTCCAGTATGCGACGGCTGCATGTACAAAAAAACCCACATAACAAGCAACTACGAATTTAACGAAAGCACGGGCCTACTCGTTTCAGCCCCTTAAGATTCATTGCTGTTCATTCGTCTTTTCAAGGATCTGCTGATTAAGGCCTAGTGATGTTAATTGCTTGCAAGGTTTTGGTGATTATTGCAAGACTTATAATGACATAGACGTTAATCATTTTCCACTTCGTTAGTTGGAGTTTATTCCATATTGTGGAAAGCATTCATTATTGTCAAGCATTCATTGCCAAGGATCCAATATTGCCGTACGCATGCGTTACAATAGCTGTATGCGTTTCTAATTAACGTCGCACCCATTTTGTGGATTATGACGGATATTTTCCACTTCAGTTGAAGGTTCTGTATTTTTTCAACTCTTTCTTTAAAATCACAATTAAACCGGTATTAGTAACAGTACATTGGGAGCGACTCGCGCGCATTCCAAAATAACGCCCCTCCCACAGGGAGGGAGACTCGACCTGAAGTTTGTTCCCTTTCCTGATTGGCCGGCAATGACGTCAACCTGTTCGATTGTCTGTGCCTCAAGTTCATGGCCCACAGCGTGCTCAAATACTGAAGATTTTGCTGGCGTGCAAATCGTGATTTGGCCGGCGTAGGTAATTTCGGACCGATTTACTGGTCTGCAACCGTAGCCCACTCCGTGATATACGATAAAGTTGACGGATTCTCGTTCATTGCTTCTGCCGCGAGGATCATCGCCGATGGAGTAGCAGCGGCGTTTCGCGCTTGGTTCCAAGTTCAGGCCTGTTTGTGTACAGGCTATTCATGTGTATACGGTTGTTGTTTATTTCGAGTTGTGTGCGAGTCCCTGATAAATATAGAAAGACCAACCCAACGGATTTTTGCTCGGAATCAGTCACTGCATCTTGGAGAATGGACGGAGGAACAGCTTTGGTTCTGATAGTGTCAGCAATGGCAGGTAGGCTTGAGATTTTATGGTAACTTTTTCTTTTATGTATAATGAAGGAGTTACGGAAGAGAAAAGCTGTCGGGCTAATCAGAGACCGAAGCTATAATTCCGGGAGCGCAATTTCACTACGCTCAATAGCTTCCAATGACATTTTCAAGCTATACATGTACATGATTTGTTTTTGGAAAACGTGCATAACTTTTGATGGCATGTATCAATTTCAGTATTTTTTTCAGATGAGTGGGAGAACATGCTCGTTTAATAAAATTAGTGTAGCAAATCCGGTTGCTTTTTAAGAAAAAGAAATCTTTAATCCGGGTCAGTTCCATTTTGACTGATAGGCCTACCCATAGCTGTATACCGATAAAGGGTATTTGCAGTTTCATGGCTCAACCAACGAAGGACCGTATTTTTCACTCCTATCATCAATTTGAATGAACAAAAACAAAAATAGCCATCTGTATTTTTAGAAGAAAAAAAGAGTTGACTTGTTCCTCACATTCAAATTACAAAATCTCACGGTAGAAATATCGTTTGTCTGGATCAAATGGTTAAAATATCGTTAGTATTTGAATGCCTGCATAACTGTGTAATCTGTAATTCTCGCTCATCTCTCGTAATTTCCAATGGCAATAAATGGACAGCTATAAAAGTGGATTCTTTTGGTACAGTTGACTGATAGCATATGAATCAATTTCAATAATTCGTGAGTTTTTTCCTGATGAGTGCAAGAATATGCTCTTTAAAGATCGACATGCTTCATTGGTGTATCAAATGTGATTACTTTTTGAGAAAGAAAAGTATTTCAGGTCACTTTGTGACTTACCCTGTATTGTACCATGTTCGCTAGCCAGGGAAATCCTGCACTTGTGCACGAGTAAAATGACCAGGGCTAGTGATGGTGTCGTGTACATGGGCGTCACCAGGATTTTTTTTTAGAAAGGGGCAAAGCACATGTTTTCCCCCGAAAATCCCGGCCTACTTTGCCGGCATTTTCCCGATTTATCATTTTTCGAGGGTGTCAGGGACACCCCACCCCATTACATTAACAGCAAAATGACTCCACGCCTCTTCCCCCCCCCCCCCCTTTCTCTCTCACATTTTTTTATTTTCTAGTTAGGAAAGGCCCCCCCCCCTTACCTCTCTCGCAACGCCTATGTCATGTACCTAATATTGAATTCCCAGAGTACATTTCCGCCGTTAAGGCTTGACACAGGCGTACGAGTAGTTTAGTGGGAAGAAGGGGTTATCGTGCACCCTCGGAAATCAACTTCTAATTTACGTTTTTAGATCAGAAAAATGCGTTAAATAGGATTTGATAAGTTAAACAAAAAATCAAAAAATGTCCCACATATTGTTTCTATGCAAACTAGTGCCGCCATTACCAAACAAAAAATCTATTTGTCACTGTATCTCATCCAATATTGCAGATAACTGAACGAATAAGGTTTATAAACCCATGTTTTCTGGGTCAGAGATCACAATAAAACAATTCTGGAAGTGACCACATGTGTCTGTGGCATAGGAATATGCAAATTGGTGCCGCTAATAACAAAAAAATCATGTTTTTGGCATATCTCGGCAAATATATGGCATATAACTACACAAGTAAGGTGTCTCAACCCATGTTTTGAGGGTCAAGTATCATTAGAAGACCCTTCACGAACCTCAAGTAATGTGTGTCCTAGGCAGGTACATATGTAAATTCTAAAGTGCCGATCTATCAGAAATGGATTTTTATCCAATAAGTTGCACATAACTACACAAGTAAGGTGTCTAACTTGGGCCTTTCTTGAATATTGGCGTCAATATTGGCGTCAATATATACGTGCGATGTACCTTTAAAGCCACCATAATGAAGATGAGAAATGCTGGTTTCAAGATGTAACATTCAAGTGTGCGCGCGCACATCGGACACTGGCGGGAACGATTTTCGTTTCACATAACAAAAGTACTGTAGGCTTTGACGCTCAATTTTGTGTCACACAAATTCCTTATGTGATGTTTTGATTTCGTCCCCGAACATCGCCAAGCTCAATTCTCAATTTGGATTTCAGAAAGCCACCACTAGATCTCAAATAAGGTTCAGTATAATTCATTTTTAGCATACCGATTAGTCTTGAATTTGTGAAATTCGTCTTGTGTAGCAATCGGCGTTGAATTGAAAAAGCAAATTCGTTTTTGTCATTCATTTTAATGTTTTTGTCATTACATTTCGTTTCTGGTGACTTAAAACACGATTAGAAAATGCGCATAATCTTTAGACTTGTTTGGAGAATAATTTGTGCGCATTAAAATAATGAGTATTTCAACATAATCATATTTCCTTATATGCATACATAAAAGTAGTAAAATTTTGGAATTTTTTTTTCTGTGTTTCACAATTAACAATATACATTTCACAATATGGACTTTACTTATGACATGGACACTAAACATTCAGGTCAAACGCCTTTCTAATGTTTCTTTTGATAGACATACCTTATTTCTGTTGTTTTTAAAGGGTAACATTAACAGTAGAAAGACGCTCCCCGTAAACTAGAACCTTGTAAATTGACATTTGGATTACAACATTAATGTGGTATTATTGCAAGACTTATAATGACATAGACGTTAACCATTTTCCACTTCGTTGGTTGGAGTTTATTCCATATTGTGGAAAGCATTCATTATTGTCAAGCATTCATTGCCAAGGATCCAATACTGCCGGGCGCATGCGTTACAATCGCTGTATGCGTTTCTAATTAACGTCGCGCCCATTTTGTGGATTATGACGGATATTTTCCACTTCAGTTGAAGGTTCTGTATTTTTTCAACTCTTTCTTTACAATCACAATTAAACCGGTATTAGTAACAGTACATTGGGAGCGACTCGCGCGCATTCCAAAAAAACGCCCCTTGTTTGTTCCCTTTCCTGATTGGCCGGCAATGACCGGCAATGAATATTTCTGTTGTTTTTAAAGGGTAACATTATGAAGATGTTTGATCTTTTGTGCTTAATTCCCATGTGCTTAGCTAAGAGCGTATTGTGAGAGTTCTTTTCCTGGTCTAATGTTAATTGTCCAAAAAAATAATCAAAACTTACAGCTAACTACTTTAATTTCTGAGGAAATATTTGATACAAATTCCTTTAAATAAGTCCAAAGATTGGGCTTATTGTTAATATAGGTTTTCCCAGTTATTTTAACACTTGTGTCACACACATTCCTTATGTTGATACTTTAATTTCGTCCCCGAACATCACCAAGCTCAATTCTTAATTTGAATTTCAAAAAGCCACCACTAGATTTCATTTAAGGTTCAGTATAATTCAAATAGTTAGCATTCCAATTCGTCCAAAATCTTTGAAATTCGTCTCGTGAAGTAATCGGCGTTGAATTGACAAAGCTTATTCGTTTTTTGTCATTCGTTTTCATGTTGCTGTCATTACATTTCGTCCCTGGTGACTTAAATCGCATACGATTAGAAAATGCGCCCAATCTTTATACTTATGTGAAGAATTATGCGTATTAAAACAATGATAATTCAGCATATATTTCCTTATATGTATAAATGAAAGTAGTTAGCTGTAAGGTATGAATTTTTATTTCTGTGTTTCACAATTAACATTAAAATCAGGAATTTCACAATATTGTGGCGCGCTCGGATCGTCCGTCTATGGATAAGAATCAATTGCTGCAATGGGAGGTTCAACAGTTGAAAGCTGAGCTACGGCGGAACTTAAGAGAGTCTCTCGAACACAACCCTGAGACGCTGTACCTCTTCCTCCACAGTCTTCCCAAAGACAATCACATCATCAAGATAAATCAAGAGGATGTCCCACTTGAGACTAGCCATGACCTTCTCCATTAGTCTTTCAAATGTCGCCGGAGCATTGCAAAGGCGAAAGGCATGCATTTCCACCTATACAAGCCGTTGCGAACAACAAAACTCGACTTCTGGCTGGCGTCCCTATCAAGGGCAACCTGCCAATAGCCCGAGGCCAAATCGAGTGTGGAAAACCATTGAGCTCCTCCTAACGCATCCAACGTCTCATCTATCCTGGGAACAGGGTAGGCATCCTAGATGGTACATGCGTTAAGGCCCCTATAGTCGACACAAAATCGCTTCGTACCATCTTTCTTCTTGACCAAGACAACGTTGGCAGCCCAAGGACTATCCGACGGCTCGATGACACCCTTCTCCTCAAGATCACGGACTTGCCTCACGATCTCTTGTTGATTACAACTCGGGTGACGCCAAGGCCTCTCTTTAATTGGCCCCGCACCGCCCGTGTTAATGTGATGCTCCACAACCTCGGTCCGACCAATAGCGTGCTCACCCTGAGAAAACACATCATTATACTCCGACAGACACTTCATCACCTGATGATGATCCTCATCCCTCAGAAACCTCACGCTTCTACTGTACAGGTCCCGTAGATGTTCAGGGAGGTTACCCTCAACCTCGCCTCTTCTAAAGGGAATATCATGACTACGGTCAACCTCAGCCTGACAGACCATCCCTACGGTGGTAACCCGCCGCACGACGCGCTTCTCCATACAAGGGTTAAGCACCCGTAGCGGCAACACGTCCAAGTCGACCTCAACCAGTGACCTAGCAAGACCTAAACCTCGCTGTGCTAACTCACCACCACCCTCCACAGGCTCAACAAGAACAGGACCCTCAACAACCTCACACAACCTTGAAATGGTGCCGGGCACCACAGCCTCATGGCCAGAGGGAATCTCCGTAGTCTCAGTGACAACTACCCTCCCCACAAACGACTCACCAGCACTATTAGTGCATTTAATGTGCTCACCATTTAACCTCAGTTGAAGAGAATGCAGATCCAAACTCGCACCCATGGGCAACAGGAATGTCATCCCCAGAATTCCTGAATACGGGACGTCGGCAAAGATCACCTTCGCAGTGGCTACTGTCTTCCCTATCTGTACCTTCACCCAGGCAGCCCCAACCACTGCCAACGGACTACCATCAACCTGCTCCACCTTCAGTCCTGTCTCCAAAATTGGTCTCTGTTCCCGTGGAATTTGGTGATACACTATGCTGCTCACCACAGTGTCGGTCGACTCGGTATATTTTGCCTTTCCCCCACCAATGGGGCCTGCGACCACTACTTGGTCGCTTGCCCCACCTGGGGGTCTCTTCTGACTACAACCTCATGTGGGCTCAGTGAACTTTCCAGCCTGCCCGCGAGCCCGCCGGTCGGCTCGACGGCGTTTCCCTGCTCGGAACCTTGCTTCGGCCGCGGCCCCTTACATGCTCGCCGGAAATGACCTAGTTCACCGCAGTTATAACACTTCTGATCACCTCGCTCCTTCTTAGGAGTTTTAGGTGATCTCGACGGAGACACTACCTTCTCAGTTTCCCCACTTTGCTTCTGCTTCGACAACCCAGAAAACAATGACTCGACCATGGAACACACCCTCTTTTCGATGGCGTGCCCCATCTCCTCAAGCCTATCCTCCGGACTACTGTCGAGTGCTCTGGCAAACTTGGTCGGCTTGTTATCTTGCCTCCGCTGCTGCTCAACTCTTTCAAAATTCTCAGTTTCCAGTGCCGCCCTAACAGCTTCATCAAGACCCCTGGGACGGGCTCGGTGAATGCCCTGCCGCACTGACTGACTCTCTACAGCATCCATGAAATGATTCTTGGCAAGCCAATTCCTGGCTTCTTCCTGTATCTCAGGATAAGCCTTCACCGTCAACTCTCTAATAGCGTGACCCAACTCACGAAGAGTCTCCTTTGGTTTCTGCCGACGATGCCGTAAATCCACCAAAAAGTTCTCAGCTTGTTGACTATGCCCAAACCTCTGCTCTAACAACTTCACAATCTCACCATAGGTGTGCACGCGACCAGATGGTGCACCCTCACCAATCAACCTCAGTGCACTACCCTGTAAACTTGCGGAAAAGTACTTGACAGCCTGCAAATCGGTCCGTCTATGGATAAGGAATTACACCCACACCAACAAGAGCTCACTATCCCACAGATATATTTAATGACCTTACATGCGCACAGTGAGCGGTTATACGCAAATAAGGGGGGACAACGTCACGAACGGAGGATTCAAGTCCTAGGCCTGTCCGTTTGTTGGAAATATTCGTACGCTAAAGGAATACCAATTCACGTGGCAAGCAACCTAGAGGTGACCAGGGAACCTCAATAAACCTCACTACACATGTGTCTTAGAGAACAAGAAACAACTCTTTATTTGGTCTAATACACAGGCTTAAAGTTCAATGAGTGGCAAATAAACCTCGCAGAACAACGTTCCCCGCTGCTCTAGGTTTATCCCTATAAAGTAAGCCTTTGCTTACAACAACCAGCCTAACCAGGTTCTATGTAATTAACCTCGTCGATTATCTAGAAAGATTATCCCACAGTGGCAAGAACCTCACTGTGCACACCCAGTGCGAACAACAGCAACACGTTATGAACTGCACAAACTGATCAAGACTTTACCAGAGTAACCCTCACATGCAACCTAGCATACAGAAATCACTGGGCTCAGGTTACGGAGCGCGGTTTATAATCCCGAGGTGACTCCTGGCGACAAAGGTCGACAGGCGACAGGCAACCCAATTCCCGACCAGGGAATATTGCTGCACGTACCACACGAACCTTAGGTCCCCAGTCACCAGCTCAACCCACAGCAACCCAGGCTAATTTCCTCTTATAACAAAAGGTCTAGCTTGCTTATTATTACTCTAAAGTCTCAATCCGCCCTTGACTTGCACGCCGCGTTGCCCAAACTTTCTCTACGTCTACTAGCTACGCACGAGGTTTACTCGGAATCGGAGCTCAACGCTAAGTTTCCACTTATCGATGTTCACACAATGGCGTCTTTAGACGGACTGCCTATAAATCTCCGACTACGCGCTATACCCTACGCACGACGTCGGGGAACCAGGTGAGCCAAGGTAAACTCGCACCAGTCCACCGACTGTTTCGCCACAATATACACTTATGACATGGACACTAAGCATTAAGTTCAATGTTGTTCTTGGATAGACATCATACCTTATTTCTGTTGTTTTATCTATAAACATATATAACATTACGAAGGTGATTGATCTAAATGCTTAATTTCCGTATGCTGTAAAACAAAGAGCACATTGTAAAAGTTCAATTTCTAATTTCAATGTTAATTGTCAAAGAAAACTCAAAACATACAGCTATACTTGTTTAAATATTTGTTAAAATAATTAAAATTTAATTAATGCAAAAACGAGTCCATAGATTGGATACATTAATCCAAACGTTTTAAGTCACCAAAGACGAAATGTAACGACAAGAACATCAAAAAGAATGACAAAAACGAATTTGCTTTGTCAATGCAACGCCGATTGCTTCACGAGACGAATTTCAAAGATTTTGGACGAATCGGAATGCTAACAATTTGAATTATACTGAACCTTATATGAAATCTAGTGGTGGCTTTTTGAAACTCAAATTTAGAATTGAGCTTGTCGATGTTCGGGGACGAAATTAAAGTATCGAAATAAGCAATTTGTGTGACACAAGTGTTAAAATAACTGGGAAAACCTATAGTAACGTTTTAGGTCACCAGAGACGAAATGTGAAGACAACAACATTAAAACGAATGACAAAAAAAAAACCAATTTGCATTATCAATTCAACGCCGCTTTGCTACACGAGACGAAATCACAAATGTAAGACGAATCGGTATGATAAACATTTGAATTATTCTGAACCTTAAATAAAATCTAGTGGTGGCTTTCTGAAATCCAAATTGAAAATTGAGCTTAGCGATGTTCGGAGACGAATTTAAAGCATCGATAGAGGGAATTCGTGTCATACAAGTGTTAAAATGACCGGGAAAACCTATATTTAGATTCAAGTGTTTTCCAACTTTTGACAGGGATGTGATTAATACCATTTCTTGTAGGATTACAGAACATTTTGATAAAAAGCCTTCTAACTGGTGAAATAAAGATGAGTGTTACTTCGTGAAAATATTGCCTATTCAGAGTAAATGAAAATCGATCAGTTCTGTAAAATAAGCGCGCATACAAGTTCACTTGGGTGTTACTTTGTGGTGTCACTCTGATGGAGTAGGACGCCTAAATGACTATTTAGATGATTTGTTACTACTTCGAAATGACAAATCTTCCGGAAAGTCCTGAAAATTGCCGGGGGAAAACACATTAAGCTAAGTTTAGCTACCACTTATTTTCACAACGGTAATAATTGAAATCGTTGTCTTAATTCAAAGCCATCCTTGTTGGCGTGGAGAGCCAGCAGAGGGTGTGTTACTCCGGTCCCCCACCGGAACCTGATCCTGATAATCCGGATGACTGGATGAAGCAAGTCATGCAAGAGATACGTAAGCGTTGCCCAGGAAGGAGGAAACCTCCCCCAGCTGGCCATACTACGATGGTAAAAGAACCTACCCCAGCCGGCCACACTACCATGGGAAAGGAACCGACCACAGCTGGTCATCATGCTACCATGGGAAAGGAACCTACCCCAGCCGGCCACACTACCATGAGAAAGGAAACTACCCCATCTGGCCATACTACCATGGGAAAGGAACCTACCCCAGCCGGCCACACTACCATGGGAAAGGAATCTACCCCAGCTAGTCATACTACCATGGGAAAGAAATCTACCCTAGCTGGTAAATTACGCATCTCCTGACCCCAAACATCACCCTCCCTCAGGCTTGCCCGTCCGTTCTCGAATCAACCGTCAGCCAGAATGTGATATGGCGCCCAGTAGCATGCACTCTAAAATGTTCATTTGATATCATCCTACGCTTGGGGCGCTGTTCAACATACATATCCATGTACAACGTTAAATTTGTGCTGTATTGCCGCATTCTAAGTCCTTTGCAAGCACTTTTTATAACTGACCCCCCCCCCCCTCCCCTGACGTAGATGTGCCACTGCTGATGGGAACCCGTGCGATGAAAATATTCCCACTTGTATGCATATTTTTGTTCGTTTTATTGACAGCCGAGTGTCTGCACCCTCTTGGCATGGAGGATGGGACCATCCCCGATGATCGCATCACGGCGTCCTCGAAACTGACCCCAGCATTCCCTGCCAGCATGGCACGCCTGAACCAGGCCGACTTTGCATGGCTACCCGAGTAAGTATCATACAGGGGAAAATCATACCTGACACTTCCCACTCCATTTCAATTCTTTGATGCAAAACACTGAAACAAAACATAAGTATCAGAATGGTTAGGCAGGGGCGGATCCAGGAATTTTCGCAGGGAGGAATTTCACCACCACAAACTTTCAGTGGGGGCGCCGTTCCAATCCGACACCGGCACCAAAATGAATAAATAAAAGCGTGTTTGATGATCCAAAATTGCTTCCTAAACTGTTGTAATTCTGTCCTTTTTTACATACGGATCCGTGCGTTGTGGGGCTTTTGAGGGGGTTCAAAATAGCTGCTTTATACACAAGTCATAATAAATTACTCAGAATACCATCCCCACTTCCTTCAAAAGATTATGTGAAGCTCATCAGCCGATCCCAGCGTCCTGTTTGCATCGCCCGGTGGGTTAGAGCGAAGCATGGGCGGGTCTAGCAGTGCGATTATGTGTCTTTCAATGCTTTCACTGTTTCTCATCTCCCTTCTTTCTGCGTACAGTGTCAACGCCAATTCCTGGATCGAGGTGGACTTCGGTGAGTGTAGAAATGTGTCTGGTATCACCACCCAAGGCTGGCAGTTAGAAAGTGAAACCAGGTGGACGACAAACTACAAAGTGAAGTATCAGGAGAAGGCTTCGAGTAACTATGAATACGTGAAACATGGAAACGGATACGCCGTGGTAAATGTTTCCCTGTTTTGTTGCGTCTCACCCTGTCTTATATGCTGCCAATTTCGTGTATCGAATGTGCCATAACCATAAAAAAAAAATATAAACTGCTATTTTAAACTCTTGTCGGGACTAACCAAAGCCATTTTACATGTAGACTGTATAAACTCCGTACAACAGCCTCGTGTTGTTAACCCTGCGACGCGTTTACAAGAAATTTTTATCAGAAGACGCCAACTGCGTACCCTTGGTACTTCCCCCACTAAGCGAGACCCTATCCATGTCAAAACAACAAAAAGCCATGTGCCAGACAGTGTCCAGGCATTTGCCAGACAGTGCACTTAAAAGATAATTGATTGGTGGCTGCGGTTTGCGGCTACAAAGTGTTTGTTTATGTTTCAAGGTTGACTTGGCAGGAGGCCTGGTCGAAAGGTTGTTGTACGGCTCGGGTGAACCCCTGGCTGCAAAGTTCATTGATCCAGCTGATTTGGCATTGGTTGGGGATGAAGATGTTCATAGTGTGTTGTATTAAAAATTTTGAAAGAGCTATTTCCCCTTGAAATTACAGTAAACTAAATTTTTACGGAGTTTTCAACATATTAAGCCAGATTAAGAGTCATCGAAAACAGCCTTAAGAAAGTCCTTTGTTTACCCATGGAGATAGACCCAATGAACCGTTATGTATAACTAATGATAATCCTCAGTGGCCAGGGTAATTTAAAAAAAACGTGAAATTCCCCTTACAGGATTAGTAATATAATAGCCCCATGTAAGATATTAAGCAGCCTTATGTTTCGAAGGGCGATTTCTAAAGGTTACGTAACACTTAATTTTGAATGCAACTACATGTACACAGACATGTTCACGTTGGCAGGTGAAATCTTTGAAAATTAAATTTCTCCATTTTGGAAGACCATATCTTCATGCAACTTTCAGGATTTATTTCCCTTATAATGATCCAATGTGGGGAAAAAATGAAATGAAATTGAAAAGATATACCTGGCTACGTGGATATTTGAAAGTTTTAACACTGGCGTGGGCAATATTTGTCAATCTTCTCAAGCCTCACTAATATTGATATGGTTCATATCCATTATGGTGCGCAGTAGTAAATTTGGAGAAAGCCTCCTTCACGAGTTATTAATTGATGAATATCCCCCTTTTTGCCGGCTTCCATTGGTCAATACCGAGACCCTGCATGCCAAAACACGCCGAGTGACGCTAACGAATATGCATATATCTACCATACGTTATTGTGTCGTTTAGCCAAAATCGGTCAGCCGTAGCGTCTAGGGCGCTTTGCTGAACAGTGCACGCGGGTTTGGTCGGCAGAAAATCCTCGTTGAAATTTTCCTGGGAGATATATAGTTTACGGTGTAACACTAGTGTTTGCAACAACAGATTAAGCTGAAATTCGGCATATATTTAGATGATATACGTTTTCAACTACTTGTAAAAAAAAATTGAAGAAATTCCTAGAAATTTATATCAATGCATATATTTCAGGAAGTTTTCAAACGATTTCTTCCAGACTTGAAGGTCAGCTATACCAGTAACCAGTTTTGACGTTTCGGCATCGATGACGACGATTTTGTTTTCACTGACATAAATTGTAGATTTCTTTCTTTCGTTATATTTTAACATTTCAATCATACTGAGCATATTTCCTGAGAAACACAACGTTCAAAAGGCGACGTTTTTTTGTTGTGCGTGAATTTCACTGCTCCGCTATAGCGTCTAAGCACGTAATCGGATGAGCTTTGCCTAACATCGGCAGACCCTTTGCCTTAGCAACCAGTTGACTGTAAGTTAACATTCCGTGCATTAAGGTTTTAAATTTCCAGTGGAGCACTTCGTGGTCCTTTAGGGACTAAATTATGGACTGTGATGTAACATAGGTTTAAAATTGCGTGCGACATGGTTTAAAATGAATAATAACATCACCGACTGATTCGTAATTTTGTTTCACTAGGCGCTTTGTTCACAAGTACCCCCTCAGCAGCAAAGGAAGTACAGTTGGGGGTGATCGACCGACGCCATCTTGCCTGACTGCAATATTCATTTGCTGCATAAGCGCGGCCATTGTGTGTACATAGAACAATCCCCTGGTGTACGGGCGCCACACACAGTGCGCGTCAACCAGCGAAATGTCCCGCCCATGAGACGTCGTTGTTAGGTAAAAGGGCTCCCTCTTTTGGTAGCGCACGGAGCTCATAATGCATAACTTATGTAGAATCATTCAAACATTGTCACAGTGTTTATTTACATTTCAGGAGTTCGTCGGTAATACAGATGGCACCAGCCCGGTCACTAACATGTTCGATGGGAGTGTGGTGGCAACGTTAGTGCGCATTGAGCCTACCCAATGGAATTATGGGGTTGCTCTGCGGTTGGAGCTTCTTGGATGTCACCGTGATTAATATTCAGCCGTATATAACATTTGCAACAGTCTAACGCTTGAATTCTAGTTAATACATGATGTTTGAGAGCGCCCGAAGGCTTTTGAAGTTTTAGATTAATGTCGATAACACAATTAATGAAATGCAATCTTCAAATGTTTAAGGGATAAAATGATGAAATAATACGCAAAGCTAAGCTTATAGTACAACTGGTCCCATAGTATACAAATGACCCATTCGGACTGACAGTTTTCTCAATATATACAAATGCACCTATATGATGACATCACATGCCTTACGATGACGTCGTCTTGATAACGCTTGTCAATGCACAATTTTGCATTGTGGTCTTGGAATGTTCCAAGCTTGAGGTCAATCCAATGAAAGGAAGTGGTAAATTTTGGAAGCGGAATGAAATTGTAAATATTAAAAAAAGATCATTAAATAATCATGTGATGACATCATGGTTACGTCATTTTGGATTTTGCATACTAGTATCATTATCTAGCTATCCACCAAGTTTCATGACAATCAGACTTTCCCTTATATGTGTTTTAAAAATCGCATTTTGATGACGTCATGATGACGAATTTCGAATTTAGCATGTTTGGTTCGAGAGTTTTAGCGCTAATCTTCAAAACGTTAGAAATCGATAAAAAATCACATGATGATGTTCTATATCTTATTCTATTGATGTATTTTATCACTGGACAATCAACGTACGTTTTGTATATAGACATAGGGCCTATATGTTTTGTATATGTTTTAGCGCATACTTTCATGCAATCCATGACGTTTCTGTACCTACTTACAAAATACGTGTTTAAAGCAGCAACATAAAATGGTTTTCATAATCATAGACTTTGGTGGGAGCTCACACTGTTTAATATTTTTTGGATAAAAGTGAATAGGCATTTTTGCATTTTTTTTTGAGAAAACAAAATTGAAATTGTTGAGTGAGCAAAACCTGAATCGAATTGACATGCATAAAACATAGCGACGTTTTGAAACAACCGACAGTATTTTGAAGAACCAATTTTGTGTTGCATCCTACCGTCACTGTAACTGACGCAAGACTTACTTTATTGCTTGATATCGACTCCATCAAATTGAGGAATAAATTGAGGAACATTGGGTGTTTATGTACGTACAAAGCTGCAAAACCCATAAGCAAAATTTTATGACTTGACCACTTCGACTTTGGGATTATTTTTGCCGAAAATTTTTGATTTCGCAACTAAAGGCAACATTTTCAAGCCAACTTCTGATATACAGTTAAGCGCCATTAAAATTGATTGGCTAGAGTAATTTCAACACATAGAGCTATATTAAATTACTAGAGCGCTAACTCCGTGTACAAAGAGATGCCTGCTGGGCGCATCCATGTTTGTGCAAAAACCTATGGAGACCTAGAAATTTTGTACGGCTTTTGTACGTCTATTTGCATATCTGTGTTGGTATTCCACACCGGTGCGTCATCGAAGCCGATACGCCCAAAACCGAAACGCACGATCAGCAAATGAGCGTGTCATTTTGCTCCACGCAAATAGCGCAACGCGTGCGCGTATTTGCTGCAGATGCTTCTTGCCGTCACATTTTTTTTTAACCGTCAATGACGCGGATAAGTTGTTTGCGTGTTCTACTTGCGCGTTGCATATAGAGTACACTTTCAAAATTCAATCCATCTAATTTCTTTATGTTCTACAAACACGCACATGAATTAAAAATGTCTGCGTCCAGGACGGCTTCAAAGCGTCTCCGCACGCAGAATGATGAGTTAGCGCTCTAGTAATTTAATATAGCTCTATGTTTCAACAGTATTTGTCTCTTGCCGAAACCTCATATGTTTCAATACTCCGGGGTGTGCACTAGGCATAAATTGTACAACAATATGCCCGTGCGCAACGGCCAATTCAAGATCAACACAAGGTCCGCGCCTTCACAGACTTCAAAAAGGCACGAAGGACACTGTTAATATTTCACCCGGAGGCCAGTCAAGGCAAACTTGACATTCGTGACTGTGTATAAAAAATCAGCCAGTGCATGTTATCACATCCTCCGATGCAAACTGATTGCAGTGTTGTAGTCGAGTACTTTTTTACGAGTACCGAGTACTGCCGAGTACTTAGGTTGCCGAGCTTGAGTGCGAGTACGAGTACTTGTATCTCCGAGTACAAGATCAGGTTTCCGAGTACGAGTACTTATACTTCCGAGTACGAGTACGAGTACACGTAATTGTATTCCGAATACGGCCATACGGCAAATGGTTCATTGTGCGTAACTGCCCAGGCCCAGTCAGACAAATTGGCCTATACAGACCCAATCACGGCTGTTAATTATGTTTGTCTGGACGTACACAGAAGAAAGTCAGGAAACTTTGATTTCTCCACAAGCCAATCAACCATTTCAAACTGAAAGAATCGATAAAATAAGGCCATGGTGTATAAAGTCAAGCTATACCATTTTCCCCCGAGTACTGCTATTCGAGTACGAGTACTTTGATGATCGAGTACAATTTCGACATGTTGAGTACGAGTACCTTGCTGCTCGAGTTCGAGTACCGTCATTTCGAGTACGAGTACTTTGACATTCCAGTACGAGTACGAGTCCGAGTACTACTACATTGACTGATCGCACATCATTGTGCACTCAAAGGCATTCCAATTTCTTTACATATGTGGGGTGATCGGATGAGACAAAAATATTATGGCTTGCTCCATTTCATAAAAAATAACATGGGGATAAAGTACATGTTATTGACTATAGTAACTTTGAAAATTTCACGTGATTTGTATACACTGAAAAATTGCCTGGGTTAATTTTACCAAAGAAAGGGTGAAAATTGGAACTCCCCAAACTTGGGGTGTTCTAGTTGAGTAATAATTGATGTTAAATTCAACAAAAAAATTGTACAGTTACACCAGACCAAATTAAATTTGGTCTAGAATGATCACAACTGAGTTTTGGTTGAATTTAGCAGAAATTCTAACCCATGCAAACAATTGGTTATAGAACCCAAGTTTGGGTAGTTCCAGTTTTCACCCTTTCTTTGGTAAAATTAACCCAGCCAATTTTTCAGTGTACTCAGGCGCGGATCCATAGGAGGGGGGTTGGGGGTCGAGCCCCCCCCCCCCCCTCCATTCCTGGATGATTTATACTCTGTACAACACGTCTCACCCTTGAAATGCGCCAATACTACCAACGGAAACGACATTGACATTCCACCGCAAACACTGACACTTTATCAATAAGTAATTACATCGAAAACAACACAATCGAGGCCATTGCGCATATTAATCCAAGCACTTAATGGGCATATCGAAAAACTAATTCCCTGGAAAGACCACGTAGTATGAAGCCCGGGAAGGGACAGGTTGAATTTTTTTCTTTGAATTTCCAAATTCGTTCGCACGAATTACTAATTCGTTCGCACGAATTAGTAATTCGTTCCCACGAATTACTAATTCGTGCGAACGAATTACTAATTCGTTCCCACGAATTAGTAATTCGTTCGCACGAATTAGCAAACTCCAGTAATTACTAATTCGTTCCCACGAATTACTAATTCGTACGAACGAATTACTAATTCGTGAGAACGAATTAGTAGTTCGTGCGAACGAATTAGCAAATGCCAAAAAAAAATTCCACCCTGTCCCTTCCCGGGCTTCATAATATGGAATGGCAATTAAGCGAATCCAAACACTCGGACAACCACTTATTTTCAGACACGCTTAATTGAGAAGACAATGAAAATTAAATGCATCGCGAGGACGAATGCTTCACGGTACACGACTTCATAATCTCGATAATGATCGCCATCGTCGCTCGTTGTAAATAATGAAGAAGAGAAAATTATGTCTGAAGGCCACAAGTGTGCAGACTATGAAGTTTGTGCAATTTTGTGTACATATGCCTAAATACACTTGTCTTGTGGGGAAACGGCATTTACTCGACTTTTCAGGCTTGTAGTCCGTGGGACGAGGCCTTTTTTTCGCTTGCCACGCGGTCTGGTTCGCCGAATCTTAGAAAAACTTCACAGACATGTAGATTATGGTGTACCATATCGAAAAAAAACTGTTACCTGATTCACACTTTGCTTGGGAATGAGAAAATCTGTCATAAAAATGTCAAAAATTCTACATGAGGAAAAAACAGAAGAAAAGGCGCCCTCTATTGACATCGTCAGAAACCTTTTCTTACGCAATGGCCATACGAGTTCTTTCGCTCGTACCCCCCGCCCTGCAAACAGGACGCTGGGATACTCCGATGAATTCACGCTCTGATTGGTTGGATTTTGCGCGACCTGTGACCTACGCGTTACCACGGTCAAGACTCTGCAAGGTTTGAAACGGCCGAAATTCATTTCTCTTTTATTCCAGTTTAGAGATGTATTTTTCTCGTTGAAAAGCGCAACAATGTAGTAAATTCTGTAAAAACTTATCTGTACTGTAAATTTACGATTCCCATCACTTGCTCAGGCTCCGTTTCGAACCACGAACGGTTGGATTGCATTAAGCGACGCTCAAAATTGTGTCCACATGGTCCGCAATGTAACAGAAATCACATCCGGTATGGAATTTACGTCATTCTTTGGGAAGTTTTCGGATAGCATTTGCGCACATTGTCTAGCTGCGGTCTTGAACAGCTGCCGCCAGATGCTTTATTCATAGGTCATATGTCATTTCCTTCACAAGATTCTGTGAAGCTCATCAGAGTATCCCAGCGCCCCGTTTGCAGGGCGGGGGGTACGAGCGAATACGAGTTCGGGCGGTCTGTTCTTGACGCCAGTATTTTTGTTTATTGTTCTCGCGCTCGAACGGCGCGGCTGAAACTCACCCACCAACACCGCACAGAACTGAGAGATGTCATCCTGATATTCTCATCTGGATATACGGTTTCACTATTCCAATCAATTTTGGCTGATACATAAGATTCGATCTTTAAACTTCAAGTTCATTGAAGCATTTCAAGTTGGACAAACTGTAATAAAAAAAAAGGTTTGGCATCGTGATGAGAAATAATAACACAAGAATATACATGAGTAATGAAAGTTGAAAGAAGCATAGATTTTCCCGGCTATTTTACAACATTTTTTATTTAAATTCACAAACTCTAACGTTCAATTTCGCCTGAGAAAAATTTCACACGCTTTTTTTTTACAAAACTAATTAATCATTTACCATTCAATTTCAAAGTTTGGTAAATCCCTTTAGTCACAAGGTTGAGAATATTCGTCATCACAAATCAAATTAGTCTAAGCTGTTGCCGAATGGCAGCATTCAGTGATCGAATTCGTCTTATATACATGTAAATCAATTAGATGAAATTACATTTCTGAATGACAAGGTTTTGTCGTAGACGAGACGAAATTAAATATTCAAAACAAAAAGTGACGAAAACGTGGGTTCATCGTTTGAAATTGCTTGAACTGAATAGGAATTTTCTGACAACAGACGAAATTAAACATTGGAAGTGCACTAAATCGATGTTGGTGGACAAATTTGAATATTAGAAATAAACAATAAACGTTTTAAAATTGCAGGAAAAACTTTTATTACTGGCAAGCACTCATTGCGTGCGAAAAGGTTTCTGACTGTGTCAATAGAGGGCGTTTTTTCTTACGTTTTTCTCATGCAGAATTTTTGGCGTTTCATCCCAGATTTTCTCCTTCTCAAACAAACTGTGGATCGGGGAACAAAGTTTTTTCGATATGGTACATCATAAACTACATGTCTGGAAAGTTTTATAAAATTCGGCGGACCAGATCGCGTATCTCGAAAACTAAAGCGGGCTATTGGCATGGGTGTGTCGGCTTTCAATTTTAAGTTTGTGACCAAAACAGCCAAGACCTCGGAGGAAAACTTCAAGAAATGTTAATTCTTTCTTCATCTCCCTTTATCCCCCAAAACAATTAAAAGTAGCCGTATTTGCGTTCACATGGTCAATATTGAAGTGAAAATCCCAAAATTATGCATTTACACTTCACTGCCCTTGTCATTATTTTATGTAAGTCTCCCATGTACTCTTGAGGAGACATCTGATAGCATGGATCGATTTCAGTAAATGCTTTTGTTTTCTTCAGATGAGTGGAAGAACATGCTCATTTAAAGCTATAATCCATCATTTGTAATTAGTGCATTTTGTTCGTTTGAAGCAACAAAAGTGTTCAAAATTTAATGAAGGATACTGAACAACTTACTTGACGAAGTTTCAGCTCAGCTTCAGCTTCATATTCCGAGAAAAACAGCATTCTAGGATCTCAATTTAAAATCAAAAGTTGCTAAATCATGTTTGGAATTGTTTTGAATTGCAGCTTTACGCGATGTCGCGCACTGATCCGACGAATTATAGCAACCGCGCGCGCCTGTGCGTCGTTCAAATGCTTGTGCGCGCTGCGCCGAATAACAAAACGAACAACTATTTAAATTTTCCTACGCTGCATCTTAAGAAGCACCGTTGGAAATGCCTTCTTTCATTGATTTCTTCAAAATGAGAGCTTGCCAGAAAGGATAATTTCACAGGGAGTTTAGTCCCCTTACTATCTTTCAACCAGTATGTTTTTCAACAATAATTACGCCAGTTACTTTTCTGGATAGCTGCAAATGATGGACTCGGGCTTTAAGACACACTTCATCGGTGTATCAAATTTGATTGTGTTTCTAAGCAAAAAAACACCCATTAATCCAGGTCACTTTCTTTTTAACTCCTCCTGTACTCATTAGACTGATACTCATACTCGTACTCAAAAAAAAAAAAAAATCTGGTACTCACGGGTTTAGTTATGAGTACATGAACTCTGAGATGTTGTTCGGTCCCTTTTCTGAGTCTAACAAATGTTCTAAAACCTGAAGTCGTGTAGAAAATTAAAGCTAAGAAACTGTGTAGTTCGCGGTTTCGGTAGGTCGGATAGAAAACTAAGCATGTGAACCAAAGCATGCTGTCCTTTTTTTTTTTGGAGGGGGAGGGGAGGGGAAGGGAAGGGGGAGTTGTTCACCCGAACTATGCCATGCTTACTTTTTACTCTGTGTTCCTTCCTCCATGGTGTTCTTAAGAGTAAAAGAAAAAAATCCTGTGCAACTTAGTCCTCATTTTGATGGAGTGGGTCACTTGAAGTCTGGATCCTAATTGACGTGCTCTTGTACCGCGCATGTGCCCTTCTACTGCGAAATGTATTTTACCGAAATGTATTTTACCGTAACTTATGTATTTGAAAGTCTTTATTAATATAAAAAAATAGAAAAACTGTACATGTTCTATGGAATAAAGTACTGTAACGCAAATGAGCGAGTCCTGTGGTGCGAGCTTCAATCTTTTCATAAAAGCTTTAATCGTTCCATACAAGAACCCTTGCACAATGTGACAGGTTGGCTGCTCTAGGCGCTGAGGTTCACTGGGAAACGGACTTATCATCGTGACGCAAACGCGTTTGCCTGAAATTTACGCAATTTCATAACTTTATGTGACTACAGATTGTCAATGATGTATTTTGAATCTTAGTTCAACCAATTCTTCAACATCTGCATGTGCTTTCAAGTGTTTATAGTGTTTTTCGAGTAATTCTGGGGAATTCGACAGAGGTTTGATAAATTGGACGGGTTTTTGAAGTGAATTTAATTAGCAGAATTTGGCCATGAGCTTACGGTCACCATGACTACTAACGGACATTTCCAACGGTGCTTCTTAGGACACACCATTGCGGAAATAGGGGATAGCTGCAAATGATGGACTCTGGCTTAACTTCAGAAAATCCATTAAGGTTGCAGACCAGTAAATCGGTCCGAAATTGCCTATACGCCTGCCAAATCACGATTTGCATGCCCTAAAATCTTTAGTATTTGAGCATGCTGTGGGCCATGAACTAGAGGGTTTGTAAAAAATATGGGTGGAAGCCGTGCACAGGACTGTGAACTTGTAGCTCCGTTCAATTTGGATGAAATTAGGGCCCTTAAAGCGCTTTATTTTGCAATGGAGTGTAGGCCGGCGATGGGCTTCAGGACTATTTTCAGGGGTGATCATCTTCGGATGGACATTTCTCCTAAAAGTCATCAGTTGACCCCCCCAAAAATTGAAAAGAAAATGAAAGACGATGAAATAAGCTTTAATTTGATGTGTGTGTCTCGAACACCTTGGAGAGTTGTGAGTATTTTTCCCGAATTTCTGAAGTGGGAGCATTTACCATTGGGGTCTATGGAAGTTCATTTTATACTGGTCTGCTACCTTAATGCAATTGGGTGCCGGTGTGGAAGGTAATTCTGTCCCCCGGTAAAAGTGTCCGGGGGGGGGGGACAGAATTACCTAGGTAAAAGTGTCCTCCCTGGCCCGTTAATTCTGTCCCCCTCCAGGTAATTCTGTCCCCTCCAGGTAATTCTGTCCTTCAGGTTTTTTTGTCCCCCTCTTTTGAAACCCGGAGGGTTATTGTTTTGATGAATTCACTCTACAAGGTATACATTTTGGACTTTTAGTCTGCCCTTCATGAATATAAAAAATAATTAATTTAGTCTATTAGATGATACGTGAACACAATGTTTCGATTCGGAGTACGGTGAAGTCTATCGTGATTCTACCGCGATAGGTCAACACAGCGGCGATGCATGGCGATGGCCCTCGTCTCATTGATAGTATGATACAACGTCTCCTTGGATTGGTCTGTGTTCCCATAATAGCGCGTAACGAAACTTCCTATTGGACGAATTTCCATTGTAAAGGGAGACGCGCGTAACGAAACTTCCTATTGGACGAATTTCCATTGTAAAGGGAGACGCATATGTACACATGTTATAATCACTGCCTCAAATCTTGCAGCATTTACTGGCGCGTGCGACACGCTGCTGCTCAGTACATACTGCATGGGGACACATTTACCAGGGGGACACTTTCACCGTTGGACAGGGGGATATTTTTACCTGGAGGGGGACAAATTTACCTAGGTAAAAGTGTCCCCCCGGACACATTTACCGGGTCACGAGCCGGTAAATGTGTCCGGGGGGACACATTTACCAGGGTGACAGAATTACCTGTCACACCGGCCATCAAGAGCGCCCTCATTTCGATGGTGGGCGCCACCTTCAGGCTTCGGATCGAGTGCGATCATTGCTCTCCGTCTTACTATAATGGAGATCAATGAGGGTGATGCACAAACGCCACTGAGTGTGGACGGTAATTCTGTCCCCCGGTAAAAGTGTCCGGGGGGACAGAATTACCTAGGTAAAAGTGTCCCCCCTGTCCCGTTAATTCTGTCCCCCTCCAGGTAATTCTGTCCCCTCCAGTTAAAGGGAAAATACAACATTTGCAAACATCAAAAAACGAAATGATCAAATTATCACGAAATACCTTACTGAATTGTTAGGGACTGACAGTCTAAAGCATCCTTTAAAATTGTGGCTCCTGTTGTGCTGACATTTTCAAGAAAACCTGTATTTTTCCAACGCTGGTCGGCCGACCAGCGTTGGAGAAAACTGGCTTTTTTTTCAAAAAAATTGTTCTTAATTTTTCATATTTGTTATTCTGACTTTTCTTTGCAATTGATTACACACCTCTGCAGGGCTACAAGCCTGCTAGACTGATTCTCTGACCTTACAATATCCCAAAGTGTATTAATTGCTCCGTTTCATCTTAAGTGGGGTCAGGGAACCAGACTACAAAACATGAAAGGTTTTCTTGGTTTTTCCAGCATCTACAAGCCCAAAACGTGAGACAAGTCAGTTTACCAATATTTTCTATAACATATTAATCCTCCAAATCCATTTATTTCTGAAAATTGAAGCAAAAGCAAATGTTGTACATTCCCTTTAATCCTGTCCTCCCTGGTTTTGCACGCATAAGTTGTTATATTGATGTTATTATAATGAATTCAGCGCACAGGGTATACATTTTTAGATTTTTCCACCCTTCATCAATAATTATCATATCAAAATGAAATTAACGTTTAGATGTTAATCAACCGATCTATGTTTCTGCAAGAAGGCACGCGTAGTAATACTCAACCTATCGCTAGCGCGCGCACGCGCATCAGCCGCCGATATGCGTGTGACTGTCATGGCGGACTTCAATGAGGAGAACTGGCAAAATTATACGCGACACGGGTCACCGCGCCGCAGGCCTGCTGCTGGTGCACTGTTGTCCCCGTCCCCGGCCGCGGTCCTGGCGCGGCCCGTAGGTGCGGTACACTCGCGCGCACGCCCACCATGCAAATCGTTCGCTCCCGAAGTCGTCATCAAAACGGGAGTTGCGCTTTGATGACGTAAGCACCATTCCCGAATTTAGCAAGGCGCCGCGCAAAAACAGTTAATAACTTCACTAATATACAGTCTGGGTGCTAGACTTGTGACGTTGCACGGGGACACATTTACCAGGGGGGGACACATTTAACGTCGTGCAGGGGGACAGATTTACCTAGAGGGGGACAGGTTTACCTAGGTAAAAGTGTCCCCCCGGACAGATTTACCGGGTCACAACCCGGTAGATCTGTCCGGGGGGACACATTTACCAGGGGGGACAGAATTACCTGCCACACCGGTACATCCCGTGCGCATGTCAAGATTTCCCTATTAAATTCAATTCCACTTCAAATTTCAATTCAATTCACATTTGCAGAGTGCGACAGAGACTTACGTAGGATCTACAGGCAATACAATCTGATTTTTTCTTTCAGTCAAAAAGAAAATCTGAAATTATTGAACTTTATTAATTTGAAAGATGGCTGTTCCATAAAACACCATAAAAGAAAACCATTTTTGTGTCGAAATTAATTAATAATCATGAACCATTATTCGCTCGTACTCGTATGATCGTGGACTGCATTTAAATAATTAGGGATGATCCTCTTTTTTTTGGGGGGGGGGATGGAATTAATTGTCTCCCTACAGTACACCCCACCCCCCCCCCCCCCCCCCCCCCCCCCCCAAAAGTGAACAGAATAGGAAAAATGATGGGGAAAAAATCAAAAGTTTGATATGTGTCTCATCCTTCCTCCATGCTCAAACACGTACCTCGTATTTTTTTTTACCGCGTACAGAATGGGGGGGGGGGGGGATTGCTCAGTGGCGTTTATTTACTGGTGGTCTGCATTTTGGCTAGAGCGCCCTCCATAGTTTCTATTCATTTAGTTGGAGCAGGTGTCTATGAATTATTCAGTACATTCTAAAAGAGCTCATTTTGCTTTCGTATAGGAAAAAAATAGATGGTGCCCTTTTTAAATGAATAAGATCACAATAATCGTATTTTAAGTGTGGAAAAGGGGTCCTCTTTTATTCACTGAATACGTTGTAAAGATACCCAGTTGGGAGTTTATTATCGCAATAATTAGGTCACTGTTATTTATGTCGTCACTTGATGAATATTCATAATGTACATTTCAGCTCAGCTAGCAATGATGGCGGACCGGTAGCACAGGTATTATTTTACTCTACAAACGGCGATTTTATTTCTTATTCGCCAACTCTTCGGCAATGGTTTGCTACCTCCACTCAGACGACACGCCAGTGAATATCTGTACACCATGTCTAGTGGAGATATGCAGCATGTGGGGCCTTACAAACTGGAGAAAACCCTGGGAAAAGGGCAGACGGGTAAGTCAGAATTGTCAGCAGAATGAAAACCATTCACCAGTCATTAACATAAATTTTTGGAAGGATTCATTTTTATTGTGGGGGAGGGTGGAAATCATGGTCCTTTGAAGAAAACTAAAGTGTTGAGTTTTGCATCGTGTTATTGACATATTAGTCGAAGAATATTATTTACAGTATCATAAACATTCTCAAATATATTTTACTATTATAAATCCAAACAATATCATGACAAGAATTAGAAATTTGGAAACAGATTTTCGGTTGTTGTTAAATCACCCCTGTTAAGTTTATGTGTGTTGCCCAACTAACCCACCCTATAAACCCGACCGACCCTGTCAAAAATCAGGGATCCAATTGTGATCCAATTTTGCTTGTTTGTGCTTTTTTCATACAAACATACGTGTACATTATTTTTTCAATAATTTCTTCTCATTTATATTTTTTACAAATACTGACAAATATTTTTTCATTGCTTGGACAAAGAAAACAAAGTCATTTATGCATAATTTAATAATCATGACATGATTTTGTCAATGATAAGACCAATTCATAAATACCTCAGACAGTTTAGCTATTCCTATTGGTCGAGAGCCCGTCACGTGGCCGGTATTAAACGGATGATAAAGACATGGCTAGCTGGTCTTAAACACTTTTCCAGTGTCACAATAAAATGTGGACTCCTAAAAATCCAGTGCCTCTTACCATTTCATTGGTTGAACGTTCACAATCCTCACGTAGGCATGCGCAACACTACAAGCGAGTCAGAATTTTATAGTTCTAAATTCAAAACGCAACGCCCCAGGTGCGTTCTGCGTTACATCGCGCAGGACATGTTACGCGCGCGTCAATCTCCATAAAAGGGTTGTTTACATCTTACTCGCCAGCTGAACACTCCATTATTTTGCTAGAGGGATGTTTCAAAAAGCATGAAGTGAACTTGTTGAACAAAATCGGGATTTTTTGAACGAATTATTTGATATTTTTTACGGATAAGGTATTTATGAATGGGAATAAATATGTGCTCGGTCGGTATTTATCACTCTGTTTAATACCGCTTAGAGTCTGGGTGCTGATAATTACCCTCGCCTCCGGCTCGGGTAATTATCAGCACCCAGACTCTAAGCGGTATTAAACGAGTGATAAAAACCTCCGGAGCACACATTTATTCCCTTAGTAATGTAGACCATAAATAGTAAGTAGCGTAGCGGCTAACAACAGTAGCATTTGCAGTAGCTGGGCGTAACGGGATTTTCATCTGTTATATTTTCTTTACAGCATTGCCAAATGTTGCAAAGCATCATTCTGAATGATATCTAAAATTGCCCCACTAACATTAACAAGAGAGGTAGCTGGATTGGTTAAATGCTTGACTACAAGTTAGCTGAAGGTCCTGGGATCAAATCCACGCCAAACTTCCCCCCCCCCCCCCCTTTTTCTTTTTAATGTTGGCCTAGTTTCGATTTCTTTTATGTTTTTAATCAAATCCTACTTTGATTGAAGTAGATTTCATTTTCTTGTTCATAATCCAAGAACCATTCAGATGATAGCCTGGTTCCAATAGCCAAAAATCCTGACGTTGAATACTATGACACATACATGTAGGTCAGGGAACCGGACGGTTGACTGCCGTAACAATAGCGGAATGCTAAAAAAAAAAGATAAAAAAAAAGGACAGTAGGCCTACATTTGTAAATTGTACGCAAGTACAAAATGTAAAGCATAATGTTAAAACAACTTTATAAGCTGAAATTTGCAGATTTTATTTATTTTGCAAACCAAAGGCTCATAAAATTCACATTGGTTGCCAAAAAAAGAGGAACTACACGTACTAGGGGCCTAAGTAGAACTGAAATTCAAAGGGAATCAAAAAAATGAAAATCAAAGGGAATCTGAATGTGCCTTTTGCAATTTGGGATTAAATTTCTGGGTGTTTTTTGTTTTTTTTTTGTTTTTTTGTTGCAAGTACTTTTTTTTGCACAAGATGGGGCATTTTCCAAGATGGCGGATTAATTCTTCCATTTTATCGACTATTTTGCTATACAAAATTATGTCCAATAGTTTTAAAGGGAATTTGCAAACATCACAAAAATAAAACTACCAAATTGTTTTGAAATACCGGCCTCGCAGGACTGTTAGTGAAAGACAGTCTAAAGCATCCTGTAAAATCATGGCACCTGGCATTCAATTACATACATGTACATATGTACTTTCATTTTCAAGGAAAGTGGTATTACTTTGGTAACAAGTACGGTAGTTTACATGGATGTGCATTGATTGTACATTGTTTCCCACTGTTTCCTAAAAACATTACAAAAATGAAAAGCTACAATGTTCATTCACTACATGTACCGTACTGTACACGTACCGGTACACAGAAAAACATTTGATTTAGTAATTTACTCTGTGTAGTTCAAAGGTTTTATCTCGGGTGATAGATCTATCCTTGTGGCATGATCGCTTGACCCAAGAAACTATCGATATAAATCAGACTGCTTCGTGGTCTGGCCTGTGACGTCAATCCCAGGCCGGGATCCATCTTGAAATCAGCGAGCTGGAAAATTTAATAACCTCGGAAAAAAGCAGAGGGTGTGAAGGAGCAGTGCATGGAATTAACCTCGCCGCCTCTTTTTTGGCTACAACTGTGAATGTTTACAATGTACGTACCATATGTAGGAACTAGGAGCCATCCTTAATCCTGAAAAATCCTCCAGTTGCAGCTGTGTAACAATTGGTACATACATATGCAGCCCCGCAATCATCCAAAATCATCCGTTATTTCTTGAATTTATTCAGTGGAGGGGTGACCACTGCCTCATTCTTTCAAAATCCTCCGACTCTTAAAACATGTTGGCGGTTGGAACAATGCGAATGATATTCAGAAGGCAGAAAACAGGGCAGGTGATATCTAGAATAATCTACGGTAGTCATAATTTGTTCATGGCTAAACATGCATTGTGTGGATTTAATAAGACATTGGCTTGAAACAATGCATCCTCCAAAATCAACTGGCACTACAACAGGCCCTTGAGGTGGTTTGTGACAGTAGAAGGAGTAACAGGCAGGGCAGTTTGGTGGTGGTGGTAGGAGTAACAGGCAGGGTGGTTTGCGGCAGTAGAAAGAGTAAAAGGCAGGGTGGTTTGGGGCGATAGAAAGAGTAACAGGCAGGGCGGGTTTGGGGCAGTAGAAGGAGTAACAGGCAGGGTGGTTTGCGGCAGTAGAAAGAGTAAAAGGCAGGGTGGTTTGGGGCGATAGAAAGAGTAACAGGCAGGGCGGGTTTGGGGCAGTAGAAGGAGTAACAGGCAGGGTGGTTTGGGGCGATAGAAAGAGTAACAGGCAGGGTGGTTTGGGGCGATAGAAAGAGTAAAAGGCAGGGTGGTTTGCGGCAGTAGAAAGAGTAACAGGCAGGGTGGTTTGGGGCGATAGAAAGAGTAACAGGCAGGGCGGGTTTGGGGCGATAGAAAGAGTAACAGGCAGGTTGGTTTGCGGCAGTAGAAAGAGTAACAGGCAGGGTGGTTTGGGGCGATAGAAAGAGTAAAAGGCAGGGTGGTTTGGAGCGATAGAAAGAGTAACGGGCAGGGCGGGTTTGGGGCAGTAGAAGGAGTAACAGGCAGGGTGGTTTGCGGCAGAAGAAAGAGTAAAAGGCAGGGTGGTTTGGGGCGATAGAAAGAGTAAAAGGCAGGGTGGTTTGCGGCAGTAGAAAGAGTAAAAGGCAGGGTGGTTTGGGGCGATAGAAAGAGTAAAAGGCAGGGTGGTTTGCGGCAGTAGAAAGAGTAAAAGGCAGGGTGGTTTGCGGCAGTAGAAAGAGTAACAGACAGGGTGGTTTGCGGCAGTAGAAGGAGTAAAAGGCAGGGTGGTTTGGGGCGATAGAAAGAGTAACAGGCAGGGCGGGTTTGGGGCAGTAGAAGGAGTAACAGGCAGGGCGGGTTTGGGGCAGTAGAAGGAGTAACAGGCAGGGTGGTTGGCGGCAGTAGAAAGAGTAACAGGCAGGGTGGTTTGGGGCGATAGAAAGAGTAACAGCCAGGGTGGTTTGGGACAGTCATGACAGTAGAAGGAGTAACAGGCAGGGCAGTTCGGGGCAGTAGCAGGAGTAACAGGCAGGGTGGTTTGGGACAGTCATGACAGTAGAAAGAGTAACAGGCAGGGCAGTTCGGGGCAGGAACAGGAGTAACAGGCAGGGTGGTTTGGGACAGTCATGACAGTAGAAGGAGTAACAGGCAGGGCAGTTCGGGGCAGTAGCAGGAGTAACAGGCAGGGTGGTTTGGGACAGTCATGACAGTAGAAGGAGTAACAGGCAGGGCAGTTCGGGGCAGTAGCAGGAGTAACAGGCAGGGTGGTTTGGGACAGTCATGACAGTAGAAGGAGTAACAGGCAGGGCAGTTCGGGGCAGTAGCAGGAGTAACAGGCAGGGTGGTTTGGGGAGGTAGCCGCAGTAACCGGCAGGGCGTGGTTTGAGATTGTAAAATGAGTAACAGGCAGGGCAGTTTTGGGCCTATTACATGCATGGGTTATCCCCTTGAAAGTTGAAGTTCAAGCAAAAGTGTCTTGGGGCAGGTTGGGGCGGTAGGCCTTTAGAAATGTGCCAAAGTGTTACATACATGTACATGTAGGTGGAAGGATACATACCGGATTCCTGAAATTTATACTCATTCGACAAATCCAAGGAAAAGGGTTGAAGTGTCTTGATGCATCAACAAATGTAGCAGAGCAGGGATTAATGACCATTTCTAACTTAAAATGAGTTTTTAAATTTCAAAAATGTATTTAAACTATCATTCATAAATACCTCAGACAGTTTAGCCATTCCTATTGGTCGAGAGCCCGTCACGTGGCCGGTATTAAACGGATGATAAAGACATGGCTAGCTGGTCTTAAACACTTTTCCAGTGTCACAATAAAATATGGACTCCTAAAAATCCAGTGCCTCTTATCGTTTCATTGGTTGAACATTCACAATCCTCACGTAGGCATGCGCAACACTACCAGGGAGTTAGAATTTTATAGTTCTAAATTCAAAACGCAACGCGCCAGGTGCGTTCTGCGCGACATCGCGTAGAACATGATACGCGCGCGTCAATCTCCATAAAAGGGTTGTTTTCATCTTACTCGCCAGCTGAACACTCCATTATTTTGCAGGAGGGATGTTTCAAAAAGCATAAAGTGAATTTGTTGAACAAAATCGGGATGTTTTGAACGAATTATATGATTTTTTTTTACCGAAAAGGTATTTATGAATGGGAATAAATATGTACTCCGTCGGTATTTATCACTCTGTTTAATACCACTTAGAGTCTGGGTGCTGATAATTACCCTCGCCTCCGGCTCGGGTAATTATCAGCACCCAGACTCTAAGTGGTATTAAACAGAGTATTAAACACATTTATTCCCTTAATTTAATAATGATCAAACAATTTTTGTAATGATTGAAACCTGGATTCATATTTAAAGGGGGAATTCACTAAACTGCACCTGAACAGTAATAATAGTAATAATAATAAAAATTGCATTTACGGTATTATGCGCATATATATATAGGCCTATATAAAATGTTCAAATGCGCATTACAAAATTTGAACAGTAGCTAAAATATTAAAAATACGAATTTGAATTAAACATTAGTCTGAAATGTAAAAAAAAAAAAACGATAGATATTTTAGAAAACACTGTCAAAACAATGAAACTTAAAATTACAAAAACAAGAACTACATTCAAAATAGATAATGGTAAAACCTTACATACGAATGCCTTTGTAAAAAGAAAAGTCTTAAGCTTAGCCTTAAAAACTGTTAGAGACTGAACAGACTGAATATCAGGCGGTAGCTGGTTCCATAAGCTGGGAGCGGCTTGTGCAAATGCACGATCCCCCATAGTCTTTAGCATTCTCCCAGATGGATAATCTAAAAGCAACCGCCCATTGGATCGCAGGGAATACTTGGAATGGACCTTAACTTTCAACATATCTATAATGTATCTGGGAGCAAGATCATGAAGAGCCTTGAAGGTCAACAGAAGGATTTTAAAGTCTATGCGAGATTGTATAGGCAACCAATGTAGCTGATAAAGTAGAGGAGTAACATGGTTCCACGATGGTTTGCCACAAACAAGCCTTGCTGCAGCATTCTGAACTCGTTGAAGCTTAACTAACAGTACCACACGATGAACTCGAAAACATCCAGAAAATACATAAGTTGGACTACTCTGAACTGTACATTCGTATGTATAAACATTGTCAACATGTTCAACAAATCAAAATCAAATGTGCAATATTATCACGCACGAACGGAGCCCAATGGGGTCAGGTTGATGTTTGGAAAAGGGGGGAAAAACATTGTGAAAACAGGAAATTACGCGTCTTGCATGGCTAAGAAAACCACAGTACGTGAGGCCCTGAAGGCCCAACTCGGCGAGTTGAAGAAGAATGGTACCAGTGATCATGTGGGAGTTCTGGCCCTCCACGGCGCAGTAAATTAAATCTGTCAGACTGTTGGGTCCGATTTTCAGGGCTTGAAAAAAAAAACGTGGAAACGAACAGATCATTATACAGTATGTAGTGTTTGTTTACATGTTTCGGTACATGTGTACAATATGTCCTGGTACGTTTGAAATGTGTGTTTGTTTACATTGTACCCACTACAGGTACGCAAGTGTAAACAGAATGCATGTTGTGTTATAAATGGTACCTCTCTGTGTACAATGTGTGCGACGTGCCTGTATATACAGCTCTGAGGTCTTGGTGGGAAGTGATTGGGAGGTTTACAGTGATTTGTTTACATACCGGTGCATGAATATTCAAGACCTGATTTGCATAACATGTGACTGTGGTCTGTGAACTTGGTTGGAAGATTGCTCAAACCAAAGGTCCAAGAAAAAAACAACACTATACAACCTTTTTGTACCGGTACCAGGGCCCAATTGGCTCTGCTTACCGTTAGCAAAAATCCCTGCTTACTGTAGCAGAAAATGCCGTGCTTACGGTAAGCGTTTTTCACAGGTTAACAAGGAATCTTGGCTTCTGCGCATGCATACATCCCGTTACTAGGGATCCTATGCTTACAGGGTTAGCACAGAATTTTTCTGCTAGCGTGGTTAGCACAGAATGGTGATCGTAAGCGCGGAATTCTGTGGTTAGCAGAGCCATAAATTGGGCCCAGGTCCCAACGGTTACAAAGGAGCCATGAGGGAGACAGGGAGGGACATCCGAACACATTTCTGACGCTGCCTGATATGTTCGCGAGGAGACGTCAATGTACATTCAAAATATAACTAGCCGTGTATACTGTACCGGTACAGGCAAAAGAATGTTTGTTTTAAAACCATCCTACATAAATTTGTACATGTGTGTACATTGTGTACACCCGATATAGGCCTACCGGTACCTGGATTTTTTTCGTGCCAAATTGCCGGCCTCAAACTTTTCAATGCCACATACTGTACATGTATGGCCCAAAATTTAAAATACATGTAAGGTACATGTACATGTACATGTACATGGCAAAATACGCACACGTTTGTTTATGGTGTAAATCGAGGAACTCCCCAGCCTAATTTACTAGGAACCATACCCATTCTGGCAAATTCCAACACCGAAAATTGTACACACACACTGTTGGACTTAGTTTCTGGAGGTACCGGTATGCCAACCTTAGGGGTACTGTACCTATCCCAACAGATTTAAACAAAACCTGCTGTTGAACTTTGATGGGTTGAGTTCGGTTAGGGTTGATTCTCGAAAGTGGTCAAAAGGCACATGAACTATTGAAATGACATGAGCCCCCAATGCAAAAAATCCATCATCCAATAATTAATTCATTTGTATATTAAATCAAGACGCTTTCAACAACTCTGACATAAATTTGTGGTTGTGCTCAGTCAGAAGTATTTAAAACGTGGTCGTCTTATGATCAGCTTGTTCCAGTGAGCGCAGAGAACTTTGCAGTCCATCTCAGGCAGACCTGGTTTCAATCCCCACCGGGGGTCCTTCCCCCTATTCTGATTGGTCCTTGCCTGATGTTTTTTTGTCCTCCCAGGCTGAAGGTTCCTCAAGGAAAAGCCAACTTCTCCCTTTCCAATCCGAAATGTCCTTTTTGTCGAAGCTTCTTGCTTTCTCCATTCATTGTCCGAGTTGGCACCGAGGGAGAGTGTACACTGTAAAGCCTTGATCATGTTACTAAGATTATAAAAAGAGAAAGAAAATGAACGTTTTCGTTTTTTTTTTGTTATCAGTTATCATCACTGCAATGGATCAGTTTCAAGTCCAAATATTTGCTCATAATATCTTTTTTTTTTCTTTTTCTATTTCGTGTTGACAACTGACAAGTGACAAATATCTGTTGTATTTTTTTAATTTTTTTTTTTTATTTCTTTCTGGTCATGAAACTGAGGATTCCTCAAAAGTGCCCTAGGCACTGTAGCTCAAAAGCCTGAAGAAATCTGTAGCTAGAGAGAAGACAATGAGAAGAATTTACAGTTTTAGAGGTGGGAGGAAAAGCCCAGAGGAATATTCTGAGGAAAACCCACGGAATCAGGTAGGGACTGAAAACCCAATCCACATCTTGGCCCAGGTGGGATTCAAACCCGGGTCACAGCAGTGGAAAGCGAGGAAAGTACCGCTACGCCAACCTGACTCCCCTGATATTGTAACCAGCAGTAGCTACCGGTAGGTGCCAGATGAAAAGCCTGTAAAATAGATACATGTACCGGTACATGTAGGCCCTACACTCTCTACGTGATCAGTGTTTCCCCTGGTTAATGAAATGAGCAAGGTGGTAAACATTCAAACTGATGATTGAAATAAAATTGACACAGTTTGCGAGCTCAAAAGGATGCTGCCCTTACAAAAATACGAGATGATTCCATTTACACATCCAAATTGTGAGTTCTTGATACATCAAGGTCAAGGAAAACGCTCATAAATTACACAAAATGAAAATGTGTCGATTAGTATTTCCTTTATTGCAAATCTTCACAGCGAGGTGGTGATATTGGCAAAAATTGAGCGAGGTGGTCACTGAAAGTAGCGAGGTGGGCCGCCTCACGTTTGAATGGGCAGGGGAACCACTGCTACGTGTACATGTATTATTATGTTCCATCACATGGCAGAAAAAGAGCAAGATGACTGACAACAACTACATACAAATGTCTCAAGCACATTGAATGGGATGATCAGGACAATTAATGTGCTCCAACCAAGGCAATGTCAACCTTGATTGTGATAGTACAGTACAGTAGTTGTTGGAAGAAATTTGGGGTCGACCACGTGTACATGTAGAGCAGCCGAACGATGATGATGAAGATGAGGAGGATGATGAAGAAGATGATGATGATGATGGTGATGATGGTGATGAGCAAGGGGCTGAATTTGATTTCATTATGAAATTAATTGACAAGGAAATATCTGATTACATATTCTTAGTGAAAGTTTGTTACATGTCCATGTACAATGTATAACACACCCCCCCCCCCCAAAAAAAAACCATGGCAAAGACTGTAAAAGATACAACCAGTATATGTACAAATGTAGACATGTTTTTCAGTACACAATGTACATGTACATGTACATCATACATGTACATACAGTACATGTACCAGTATGCTGTGCACATACAGGCATGTTTATAACTCTCAGCCCTTTTTACATGTACAGATGCTTGGTACCATTTGATATTGGTTTTTCGATAAATTAAGAAAAATGTATTCATCCCGCATTAATCCAGACCTGTTCCTGAGATCTAACGACCTTATTGTGCTGGTTTGGAACGATATTATACAGTAAACGTATTAACATTTCCAACTGGCCTTGGCCCGATGATGACTAGTGGTCAATCTTTTTTCGGTGTGTGTGACTGTATTACGTATGTGCGTTAAATGGCCCAACGTATCAGTATACTTACATGTACACACTGTGTGTGCGCCACTGTAACGTTCGCGTTACGGCCCGCAATCGATACAATCTCATTTTAATTGATGAACCCAATTTTAATGGACCTCAACGTGCTTAAGATGTGCATTGCACTGCGTCACTACAATTGTGTTATATAAATATAAATTTACATTGTAGAATTATACATTTTATTATAATAAAAACATTTTCATTTGTGGTACATTTACTGTAATATGACTGTACTACATGTACATGTGTACAGGCGTATTTATACACGTATACATACATCAAGTAAAATGAATGCAAACTGCTTATTGACTGGATTGACCTAAAATATATACAAATCCCAAAAATTAATGCGGCCTGTCGTTGCGAACTTAACAAGTTCTTCAGAGGCCGAAAAAATTTTTTTTAACAAATTATATTTTATTAAAAACAGGAATGAATTCTTTTACATACCGGTATGTAAACTCATGACGTACAGTTACAACTGTGCATTTGTTTGTGTGTAATTTCTGAATTGATACATTTTGTGCGTAGTGGACATTGGGTGCACTGTAAAATAAAATAAAATCACATTGTCAGTGTAAAAGACACTTGAGTTTCATGTATACTGTACCGGTAACAATAAGTTGCTGAAAAGGCTGTAAACGAGTAGCTGCATAGAAGTAGAAGTGTACTGGGTAGAAGGCATCAAATGTACGTAATGTATATTTTACAATTTAGTAGAGAGAAGACCAATAACACACTGTATTGCAACACAAACTACATGTATTTCAGGCCCTGAAACTAACTACCGGTACCATGATTACAATGCCTAGCATTTCTCAGGAGTATGTTCAGTATTACAAATTATTTTATGCAATTTATTACCCTCAGTACGGTAGGTGTGTACCGGTAGGTTCAATTTATTACATGTAGGTGTACAAGTGTATACCTGTATGTATAATTGTGTAAGTTGAAATTGTACCATTACATGTACATGAGTACGCTGAACTTAAGGAAATATACATGTACAACATTTGCAAACATCAACAAATAAAACCACCAAGTTTTTACGAAAAACCTTACTAGGATGTTGGTAAATGACAGTCTAAAGCATCCTGTAAAATTATGGCACCTGGTGTGAAGTCATTTTCAAGAAAATGGTATTTTTGTATAAATTTCCAACCGTGGTCGGCCGACCACCGTTGGAAAAACCCAACTATTTTTCAACTACTGCTCCAAATTTACCATTTTTTTCAGTTAAAATTTTGTTTGCTATTGGTTACATGTTCATGAACGGGTGCAGGCCAGCTAGACTGGTTCCCTTACCTTACAATTTTCCGGCATCTATAAATTGATCCATTTCATCTTTAGTGGAGTCAGGGAACCAGAGTACTTGAACATTTTTGTTTTTCTTGGCTTTTCCAGCATTTCCGAACACAAAACTTCAAACATGTCAGTGTAACAATATTTGATCTACATGTATTATACTAACCCCTCAAATAGTCCATTTTTGAAAATTACAGCAAAAGCCAATGATGTACCGGTACATTCCCTTTAAATACACACTGCCTTCAAAATAGCCAACTTTTTTCACATTGGTCATGTTATCACAATCAAACATGTGATGTAATTTTAAATTACATCACATGTTTGATTGTGATAACGTGACGAATTTGAAAAATTGAAAAATTACACCAACTAATAGTTGTTGTAATTTTTCAATTTTCCAAATTCATTCATGTACATTGCAGAATAAGGTGGATTTATGGGGGGGGGGGTATTTATTTACAAACACAAGTTTGTTTTTCTAGTCTACATACATGTACATGTTCGTTTACACATGTACTGGTACTAGCATGCAACTTTTCCTTGGATCAGCTGAGTTCCTCATTTTTTAAAAAATTCTCATGAATGCCATTACAAATTGAAAAACACTGTTCAAATTATTCTTGTCTTGTTTGGAATTTCCTCGTTTTTTTTTAAAGTCTCAGTTCAGGCATGCAACTTTTCCTCGGATCAGCTGATTTCCTCTTATTTTTACTTCCCATGTGTGCCATTGAAAATAGAAAAACACTGTACAAAGTGTTGGAAAGATTTGAATTTCCTCTTTTTTTGTGACTTCCCAGTTGCATGTCTGTCAGTTGCATGGCTGCATGATGTACATTTGTACATGTATGCCGGTATTTGTACCAAAAAATACACTGTCAGGTAATGTGCACATTAGTAAAATTTTACATGTACAGTGTATAATAAAGTATAACATGTACATGTACACGCAGTGTTACAGGTTACTAATCTTTCATAAAATGTAAGAATAATAAAGAAATATTAAATTCATGACAAATCTTCTTCTTTTTAATCCTCGGTGATGGTATTACAATGTGTTACTGTATCATACCGTACCTGTACATCTCGCTTTTTGGTATTCAGTTACTGTTGTGAAAATTCATGACATGTCACTTCAGACTTTAAAAAAATGTTCCCCCTTTTTTTTCTTGACAAAGGAATCTTGCGTAGGAGTAGAGAGTGAGTCGAGGTGCGCTGTTTTCTAATCACGGGGATGAAATTCTCATCTCAACACGAAAGCAGTAATATCTTATTACCGAATATATACGTACAGCATGCACATGTGTGTATTGGTCATCATCTTATTATCATAGGATGTAAGGTTTATCTGCATACAGGTTATGTACATACACTGTACCTGAAGACGTGGTAGATTTGACTAGATGTCAGTGTCTCAGTTTCTGTGATGATTATTAACTCAGTAAACATTAAAGGGAATATACAACATTTGCAAACATCGAAAAATAAAACTACCAAGTTTTTACGAAATACCTTACTAGGATGTTGGTAAATGACAGTCTCAAGCATCTTGTAAAATTATGGCACCTGGTGTGAAGTCATTTTCAAGAAAATGGTATTTTTGTAAACATTTCCGACCATGCCAACGGTGGTCGGCCGACCAGCGTTGGAAAAACCGAACTATTTTTCCACTACTGCTCCAGATTTACCATTTTTTTTCAGTCCAAATTTTGTTTGCTATTGGTTACATGTTCATGAACGGGTGCAGGCCAGCTAGACTGGTTCCCTTGCCTTACAATTTTCCATCATCTATAAATTGATTCATTTTATCTTTTGTGGAGTCAGGGAACCAGACTACTTGAACATTTTTGTTTTTCTTGGTTTTTCCAACCTTTTCGAACACCAAACTTCAAAAATGTCAGTGTAACAATATTTGATCTATTATAACCTCTCAAATAGTTCATTTCTGAAAATTACAGCAAAAGCCAATGATGTACATTCCCTTTAAACTTTAAGACCAACTCTGATTTAGGCCTATAGGCAATGATAGGCTGGGTTCATGGTGAGCTTTGAGTTTTTTTTGGGGGGGGAGGGGTGTTTTCCAAATACCGGTATACGTGTCAAAGGCATGCCAACATGTATGCAGCAAACATACGGTATAAACTTACTGGTACGGTACATGCTACAATAAAAGTACATGCAGATATTGCTGTTAAAGGGGGGGGGGGGAGGGGGTTTCAGAGGTTTTAAACCTCCCCACCCCTATCCCAAGTTTCCCCTTTCCCCTTTCCCACACCCCACCCCTCCCCCGATAAAGGGATGAGGAAAAACTGGTTTTGAAGACACCAAAGTCGTTATGTAAATGTGACATAAAATGTGACTCTCAATACGATAGGCATGGTAGGGGGGCGGGGGACAACATGTCCGCGGGTTTGCTTTTGATGTTGTAATATTGACCGACATTATTTACAATGTGTAATGAGATAACGATATGTTTTGTTGGTGTTCTGATTTTTTCAATTAAGGTCTGGTGAAACTGGGTGTGCACTGCGTAACTGGGAAGAAAGTGGCCGTCAAGATCATCAACAAAGAAAAACTCAGCGAATCTGTCTTAATGAAGGTGAGACAGATGGAGAAACGTACCGGTATAAGTCTATAATTGTGTGCATGCCTTTCCTGGTTGAGAGGAAGGGACAAAAAGGGCAATTGACTCCGTGCATGGACAACAGATGGCGCTTGTCATCACTTGTAAGATGGCATGTACATATTGTGTGCCTCCCATAGACATAAAACCTACGGTAGACCTGATGTGCCTTTACCGGTACATGTACATGTACAGTGTGGAGCGAAAGAATGTAGACTCCTGCGATAACACGCATACCACGCTATTTACATTTTATCACTAGCTAGGTTTACCGCGTGTTTATCGCGCTAATCACGCGTGGTTATCGCGTGTACGCCGCAGTGTTTTTCACATGGGCACTGACAGAAAGACGGAGAGCGGCTCCACGCGATAATCACGCGCGGGAAAAATATGCGGGAACAGATTTGGCGCTTTGTCCCACGCGTGGCTCCACGCACGGCTCCACGCGCGGGGAAAACTATCCCACGCGTGGGGCCGGGGAAGACAGACCGCACACCGCCCCGGAATACCGGCTGGGCTTTGCGCCTGGGACGGCCGTCTTTGCGCCGTTAATTTCCCGCAAGTTGGCGGCTGAATGATGTCAACTCAAGGAGGCACAAGTTTTTACACCTTAAAAATTCCCGCCCAGTAAAAAAAAGTCGGCTCCTTCTCGAGTTCTATGAAAGAATACTTCCCAAGGCAGTACTGCCGTCCAATCAAACACAAGTGGAACGAAGCTGAATGTCAGAACGACAAACGACGACCAATCACATCTTGCCATCTCACAAATTCCTACTTTAATTGGCTGCAGACCATGACCCTTAGTCAACAAAGAAACTCTACACGGATGTAATTCGAGAAGTCAATTGGACAACAGAGGCATGCTGCCGACGACACTGCTATTAGTTGGCTGTCAATCATTCTTTGGGAAGTGTTTTTTTTTTATTCTCCAGAGCAGATTATTATGAAAGATACTGGCCCTTTTTTAACTGGCTCTGTTCATATTCCTCTTTGAATAAAAACATGAATGAAAACTTGCAACTTTACCACAGCATCATTTTTTTTCGTATATGGGTCCGAAGAGATCTTTCCCCCTCATGTTATAATAGTGTTTTCCTGGTTTGCGAGAATATTTTTCCCGCCTAGTTTTTCTCGGTATAGAATATTCTGTTCCCTATATCTTCAGAGAATTTATGTCCCAAATATTCTATTCCCATGCAGGAAACTTGAAATGTCCAGTCCCGAACAAAGACTCATTTCGTTCTTCGGAATAATACTTCTTTCCTTCATTTTGCCATTTCTGTCATGTCCGTCGAATAACCATCACAACAATATGCATTTTCAAAATTCTTTGTGCATATTTGCGATGAACCACAGTGACTCAACATGTACTGCCGTGTTCATATTGAAATCTATGCACAACGTGCGGCGTGATCCGCGCGCTAACCACGCAGACATTTTGTGTGTTGTATTGATGGTTTCTCAAATGTATTACATTTCTGGGCCACGCGGTAAAACTGTGCCAAAATCAGTACGCACTACGACGGTGCGCGCGTGTGTGGTACCGGCTTATATGTACATTTGTGTACTGTGAACTGTAACGACAGCGCTTGGACAATTTATTGCACTGCGCTATTGTTTTTAGTTTTAATTCACTGGGGGAAGCCGTCAGCATGTCTTACTCAGATTTTAGTCTGGAAACCAAAAGACGGCGGGTGATTTGTTTGTTAATTTATTGTTCTGCACATTTTCAAAGTGTTTTACCTTGCCATATGAATGACCCAATTTACGTTAAAACATTGGCGTCAGTGCTGTCCGGAGTTGGAGATCGCATTCGAATTTAACACTTGCAATACTAGTACTTACCGGAGGTGTTAAACTCCGTAGCTTTAACTCACATTGCAGGATCGACGAAACGCCAGTTCCCTCAGCTCTGAGTACTCTGTGCACAATTTGCAACAGTGGCTGGCGTAACAAAAATTGCGAAGGGCTTACTTAAATCAGTTTATTGTGATTCGCCTGCAAAAACCTATACGCCATTTATCAGGCATGCAACTTTTCCTCAGATCAGCTGATTTCCTCCTTTTTTTTTTACTTCCCATGTGTGCCATTGAACACAGAAAAACACTGTACAAAGTCTGTGAAAAATTTGAATTTCCTCTTTCTTTTGTGATTTCCCAGTTGCATGCCTGATTTATATAACCTGATACATGTACATTTATTACTTTTGATTTATTTAATTTACCCCGGTTCTATTTTCTTTTCGCCACTGTAATTACCTGAAGAACGGGATTCATGATCAATAAATGGGTAGGTATTTCTGGGGGAAAATTCACTCTTGAATATAACTGTTGTGGCGTTAATATGATTTCTTTAAATATGGGGTGTGTAGGGCACTACATGTACACTTCATTTCAGAAACCCAGTTATCAAGTACAGTGTTTCACACGTTTTTCCTGTGGAAAGTTATATGAAAAGCACCTGTAGGAAAACAAGAAGGTTCCAGTAAATGTAATTTTCTTTCTCCTGTGGTGGTATTTTTCTTGTCCATTTTATGCCATTGTTTTGAATTTAATTGCCTTTAGACTGTTTTGCTCTTAGAATTTTTATCCGGGTTGATTGGTGTTCTAATTTGGATGTTTCAAATTTGTTTTTGTTTTCTCCAATTTTTTTTCGCTGTTTTTCTTTAATTCGCCAACGTGTTTAATATGATTTTTTATGATCTTATACAATGTAGTTAGTTACACTGTAGGACTATAATTTTTCTTTTCGTCTGACACATCATCGCCGTGACAGTTTTTACAAACTTTTGCCTAAACCAGGAAACGTTTTCTTTTTCTTTTGAACACCGAACGTGGCCGAGTTAACTCGTGGCTCAAGTGTAACAAACGGAATACATGTATCTCCAAGCGCAATACATGTACATAGGCCTAACTTGGAACAGCTCGTAAACTTGCTCGCACTGAGAATGTTGAAGTCGGCATTGATCATATTACCTTGGGAAAAAAGAAAGTGTCTTTAAGTACTTGGGAGTCTTGGATGATAGTAATACTTATTGCCAAAATCATGTCACAAAGACAGCGTTAAAATTAAAAACAAAAGCTGTTTATTTTAGAATTCTGACTTTCATAGGTTCCTGATTTTATTGTTCGTTGTCAGTGTTTTGTTACAGGGCACACCTCAGACGGTAACCGCAGGGTGATGGTTTCGTGTGTAGTAGCATTTGATCGCCAGTACAATCAACCGAGCACAGCTTCGCATGTTTTCAGCAAACCCCAAGTCCCGGCAAAACCAATGCCCCAGTGACAAGATCGTCATCCAATGGGTTTAAAAGATCAATTCTCGCGCGCCATTTGGTCTCTTTTAGCGCCGCCTCAAAAGAATTTCCCCTGGCCTACTTCTTATCTCCGAAAAAGATACACTGTATTACAAATGCAAGTCGGCTGTCAATCATTGACTGGAAGCCCAAGCTTTGCCCCAAAGGAATTTATTTAAAAGATACTCGTAATTTTATTCCCCGGATGAATTCGCCTTTTGGCCCAAAACCCTTATTCAACCTGTTAATCCCAAGAAACAGGGCCTAACATATTCAAAATAACTTCATACGTTTGTTCTTTGTCCACTTGTAGGAAATTGTATTTGAAAATTAATTTAAAAAAATCCACTACCCCATCAATTCGAAAATGACCTTAATAATTTCCAAACACATTTTTTCTCGCTTTCACATAGAGAAAAAGTTAAATTATTTTACCAGCCCATTCATTTAAAGACCTCAAAAACTCAACGAATAGATTTTGGTGATTAATTTATTGAGTAGTTTACGGTTTATCAATTTAGACAATCTAAAAAAAAAACTTAGTCAATTAAATTTACGGAACTCCCAAACTCATTCACGACAGATTCCAGGGGGAAATTTTATACGATTTATGTCTGGGTTTTCATGTATCAAATATAAACAAGTGATCTATATATACATGGAAATTAAATTACAGGCCTTAAAGAAAATCTTTACTTTACCCACATATTACGAGGTGAGAATAAATACGTAAGAATAAATCAAGATACTGTGTACTATGATGAATGTACTATGAAAAACAAAGATAAATCCTGAACCTTTTATAAATTTACCCCAGAACAGAATAAATTCCAGTGGTTAATTTAATGGACCTTTTTCTGATTCCCTTGTTTTTAAACAAAAAATGGCAAGGGGGAGTTTCAATGTTGCTTTTCTGATCTCCTACATATTTTCCCAATGGATTTCAAAGGGAGTTCTCTGTTTTTCCTGTTCGTGATGAAATGTGAATATTGCCCACAACCATTTAGTTGACAAGAATTATATTCTAAGGCTCAATACAAATATAAACGGTTTTATAAAATAGTTCTTAAAAAGTCAAAGCTATACACCACCCCTATCAAACCTTGGTCGGTTTCCTTTGATTAATTCCTGTTGTTCGAGAACTACACATCGAGGCTCTTATTGGTTGTTCGATAACGACGGTTGTCTTCCAAAGGATTCTGATTGGTGGAGTGTCTGGGCCGGGAAAGACTTATAGCGATTTATATCAAACAGCGAGACGCGCTCAGACGTATGGTCTGTCTTGAAGCGGAACAATTTAACCAGTAGGCGGTTTGCGCAAGCTGACTTGGAATTCTGTAGCGGACAAAGGTAAAGGGCGGACTCCTTCTGACCGAAAATTCCAGAGATCGTCTTACGGTCTAATTTGGTCGTGATGGGTGAAGGTTTTCGAGAAAGAATTTATTTGAAAGACACTCGTACATTTATTCCCCAGATGGACTTATTCGGGCTCTCTTGGCCCAAACCATATTTCAACCTGTATTTAATCTCAAAGACCGCCTTACATTTCAAAGTAAGTAAAATTTACAAAACGCATTTTTTTTCTCAGCTCGTAGGAAATTGTGTCTTGAAAAAAAAAAAATAATCCACTGCAGTAAAATATTCCAAATAATTTTTAGGGGTTATTTACCACATATTATATGGCTTTCTAGACACTTTAAGAAAAAAAAACATTGTTTAACCAGCCCTTTTGTTTAAAGACCTCAACAAGACAACGGATAAATTATGGAGATACAATTAATGCCTATACCATTAATGTTCCATCGCTTTAATTTAAAAACTTTAAATTTTACAGAACTCATAAACACGTTCCAAGCATATTCCACGGGGAAATTTAATACTATCCATGTCTGGTTGTTCTTGTATCTAACAAAGAGTTTATAATAATGCACAACTGCAACTCTTGGCAATATTATAGCAGATTGTTCCCGCCCGAAGCTGAAAAGTGCATCATACCCACATAATGATCATTACGAGGTAAGAATATTAAATAGGTAAGACTAAATCGAGGAACATGTAGTATAAAATCCTGAACTGTAGTTCACGGACATGGAATAAATTCCAGAGGTTAATTTAATGGAATTTATTCCTGGTTCTACAATTGTTTTTAATGAAAACGGGGAATGTAAACTTTAAATCTTAATTTTCTGAGGGGTTTTGGAGGGGTTAATGTAACATAATTTATGTCTAGTGCTAGTGTTTGAAGGAGAAAATATTTTAATTGACATGAGCCCATTAAAACCAGGAACTCAACAATTTTACGAATTACATCCAGAGTTTCTAGGTTTATTATTTTTAAGTATTTCATCTCCGGTATTTTAAAAATAATAAGTGTACTGCACACAATAGATCATTGCTTGATTCTGGCGGGGCCGACAGCGATGTGGACAGTCTCTTATTCAAAAAAGCATGTTCCAAAATGATAACACAATCGAATTTTTTGGTTGTGACTGCTGCACTGGCACCGCTTTAATTTCTCACTGTGCACATTGAGATCCTGCTAGGGCAGTTAAAGTCATGGAGTTCAACACCTACTCCTGGCAGTAACCAAGTAAATAATGCGGTCTTACTACACACAACACGCGAATAATAATTTAGCATAAATTGGGTCATTCAAGTAGCAAATTAAAACACTGAAATGTACGGACTACTACAGAACAATGCAATTAATAATAAAATCACCCGCCATCCTTTGTTTCCGTAATAAAATCATAGTAAGACCATGAAGCTATAAATCGGAGTTTCATAACTCTATAGGCTAAGACATTATCCTGACGGCCTCCCAGTAAACACATGGGGCAGCGTAAATTACAAAATGTCTGAGTGTTGTTTCTCAGTACAACGTACGTGTACCTTATATGCGTTAAACATGTACAAAACCCAAACGTATGCGCTCTGCGTGTTCATACTGTGTGGCCGTTGATCGTATGCGTATTAGTTGATCTCCATTAGATTATATCAATGTGTGTGGCCATGTGTGCGGCACAGAAATGTAAACCGATCGATAAAAAAGAATGTTTGCGCGTGCCGCGCGCGCGCAGGTCACACAGAACGTAGTGCGTAGATTTCAATGTGTAAATGGCCATCCAGACTTTCATCTGTGTCATAATTCCGTGTGGTAATGAAAGAAGGAGTTTTGTACATGACACGTACATATATAATGTACATGTAGCAGGCTATGGGGCATAAACCTCAGAAAGCCCCCTTTGCTGTTCACCCTTCCTTTCAGTTTCTAGACACAATAAAGTGGATATGTAAGGTCCTCGAGAGTCGTAAGTAAAATATCTGACTGAATAAAGACCTACGAATGTCCAAATTATGATAAAAAGATGAGCAATGAAAAGCTATTTCACGAGGAAGGAAAAATACCTGACAAAAGATAAAATAATCCGCAGAAAAAAAATATCCAATTATTTTGAAGGAAGCAAGCATCTACATGGATAGCGACGAAAGAAAGAGTCTGCAATCAAGACTGGAAATTTCACGCTTCCTGCAGGGGAACAGAATGCTCTAGGGATAAATTCACCGCAGAGATAGGGACAAAATATACTAACTGGCGAAACTGTCGGTGGTTGGGGGGGGGGCGGGGCGTAATCTCCTTCCATTTTTCCGAAAATTCGAACTCATCAATTGAAACACGTTGTGCTTTAATGACAAGTTACGATTTTTTATTCAAACGAGGAATGAAATCTTGGCCGGTGAGAAAATGGCCAGTATATCTTTCAAAATATTACTGTTCTGAAAAAAATAAAACCTCTCGAGTAATCGCTGACAGCCAGATGATAACAGTGTATCTCTTCTTTCACAAAGAGTCGGCAGCATGCTTCTCCTGTTGCATCCATGAGGAAAGTCTTTGACGATTAAGAGGAGAAGTACTAGGCCCCGCAAGGCAAAACCTCTCGAAGTATAGATGGGGCAAAACAAATGCTCTTCGGCAAAATGATTTTTTTTTTCAATGTAAGATGATGTCTCATAACCGCCAAACCTACTGGTTTGCTGGAATCCTGCTTCTGCATGCACAATTTTAACGTGTTTTTACATAGGGTTATGTTGCCTCTCTGGGCATTCATATATTTTCCACTAAATTAAGTCGGGCACAATTTACAGACGGTGTTGTAATTTTGTAATTGTGCGTCAGCTGGAAGCCAGACTGAGGGAGCGATGGTCATTGTATCTGGAACCTCTAAACGCTTTTAATAAATTAGTAATGAATTATCACAATATGTAAGGGAGCAGACTGATGACCAGCCTGGCCTGGCAGCGCATACACGATGTCAATTTCGCTTTATGGTCTGACGTAAAACCAACTGCATTTTTGAACCACAAATTCAAGACAATGGTGCTCTTTGATGCGTGATCCTGGAATGTAAGCCAAGGTATCATTAAAAAGTACAAAGCTTCATCTTTAACATGATACTAAACTTTTTGCTAGTAAACGTATTGTCTGGCCATAATAAACCTTTAAAGTAGGATTACTTTTTTTTCTTCTTCGACACCCTGCTGTTTTTAAGTAAGTCCGTAATCTAAATAAATAAAGAAGAAACTGAATCGTCTGCAAGTGTTGTCAAATCAGGTGTAACTTAATTAAAATAAATCTCAACGCCTGAGGAAGATATTTGCATTTTTTTGTTTAGCTCCGAGTTTCTTTTAAAAAAACACACCTTTCATAGAACAACGGAAATGGAAAGCGGCAGCATTCTCGAGCAGCTGCAGGCTGCGAGTATAATAGTCACATCCTCTGTCTCTTAAACAAGATTTCTGGCTACGCAACTGGCAGTCCCGGACATCGCAGGGAGCCTCCCTAGCAACAGTATTTCTAGGCAACCGGGTTGGAATGAGACAATGGTCACGCTCCCGTGGCTCGAATTACAACGTGATTGGCAATCACTCCGGTTGAGCGTCGGTGTAAGGAACGTCCTATATGAAAGCAACCAATGGCGGATTTATTTGCCGGGAACCGGCTCATTTAATTGGCTGATATTATCATCACTGTTCACCAGCAAAGAGCCCTCCATTTACTGGCGGCACTCCAGTTGAGCGTCGGCGTAAGGAACGTCAACAATTTATGAAAGCAACCAATGGCGTAATTATTCGCCGGGAACCGGCTCATTTAATTGGCTGAGATATTATCATCCCTGTTCACCAGCAAAGAACCCTCCATTTACTGGCGGCACTCCAGTTGGGCGTCGGCGTAAGGAACGTCAACAATTTATGAAAGCAACCAATGGCGTAATTATTCGCCGGGAACCGGCTCATTTAATTGGCTGAGATATTATCATCCCACCAGCAAAGAACCCTCCATTAACTGGCGGCACTCCAGTTGGGCGTCGGCGTAAGGAACGTCAACAATTTATGAAAGCAACCAATGGCGTAATTATTCGCCGGGAACCGGCTCATTTAATTGGCTGAGATATTATCATCCCTGTTCACCAGCAAAGAACCCTCCATTAACTGGCGGCACTCCAGTTGGGCGTCGGCGTAAGGAACGTCAACAATTTATGAAAGCAACCAATGGCGTAATTATTCGCCGGGAACCGGCTCATTTAATTGGCTGAGATATTATCATCCCTGTTCGCCAGCAAAGAACCCTCCATTTACTGGCGGCACGTCACAAATTCGGGTTTCTTACAGCTGAATTCAAACAAGAGATGTATTGTATCAATTTCATTGAATAATGTCGCTACCAATCATTTTCTGGAAGGCTATTTCGGAGCTGAGCTTTGATTTGAGATTCTTTTTTCAGAAACCGGGGAAGATTTTGGGGGATTAACATTCCAAGTCAAAATAATTTATTAAATGTTGCTCCACGTTATGTTTGGCGTTTTTTTTTTTTGTCGTAGTAGATTTCATTCTTTGCTCATTAAAAAAAACCGTTTGGCCTGCAATATTTTGTGTAAATGTTGCTCTAGAATATAATTATTTCGGAATATATTTTGACATTAGGTATTAGGTGAAAGGGTTTTTGTTAATCTTATTCTTATTCCTTTCAAAATTATTTTCCAAAACTATTGCATCATTTGTATTTTGATAATATGATCCCCCTTTATCTACAGAAGAATTAACTGAGACTTAATTCAGAAAGTAATGCATGGGCAAGGGTGTTTGAAATCGTTTTAATTAAAATTAAAAAAAAAATATAAAGAGAATGAGACATATTATATCACATTGAAATAACTCCTATTTATTTGTTGTCTGTCTCTAGCTCTCTGCAGCCGAGACGATTAAAGGGGTGACGATTTTATTCTTCGTTTATTACAAAAAGCTGCATGGCCTACATTATTCTGTTTAAATATTCTACTCTTGAATGTATTTTGGAACATGTACACATTGCTTTTGACGTTCAGTATTAAATTTAGGGCTATTGTTAGTCTTGATCATATTCATTTAAAAAAAAATTAAAAGTATTATTCGTATTAAATTTCTTCTGGAATTTACAAAAGAAAAACTTAGAGTTCACAATTTAACGGGCTGGGGTTTTTGAAACTGTTTTGCTTTAACAAAGAAAAAGAAAAGAAAACAAATCCCATAAAAATACGAAAACCCGAGCCTACCTCGTATTAAATTTTCCCCTGGAATCTACAAAACAATTAACTGAATGTTCAAAATGTAACGGACTAGGGTGTTTTAAAAAAAAATAGAGAACCAGACGTAAATCTCTCTCTGAGAAAATAATCTCTCTCTGAGAAAATAACAGGGGCTGACGATTTTATTCCGAGTCTATTTTCAACAACAACAACAACAAAAAAAAAACTTCCCAATAATGATTGACAGCTATCTGATAACAATGTATCTCTTCGTTCACAAAGAATTGGCAGCATGCTTCTCTTGTTACATTCACTTCTTGTATTACATCCGTTGGAGATTCTTTGATGATTAAGTGAATGTAAGAACTGAAAAAGGATGGCCAATCAGTCACTGCCCTTTCACAAATTCTTATTTTAATTGGCTAAAGACCGTAGCCCTAGTTTCTGTTCCCCTTGTGTTTTGATTGGACGGCAGTTACTGCATTTGGGAGTATGCTTTCTAACAAGGTGCCGGCAATTTTTTTTTTTTTTGACTGGGGGAGGGGGAATTGTTCAGGGTGTAGTGATTCGTTTCACCTGGATTAGCCAACTTGTGGGAAATGAACGGCGCAAAGACGGCCGTCCCAGGGCGAAAAGCCAAGCCGGTATTTCCGGCGATGTGCCGTCTGTCTTCCACACACAGGCGTTCCCCACTCGTGAAGCCACACGTGGTACAATTCGCCAAAGAGGAGCCGACTTTTTTTACTGGGAGGGAATTTTTAAGGTGTAAAAACTTGTTCCTCTTTGAAAGGACATCATTCAGCCGCCAATTTGCGGGAAATTAACGGCGCAAAGACGGCCGTCCCAGGCGCAAAGCCAAGCCGGTATTCCGGGGCGGTGTGCGGTCTGTCTTCCCCACGCGTGGGATAGTTTTCCCCGCGCGTGGAGCCACGCGTGGGACAAAGCGCCAAATCTAATCCCGCATTTTATTCCCGCGCGTGATTATCGCGTTGAGCCGGTCTCCGTCTTTCTGTCAGTGAAAGAAGTATTATTCCGAAGAACAAAATGAGTCTTTGTTCGGGACTGGACATTTCAAGTTTCCTGCATGGGAATAGAATATTTGGGACATAAATTCTCTGTAGAGATAGGGAACAGAATATTCTATACCGAGAAAAACTAGGCGGGAAAAATATTCTCGCAAACCAGGAAAACACTATTATAACATGAGGGGGAAAGATCTCTTCGGACCCATATACGAAAAAAATGATGCTGTGGTAAAGTTGCAAGTTTTCATTCATGTTTTTATTCAAAGAGGAATATGAACAGAGCCAGTTAAAAAAGGGCCAGTATCTTTCATAATAATCTGCTCCGGAGAATAAAAAAAAACACTTCCCAAAGAATGATTGACAGCCAACTAATAGCGGTGTCGTCGGCAGCATGCCTCTGTTGTCCAATTGACTTCTCGAATTACATCCGTGTAGAGTTTCTTTGTTGACTAAGGGTCATGGTCTGCAGCCAATTAAAGTAGGAATTTGTGAGATGGCAAGATGTGATTGGTCGTCGTTTGTCGTTCTGACATTCAGCTTCGTTCCACTTGTGTTTGATTGGACGGCAGTACTGCCTTGGGAAGTATTCTTTCATAGAACTTGAGAAGGAGCCGACTTTTTTTTACTGGGCGGGAATTTTTAAGGTGTAAAAACTTGTGCCTCCTTGAGTTGACATCATTCAGCCGCCAACTTGCGGGAAATTAACGGCGCAAAGACGGCCGTCCCAGGCGCAAAGCCCAGCCGGTATTCCGGGGCGGTGTGCGGTCTGTCTTCCCCGGCCCCACGCGTGGGATAGTTTTCCCCGCGCGTGGAGCCGTGCGTGGAGCCACGCGTGGGACAAAGCGCCAAATCTGTTCCCGCATATTTTTCCCGCGCGTGATTATCGCGTGGAGCCGCTCTCCGTCTTTCTGTCAGTGCCCATGTGCAAAACACTGCGGCGTACACGCGATAACCACGCGTGATTAGCGCGATAAACACGCGGTAAACCTAGCTAGTGATAAAATGTAAATAGCGTGGTATGCGTGTTATCGCAGGAGTCTAGATTCTTTCGCTCCACACTGTACATTGTGTAGACTAATCAGGCAACAGCCGTTTTCTGCGGTGGCACCGTAAGCTCGCGCAAGTCAGGCTCAGGTAATACGCACACATTCCGGGCTCCTTCGACCAATAGTGTTACATGTGTACCAAAATGCACACGCGTCTCGTCTTTAAGAATGCGTGCAGCTTTTGCGCTGACATGGCACTGCCGCAAAAATGGCTTCTAATTTTGTTCGGTGAATTACACAGATACATGTACGTGCGTGTACTTTTACGTTGTGTGTGTTTGGACCCTAATCGATCACTGTGTCCTGTACTGGTAGCTGCAATGTTACGCGAAGAACGTCATGTGATCGCATCCGTTGCGCATTTCATGCGCCTATATGACCATTTTTTTACTGTACCGGTATGTGCGTTAAGATTTCAAGTCAGAAAATCCGGACGTGCGTCAGGTCTAGGTTAGATGTCTTTGATGCGTATGTACGTACCGGTACACATGCAAATTTCATTCACAAACAGCGCCACCTGGTGTTAAGTGGTGTCCATCCACCTCTTTACCAATTCCAACCTTGAAAAATGTTGATAAGTTTTGTTCCATCATTATCACTCTTGTTTTCAACACCGACCTGCACTGAAGGCCTTAGCTATTAACAGTTTCACTAATGAGAAGGTACCCTTTAAATTCTTGCAAACCGGTAACCACGTCATCAGTTCTCAATCAGCAGATGGCATCCCAATCAGACGGGGCTGTGACGGGCACCAGTCCGCCAGCCAGAAATCATTAAATGCGACGGAGGGAGCAGCATTCGTATTGATTCACAGCCCTTACCCCCCCCCCCCCCCCCCTCCCCCCTGCTGGAAAATATTGAATTCGAAAACATTAAAGTTAGACAAATGGACTTCAGTCAATTAATTAATGGGTTCACGTGTGCAGGTGTATTTGAAATATTGAAGGCCTGAACATGTACCGTACTGTACTGTAGGGCCTACAATACATGTACACATGTACACAACAGTTTCTGGGGGCTTCTTTATAAGAACATGATCGGCTGTTACACTGTTACGCATTTGAATGTATGCTCATAGGTACTGTACACAAGTCACTGGTGTACGGGTAGGAGTGAATTCAGGCGATTCACAATGCAGTGCGCCACCAAGAGTTTGTGCATTGTGGGAGATGGTCGACAAATTCGCAGCGCGGGCTATTTGAAATGTTAAGTTTTTTCCGGTCATTAGTTTCATAAGCGTATGATTCGAGTATCTGTTTGCCCTTTTCTTTTAATCAATATTGTGTTTTTTTGTAAGGCGGCAGAATGCTATACCCCTATCTATAACAAATTAGCTCAAGTTGTCTACTGACACTCGTTCAAATGGGTCGTGTTTTGTCGATCGTAAACTTGAAAAATGGACTCTCCATGGCAAACTCTTGGTGGCGCACTACCGGTACATTGTGAATCGCCCGAATTGTTCTTTTCGGTTGCAGACCAGTAAATCGGTCCGAAATTGCCTGTGCCGGCCAAATCACGATTTGCATGCCCTCAAAATCTTCAGTATTTGAGCATGCTGTGGGCCATGAACTTGAGGGTTTGTAAAAAACATGGGTGGAAGCCGTGCACAGGACTGTGAGCTTGTAGTTCCGTTCAATTTGGATGAAATTGGGGCCCTTAAAGCACTCTGTTTTGCAATGGAGTGTAGGCATCGTTTTTCAACATGGCGATGGGCTTCAGGACTATTTTCAGGGGTGATCATCTTCGGATGGAAATTTCTCCTAAAAGTCATCAGTTAACCCCCCCAAAAATTGAAAAAGAAAATGAAAGATGATGAAATAAGCTTTAATTTGATGCGTGTCTTGAACACCTTGGAGAGTTGTGAGTATTTTTCCCGAATTTCTGAAGTGGGAGCATTTACCATTGGGGTCTATGGAAGTTTATTTACTGGTCTGCAACCTTTAAGACAACTTCACTGATGTCATGGCCAATAATTATTGAACCGAACAATTTTTTAAGGCACTCCTTTAATGCAACCCATGTGACATGTTCTGGCCGATGAGAAATGTTTGAGTATAAATATAACATCACCGCGATACATTTCCTTGTCCAAGAGGAAACCAAATTGATAAAATTATAACTTGTAAGTCACAATTCCATAAAGAAATTTTTGAGGAAGTTGATTAATTTTTTTAAAATGAAGTCTTGAAAGTAAGTTAAAAACTGTAACAAGTTATTTAGGCATGGCAAGAAAACCGATTCATTTTTCAACTTTATGTAAAATTTTGATGAAATCAAATATTTCATCTTCATGGTTAAATCCTTGAGTTCTGTTGTGGGTACTTACACATGTACGTATGTACGCAATCACGGCATAATTGGAGCCCCTGTTGACCTTGCGCAAATTAAAACGTCAACATACTGCGGCTTGCCATCACGTACCGCAAACACACGTCACCCTAGGGCTTATTCCCCCCCCCCCCCTCCCCCACCTAGCCAAAGATCGCCACTCTGCGACCCATCACGCGCTAAAACTCCTTCTGGCCTGGCCAGAAAATCAGATTTGTGGACAGGAATAAATGGATAATTACTGCAAGGCGGCGCCTTAGTGGAAGACCCATGTGTGTGCGTTGGTGTGTGGGTGTCTGTGTGTTGGGGGGGGGGGGGGAGGGGGGGGCTTTGATGGTGTGGGGGGGGGGAGGCTAGAACGACATGTGGTACTAGTCTAAGATGAAGGTCATATATTGCATGACTGATGTGAGTTAATTAACAACAGTCGACAGCTCAAACTCACATGCATGGTACTGGGTACATGTACACGGAAACATGTATGCGTTTGTTTGTGGTATAAATCGAGGACATACATGTACACGTGTAACATCATCGGTGAATCGAGGACAGGAACCAAATTGAGGACAACCTCGATTGGAAAACGTGTACAAAATCAATAAAAGCTATTGCGAAAAAGTACCGTAAGTAGTACTAACAAAGGAAAAGGGAAGAGGAACAAAAGAAAATCCTTGATTTACACCATAAACAAACGTGGGTGTACCGGTACGTGTAAGTGTCAACGTTTTGTATCCATGTGTGTTTGATACAGTGTATACTGATTGCATTCAGCACCTATCTTGGAGGTGTGTATTGTTATTTCACGAACAATGAATACACAGGTCTGCTCATGTGAATCCCTGCTGAACAAAAGCACACGCCTCAAACATGGCTGCATGCATTGCAAAACATTCTATACGTGAAGATTTCTGAGTGAGAAAAAAACGGAAACCATTTTTTGAGTGACCCGTTACAAGCCAAATCAGGTGACAATATACCGTAGCAACAGTGTATTTAGTCTAGGGAAATCAAATTCTAATGCAAAAGTGTGGTGAATGAACGCACACAGGTTTTCGAGACAGTCTTCCAATTAAACCCACACGGCTCATTAGTTCAAGCATAATGCAAGCACTTGCTAAATTACATGTACATGACTGAGTTTTAGAAATAAATGAGTGAAATTGACAATATCGTGTTTCTTGATCAAAAGTTTGTGCATGGTTTTTAATGCTTTCTCAAAAAGTGTCAAATTTGTGTAGCCTCTGAGCTGAAACTTCAACAGGTTTGATAACTAGCCATATTTAAATATCAACGTTTTCCATACATGTACCAACAAGTTAATTAATTTTTGTTCAAAAATTTATATGATGTACTTTGGCACTTTTTGATGTTGTAATTTATAACGAATCCAACCCTAGGCTACCATTAATGGTTGACAATAAAAATTGCCCTCACCTTACCCTACCTACATGTAGGTTTTGAACATTCTTCTTTAGATATGAGTTCATGTCATGCGTGGTGTCATTATTGGATACGAAAACAAATGATCCTACAGTGTATGCCTAGGGACACTAGGTCCTGGAACAGCCCAATTGGGCTACAAAACGCGCTTTGAACGAGATGATGATAATCGGAAATAACTTTTAAAAGTAGGATATAAACATCCACACAACTATCCTTTCAAAACTGGGCGTTTTTGTGTTATTCCTGTATTAAGCGTGCGTGAACGAATTTCGGGGTCCACTTTTGCGACCCCGTAAATTCGAGCTGTTTGGACGCTACATGTAGTTGTGATTTCATTCGTACGCGTAAAGTGTTCGCCTTTTGCGGACGTTGAAGAAACCACAATTTTTTGCATTGGTGATTGGTCACCGCACGCTGTTCCCGAGACACACAATGTGTATAGTGTACACTGAGAACGACACGAAAAACGTATTCGTACACCGTCGTAAACAAGCATTTTTTTCCCATCTTTTCTCGGGAACGGTAAGACATTAGGTTGGTTTCCTTTCAACCAGATGTTTGAAATAGGCTAAGTAAACAATCCAAAACATAACATTTTCGGGGATTTCAGGACCTGGTGCCCCTTTAATGAGCCAGTTTGGTATTCCAACTGCGCGTGCACACAATGATATGGGTCACGGGTCATTCAGGATAATCGAATGCGCATCGAATGCGCATGAACTCGCAGGGAGACGGGGCAAGACGTAACATCACATCAGCGATTTTATCCCAAATGACCTTTGACCTAGACTAGTACCGAACTGGTTTATTGTATTGGAGTGGAGTGCTGTGGCCTCCTGGTTAAGGGCACTGATTCGTGGTCTGTGGGTAAAGCTGCAGGTCGTGGGTTCGAGTCCTGGCGGGGTCATGGTGCGTGCGCCCTTGAGCAAGGCACTTTGTCACTCATTGCTTCTCTCCACCCAGGAGTAAATGGGTACCTAAATATGAGGGCAGTGATGGTTATTGTGATTGAATTAGCTTCCTTGCCCCTAACAGGCAGCATCGAGCTGTATACTCCCCAGGGAGCTGAGATGGTATATGGAATGTTTAATTGGCCCAATGATTAGGGGTAATAATAATGTAAAGTGCTTTGATCTTAGTTAAAAGCGCTATACAAGAACCTGTTATTATTATTGTTATACCTGATTTCTCATGCAATCTGATTTGGTTTTAAGAATACAAGAAAAATTATGTGATTTGACTGATGTCTCATGACCAAAGTTGACTAGCATTTACACATGTGCAGGTGTACATTGACCTTATTGTATTTCTTTCTCTTTTTTTCTCTGTGTGCACCTGAGCAGGTGGAACGGGAAATTGCAATTATGAAGTTGATTGAGCACCCTCACGTGCTGGGCCTCTACGACGTCTACGAAAACAGAAAATACTTGTAAGCAGATGTTTTACTTGGTGCAGTTTTCTCAGTCATAACAGCTTGTCCGTGTGTGGCACATAGATTTGGGGCAGTTGGGTGAGGGGTGGGGTTGATGATCCCTCGGTCAAGTTCTGTTTTTCCATGTTAGGCCCAAAAAAAAAGTAGTCGGTCTCTGGTCAGCGCACGTGTCGATTTTGATCATGCACGTCAATTTGTTTTTTCGTAAAAATTTTCCGCGGTAGCTACAACAGCGCCTTACATGTATATTGCCACACCGCCTCAAATTTTTGTCGTCAGCTCGACTCCAAATGATGGAGCGCATCTAGACAAATGATGGAGGACACCAAGGTATATGAGGACACAAAAAAAGCAAAATAGTACCCACCTTGTCTGTACAATCCAAGCTTGAAAAAAAAAAAAAGCAGCCCCCACCCCCCCCCCAAAAACGCATCGCCGCATCAATTCCGGAACTTTGGTCTGACCAGAGACCGACAATTTTATTTTTTGGCCTTAGTTGTCTTGCACCATTTGGAAAAGTAATTTTGACCTCTTCACCTTATCCGTTAAGGTGGAGTCAGAGGGCAATGGTTTTGTATCGCTTAGATAGGCATGAGTAAACCTTTCGTGCATTTATTGTTATTAAATTAAAATGACAAAGAATGCCCTCTGAGACACCTGCAAGGCATGAGGTCTATTGCCAGTGGGAGGGGGTGGGGGATCTGGCATGAATTTGAAGGTATTTAAGCAAAATCTTCTTTGTGGTCAAAATCTTCAAAGGTTCAAATCTATAAAAGCATTAGGACATGTGAACATACAGGATTTCCCCCCAAAAAAGTTGCCCAAGCAGATTTCCTTTAATTTGTCAAAAACTCACCTACCATAACATGAATGTTTCATCTTGATGGGGCACATTACATGTACTTACACTCTTGTATGTTCAGTCAAAATGCCATGGAAATCTGTTCACGATACAAACCAGAGATCTATAAATGTAACAGATTATGAAAGGCTATGGGGTTTTTACCCATTCCAATGGAATGAGATTTACACATTTAAATTAATTTACATCAGAGTGAAAAGGCCCATGACAATCTGATGCCTCCAAGCCGCCCTCCTGGGTGCGCCACTGTTTGTGAGGACTTGTGATTGACTTGTCAGGACTTGTCTTTGACTTATGAGGACTTGTGGTGGCCTTGTGATGGGCTTGATGTACATTGTTTTAACTTCATTGCCCACTCTTCTTTGCAGATATCTTGTATTAGAGCATGTCTCAGGAGGGGAACTCTTTGACTACTTGGTCAGGAAGGGACGGCTCACGCCGCGGGAAGCCAGGAAATTCTTCCGACAAATCATCTCGGCCATCGACTTCTGCCACTGCCACTCCATTTGGTGAGAAAATCAAGTGTCGAACAAATCAATACACTTTACCGGGTATTTTATATTGCATGGGTGATTTTGTATCTCGCCACATTATATTGGTCAGTAACTGCAGATACTGAGGTGGAAATACTATTAGGTATCCTGCGAGCGCGAGTGCAACACAGAATAATGTAATGCATAGATCTGTGTCCCACTGCTCCCACATTCGGCCGAGTGCTATGTTGGACACAGACGCACTACATTTTCCGTGTTCCACGAGCGCGAGCGTGATAACGAGTGTATCTTCAAGCAACTTGGAGTAACGCAATACATGGAGCCGTGGCCGTGCTACGTGGTTATATGTAGCACGGCTTGTTGCTATGGATCGACCAATCAGGATCGAAGATTCAAGTTTTGCTTGAAGATAAATGTAGATAACCTTTGCACAGCAGCCGTCTGATTTTTTGAAATAAAAAGTGCTACTGACAAATCATGTTTTGCGATAAAAAGATTTTGCATGGTTTTTCACTGTTTTACTTGACAAGTGTAATATCCACTGAGCTGAAACTTCAACAGGTTTAGATTTTGAACATTCTTTTTTAGATTTTGAGTGGTGTTATTATTGGAAACAAACAAAATGCTTGAAAGCAAACGATCATACAGATCTGGCTGCCAAATTCAGCTACGCCATCACAGCAGTAAAATCAATTAAGTGATTGTTTTTAACAACTACGAATTCCCTTGTCCACTTCTGTTGCCATGCATTTGTATACAGACTAGTAAAAACAGTCAGATCCCATTCGTGTAAACACTGACTAGTCAAATTCCATCAACAGACAAAAGAGGTAACTGGTTGGTACAGCTGGCTTATCAATTACCTCCAGTCAAAGCATGTTGTATCAAGTTAACAAAGGAATTCTTAACCGTTGAAAACAGTCACTTGATTGATTGTGACTGCTGTGATGGAGTGGGTGTAGCTAATTTGTCGGCTAGCACTAAGTTACAGATCACCTGTAGACTTTGTGTACACAATACAGCATTTCATAGTATGGCTACTATCTATTATACATGTATAACCAACATACAGATCCTTGTCATTTGATTGGTGGAACTTACATCACGTGTCATTCGTTTTTACTGCCATTCACGCCGGGCCTCAAAAAGTACTATCCGTACATGGGGAATGGAAAATATTATTGAACAGTTAGGATCATTCTTGTAATCTTGTCCATGACGCAGTATTTGTGTGCAAATGCATGCTGGTGTGCGCGTTCAGCGTTGCGCGTAGCGCGTATTGTTCCAAAGAGCCAGCGCTACAGCGTTGGGTTCAAACATTTTCGTGAAGGGGTGGTTTGGAAGAGAGAAATACATTTTTCACCAATTTTGTATTGAAATAAAAGTTCAAATATATCAAAATGAAAAGAATCTATATGTCAGTTATATAAAACAAATATTGAGTGGCTTTAAATTGTGACATGGGAGGAATATTATCGCTCGGTAAAATCTGGACTTTTCTAGTTCACTCGGTGATTCCACGCTGATCCACTCAATATTTGTATACTATACATGTAGGTCATTTTGTGGTGTACCAGGCAGTATTTTCACTTTGTTAATTTTTTTCTCTTCTTTTTCGGTCACATCAGTCACAGAGATTTGAAACCCGAGAATCTCTTGCTGGATGAGAAGAACAACATCCGAGTGGCGGACTTTGGCATGGCCTCGCTGCAACTGGACCAATCACTGCTAGAGACTAGCTGTGGGTCACCGCACTATGCATGCCCAGAGGTCATCAGGGTAAGCTGTGGGAAGGGGCAATTATTATTTTTTTTTACACAGCTTTCCAGGAGGAATTACAATAGAGACATTGGCAGATCCAGGGGGCATTAGGCCCCCCCCCCCAAAAAAAATAATTAATTAAAAATGAATGAATAAATCAATAAATCAATCAATCAATTATCAGCAAACAATTTTTTTTTTTTTAATTCATAAATACCTAAGACAGTTTACGCATTCCTATTGGTCGAGAGCCCGTCATGTAGCCGGTCTTAAACGGATGATAAAGACATGGCTAGCTGGTCTTAAACACTTTTCCAGTGTCGCATGAAATTTGGACTCCCATGAAATCCGGTGCCTTTTAACTTTTCATTGGTTGAACGTTCACATTCCTCACGTATGCATGCGCAATTCTACCAGTGAATCAGTATTTCATGGTCCAAAATTCATACTACACCAGCCCAACTGCGTTTTGCGCGACATCGCCAATGTCCTCATAAGGTAACGAGTTGTGGAGGGGCATTCCATATTCTAGTCAGAGGGGTGTTTCGTAAAACGTGAAGTAAACTTGTTGAACAAAATGGTTGGCAACGTCTTGTTTTTGACTTGTTTTGATTTTTGGACTGAATTTTTTTTTTTTTTTTTACCGAAAAGGTATTTATGCTTTGGGAATAAATATGTGTTCGGTCGGTATTAAACACTCTGTTTATAGACCGGTGGGAGTCTGGATGGGTGATAATTACCCGAGGCGAAGTATCACCCATCCAGACTCCCACCGGTCTTAAACAGAGTGTTTAATACCGACCGAACACACATTTATTCCCTTATTAAAACAATAAAATGCTTGATTTTTCTTTCAGTAATTCAACTGAAGCAGTAAAAATATAATTTTTTTTGTATTGATGCTGTAGTCTGTTCATCCCATTTTCCTCAATAGATTCTCAAAAATAAATAAAAATAAAAGCGAAAGGGGTTAAAAAATTCCCCTGTTACAAAATGCAATTTTTTCGTTTTTCAAGCGGTCGAGAGGCCAAAGATACAAGAAGTACGGTAGGGACCCTGAATAACTGTACCTACATGCCATTTGGGGAAATGAAAAAACAAATTCCAAAGATTTATGTTCACACTTATGTTTCATCCTTTGATTAAAGGGAATGTACATCATTGGCTTTTGCTGTAATATTCAGAAATTAACTATTGGAGGGGTTAGTATAATAGATCAAATATTGTTACACTGACATGTTTGAAGTTTTGTGTTCAAAAATGCTGGAAAAACTAAGAAAAACAAAAATGTTCAAGTAGTCTGGTTCCCTGACTCCACTAAATATGAAATGGATCAATTTATAGACGCCAGAAAATTGTATGGTAAAGGAACCAGTCTAGCGGGCCTGCACCCGTTCATGAACATGTAACCAATAGCAAACAAAATTTGGACTGAAAAAAAGGTAAATTGGAGCAGTAGTTAAAAAATAGTCAGGTTTTTCCAACGGTGGTCGGCTGACCACCACTGGAAATTTATACAAAAATACATGTACCACTTTTTTTGAAAATGACTTCACACCAGGTGCCATAATTTTACAGGATGCTTTAGACCGTCATTTACCAACATCCTACATGTAGTAAGGTATTTTGTAAAAATTTAGTGGTTTTGTTTTTAGATGTTTGCAAATGTTGTATATATTCCCTTTAATTGTAGTGTGCTATGCAATATCTTGGGGAGACAAACTTAGTATTCAAATGCACGGTATCTTCACTTCTTTCATGTCTTTGTGCGTCACAAACTTCTGGAATGATAGACCATTATGTTGCGGCCATCTTGGTTTTTTTTTTTCCTATTCAAATCTATGTAACCAAAGCGAGGCTGGAAGGAAAAATAGTTTGGTTCTTTTTTGGCACCAAAAAACATCATTCAGTACTGTTATTGGGTACAGGGAACATGACTGAAATGGTGGCAGCCTGATAAAGGCCTATTGCATGATGCGAAGTTGATAAGATAAGTTAAATGTATCACAAAAACTGGAACAAAAAAAAAAAAACGAGACAGGGCTGCAAGGGAAAATCTCCATTACTGCCGTGATAGCCATGTTAGCCTGTTTTTAAACACACCTGGCTAATGCCCTCATGTGCATCAATGTAACCGTCTGTCCGTAGACCCGTTTGAGAATACCCCCATCGCATGTTTTTGCTTGAGGCTACCCTCCAGTAGATAGATTTCTCATCAGTGTGCAACCGATCCAAGTTGTGTTGCCGTGGCGATGGGTATCATCGTCGCCGTCCTGGGAATACGTGGCCGAGATTCTTGTCCCGGCTGTGAAAAGTTTTCTGGACAATGAACGCTCCGTGGCAATTCTATTTTTAATAATAGTTGTTGACGATACAGGGGAGCTTCTACTGTACATTTACAGATAGGGGCTTTTTATGTAGGTTAGATGAATCGAGAGAAAAAAAACAACCATACATGTAAAACGATGAACCAAATTTCTGTCATCTCAGGATTGGGTAGGAAACATGGGTCATTCTATAATGTAAACTTTGTGTCCAAAGTGTGACTTTTTTCCTGTCCCTGTTACCCTGGTACCCAGTACTTTGTAAATTGCCATTCAAGTATCATTAACCCTCCTACTGTTTCAACAGTCAAAGACAGTCAAAATTCCACTTCCCCTGGCATGTCTTTTACACAGGCTAGTCACCAACAGTCAGATCATATTTATTTGTTTATTTATTTCTTATTTTAACTGGGTAGCCCATTCAGGGGAATCCACTGATCTCCCATGGGGCCCAGTAAAGAGAAGACAATGTGAAGAAATTACAGTTTTAGAGGTGGGAGGTAAAGCCCACAAGAATGTTCTGGGAAAACCCATGGAATCAGGCAGGGACTGAAAACCCAATCCACATGTTGGCCCAGGCGGGATTCAAACCCGGGTCACAGCGGTGGAAGGCGAGGAAAGTACAGCTACGCCAACCTGACTCCCCAATATTTCAAGCAAGCACTCTGACTAGTCAATCACCTACAGTCTGAATGTCTTATAAATTACCTACATGTACAGTAAAAGCATAGCTGTATCAAGTCACATAAACAGTCACAGCCAGTCAATCCATTATGTAGAGCACCATTGAAGCTATAGTCCATCATTTGCAGCTATCCAAAAAGTAACTGACGTAATTATTGTTGAAAAACATACTTGGTTGAAAGATAGTAAGGGGACTAAACTCCCTGTGAAATCATTCTCTCTGGCAAGCTGTAGTTTTGAAGAAATCAACCAAAGAAGGCCTTTCCGTCAGTAGTTCGTTTTTTTATTCGGCGAAGCGCGCGCAAGCTATGGCACGACGCACAAGATGCGCAGCTGCTATAATTCGTCGGATCGGTGCGCGACACCGCGTAGCTGCAGTCGGCTCGGTGAGAACGTGTCTCGGACGCTGAATTCAGGCCCAATTCAAAACATGATTCAGCAACTTTTGATTTGAAATCGAGATCCTAGAATGCTGTTTATCTCAAAATATACGGCTGAAGCTGAGCTGAAAGTGCCTCAGGTTAGTTGTTCAGCACCCTTCTTCAGATTTTTAACACTTTTGTTGCTTGAAACGAACAAAATGCACAAATTACAAATGATGGACTATACCTTTAAAAACAGTTACTTGACTAATTTTTTCTGAAAGGACAACTTTGCACAGAATGTACATGTATCTTTGCATTGGAGGGTTAAAAATGATTTCGAGCAATTTCTTGGGTATGTAGTTTGCTATTTATAATCACTCTTGGAAGATGACCACACGAAGAATTGCACAGAATTATAAAATCATAGACTTTAGATGTTACAGAGACAGGGAACAAAAGTGGACCCACGTGTAGATGGCCCATACTCATCAATTGTTTCTGAAGGAAAACAAGACTCCTTTTCAAGTCGCAAGCTCACATAGAAACTTAAAAAAAAAAAAAAGTATCAAATTCTGAGATTTTTGAGGGCCTATAGTCATGGTCATGATGGCTGTTGTCGTCCTTTTATCTCGTCCCATTCACGTTGACGCATTCACTCTACACGTTCACTGTTTGCTAGTTTCCTAAGCCGGTTGAATTATAAATAGACTGAAATTGATAGCACAACCTACTGTATGTATCTTTGGTGACGTGCACGATCTGCTTTTGCATCCGAATGTTTACTTTTACTCATTGGACACTGAAAGAAGAAATGTTGACGCATGTGTGCTTAACCTCAAATGCATGTCAACGTCTACGTGTACAAACACGCACATGACCGACACTAGTACATGTACACGTACCTACATGTATACATGTACATTAACATGGAATGCAATCTTGGCAACAGTACAGTCTGAGTCAAAAAGAAAGTGACCGAATTAGAAAAAAATATTTATAAAAATATGTGGCTCACGCCATTTCATAAAAATAGGGATAAAGTACATGTTATCAGACTAGTAACTGAAAATTTCAAGTAATTTGCGTACTCTATTCCCAAGTAATGTCTACTGGTATTTTAATTAATAATATCTTTTTTTATAGTACCCAATGTTGTGAGATTGTACATGTACATAACCTACCCCAAAAAATGCCGGCATTTCAAATCTTATTTTCCTCACCTACATGTATTGATCTAACAGCAAGAGTCCAATCTGCCAAACAAGACTTTTTATTTGAATGGCCGGTATGAGTTCCTAGCTTTGCATGTTTGTGTACACACAGACCACTTAATAATTAACAGGAAACATTATTAATTTAGAAGGATACACAGGACTGAGATATGTGCATAAAATTGACTGCTGTACGCCATGCAGGTTATAACAGTTGTCGGTTGTGTGGAAGCTAAGAACGGAAAGTGCAGTGCACACATGTGTTATTTGTATACATGTACCGTACAATGATCTGATACACTGTGCCCTCTGGAGACGTGCACACAATAGGGAATAAAAGATTGTATACGTCTCCACAGGGCAATTTCTATGGATGAATACGTCTCCACAAGGTTTTCACGAAATAGATATATGGATTTTACTCAAAAACTAGGAATTTCCAAGGTGGGTTGATCCGTCGCAAATGGTAGAGTTTTAGAAAAGGGATATTAAGTCTAAATTTCAGCCCAGGAAATTAATTCTGGTAAAAATAAGAGCATTTTGAAACTTCACTTTCAAACTCGAAAACTTTACTACACGAAAACAAAGAAATGTCTCCACAAGGATACAAATCCTGTGGTATTACAATACACGTTTACGGGGGGGGGGGGGGTGTTTGTTTTACAATTAGTTTCTTTCAATTATTGTACTCAAACAACTACACATGATCATTTACATGTACATGTACACTTTTCAATTACCGGAATTGATAGAACTTTTAATTGCAAAGTCTAGTAAGATGCACATGTTCATCATACAGCACGTCCCTAAAATGCTCCTTTTCCCTTGAAATCCGTTGATTTTGATTTCGACATGCCTTTATTTGAACAAGAAAAATTCCAAAACTCTTTGAAATATGAAACCAATACTCGCCAGGGATGAAGTTCAGATTCCGAGCATTAATTAAAATGGTATAAAAATAATGGCGGTACGTGTTTCAGCGCCGACGTAGAGCCTTGCAAAAAAAAGTTGCGGGTATTTTGGGACGCACTGTACACTTAACCCAGTACATGTAGATCTTCTGGGCAATTCCACGGTTACTCACGTTACATTTTTGATGTATTTTTGAGTTTCCTTGGGCTGTAATTACCTTACTGAAAAGGTTTAATAACTGTTATCCCCATGGTAGATGGAGTAGACCTAGACCTACCTAAGCACCAAAGATGACATCCAGAAAAATGTATTATGTATGATAAACAAGACGCACAAAATCGGTTACTCACGTTACGAAAATGTAACGTGAGTTACCGTGGAATTACCCTTCTTGATACCACTTGTGGGAACCTCAGTGCTGATTTAGTGGATAAAATACCGACTAACTTGAAGAGTTTTTTGTTCTTCTTTTTTTCTTTTTTGTTTCAGGGGGAGAAGTACGATGGGAGGCGGGCTGATGTCTGGAGTGCAGGTGTTATACTCTACGCTCTACTTGTAGTAAGTATAGGAAAGCATGTCTTTTGCCCCACCCCCTTCCCTGCGCATTGAAATCTTTAACTGGCGGATGAGATAAATTATAAGATTTACGGGTAACACCATGTGGAAAGATATCTCTTCTTGGAAGAAGTGTGGTTCTGAAAAGAACCGGTTGGTTGAGTGTAGAACTCCTATAGCACAGTAGAGTTCTACACTCAACTGTAAAGTTCTACACTCAACCAACCGGTTCTTTTCAGAACCACAGTTCTTGCAAGAAGAGATATCCTTCCACATGGTGATACCCGCAAAACTTATAATATAGATATTCACGATATAATTTGGGGTTTTTTCCCGACTAATATCCATGTTTTTTTTTGTTCTTTCATTTCTAGGGAGCGTTACCATTTGACGACGATAATCTCAGGAATCTTTTAGAGAAAGTCAAGAGAGGCGTGTTCCATATTCCTCACTTTGTCCCGCCGGACTGTCAGAATCTATTACGAGGGATGGTGGAGACACACGCTGAGAAGAGACTAACAGTAAGGATGAATAGCAAATTTACTGGCAAAAGAACGATTTGTTTCATTCGATTGACTGATTGTGAAAGGAAAATGTAAATTTAGCCTCCAAAATTTGTGAGGGGTTCTGGCAAAATGAGTTGAAACTGGGCACCGGCTGAAGTGGAAAAAATGGAGGAAAAAAAGTGAATGGAGGAGTTTTTTGTTTTTTTCGATTTCAGATTTATTGATATTTGTAATTTTTGATACATGTACCGGTACCTTGGAATAAATATGTTTTTAAGCAAAAAACCATTGGCACATTTCATTTCATGACGACAAAACTCAAAATAAAGGCTTTTTTTCTCAGTTTTCTACTTTTTTTGGGCAGCCATAACGCATCAATGGAATGCTCGATTGAAATGCAACAAACAGTATTGCAAGGAGAAATTTACAAAATGTATTCTCTTATACCCCAAACCCTCATTTGGACCTCTGCCCAGTTCTGTCTCATATTTTTAATTTTGTTTATTATTTTTTATTTTTGAAGGGGAAAAATGTCACAATGTCTCACATTTTCTCTATTCCTGGTTTAATGAGAAAAAAATGTTGGTTTTTCTTTTTACTTTCTTACATGCAATTACTAGAAGTAAAACTAAAATTGACTTTTGAGTTTTAAACAAATTGTGCATGATATAATTTGGTACATGTTGATAAAAACTTGGAAGGTAGCTGTGTAGTAAATTTCTACAGTCTAGCAAAAATATGGCTGCTGGCTAGTAAAAAACTACATGTACTTCATAAGATGGAAGTTTGCGTCGGGGTGATGTAAATCAAATTAGGTTTTGCCCTTCACCGACGTTTTAAACACTGTATACTCAGTGTGTTACCTCCCGAGTGAAAGTTGGAAAAAATTTACATCACCCCGATGCAAACTTCATCTTACAAATAGCTAAGGCGGTACCCGCTGCTGTGTACATCAGATTCGAACCAGCCAACCGATCCCGTTAGCTCGTTGGTCGAGTGGTAAGACATCTGCACTAGAAAGCAGGAGGTCGTGGGTTCGAGTGCCACCCGAGTGTTTTTTCCAACTTTCACTCAGGAGGTAACACACTGAGTATACAGTGTTTATACGTCGGTGAAGGGCAAAACCTAATTTGATTTACATGTACTTCAGTTAAGTAATTTACTTTTCAAGGTTATCAGACTAGTGAAAATAAAAATCAGTTGACCATTATCAAATCTAGCCATTATGAAAATTTGCATTAAAAATAAAATGTTAAAAAATGTCATTAGTTTGTTGAATTTCATACGGGCTTACGCATGCAATTTCTTCAATTTCAGTAACGAAAAGTTATTGCATGATTTCAACTCATTCACAGTACAGAATTCTCTGCTGCAATTTTTCAACCACATTTCTCAAAACCAAAAAAAACAAAAAAATTATAAGCCAGTGACACTTCTTTGAGTGGCATGGCCTTTCATCTTATACTCTGTACATTAGATTCGGTCTGTGAATTTTCTGCCATCACAGTCTCAAGGACAGCCATATGTTTCCCTCCAATTAACATCATAACAAGATTCTTCACACCAGAGAGAACCTGCCATATTGTGTAGTACCCTGTCTACCTAAAGGACATTTCTCTTTAGACATGTTAGAAAGCTTCTGTTAAAGATGTATTTCCGTGCTGTTTTTCGAGTTTGTCATAAAAAAAAAGATTTTTTTTTTTTGTCAATTGCTATTTTCCTAGTAATGAAAAGTTTATTCACTTTTGAGTGAGACATGGAACCAAAAGATCCACCAACGTTTAGTTATTGGATATTTTCTTCCAAAAAATTGAATCATTAGCTGCCAGACAATAATTCAGTTCTCACAGGGCAGTTTCGTTGGTCTGTAAAATGAAAGCCCCTTTTTTCAGGGGTTGCAGATGCCCAAATCAGAATAAATTAGTTTGTTGCATAAAAACAAAACATACCGTACAGGGTGAGTCAAAATGATCTGGACCAAAATTGAAGAAAATATTAAAAATATGTAGCAATTATCAAAACAAGTGCAAATGAGATAATTATGTTATAGGCTGGTTTTTTTGGACATAAGTGTATGTGGTGAAAGTTTCATGTACATATCCATTGTACCATTTTGAAGAAAAGCGCTAGCAAAGATCTTACACTTAAAAACATTCTGACCACGGTTCCATGGTTCAACAAATTTATTGAAATCGCATACTGATGTGAAGCAGTGTAACAAATAAAATCCTAGTCATGGTGACTGACTCACTTGAAGTTATTGACACATTTAAAAAAGGCAAAACCAATTCTGTGTGCAGACTGGAAAATGAGCCACTTCAATGAAAATGGCATAACTCCTCACCACAGCCACTAATTTGAAAACATTCAAAATTCCTGTGGAAGACAAGGTAATAACCATTCATATAAAACACTCAGTTTTTTTTTTCTTCTATATACTATATTTGCCCCCCCCCCCCAAAAAAAAAATGGTGAACTTGGGTCCAGATTATTCTGACTCACCCTGCACAGATTGAAATTGTTATGGAGAATTTTAAAAAAAATTTGGAAGAGCATGAGAATGCAACCTTTAATATCTGTACGACCATTTACAGGATTACATAACTTCGTTTCTCTTAAGTGCTTTTAGTGTGAGGCAAATTATTCTTGTCTGAATTGATTTTTTTTCCGACTTGAAAGCAATCAATGCAGTTGATTAATCTGCCGGGATGTTATGAACAACTGCCTTTTGAAACAGATGGAGAAACAAATGCAATGATTTCAATGTCAGACAGCAGTGTGAGCTGAGTTTGTTTGACTGCAGTATCATTTGGATAATACTCATGTGTTTTTATATATTTTTTTTCTCTATATTCTTGTATTTAAAATCTTTTCCTTTTCCATGTTTTCCCTGCAGATATCACAGATACAGCGGCATCCATGGTTTATAATGTAAGTCATCAACTCTCTCTAAATGTGCACGTAAACGTGTACAAATGATATGGGCAAAATGACTGAAAAAGAAAGAAAAAAAAACCAAACAAATCTTAACAAAAACAAAGGCTGTTTCGGCTGGTTGCCGAAACAGCCAAAAACAACAATATCTTTTTAGAATTAACCAGACCTTAAAATTAATTTATAATTGGAAGTATCTGCTAAGTGTGATGGAACTGGGCACAGACTGCAAAAACCAAATGGGGGTGATTCTTTTTTGATTTTCAGATTTATTGATATTTGTCTTTTTGATACATGTACTACGCATAGTTTAAAGAAATAGCATAAAATCATGGATTAAAAGTGGTTTTAAGGAAAAATAATTGGCATCTTTCATTTTAATGACTGCGAAACTTTAATGGCCTTTTTCTCAGTATTTTACTTTGTTGACATGTTGATAAATGCAAACGTAAACAGCCATAACTTGTCAATGGAATGTCAGACCAAAGTGCAACCAACAGTATTGTAAGGAGAATTTTTATTCTCTTTCCTAATACCCACAAACCCGCATTTCGACCTCTGCCCGGTTCTGTATCCTCTTGCCAGAACGCCTCACAACTATGGAAATGTCTGGCTTGGTTGATGTCCCCTTCAAAGCAGAACACAAATCTCTTATGATGCCCCTTAGGCCAAAAAAAAAAGTCTCCGGTTTCTGGTATGCGCGCGCGTCGCCGTAGCCATGCGCGTCGGCAAAATGAAAAAGGTTTTTTTTCAATGAAAGATGATGTCTCAAAACCGCCAAACTCACTGGTTTGACTGGAATCCTGCTGCTGCACAATTTTAACGTGTTTTTAGATGGGGTTATGATTGAGAATAAGCTTTATGTGGCCTCTCTGGTCTCCCATAATATTTGCACTAAGTTTAGTCGGGCACCATTTGCAGTCATTAGCCGACATTTGAAGCAAAAAAACAGGTAACCAAAAAAAAAAAAAAAGGCGCGTCGCCGCACCACTTTTTAGGCAAGCTCCATACCAGAAACCGGAGACTTTTTTTGTGGCCTCATGTTGAATCAAAGATGCACAGGACATATCGTCATAGGTCAGCGAAGTTACACTAACAAACCCTTCCCCATATCGGACTAACGGCGGCACTACCGACGGATAAAAGCTAGCCAGCCAATCGGAATGTGGACACAAATAAACCGTCATTAGAACATATCTCCCTGCAGTGTTTATATTTATCCCTGTGATTAATGAGAGAAATGTTCTGGGCAGTTATGATTTACTGTAAACCTCTGGCTGGGAAAATTTGTGGCGGTTGGTGGCATTCCAAAAGTAAATTTCTGAAATTTCTGCAGCATATATTTCATTGCATTGCTACAAACTAGATATTTAACTTATACATTTTTTTTTTTTTTTTTTTTTTTTTTAGGCTTTTGTTTCCATCCTGCTACCATTTCCATTACATTGCAACTCATATAACATTTCCATTTATTTGTTGGCATTTGCAGTCGCTTATAATGACATCTGTTTGCAGAATTGTCTTTATTAAATAACATCTACTAGTTCTGTATTACGTAGGTATACCAAGAAATAATTTTCATGTATTAAAAGAGATTCTTTACATTTACTTATGTACATGTAGCTCCGGGTTGATATTCAGTGAACGCCCAGATACCCCTTTGCATGACCCAGTATAACCCAATAGAAACATTGTAATACATTGTTACATTGTGTTACATTGTATTACATTGTATTTATACATTGTATTACATTGTGTTACATTGTGTTTATTCCAGAATGAGTCCATATAAACCATACATCGCTTTGCAGTTTGTTTGCAGTTTGCAGTCTATTGGGCTAAAAGACTGAATCAATCTTGTCAAGTTCATTTTTGTAACACCTCACCCACAGATTCCGTATCTTGATTGGCCGAGAGCGAGGCACACGATATTCACCTCGGGAGGCTAGTTTTTCTATACCACTTGAAGCAGTCAATATTCGTATACTGGTCGAGTTTATCATTTTCTTTCCGTTAAACCTAAACGAATCAAATGTCATTTGAGAAACTTGACAGTGTGACAGCGTGAAAGATGGTATGGATTTAGAATCCAGAATTATGAAATTCTTTTTATTTTTTCAAATGACAGTGGTTCAAAGAACGACGGACATGACACGGAACTACCCAGGAAAACCTCAGTCAAGGTAAAGCTGACAATCTTAATCTTTAGAAAAATTAAGGTCAAAATGTCCATCAAGCCTGCCCAGTGAAATTGCAATAGTGCATTCAGTGTAAGGAATTAAAATTTAAATGCACAATTGGAACTTTGACTTGGTTTGTCTTGCTACAGATCCCAGTACTAATGAGCGAGAACGATATCGACCCCGACGTCTTAAGGAGTATGGGCTCCCTAGGCTGCTTCAAAGACCGAGATAAACTCATCAGGAATCTACTAGGACAACAGTAAGTCCTCCTGTTTGTGTAGCAAGTCTACTTTCTCAATACTTCAAAACTTTGCAAGCCCGTTTCTTCATCTTTTAACTCAAAACTCAGTTCTCAGTTTTCTGAAATTCCCTCAAATCTTGAATCAGAACTTGAAGCTACACCCCTCTCCTCCATCTTCAACATTTGTACTTGAGTCACAACAATGTCTCATTCCATAATTCAACACTCGTTGACTCATAACTCATTTTCTACCCACAGCCACAACTCAGAGAAGGTGATATACTCGTTGCTGTTGGACCGGAAGCAGAGAAAACCCAGCTTTGAGGACGAGAGCGAGGCATCATCGAGATCTCGCTCAGACTCGGGTAGATATAAGACTCTCTGTTCACTGGTCGTTGTCATTCTCTTACTTATGTGGTCATCAGAAGAAACTGATTTCATCCAAATTTCACAGAAATACAAGCTCACGGTCCTGTGCACGGCTTCCACCCTTATTCTTTACAAACCCTCAAGTTCATGGCCCACAATATGCTCAAATACTGAAGAATTTAACGGCATGCAAATCGTGATTTAGCCGGCATAGAGAATTTCGGACCGATTTACTGGCCTGCACTCCTAAGGCATGTGTGCACCCTTCAAACGTTGGCATGGCCCTCTCTCTCTGCAGCCGACCCTCCCAGGAAGCGAGTAGACTCTTACAGGAGACGCTCTGCTGATAGGAAGACGCTAGATCCACCGGGGGATCTCCCCATGTCACCTGCCAGGAGGGCTCTCAAGGTGCATAACTTCAGCGGGTGAGTACTTGTTCACAGAAGAAGGGAGTGGTAGAAGGGGGGGGGGGGGTGTCATTCGGAATCCGATTAGACAGGGGTTTAGACAGGCATGAGAATTTTTGTGGTCCTCGAGATCAGTTTCAATTTGAATGAAACTTAGGAGGTGAGGACTGTCAGGGGGTCAAGAAGGGGTCAAGTTGACTCCTTTAACCTGTATTTTGATAGCTTTGAGTTGGCATCTGGCAAGACTTGCATGCTCCATTGAAAAAGCTTGTTGGGGAAGATGCGAAATTACATGTAAACAGGCAGTCACTTGAGGTGTACCTGATGATTTAAGGGGTACCTTGGGCTTCTAGCAGATGCAGGATCTAAGCGGTGTGAGTTTCAAGCGATGCCTGACACAACTGGCGGCCATAGGGCGTATTTTTAGATGCATCTGAAGATGCTTTTGGGGGATGTGCTTACCTGAGATGGTCGCTCCGCAATGGTAACTACGGAGTCAGATTTATCGCAGCTGAGTCCCGAGTGTGCCCCCCTGAAAACGCTTAATGTTTTTTTTTCCTAGGCTAGAACTGCAAGTGTCACGCTTAAACAAGACTTCAGATTGCAAGGACCGTGTTCTTTTGTGACAGTATGAGCGTCTTGGCCTGGATACAGAGTCACATTAAAGGCCTTAAACCATTTGTGACAAACAGAGTTGCAGAAATCCAAAACACCTCGGATCCAACACAGTGAAGACATTCTGGCTTGTTTAAGTTTCATTTTTCCCTGAGCAGAAAGTTATGTGCTTCGTAGCACCATGAAAAAAAGTGTCTTATTGAAGAATGTCTGTGTTCCCTTTTTCTCAACAGGAGCAGGAGTGTAACCAGCAGCCCCGTACCCTCCCCGCAGCACAGCCCCCGCCACTTACCCCGTCAGCACTCCAGCGGCGCCATGATGCCCATCCTCAACAGCCCCGCCCAGCCGACACCCCCGGGTAGCCCCACCAACACCCCCCAGCCTTCCCCGTCCCCGACCCCACAGCAGCAGCAGCCGCAGCAGCAGTCGCTGTGGCGGGCGCGGCTCAACAGCATCAAGAACAGCATCCTGGGCTCGCCGCGGTTCCACCGGCGGAAGATGATGCAGCCCACGGAATCTGAAGAGAGCACGCTGACGCCGGACAGCTCACCAGAGTGAGTCACTATCTTCGTTCGTTTTGGCCCACATCTCGTTCACTAAATTTGAACATCCAGCAAGAAAACCAGTCACTTGGACCAATTTTCGAAAACTTAAGATTTTGGGCTCATTGGAAAGGACATTGTATAACCTTTCCAATGATGTATAGAACATGGAAATCGGACAAATCTGACGGAATTATAGGTATTTTCAGTTCCCGATTTTCAGGCCATGGAAAGTTTTTTTTAAAATGAGAAATTTGTCATTAAAAGTTCCCAAATGAACTCCTTGAGACATTTAGAAATTTTAATTCATTGAAAATGAAACGTATTTATTATTCTAGCTGCTAACTCCGAAATCTGAATTTAGATAAGTTTGCCTGTGTAATTTATTATAGGCTGCTCTAAATACGGTCGTGTGACTGGTTTTGTGCTGGAGGGTCACATAATGTGCTTGAGCAGTCTTGTTTAACAGAATGGCTAATCCAGTTGCATACTCCCAAAGGAGTTGAAATTATATTAAATATTAAATATTTTTCGTTGACCTGATGAACAGGGGTAATAATAAGATGTATCATGCCATGAGCACGTATTTGATGACAAATGTGCAATTTGTAATGTATTATGTATTTCCCCATTAAACAGTTTTTAGGTAAATGATTGGAAAGATTTGAGGTATGTACTGAATGGGACCTGTTTTGCGACAGGAACATATCTGAAAATATAAAGCAGAAGTTATTTTGGATTCTTTCCGCTTTCTTATTATTCTCTATTTGCAAACAGAATGTCCAAGAAGTCATGGTTTAGCAGCCTGGTGACCAGCGATCGCAGCGAGGATGAGCTCTCCATGGCCATCAGAGATCGGACATTCAGCTCCGTCAAGGCGGACCTCGTACAAGCTCTACTGTCGGTAAGACATCATCTCACATAAGAGTGTATTCAAGATTTTCGGTTTTTGTCTCTGGCTTTGGAGATTTTTTGCGCAGGAGATTTTAGGCCCCAAACTTTGGGACTCTGGCTCCCTTCAGGTCCATGCTACAGGAACGTGCAATCTTTTGCCATACTATTGGTAGGTCCATTCAGCCAGAGGTACGTTTTACCGAAGTCGGTGCCGAAGTTTCAAAACGCAGGAAGAGTTCCTTTCCCTTTGCACAGCTGTCCATCAATTTTTTGATAATTTGAAGTCGCCCATAACAAGGCTGAAAGCCACTAATGGTAAAAGGCTTCTAAAGTATTAAGGAACCTAGATGGGCTTCTTGGTCACTTGCTTCCCTGTACCTCAAAGGCACCTGAGTGGTGTGGTATGCAGTGGGTTTTTTTTGCGGCAAACATCGTCAATGGATCATGATTATTCAGCTAGTTCGATGTTCATTCATAAGAAAATAACAGTAACATCGCTGTATTGCTATCGCTCAGTCATGCATGTACATTAAAGCATTTGAAAGAATGGCTTTCGTGGAGCTGCCACAGTGGCCTAGTGGATAGTGGAGTGAACTATGGATCGCAAGATCTGTGGTTCGAAACCACCTATGTCCATTATCATCGACATTTTTGTTGGTTGGGATAGGTTTTATTGAAGGGAAAACACTATGAGAACCTAAGTGTCTTCCATCCACACAGTCTGATAAATATTCATGTTGGGGTGCGTGAATTGATTGGTTGAAATACGATGTATGCTGCAAAAACAAATATGCGCACGGTACAGGTCTGTGCTATACATGACCTAATCTGAAAGCATCCACTACGGGACTCACAACAGATCATACTTAATGAAGAACCACCTGGTTAAGGCCGGAGCAATCCACACAGATGTTATACATCTAATATGAGCACCATTCACAAGTACCGCCTCAACAGCAAGAAAAAAGAGAGTTGGGGAGACCACTGGGAGAGACATTTGAACCAAATACCGTTGCCACCTGATGCTCCCGCAAAGACGCTGTGGCTTTGTGCACATTCAAAAGAAAATAAGTTGTGTGTGCTTTGTGCTATATGTCCCCGAATCACTACACGCACGGGGTGTGTCCAATCCACAAAACATTTGAAACTGGTAAAAAGCGCCCTCTGTTGTTTGCGCACAGAGTCTATACTGTACCTGTATTACCCCATTAGGTTTTAAGTCTGATAACTCTAAAGTCAAACGATTCGACACACTGATTTCTTCCATCATCTAGTTTATTTTTTACCTCGAAAAACTTTTTTTTCTGCTTCAGATTCAGGACCTGAGTCACAGCGTGCTGTCGCCCCACGCCTTCAAGGCAGAGCTGAAGCGCGGCGGTAGCAGCGCCGTCTTTGCCAAACCGATGAAGTTCCACGTGGAGATTCTCAACGCGGACGGCGACACTGGGAAGGAGAATCCGGTCCTAGTGGTACACTTCACCCTCATATCAGGTCAGTGGTCCGTGAGGGTTTGTCACCCTGCTTAGCAAGTTGCTTTCAGGTTAAGTGGGAAGGCTCAGAACCTCATCCTAGCTAGTGGAACACTTCACCCTCATATCAGGTCAGTGGGCCATGAGGTTTGTCACCCTGCCTAGCAATGTGCTTCCAGGTTAAGTGGGAAGGCTCAGAACCTCATCCTAGTGGTACACCTCACCCTCATATCGGGTCAGTGGGCCATGAGGTTTGTCACTCTGTCTAGCAATGTGCTTACAGGTTAAGTGGGAAGGCTCAGAACCTTGTCCTAGTGTTACACTTCACCCTCGTATCAGGTCAGTGGGCCATGAGGTTTGTCACCCTGCCTAGCAATGTGCTTCCAGGTTAAGTGGGAAGGCTCAGAACCTCGTCCTAGTGGTACACTTCACCCTCGTATCAGGTCAGTGGGCCATGAGGTTTTGTCACCCTGCTTAACATTTTGCTTACAAGTTATTTGGGAAGGAGAACCCCGTCCTAGTGATACACTTCACCCTCACATCAGGTCAGTAGGCCATAAGATTTTGTCACCCTGCTTAGCAATTGGCTTACAGGTGTAGTGGTTAATTTCAATTTGGAATTTTATTAGTGAGCCGTGAGCTTTTGTCGTCGTGTTTCCTGCCCAGCATTTGTGCTTTCAGGTTTAATGGTCCATTTAAGGCTGCTAGTAGGTCAGTGGGCTATACGCTTTTGTCGTCTTATAGCCTGCTAAGCATTATGCCTACTGGTTTGGTGGTCCATTTTCTTCTGAAGCCAGCAAACCTCCTGATGGATTTTGAATGATCAAGAAAGGTTGCGGTTTGATGTGCATTGTATGTTATCATGCTTTTGTCCTTTGAGATGGGTCAAGTTCCCGCAAAACAGAAGTGGATGGTCTCCACCCTCAATCCTCCAAAATCCTCAAAAACCTCCCAAACCTCTTCGTGGATGGTGAAAGATCTTGAAGGATCAGGCTTTTAATGACCAATGTTATTCTCCAAGTTGAGTAGTACCTTTCTAAATCCGCAAAACAAATCTTCAGAACTACCTGGTGATGAGTCTTAAAGGATATAGCTATAGGAGGGTAAGAATAAATGAAAGATTTTTTTTTCTTTTCTCAGGTCCTTCCAGACGGTTCAAGCGCCTGGTGGAAGACATCCAGTCCCACATGACCACCTCGCGAGGTCACTCCGAATCCTCGCTCCGCATGCTGCACTCGGGTAACTCCACGAACTCCGGCCCAGACGCCACCAGATCCCCCATGACGCAATCCTTCAGCACGGAGGATGAAGCAGACGAGGTGTTCTCAGATCGCGTGGCCGGCACCTCGGACGGGCTGCTGCGGGGGGAGAGGAAGAGCCGGGCCATCAGCGACGTCACCAACGGTAACGCATCCTTTAACTGACGTTAAACTCTTTTTTGAAAAAAAAATTGCGCAATGGAGGCGGAGAATTTGGACATGGCATGCATATTTAAAGGTATAGTCCATCATTTGTAATTTGTGCATTTTGTTCATTTGAAGCAACAAAAGTGATCAAAATCTAAAGAAGGGTGCTGAACAACTGACCTGATGAAGTGCGTCGTGCCAATGCTTGCGCACGCTTCACCGAATAACAAAACGAACTACTAATTTAAATTTCCTACGGTGCGTCTTAAGAAGCACCGTTGGAAAGGCCTTCTTTTGTTGATTTCTTCAACATGACAGCTTGCCAGAAAGAACAATTTCAAAGGGAGTAATTCCCCTTACTATCTTTCAACCAAGAATGTTTTTTAATAATAATTACGCCAGTTACTTTTCGGATAGCTGCAAATGATGGACTATAGCTTTAAGGTTCTTTTAGACTGTGGAAAATTTGGCTTGGCTTTGATGTGCGTGTTCGTCTGAGATTATGCAAATGTTTTGTTAACTTTTTTGAACGGGAAACACTTTTGGTATTGACATAGCATCTCCTCAACACCTGGGAGGGTTTTGAGAAAATTGAAGCAAAATGAAAGAAGAAACAAGCAAAAGAAACACTGTATTCGCAAAGGAACTTCAAGTTTTAGAAAAGGACAGAAAATTGTATGTACATGTATGTCATGTCCGATAACCTTTCACCCCTTTGAAGTTTGTACATGGATATGTATAGGTTAGCACAGAAAGGTAACAGTGGTACGATGCACGCTAACATGTTTAATATAGTGAAGGTTTGAGGATGAGACTATAAGTTAGTGATTTTAAGGATTTTGGACTAAAAGATGTGTTGTATACGGTAGGGTATTAAGGGCCCGTCTTAACTCATACCTGGGACGAGTTCCAGACAAGTTGATGTTGAATCATTCACTTTGTCCGGAAGAAGCTCTGCATTTGTCCTGGACATGTTCCGGAGCATGCCGGGAAAGTTTCATGAGCAATTGACCTGTCGCGGTAAAATCGCCTGAGAATCGCGTCAACGCAGTTTGTGAAATATTGTCCAATTACATGACTCTTATTGTCATTGCCATCAGCGGCGCGCCTATGCGTTATTTATGAGTTTCAAGTAGCTCCCACAATGTGGCGAACGCGGAACGCGCAAAGTCTGAGACAAACAAAACTTAGTGCATAGCTGCCAACTTTTCAAAATCCCAATTAGTAATCAACCCGCGCGGTCATTTTCAACTTCTCGTTTTATCAAAAGCTTTACCAACATCGAGTACAGGTACATGGTTTACATGTACATGTGCATACCCTTCTTGTTGTGAATAATAATGTACTGTAGGCCAAAAGATAATTTTAAAAAAATAAATAAATTAAAAAAAATAATAAAAAAAAATAAAATAAAGTTTTTTTTAAATTAATTTTGTTTTAATGTCTGTATTTGTTTGTTGAAGTCAAATAAATAATAACAACAATAACATGTGCGCATATTTTTTTTGAGATGCATGCTATCGATGTGTAGTTTCGAGTTCGTATCATGTTTTTACACACAATGATTTAGGGCCACCGTATGCAATAGAAATATCCCGCCAACATACCTTGCAAACGCATGCTGATTATCTTTTCTGTCCGTTGTGATAAACTCAAACTCTATTACCAATTATTCCAACCATACTCTTATTAAATTCCATGATTAAAATCTCGCACTGATGGGTCTCATTCGGGCAATAAGCGACTGAAAGTGCTCACGATCGTCACTGAAAAGTACTCACATACATGATACAGTACACACAACCACACATCCACGAGATGCACACAAATGACACACCATTGAAAAATATTTTTAGTCTGGTCCTAAAGTACTCCACTGCGCACACTACATTGATGTCTATCAGGTGCTTGACTGCATTCTTATTAGACTTGTCACCAGTCCATCCATTATCGCGACATTTCGCCAGAAGTTTTTGGTCAAAAACGATACTTTACAAGTATTTTTTTTTCGTTAGGTAGAAAATGGGAAATTCGTAATGTTTTAGAGGCAAATCGTATTTTCGTAAGTTAACAAACAATTCGTAATAATTACGAAAAAATCGTACTAGTTGGCAGCTATGTTAGTGTACAAAAATTCCATAGGGTTGTCTAAGGGGCGTGGCTAACTCGCAAACGGCGATAGGTCAATTGCTTGACTCACCAATACTGATAACTTCATTGCGGGAAAATTGCAGGGAAGTTGTTCAGAATCCTGCAACTTATCCGCGATATAATGTCAGCCACTTGTCTGTGATACAATGTTTGCAACTTGTCCGGAACTCGTCCCGGATATGAATTGAGAGGGGACCTAAGGGTTGTGCAATTCCATTGAAGCTGCAGGGTTGGGCCTACTTTGCCAACTGGAAGTAAATAGAGAAGCGAGTGCAGATGAAGATATATATTCTAAGGGCCACATTTGGTCATATTAACCAGGGGATCTGTATATACAGGGTTGCTGAATTCGGGCGATTCACAATGCAGTGCGCCACCAAGAGTTTGCCATGGAGAGTCCATTTTAAAGTTTACGGTCGACAAAACACGGCCCATTTGAATGAGTGTCAGTAGACAACTTGAGCTAATTTGTTATAGATTGGGGCATAGCGTTCTGCCGCCTTACAAAAAAAGAACATATTGATAAAAAGGAAAGAAAAGGGCAAACATATACTCGAATCATACGCTTACGAAACTACTGACTGGAAAAACGAACAATTTTTAATGTCCTGCGCTGCTAATTTGGCGACTATCTCCCACAATGCACTGGACAAAACTAACTCTTTGTGGCAAACTCTTGGTGGCGCACTGCATTGTTTATCGCCCAAATTGGTTGCAGAAGTGCAAAAGGGGGAACAAATGGGCTCCCGACATCCCACGTCACGCCCAGAACATATTGTTCAATTGTTATGCAGGGGGGAAGACTAGTTAAATTACTGAATCACGAATGTTTGGCAACGATGTTAAATGCTGAAAATTTGAAGAAAACAACAGAACTTTTTTTGTGATATTGACGACGGATGAACTGAATTTTTTAGCCCCAAACTTTGACGATTTACAGTTGTTTTTTAAAACAGAGTTACTCTTTTTGTACCAAAGTTCATAGTGGTCAGTACATGTTTAGATATTATGACCGAGTTGACTGAAGCAACGGTTTGAATCCTGACAGTGTTGAGATATACGAGTAGTTGTGCCATAACGGCCCGTAGTACGTTTGTAAATTACTGTCAATACTTTCAGATGGAAACCATTAAAATCGGGGCCCAAGTTTATAGCGATGCTAAGCGCACAATTTCTGCTTACAGAACTTCCGTCTATTTCACAGAGACTGTAAGCAGTAAGCTTACAAAAGGCACATTTACCTCAGGGGAAAACGTTGCTTAAATCAGTGACGTAACAATTGCAATCTCCATGCGCGCGCAACCGTTAGCACATCCATGCTATTAAATAGTGCTTAAGGTTAGCACAAATTTTCTGCTACAGTAAGCACAACATTTCTGCTTACTTTTAAGCAGCGCTAAACAAATTGGGCCCAGAGTTTAAAATATTTATTAGACATCTCTTGTCATGTAATGGTTCGAATGGCAATACAACATTGAAGAACATTTTGAACGTGTTCTGGATGTATTAATTGCATTGAGTGTTAAAAAAAAGTGATAATCTGCACAACATGGAAAATTAAATAAGGGGAGTTTTCGGCCATACAAAAATAAAAGTGAAAAAGCGGGCCCCAGAATGTAAAATTGCATTAATGAGTGCAGCAAACAGAAAAGGCCCGTTTGCTTACGTCCTGGTACGGCTCTAGCACTCCCACAAAAATCAAAGCTGCTTAGCTTGTATTGGTTTTCCACAGCGTTAAATGTACACAATGCGTGGATGCTTCTTTTTGTCATTGAATTTTCAAGCTTCCCAAAATTTGATTAATTCTGCCAGGGAGAAGATCTTTGAAAAAAATGTGCCCCTCTCCTCTTTTGTTAACTTTTTCAAAGCTAGATGCGGCGTCGGACAAAAAGCCTTTTCTGTTTCAATTCACGAGCCAATTGTAAATTGAAATGTGTGAAATGCATTCACTATGCGCATGTAGAAGTATGCCACAAAATGGTCGTTTGATTGTAGAGCCGTACCTTGACTTCATCAAAATGGGCTTGTGTAGCAGATTGCGCCCGGCGGCTTTCATTTTCCTTCTGGTTTCTAGCAGAGCTTTTTTGCTTTTATTTTTTTACGGGCTGAAACTCCCCTTATATAATTTCTAATGTTGTAGATTTTTGCAAATGTTTACACTGGGTGGCCCAAAAAACAGAACGGTATACTTCCACTACCTTGAGACCCAAACCACCTGTACCAATGGATGGCCAATCTTTTTAGAATGATGCCAAGATCTCCCGATTCGGTCCAGTAGTTTTTGCTGCAGAGCCTATTTTGTGAAGCACACATCTTTCATGTGGGCATTTTAGGTCTCCTTCAAATGACGTCATTTCCTACAGACCATCCACGTGCAACGGCCTTTTGAGCGTCAACTTGCATAACGCGCATCGGCTGCGTCGTATTTCAAACACATTTCGAGTAACAAGCGCGCATGTTTGGAACATTTTCCACACTGCGCAATGCGTGCTTGATTGCGTAAAATATGCAGTTGCAGCTCTTCTACAGAGATGGCTGTCATTGAGCGAGCCCTATCACATGACAATTAATCCCTCCATCCAATTAAGTCAAATTCCTGGGCGCGGTTTAGAAAATTATCGGGACAAAATGACTCCTGACCTCGTTTCACAAAATAGGCTCTAGAACAAAAACTACTGAACCGAATCGGGCGATCTTGGTATCACTTTTCTTTTAACAGAATTTCCCATGCATTGGTATAGGTTGCTTGAGTCTCCGGGAAGCGGAAGTACGCCGTTCTGGTTTTTTTTTTTTTGGGGGGGGGGGCCACCCTGTATAATCTTCACAGTTAGTAAAGTAAATGTACAAGTCATAAACACATGTGCAATGGGGTTAAGGCATGCATGATAATGGTATGTACACAGAAATGTGACCAACAGATATTATATTGAAGTATTTAATATGTTTATTTTATCTATTTATATTTATTTATTTCAGTTATATATTACAGATATCGGAATGTATAAAAAAAGGTATGTATATATACACAGTGCAATAGTCTTTAACATCTATGTGTTTGAAATAACATTACCTGAACAGTTTCCTTGAGGTAACATAAATATAGTGTACAACTGCTTGATACAACCAAACTTTATTACGTAATGTTAGGAAAAGTACCGTATTATTTGTAAATAATGTTAACTTTTGTTTCAAAATATTCTGTTTGTTTGAAAAACTGCATATATACATCCAACTTTTTCCCCTGATCTGCCAATTTTTTTATTAGCAGCTGATGCATACTCATGAACCAGTGTTATCCACCAATCACAAGATTATGCATCTGTTAAACCCACCAATCAAAGCACGTGTAACACACACAAAAATCATTCACCAAAGTCTGGTGCCCGTACTTGACACTGTAAAGTAGAGGAGAGTTACCGTATGGTTTCAGGCTTCACTTCAACGCTACCCGACTGGTCCCATCAAGCACAAGTGTAGTGAATGGGTAAAAATAAATTGAGGGTTTAATTGGAAGAGATGTGAGTGATACATGTGATAAGCCGAGATTTTAATGACAACGTACCGTAACACCACAAAATATTTTCATTCGTATCTGTACAGTGACATGTATAGTTAAGAGCATTATCAGTCACACTGTTTACTTAGTGTGACTTGAATGTTAAAGAGTCATTGTGCATATCTGAATAGTAATTAGCACAAACTTTCTGACTTCCAAATAAAGAGACAAATTTGTAATACATTTTCAAGAGATGTTTATAGCTGTACTACTGTAGTGCATGAAACATCTCTTATTTCCAATAAATTGACACTGTCTTTAATCATAACTGTGCTAGGAATAATTAAGTGCTTGTCTGCTACGATTTTAGAGAAACAACAAATAAAACATTGAAGGTTACAGTTAGCCTGAATAAACCGATCCAGAAAGCCAAGCCAACTGAGCAAGTGGACAACAATTGACCTATCGCCGTTTGTGAGTTAGCCACGCCCCTTGGATTGTAATCGGACAACATTTCACAAGCTGCGTTGATGCAATCCTACCGCGATAGCATCTCTCCAGTGGACCTAACTCGTTAGAATCGCGTCAGCGCAGCTTGTGAAATATTGTCCAATACATGATATACAAATAGACGCGGAACGCGCAAAATCTGAGACAAACAAAACTTAATGTACAAACATTCTGTAGGGTTGTCTAAGGGGCGTGGCTAACTCTCAAACAGCAATAGACCATTATTATGTTGCGGCCATCTTGATTTTTTCCCCATTCAAATCAACATAACCAAAGCAAGGCTGGTAGAAAAAAATAGTCTGGTTCCTTTTTGCACAAAAAACATTATCATTCAGTACTGTTATTGGTCACAGGGAACATGACTGAAATGGTGGCAGCATGATAAAGGTCTACAGGTCGATACCACACTGCACGTGCCATCCGCGTATCATACCCTCATCATGGCAGACATTCATTGTGACGCGTCACCACAAAATGATCAGAAAATTGAAATTGTTATTTTCCAGTACAGTGGGGTAAGGATGTGACTTTCCGTCTAATTTTGTAAACGTTTAGCAAGTATTTGTGGTGATAACTAAAAGACTTGGACTATTTGTTACAGTTTAAAAGCATGTCTCATGAAAAAAAGCTTTGCTTGAAAATAAGCACAGTTTTCAATGTAAATTACCATTATTCAACCAGTCTCGGTGCCATTTCTGCTGCATGTGTCAGTTACAAACCAAATTTTTGAACTGGCCTTTAATTAGTTTATCTATTCATTGTGTTACCTTAAGTTCAGTATTATTATCCAAAAGTGCTTACATGGTGTCAAACGTGTGTGTGTTTTGAACCCAACGCATGTAATTAAAAAAAACCTACAATCCCGGCCAAAATGGTTGGGACACTTGGAAATAACCTTAGCCTCCAACGGTCACCAACTCGGCTCCCCCGGTCAATGTTGTTCTCTCCAGCGGATGGAGCACACGCCGCGCAATGAGAGACAACATTGAGTGGGGGGTTGGGGGCCAGCGAGATTTGGCCAGGATTGTAGTTCTTGTGGAATAGTGGAACCATTTTTATCATTGTTTATCTTTCCTCATTTGAGATAACTGTTCATTGTTACTTTTGATGCAAAAGCATTGGAATAAACTTTTGACAATTATTCCTACAGTAGTGAGTGGAAGAAGTGGCGATTTCTTTCTTGATGGGAGCATTGCTGTGCATGCACCCATCAACAGATTTCCATTGAAATCATTCACCATTAACCCTAACGTACCTAAATCCATCAAAATTCACACCCCTGTTTTGGAGGATTTTGGCGGAATCAGAATACCTCCATTTTGAAACAGTTGGAGGATTTTGATGGATTCAGGACAGTGAGCCTAGCGGTAATGCAGGATTTGGATGGATTCAGGATACCTCCATGTTGAACAGTTGAGGGACTTTGATGGATTCAGGATTACTCCCGGCTACCTAGTCAAAAAATGAAATTGCTCCAAACTTCCTAGAAAGACTCCTAAGGGACCCTCAAACACATTCCAACTCGATTTCGGGAAAAAATATGTTATTAAGAAGCAATGCTTTTTTTTCCCGGCAAAATTTCACACACAAAAAATTAAGGTTAACCCCTTGCAATTTTTGTCAATTTTAGTCAAAAAATGAAATTGCTCCAAACTTCCTAGAAAGACTCCTAAGGGACCCTCAAACACATTGCAACTCGATTTCGGCATAGAAATGTTATAAAGAAGAAGTATTTCGGCAAAATTTCATAAAAAAATAAGGTTAACCCCTTTCAATTTTTGTCAGTTTTGGTCAAAAAATGAAATTGCTCCAAACTTCCTAGAAAGACTCTTAAGGGACCCTCAAACACATTGCAACTCGATTTCTGTATAGAAATTTCATTAAGAAGAAAATCAATTTTTTTCGGCAAATTTTCATAAAAATAGTAAGGTTAACCCATTGAAACTTTTGTCAATTTTGGTCAAAAAATTAAATTGCTCCAAACTTCCTAGAAAGACTCCTAAGGGACCCTTAAACACATTGCAACTTGATTTCTGGTTAGATATGTCATTAAGAAAAACATTATTTTGGGGAGGCAATTTTCATAGAAAAGTAAGGGGTTAACCTTACTTTTCTATGAAAATTGGCTCCCCAAAATAATTTTTTTGGAAATTTTTTGTCAATTTTGGTCAAAAAATGAAATTGATCCAAACTTCCCAGTAAGACTCCTAAGAGACCCTCAAACAAATTCCAACTCGATTTTGGGATAGATACGTCATTAAGAAAAAAATCATTTTATTTTCTGGCCAAATTTCATAAAAAGTAAGGTTAACCCCTTGAAATTTTTGTCAATTTTGGTCAAAAAATTAACTTGTTCCAAAATTCTTTCAAAGACTCCTAAGCGACCCTCAAACACATTCCAACTCGATTTTGGGATAGATATGTCATTAAGAAAATATTCATTTTGGGGGGCCTGTTTTCATAGAAAAGAAAGGTTAACCCCTTGCAATTTTTGTCTATTTTGGTCAAAAAATGAAATTGCTCCAAACTTCCTAGAAAGACTCCTAAGGGACCCCCAAACACATTCCATCTCGATTTCCGGATACATACGTCATTAAGAAGAAATTCATATTTTGGGGGGGGGGGGGAATTTCATAAAAAAGTAAGGCTAACCCCTTGAAATTTTTGTCAATTTTGGTCAAAAAAATGAAATTGCTCCAAACTTCCTAGAAAGACTCGTAAGGGACCATCAAACACATTCCAACTCGATTTCGGGATAAATATGTCATTAAGAAGAAAATCATCTTTTTTTTGGCCAAATTTCATAACGAAAGTAAGGTTAACCCCTTGACATTTTTGTCATTTTTGATCAAAAAAATTAATTGCTCCAAACTTCCTAGAAAGGCTCTTAAGAGACCCCCAAACACATTCCAACTCGATTTCTGGTTAGATATGTCATTAAGAAAATGATTCTTTTGGGGAGCCAATTTTTCATAAAAAAAGTAAGGTTAACCCCTTGCAAATTTTGTCAATTTTGGTCAAAAAATGAAATTGCTCCAAACTTTTTAGAAAGACTCCTAAGGGACCCTCAAACACATTCCATCTCGATTTCCGGATACATACGTCATTAAGAAGAACTTCATATTTTTTTCGGCAAAATTTCATAAACAAGTAAGGCTAACCCCTTGAAATTTGTGTCAATTTTGGCAAAAAAAATGAAATTGTTCCAAACTTCATGGAAAGTATTCTTAGAGACCCTCAAACACATTCCAACTCGATCTCGGCATAGATATGTCATTAAGAGGAAATGCTTTTTTTCGGCAAAATTTCATAATAAAGTAGGGTTAACCCCTTGAAATTTGTGTCAATTTTGGCAAAAAAAATGAAATTGTTCCAAACTTCATGGAAAGTATTCTTAGAGACCCTCAAACACATTCCAACTCGATCTCGGCATAGATATGTCATTAAGAGGAAATGCTTTTTTTTCGGCAAAATTTCATAATAAAGTAGGGTTAACCCCTTGGAATGTTTGTCAATTTTGGTCAAAAAAATGAAATTGTTCCAAACTTCCTGCGAAGACTCCCTTGGGATAGATATGTCATTAAGAAAATATTCATTTTGGGGGGCCTGTTTTCATAGAAAAGTAAGGTTAACCCCTTGCAATTGTTGTCTATTTTGGTCAAAAAATGAAATTGCTCCAAACTTCCTAGAAAGACTCCTAAGGGACCCTCAAACACATTCCATCTCGATTTCCGGATACATACGTCATTAAGAAGAACTTCATATTTTTTCGGCAAAATTCAAAAAAAAAAGTAAGGCTATTACCTTTGGTCAAAAAATGAAATTGCTCCAAACTTCCTCGAAAGACTCCTAAGGGACCCTCAAACATATTCCAACTCGATTTCGAGATAGAAATGTCATTAAGAAGAAACTCATCTCTTTTTCTGGCCAAATTTCATAAAAAAAGGAAGGTTAACCCCTTGAAATTGTTGTCAATTTTGGTCAACAAATTTAATTGCTCCAAATTTTCTAGAAAGACTCCTAAGAGATCCTCAAACACATTCCAACTCGATTTCTGGTTAGATATGTCATTAAGAGAAAAATTCTTTTGGGGAGCCAATTTTCATAAAAAAGTAAGGTTAACCCCTTGCAATTTTTGTCAATTTTGGTCAAAAAATGAAATTGCTCCAAACTTTTTAGAAAGACTCCTAAGGGACCCTCAAACACATTCCATCTCGATTTCCGGATACATATGTCATTAAGAAGAACTTCATATTTTTTTCGGCAAAATTTCATAAACAAGTTACCCTTGAAATATGTGTCAATTTTGGCCAAAAAAATGAATTGTTCCAAACTTCATGGAAAGTATTCTTAGAGGCCCTCAAACACATCCCAACTCGATCTCGGCATAGATATGTCATTAAGAGGAAATGCTTTTTTCGGCAAAATATCATAAAAAAGTAGGGTTAACGCCTTGGAATTTTTGTCAATTTTGGTCAAAAAATGAAATTGTTCCAAACTTCCTACATTGTAGAAAGACTCCCAAGGTCCAATTTTTGTCTGTTTTGGTCAAAAAATGATGTTTGCTCTAAACTTTCTAGAAAGACTCATAAGGGACCCTCAAACACATTGCAACTCGATTTCGGCATAGAAATGTCATTAAGAAGAAATTATTTTTTTTCCGGTAAAATGTCATAAAAATATTTTTGTCAAAAAAAATGAAATTGTTCCAAACTTCCTAGAAAGACTCACAAGGGACCCTCAAATACATTCCAACTCGATTTCGGGATAGAAAGGTCATAAAGAAAAAATTAATTACTGTTGTGCCAAATTTCATAAACAAGAAAGGTTAACCCTTGCAATTTTTGTCAATTTGTTTTAAAAAAAACCCGAAATTGCTCCAAACTTCCTAGAAAGACTCCTAAGAGACAATCAAACACATTCCAACTCGATTTCCGAATAGATATGTCATTGAGAAGAAATTCAATTTTTGTTGGGGGGGGGGGGGCAAATTTCATAAAAAGGTAAGGTTATTACAATTATTGTCAATATTGGGTCAAAAAATAAAATTGCTCAAAAATTCCAAGAAGAGTCCTTACGGACCCTCAAACACATTCAAACTCGATTTCGGGATAGAAATGTCATTAAGAATAAATTTATTTTTTTTCGGCAAAATTTCATGAAAAATTAAGGTTTTATATAAAAATTTCGATTTTAAGGGTTAACCTTATATATATATATTTTAATTTTGACAAAATGAGAAACTTTTTCTTTTTTTCTTGACGAAAAAATTTCAAATTAATTTACAATGCTACTCAATTGTTCAACTTCCAAAACTTGCACACGTGCCACTCGGACCGCCGGGGTCGTAGTCTCACCTGGGCAAAAATACTGCCACCAACGCTGAAAGCTACTTGCTTTATATAAAAGTTGGCAGAAAATAAACCAAGGGCCACTTTATCGAACGCGCATGCATATACCTATTGCCGCTCCACCTCCATGTGGTTCACTCCTGTCTTGACAGGTCATCTCTAGTTCTTCCTCTCTCGTTGTCGGGGTAACTGCATCCCCTTAACCTCCCCATCGAATCTCTTAATGAGCAGCATTTCCCTGGGGTTGGTACCAGCGATGGGCGGCAGGGCGGCAGCAGGAGCCCTGGGGAACCTGGCCGTCGGGTGCGCCGTCTTCCTGCAGAGACTTTCGTACTCGTCGCGGGAGACGCTCGGGATGAACCCAACGGCCTTAGTGACCTGGCTGGCTAGGACCGAGGTGCTTGAGATATCAGCCGTGATGGGTCTAACAGCGGAAAGGTTCTGCACCTTCATGGGGATGTTCTGGGCTGAGGAGGCAGAGCTTTGGTGATACCGCTTCTCCCTTGCGTTCTCGTGACGCAGGGAGTGCAGGTACCTGTTCATCTCCCGCTTCAAGAGGGCTTCTGAGGAGGAGTCATCCTTGATTACAACCTCTTCTGAACCCCTGGAGACCTCTTCGCCACTTTGGACGTTGCTTGCGCTCTGTCCTCTACCGACGGCCACCAGGCTGCTGTTGACGACCTTCCGTTGACCCCTTGACGTCATAATGACCTCTGCCCTAGGAATTATGGACATCTGTGACCCCTGTCTATCCACTTGATTACTTAACCTACAAAGTCTTCCAACAGCTTCACAGCTTCCTTGAACGAGACGTGTGGGATAAGTCAGCCTCCCACTGCGGTCGTCGAAACGCTTGTATTTCCTTGTACCGACAGGCTGATTCCCGTTTTCAGCCATCTCACCAGCTTGACCTTTCACCTCTGTAGGTGGGTTTGGGTCACCTGACTCGGAAACCACACCGTAATTCAGAGCATGGTTGCGTAGGAGGACGGCTTGTAGTAGAGCGCTATCGTCCTCAAAGGCGATTTCCGTTGTGTTGTCGCATTCAAAATCCAAGCCGTCCATCCGCAGCCTTTCTGGGAGATTGTACCCATCACCATCTACGAGTAAAATGTGTTTGTGTCCACCACTGAGCGACGAATTTCCAGACGTCAGCCACTGACAGTGAGCATGTAGGATGTCATCACTGCCTTTGCTCATCTCAACGTTGCAAGTCTTATCTATATACAGAAGGGGGGAAAATATTTTATCAGGACGAACTAATTGCTGTCCTGTACGGTTTGTTTATCCCCCTGAATCTAAATTGTTATTTTAAGGGATCGAACTAGAAGGAGAACTCGATAGATGGGGTATTAAAACAATTAGTGCATAATACTCGGGTGCATTTTTAAAGGATAAAAATGCCGGGTTTTAGGACATGAGTTTTAGGACACAAGTTGTAAACTTATTTAGATCGTTTCGGAAATTGCAAGCGGTTTTGCATGATTGGTGGGTATCTTAATATAAAGGCCTATACTGTCCAACAACCCACGGACAACCTTCAGGTAACCAGTAAAAACCTACATAAAAATTACCATACCACATGTTGTCTTGCTTTCTTCATCATTATCTGAGTCTTCACTGTTTGGTACTGCGATGCTCTTCTCTGGAAACCAGTTACTTTCTTGTGCATCTTTCATTTGTTCATCAGTAGATTCCTCCTCGTCCTCCCTCTTTAAAGTCTGTCCTTCCCCAGCCTCAACCCTTTCCTCAGAAGCAGTGTCTGCGCGACAATCCTGATCACACTCAGTGCTCGGTGCGTCTGTTGAACCTTTCTCGCACGAGCACGTTGTACCTCTCTCGCTACCGCTCTTGGCCGAAGGGTACCATCGTGGGTTCCTCGCCAAACCCTTCCAGTCGTGGACCTCGGGGCACACGGTGCAGATGTCCGAGTGGTGCCGCCTCCGGATGGGCGGGAGGGGCTTCCGCGGGGAGGGCATAGGAGAGCCGGCACGGGGCTTGGCGTGACGCCCTCGACGGCGGATGATGGTCACGTTGCTTGAACTGGGGTAGAAGATAGATGTGCCTGTGGGGAGATGAGATGCTAGTGAGACAGAAAAATCAGACATTGCCTGTCGCAGAGAATTGTTATACAAAGTAATCCTCCTGCAATTAATCTGTCTATAAGTCATGAGTGACGTTGATTATAATAACCCTAAAAGTTACGAGGTAGGGCCTTGTCACCACTAACGCACAGAAGTTGTAAATTGGAATTTTGACAGCTTGATTCTTACTGCAATTCTGAGCGCAGAATGTGATTTTGGGTGCCGTAATTTAATTTTCTCTGGACCAGAAGTTCAGCCAATTGTCCTCTGACTTAAGAACTGACTGATCATAGAGGAATAAAGTGAGTATAATAAGACTTTCGGGTTCGGCTCGACTAGGTAATTGTAGTCTTGTTACAAGGCCTGTAACATCTAACACTGCGGGTTTCACTTAGGTGAGATATTATCACCTGCTTCCGTCGAACCTGTTGACTTGGACATCTGTTGTCTGCCTCTGGACCGTTTTATATTGGTTGTCCCGCAGCACACCTTGTCGGAATCTTGATTTCCAGTCTCCTTCCCGGAACAGCTTTTATTCCCAAGTTCTCTTTGCTGAACCGAGAGCTTCGGTAATCTCATCGGGTACGCGCCAACCGTTCTTTGTTTCCCAACGAATCTCTTGTCCGTTTGTTTCGGTTGATTATTTCCGTCTGATGGTGGTGGTGGTGGTTCGTCTTTGGCGTCCGATGTTGCCAGTCTCAGGACACCACCCTGCTTTCCTCGTACCAAGAGGGGTCTGTAGGTCCGACTTGTCCCTATATTTGTACCCTGGTTGAGCTGGTTAGGTTCTGATTGGACGGTTGAGCGTAACCCAGGCTGGGTCGATGGACAGGGAAGATCCACTTCTGTCTTTGAAGCCATCTTTTGTTGATGAGAGGAGACATGGCTTCTGGTGTCTATTGCATCTGTCTGAGGCACGTGGTTGGCATTGAATATTGTCTGGATGATGGCAATATCTTCAAGCTTGTTGCTTTCATTCAAGAACCCTGAAACATTTCTGCAGGAAGAAATTAGGTAGGAGCACTCAATTCTCTGACGTAAGGAGGAAACAGAGCCTTATTAGACCAAATTGGTATGACTTGTATTGACTTGATTGACTTGGTTGTAACAGATTTTGATTACATCTCTCACAGGGAGTTGCCGATCACATTACATTGCCGACCAAATGAAAAGCAAGTTACAACCTAAATTTCATAGGGTTTTTAGATTGTGAAACCCATCAACCGCTTTAAGCAGCAGTGGCCTCGTTACGCTTGGTTTAGTTTACCGCATTATTGAAATCGAGGTACTTGATGGATCACAAGTACATCACAAGTCTGTTCACAAGTAATACTTCAATTGACAATTCCAGTCACAGAAGATGATAAATACTAAAGGAATGCCGGTGAGGATACTTCATAACTTATTTGAAAAGCTTGTAAACTGACTTGGGAGTGAATCATGTGGATAACTTTGATTGACACTTTTTCTTTGTGATGGACGTATGATGACTTGTGATCAAACAAGTACCTCGACTACAAAACTGGTTATACCTGTTGAACAGGAGCTTGGTCAGATTCCTGACGTCATCCCCGCATCTTCCTGTCTCTTCACATTTGACACCAGACGTGGCCTCCTCCAACCTCCCAATGATATTCGGAGTTTCATTGGCGTCACCGCCGGGGACGGACGCCGTTGCTTCCCCCGTGGGTCCCGGGGCTGTCTTGGCTGATGTACCCGGTGCTCGGTCTACGGGGCGGTATTTCCTGGGTTGAAGGGTGGGCAAGGCCGAGGGCCGCGCCGTGGCTTTGTTCTTGGGCTTACTGAGGTCAGGGGGTGTGGTGACGATGGCCTTGAAGAATTTGCCCTTTCGTTCGGTGGTTTCGGATGCAGACATCTCGCTCCTTGAGACCTTGACCGGTTAATTCTGGGATTTACAGAACTAGACCTTTTCGACTTTTGTTAACCCCAACCTTTATGGTAACCCTGATGGGTTATGAATAGGGTACCAATCCAATCCTGCAGGTCAAACTTTGTCTACGTGAAAAAAAATGAAGGAAACAAATTGAAAGTGATAGCATTCAATTGTACGTAAGTAAGTGGGCAAATAATTTGAAACCTGTATGGATAAATAATGGATGAGCATTTTGATGGGGAAGAGGAACCAGACACGGCCTACCAATGCTACATCATGGAAGCAAGACAATTATTGTGTGTCTACAGAACTAGCAGGACCGCTCTCAACCTAGGCCTATAACCTTTCTTATTTTAAAACAATTAACGTTAGATTAAATCACATTGCGCCAACCGTTTAAATTGACGTGATATCCAATCGGGCGCACGTCAAGTATCAATGTAGGTTTCTATCGAAGTAGAAGTAAGGGGTAAATTCACTCAGATATAATAGAGTTATCGTGAAGCAATTGAACTTAAGAAAATGTAGGCTAATGAAAAGTGTTTTTGAATTTGATGATATGCCTATCACTCAGTATATCAATCAATGAAAAGACGCTGCAAGGAATGAACTTACCTTATGAAAACTTAACGCTCTTTTGTACGCCACATTTCGTAACAATAAACTCGTGAATATCGACCCACAGATGATCATAAATGTAATGGAACAGCCGACCACATAATTATTTTACGTGAGCAAAAGCACCTAAATATGGAATAAAGACAAACTGTACGACCGATTTTGGAATTTTACACAAAATGTGCATTGCTGCCATTTTATTGTCCGCGTTTATCAAAGCGCCCTAAAGAAACAGAACTTCGCGCGCGCTGTTAAAAATGTTCGACACGCAGCCGCCTGTAAAAAGCGCATCTACTCACTAAGCAACGAAAATGGCGCGCACAGTCACAATCCTTCTTTTACACGTGACCTACACCGCGCAACTCAATTCCACACAACAACACGTGTTTTGGAAACACAAACTAAAGCGCTGAATAAACACGGTGAAATTCAAGGAGAAAGACCTCACACTGGACGAGTTGTTGATCAACATGATCATGAGATGTTACATTCCGTTGTTTCCTGACGGAGGAATAGGAGTCAACTCTGGGTAAGTGAACATTTGTATTCGCTTTTGTAGCATTTAGGCGTGGTTTAAGTCGCCATTAAACTCTGCTGTTTAACAACTTGCCACGTGCTATACCCACAAGAAGCAATGGAAATTGTACGATACTGCGCCTGACGTTCGCGCACATCATAGCAGAGGTCGTACATGCAGCACAGAAGGGCGATAGTTTTCACGTCACGCACACACATGTATGTCTTATCGTGAGGCAAGTTTCAAGAAATTGCATTGTTCGAACATTATCATTGATGGTCTTTCGTAAAAGTGTTTCCAATGCTTGTGATAAACTAATTGGCTACAATAGGCCTATTCCTTTAGGTCATGGAATGAAATTAAACCGAGTATACGTGTAGGCCTATATCTGTCTTTCTTGCTTGGCTTATTATGGTAATCATATCAGCAAATATCAATGATCGACCTCATTCCAACTAGGAAGACTTGCAAAGCAAAACTCCAGATTCAAAAATTAAACGTAGTGGCTATCGTAACAGAAGCAGAAACGCGATTTTCATCTGCTATCCTAGCAACATGTTGCAAACACACCATTGCGAATCCAGGCCTATATATATAAAAAAAAATGCCTTACCAACCACAGCGCTTTGGTAGCTGGATTGGTTAAAATTGTTGCCTTACCGGAAGGTCCCAGATCAAATCCGTGCTATGCCAAACTTTTTTTTTTTCACATATTTTTATGCGTTCAATCCAATCCTTTTTCTATTGAGGTATAGATTCAATTTTCTTCTTTATAATCAGTGGCTTTGGATGATTTTTTTTTAAGGGAAATAAACTCCAGGAACCGTTCGGTTGATAGTCTGGTTGGTTGCAAGAGCCAAAGATCCTACCTTTGAAGACTATTAGGTCGGGGAACCAGACGGTCGACCGTGGCAATAGCCACTGCGAAATTAAAAAGCTAACAGACAACACGAACACATCTTGTTCATAGTAAAGAATAACTTACATCGTTTATTTGGTTTACATCACAGAAGAGGGGGTAAAGTTACTTTACACATATCTTGATAACCATTGTTTACCTTTTTTCTCTCCTCTTTCATGTAAAGACCTGCTTCTCAGCAAGCCGGCATTTTAAATAAAAAAGACAGAATCCCCCTTACTTTTGTCTGCCTTTTTCCCCCCGAGTAACTCTTCCAGCAACTAACACAAACATCATGAAGGTGTGCTAGATTATAATGCACACTGCACACTGATTTGTGTACAGTACGAGCCTTGTGTCCAGTATTATTTAAAACAAAACGAAACAAACTATTGAAAATGCTTCGAAATACCACTGGCCGCATTGCAACTGATACAGCGCTTGTTCTGTGTTGTTCTATTTGCCATCAAATAATCCAAATATAAAAATTATAAGGTTCATTTTTACGAAGAAATTGAAAGGTCCAGTTGATTTTGTTGGGCCTTTCATTAGATCAAAACTTGCATGAAACTCCCCAAAACATATCCCATAACAATATAAAACATAACAAAAAATTACAATATTAACAAGAAACTCAATTTGCAACCTGAAAAAAAAATATCAAAAATCCAACAACTTACTGCGTATGCTGTTTCAAATATTTTGAGGATACAACTTGGGATTTTTATGGAGTTTAATTTCTCACAACGATTTACTCTTTTGGTGATGGTCTGATAAAATGGAATTTGTATTTGGGAATTGCTTGTACCAGTGCAAACAGTACCACTTGATCAACTTTCATTGTTCCTACAGACCCCTTGCATTTTACGTCACATCTGAGGGCAGGATTTTGCTCCTCAGTGATACGCATGTGTAGACAATGTGTATAAGTCACTGAATTTTAATTAAAAAAGCAGTCCTCCGCGTGAGCGCACCATGCAAGGGTCTCTTATCCAAAATGTATCAATCACTCTGCACACATTTTGCCCAGCCTGAACTTGTTATTCCACTAAGCTCCGCCCTACGTTTTAACCAATCACAACCGTGATTAATGTCCGATGTCACGTGCAAAAAAATGTCTGACATGCGTGCATTTGCATATACGCACGCGTCTGGAACATGCAGTATGGCATCGGCGAGGGGCACGTGTTGTTGTTCACGTGCGAAGTGGGCGGGGCCTAACAGAAACACACTCATGGGTTTCCCCTTAGCCACAAATTAAATAAGTAACGCACAATTGCTGACAGGCATGGTACACACAAAACAGAGCAAACCCCAAAATTATTCACACACAAACAAGATTACACAATTTCAAAAAAAAGTCATCAAAAAAAAAAAAACATCTGGACCAAGACAGAAGTCATAATGGACCGATCCAGTAAGCCCCTCCCACTGCGCACGTGGACCAATTAACACGCGCTCCTCTCCAATGCCACACTGCATTTTCCTGCCGCGCGCATCATACGCGCGTGCACGCATGTCGGACTTTTGTGCACGCATGTCGGACATAAATCACGGCTGTGATTGGTCAGAATACCATGGGGCGGTGCTTACTGGATCGGTCCATTATAGAGCACAGTTATTGGCTAACATGTTGCGAGTTGAAATATCAGGGGAATTTTAGTTTTTCTTTTATTATTCAATTGGATCTATAATCTTTTCCTATAAACTTTCTGTGACACCTACCATTTTATTTTATCCATTTTCCCAATTCTTTTTATTACACCCGCATTGGGACAAATAACGGAAATGGTTTGAACAAGTGAATAATTCCTTGTGGTAACCTGCATGTACTTTGTGAAAAAAATAAGTTCTAGAACTTCTATTAGAACTTAATTTTCTACCAGTATGATAAACAATGTAATTTGAAAAATGCCCTTCCAAAACAAACACGTTGTAGCACCACTGTAAAAACAACAGTGTAAAATCAACACTATGCAGTTTCTATATTGAATAAGTATTTCAATTGAGATATCACATGGTGTTAGTTTAACACCGGAGTTTTACAGTGGAGTGTTACATAAACCAACCCCACCCCTTCATCTGGATTAATAAGGGGAGAAAATTAAATTAAACAATATTTTGAGCTTTTTTTTGACAAAGTAAACAATCATTCTACAATCAGCCAGCTGTAAAACATAACAAAACCATCAGTTAAAACAAAAAATTAATTTTGCAGGACGGTACAAAATTCATTAACTGAGTTCAGTACTATAAAAATCGACAAAAAGAAAACAAAAATATCACTCTACAAAGTACTTCTTAGTATTTCCTTTTATAATGATACAGAAAACAAAAATGAACTGACAAATGGAAAGCAATTTAATTTACATCCTGGGTCTTACAATACTGATAATTTTGTTTTATACATGTTGTTTTAAGCTTAGACCAGTATAGTATTATTTCAAAATTGAAATTTATAACCAGGAAAAGTTGAGCTGTAAAATAAGCTCAGCTTTTACAAAGATAAACCCGGAAAAAAATATATTCCGTGAACATTTTTTTTTGATTTTGACCGAAATAACCCATAATACAAGTTGGGCTAAAATATCCGCTAATCATTCTAATATATTTTACGGTTGGAGTTAAAGGTTTCCGGGAAAATGTTGCACTTTGTGAGAGATTTTTTTCATGGAAAGCCAAGGGCGGATCCAGAGGGGGCGGGGGGGGGGGGGGGGGGCAATGGGGGGCCATTGCCCCCCCCCCCCAAAGAACCCATTTTTAATTTTTTTTTAGTGATGTTGCAATAAAGGCCGGCACTGCGTACACCACCATCTTTTCCTTAAAAAACAAAATTGATTAAAGTGCTCAGAAACTGCCTCAGATCACACCACAGAGCATCTAGAGTCCAAAAATGTTTCGGGGCCCTAAAGTGGGCCCCGAACCCCTCATAATTTTTGGACCCACTTTTTTGCCCCCCCCCCCCAAACAAAAATGTGATTGGGATCCGCCCTTGCACTCAGCTTAACTAAGCACACTAATGCAATGTAACCAGTTGAAATGAGATGGGACAAAAAGTTGAAAACAAAATCTCATTTGGAAAAAAAAGAAGACACAAACAATAACAGAGGGTAAGAACCGAAAACACTTCTTGTTGTTTCATTGTTCTGTCTGCATGGACATCAAAAGAATCAAATTTCTTTCGAACTGTAAAGCCATGGTCATGAATTATTCATTAATCTTTAAAGTTGTTAGTACTAGTTCTACCTTCGGTCATTTCGTCACTAACAGAAACAAACGTTGTGGTGGAAATTACCATCCACAGTTTATCCCATAAACAAACATTCTTTCCCTCTCATTTCAGATACCAAGAAGTTTATGGTATCTATACATACATATCTTTGAAAAAAAAAAGGGAAAAAAAAGACCCGGACTACATATATACGAACATGTATTCCTATGTACAGTGCATACATAACTTAAGTTAAACAGTGATTTACATAAGAGATTTTTGTTTCTTTTTTTTTATCTGTACAGTGTATTATTGCTGCATAGCCGACATTAGTTTGTGCTGTCTTGTTTCCATAGCAACAGATGTGGTCCGAAATGGAAACGATAAAAGTCGTCAACTTTTCCTCCCTCGTTGTTTTCCTCCGATTATACATTTCAAAGAGGAAACAAAAATGTCCAAACTGTCTGGGAAGAAGAGAAGTATAAAGTACTGTGCACAGCGGCACCTAGAATAGAATGGTGTTACAACTGATAATGTAATAACCAACGAATAACTATCACCAACCCAACTGATAATGTAACAACAATTGACTGATAGTGTAGTAAATGTTACTACACTATCAGTAAATTCTTGTCACATTATTGTTTAGGACTGATAATGTAACAACAATGAACTGATAGTGTAGTACATTCTACTACACTGTCGGTCAATTTTTTTTTACATTTTCGGTTAGTGATACAGTATTCGGTCAATTGTTGTTACATTATCGGTTGGCGATACGTTATCTGTTTGTTGTTATATTATCAGTTGTAACAAAATGGCCATGTGAAATGGTTCCTGAAAGTCTGGGGAACTGAAGAGAAACAGAACTGAAGGCTGTTAAGTTCCAACCAAAACGGATTTCAATAATAACTCGCGTCCTTTTAATACTCAAATCAGTAAACACTCCTCTTTCTTGTGATGGACATGAAAGGTCATGCTAACCAGGGGCAGATCCAGGATTTTTACAGGGGGGGTTCAAGCCTGTCAGATTTGTTTTTATGTCCGTTTGTTGCGGACAGGCGGACATATAGGTAATTATTATTATTTTATGGGGGGTTCGGGGGATGTCCGAGCAGGGGAGGAGGTGTTTTGTTTTGACCCCACCCCCTTCGGATCCGCACCTGCTAACAAGTGTAGTTGTTAAGTTTTCAGGGATTTAAGTGGACTCGGACAATTTTGCCTGAAATGTGATGTATACAGGTCATGTAAGTGTATTAATTACATCCGGAGGACAGCAAAGACAAAGAACAGATTCTTTGTTGAAAACAGTCCTCGAATGTAAGTCTGTGTGCAATAGTCTATGAGAGAGTGTATATTATAAGAAAAATTGGAAACACAATGCCTCGTCTTCAGACGTAATGGTAAAGTACGACTGTGTGTACCCACATGTATCTTTCCAATAGGAGGAAAAAACCAGAACCATGCCAATCCAGACACTGTCTGAGTTGACCAAAGTTGCGGTATAAGAGAATCAATCAAACTGCGAACCACATTTTTGTTTTCCATGGTATTTGTCCATCTAAAGCAATTTTGAAAACAAGAGCATATGCATTCGGAATGCCTTAGTAGATCCGGAAATAACCGACCGGTTTTTTTCCTTCAGATTCCAAGAACCACTTCACAAAAGAACAGCTAAGATCAGTGATTTTTAATTTTTTTTTTATACATTTTTACAGGAAAGGAAGAAATTTTGTACGTAATTTTTAATATAAAAAAGGAAGTGTTTTTTTCCTGTCTTTTCTTTTACTATGTCAGACTTGGAAATAGTTTTATATTTTACAAAAAAAAGCAAACTGTACAGTCCGTACCCTACTTCCAAAAATGTACTCTTCCATTTAGCTGAATAAATAAAAGAAATAGAGGAAACTATTTTCAAAATTGGTAAAGATGTCTTTTTAAGTAGATTACTATATTTTTGTATCATTTTGTAATACTTTTTTCCCCCAAATTTGCATAACATTTAGAACTTTTTTTTTTCAATGCCATAAAAAATCCTCAGGTATTTAGCAATCGACTCCGCCAGTTTATTAGAAAGCACTGCTTCAACATTACAGCCCCACAGATTCCTCCGAACAGAGTCACAAAACAGGGAACATTCAACAGGAACATCAATGTTCCCTTCGAAATGCTTCTTTTGGATCAAGCGAGACACATATCCACACTATCCAGAAAAAGCTGTTTCCTAGAATGGTCCTAGCTGGAATGAGGCTTCCCCGAGGTACATGAAGTATGAGTAGGCACAGGCAAAGATTTTCATTTTTGAAAACCAATTTTTTCCCCGTCTGTTCTAACTGGTTAACAGCCTGTTTGACTTAAACAGGTTTTATTCCCATCATAATAAGTTCTATTTCCACTGGAACTTTTGAAGAGTAACAAGTTTTAAGACGCTCCTCCACAGTTTCCCTGATTTCAAAGTGAATGAACTTCACTGTGATGAAAATGGTAACCCCTTCATCCAAATGAGCGGATTTGAGTAAAAAATCTCTGCCAAAAGAAAAACTGACATGGTTCCACGAAACTATCTTTCAAAAATATCACCAGGCATTTGAATTAAGGAGAAAAACTAGGCTATTTTCTACTTTCTCTCAACATATTTCTAAAAATAAATAAATAGCCATGAGCGTAAGAAATCTCCTGGTGGGATCAATGTCCAAGTAAATGTTGATATCTTTAAGAAACGATAATTGCAATAAATAATAGAAATCTAGTTGGTATCTATCACTTACAAATCCAGCCTGATCAGGCATACAGCCCAGTCTGAACTGGTTAAAACCAGTCACACCTAGACTGGACCAGTCAGTTCTGGTTATATCTTATTATTAAATATATGACCTGCTGGAATGAGAGACAATGGCGAGTTTCAGAATAATGCCCTCCAGTAGCCTGATCCTAAACCAGAGTCGTGGCCTGGTTTCAGCTGGTTCGAACTGGTTTGATCTGGTTTGAACTGGTTAATGGGCAAGTTCACTATGGACCCAGATTTTTCCTGGAGAAAAGCTGTGATACTCCCTGCAGTAATGACAGGTTTAACAAACAACCACTCTCTCCACAAATTTCATTACAATAGTCGGTTACGAGCGGTTCCAGGCAGTTAGATCTGGATTAGACCCGTTTGAACTGGTCTCACGAACTCATAAATTTGGTCTGGCGAATATAAAGGTAAGTAAAACTGGTGCTGTCTGATGAAAACAAAATGAAAAGAACATTCCAATGAGTGTTGTAGCTAGATAAAACTGGCCAGAACAGGTTGGAACCAGTTCAAGACTGCAGCAGGTTACGGTAGCTGGATCTGGTCTCAACTGGTTAGCAGAGTATCAAAGGTTGAATAATGGTGCAAAGATGGGATGTTCTCTAACCGGTCCAATAGGGTCTTGGCTGGTCGTGGTAGATGCACAGTTTACAGATGGGACCATTTGCTGCCAGGCGACTGAGCCATTTTTGGTGTTTTATCAGCCTTTTAAATTTTTTTTTTTTTCCTTCTGATCTAGAAATTATCAGCTAGCAACAGTCCTCTTCAACCGGTCAAAACCAGTCTAAACTGGATAGCTTTGTTTTGGCTTGAAGAAGGGACATTAACTTCCATCAAGCATCCACAGATTGTCACGAGCCTTCAATCTTCAACACTTTATCATCAGCACTTTTCTGTCGGCAATTCTGCACATCATCAGCCTGGTTCCAGTTGCTACATGTAGCTGGTTGGAACCAGTCCATACCAGTTTGGTATCCAACTCCTTCTGGACCTCCTTTGCTTTGACCGCAGGTTCTAGCTGGCTGGAACCAGTCCATACCGGTTTGGTATCCGAATCCTTCTTGACCTCCATTGCTTTGACTGCAGGTTCTAGCTGGCTGCAACCAGTCTGTACCGGTTTTGTCACTGTTAGCTTCCAGACATCCATTTTCTCTGGCACACCTTGGCCAGCACTGGTCAGCTACAGCTAGCCCAGGCTGCCCGTGACCGGTTCAGGCCGGTTCATACTGCTTCAGACGGGTTTCTCCTGGCAGTGAGGATTTTAGTTTTCACACTGGAATGTGGGAAGGGTTGGTCTGTCAGTGGCGCATACACCACCCTGTTGGTCCCAAATAGTTCTTACGTATGCTAACTGCCACCTGAAATTGTAACGTTACAGAGGAAATTAGTTCAAGGAAGATGTTAGAATCTGCAGACTCAAAGAATAAAACCTCTCCTGTAAGAACAGCCAATGGGCATAAACGTTGATCTGTCTTCATCAATCCTGCAAATCTTTCAACAAATCCTTCAAACATTTTTTTTTCAGGGGGTGGGAGGGGGTGGGGTGGAAAGGGGTTACGCTAAAGAAACAGGTAGAGTAAAGACACACTGTGATCAAATGACAACTGGATGGTCTCTTGAAAACATCAGACAAGATTCGCAAATATCCAGTCCTTATTTCAAGTCTAGAGGCTCTTTGAAAACTTCGCTTGGTCTCTGGCTTTGGTTGGACTCTTTCCTTACCACATCGTTCATTGACTTGGCTCTCCCCAGAACCAAATTGTTTGCGACTTTAAGTCGTGTGGAAATCACTAGAGCGTGAAAAATGGACCACAAGTTGAAAACTCACTTGTTTCAACCCAGATTTTCACTGCCAAGGAGTGATTAAAACCAAAAGTGCTGTGTGTAAAGATTAGTCCTTGAACATTACTCTTTTACGTGATGTAAAAATCAAGGCCAGTATGTTCAAACAATGCGACAGTTATGCCTGTTTGTTGATCTGGTCGCAGTTATCAAACTACAAGCCATTTCACCACAAGGCCAAATGGCACTCCATGTTTCAAGGGGATTCATATTCAATAAGGGTCTACGTTCTGCTTCAAAAACATCAAATCTTATAATGAGGTCAAAGAGTGCAGTGCTCCTATTTAGCTTGGATGTTAAAGCTTCTAAGCGGTTCTAACGCCAAGTATGGAGACAATGTCGCATATGAGACAAAGGTTTCTTAAAAAAACAAAACCTCGGTTTCTTATTAACTACGCACCTGAGGTTGGTTTGTGAGTTGTGATTTCTCTACTCCTGTCAGCAGGAGTATGTCTGCACAGCAGGCCGGTCCCCCTCCCCCGTTGCCGCCGCCGTTGCCGATGACGATGACCCCTGAGGCTTCTGAGCTGTATTTGACCTTTGACTGGGTGACCCAGGCGCCGAGGGGTCCTGAGCCCCGGCGGCCGTAGTTGCCGCCCCCTCCTTGCCCTTGGGCGACGCCCCGTCTTTGAGTTTCAGCATCCTTCGCCAGGAAGGGCCACGTTTGAACTTGCTTCCTGCATCCTTTTTAGCAAAAAAAACCCCAAAAGATGCATCTGAATTACTTGCTGTATGATCACAGGAATCACAAATAGGAAAACAAGACTTGGCTTGCCAAGACAAGATAGCTGGTCAGTCTTAACTTGACAGCTTGGCTTGGTCAGTCCTGGTTGGACACATTCAGCTTGACACTTGAGGATATTATTTGTAGGGCTGTCCCAAATGCATCGAATACTCCAATATTCGATCATCAACCGAATATTTGAAAAGCTTTTTGCCAAAATACCAAGATACACATGACTGTGATGTTATTTTATCGTAAAGTTATGGCGCTTCATCGTCAAGGGGGCACTTTTTTGTCGACTGTAACTTTTTGTCAACAGCGGACCATTGTTCACATTCTTTTAGCAGGTTAATATCCCTGTACAGTTATAGAGTACTTACTGCAAATCACTCCAGCCGCCCATATCGATTGCCGCAGGCCAATTTTAACTGGCACTCTTTGTGCAAGTTTTTCCCAGCGCAGCATGCAGTTGCAGCTGGCAATTTCAAACATCCAAATCTTCAGTCAAACGCAGTATCCATTAATGGAATACTAATTTTTTTGAAAATGAACAGCCCTTATTGGGTGTGTTCGTTTAGCTCACCCAGGTCGACACGGGTAAAGGCAGACGGGTCAGCCACGACAGCCGGGCTAATCGAACGCTCAACCGCGGGACATCACTATCCTCACGTGACGTCCATAGCCGTGGCCGTAGCCACTGACAAAACGCCCGTTTCGGATTGGGTCTTAGTTTGAGATTTACTGCTTTTTAGTCAATTGCAAAACTCAAAAAAAGTTGGGCTGAAAGTATAGCCTCAAAAGTCGCAATGAACTCAAAACTTAATGATTACCTTTAGACTTCAAATAAAGTGAACTGTTAAGTCCACTTGAGATTTTCGCTGTCCGGCCGCCATATTTGTCCGTTTCTAGGGAATGAACAACGCATGCATGACGTGCCTCCACCAGTGACTCTGCTCCACGAGCAGGGTCTGTGGTGGCTGACCCAGGTGAGCCCCGAGAATGACGTCAGAGCTAATCGAACGGCATGGAGCTTACCCGTGTCAACCCAGGTGAGCTAAACGAACGCACCCATTATTTGGACTTGTCAGTAAGAGGACAGAAGGCTCTAGGGTCCAACAAACACAAACACACCTCTTCCATTCTTCTCTCGGTGCCCAGTGCCAGCAGGTTATTATACTCCCTCTCTAATAGCTGCCGTCCCTGCGTGTTCTGAGTCGGGATCTGTAAGGCCAGGGCCAGGGCTTGATGATCGAAGGCCTCGTCTAGCGCCACGAGGGCGCCATGCACACCGCTCTCTATCAAGTTATTGGCAAACTCCCTGAGACCGATGGAGACTATCCACTTGATGACGCGGTCGTTGCTCCACACTAGTACGTCTGTCAATGGGGGATGGAAGACGTAAGATTTATTCAGTATTATGGCCTCATGGCAGAGATGCAATCAATCACATGTCAGTCACAAGTCAAATCACAGATGGAAGAGATGCAATCAAATCACTTGTCAGTCACAGTCAAATCACAGATAACAGCGGATGAACGTCGATAATGTTGCAGCTCATCTGAATATCTTGTGACCTGACTTGAGACTGAATGACTTGTCGATGCCTTGTGTTTGACTTGTGACCTACTAAAATACAACTCTGCTTTATGGTCTTGTACCTGGAATGCAAGGTCTTGAGGGTACATTCTGTACAGTGTTAGTTCAGGTCTAGACTGGCGACCTGACGTCATGTCACACATTCATATAAAGGCAGGCAATACCCAGACAATTTCAAAAACTGGATTGGTCTAGTTTGCGAGTATGTGTGCACATGTGGATATGTAAATGAGCTGACCTTGGGTCAGAGGTCATACTTGCCGTTCTCAGACTATAAATGTATAATGAAGTGACAGATATTTAGTCTGCCCTCCGACTACTTGGGGTCTACAATGTAGCTTACGAGACTGACGGATGTATGTCCATTGGCAGGACAATTGTCACTAATAATCTTCTTTGCACCCTGGAGACAGCTTATTTTGTTTGTTTGTTGAATATGCCATTCCACTGACATTTTTCATCCTGTTATTCTGTTCATAAGATGGAATTTTTGCGTCGGGGTGATGTAAATCAAATTAGGTTTTGTCCTTCACCGACGTACAAACACTGTATACTCAGTGCGTTACCTCCCGAGTGAAAGTTGGAAAAATATCACTCGGGTGGGACTCGAACCCACGACCTCCTGCTTTCTGGTGCAGATGTCTTACCACTCGACCACCGAGCTAATGGGATCGGTTGGCTGGTTCGAATCTGATGTACATAGCAGCGGGTACTGCATTAACTATTCATAAGATGGAATTTTTGCGTCGGGGTGATGTAAATCAAATTTGGTTTTGCCCTTCACCGATGGTGTTATAAACTTCACCTTTGATTTCATTTGCGCTTTGATCCCTCCGCCGTTTCAGCTCATTCCGGTCGTAGTTGACTTTCTTGAGGCACATGATGCCGTACTGGAGGCTCGTTCTGTAAACAACAAGAAAGTTGGTCCATAAAAATTTGATCAACTGTTCCCAACAATACAACTAAGGAACTGAGGGATTTTTCCCACCGATAGATGGCTTAAATGTGAAATGAATGTGAAACCAATTCAAACAATTTTGGGATGTAAATCAACGGGAATTTTTGGCAAGCTCTTACAAGTCAATCGTAAGTCATTTGGTGGGAAGTCCTGAAAGAAGCTGCTCACTTTATCTGCGATAAGCATTTCTTCATTATTGTAAAGTTACGTAAACCTTACTTGTGTTTATGACATGCGATTTGACCTGTGATGGACTTGTGAAGTGACTCGTGATTGAATTGGCACTGCCTTGTGAATGGTGATTTGACTTGTGATTGACTTGTGATTGTATTGTGATTAACTTGTGATTGCCTTATGATGGGCTTGTGATCTGACTCGCGATTGACTTGAAACTGCCTTGTGACTTACTCGTGATTGACTTGCAATTGACTTGTGATTAACTTATGATGGGCTTGTGATTTGGTTTGTGACTGACTTGAAACTGCCTCGTGAATAACTTATGATTTGACTAGTGATAAACTTAAGACTTAATTTGTGACTACTAGCGACTGACTGGCGATGGACTTGTGGTTGACTTGTAATTGACTTGCGATTGACTTGCAATTGACTTGTGACTAACTTGTGATTTTCTTGCAATGGGCTTTTGATTTGACTCGTGACTGACATGTGATTGCCTTGTGAATGACTTGCAATTGGCATGTGACTACTTATGATTGCCTTGTGATGACTTGTGATTTGACTTGACAGTGACTTATGACTGACTTGTGATTTTGCTTGTAACCGACTTGTGATGGACCTTGGAATTCACTGTAGCTTTCACTAAATTCAATTTGAAATCATCGTGTCTAAACCCCTGCTTCCAAGATTCTTTTTTGTCCTGCTGGGCAATTCCACGGTTACTCACGTTACATTTTTGATGTACTTTTGAGTTTCCTTGGGCTGTAATTACCTTACTGAAAAGGTTTAATAACTGTTATCCCCATGGTAGATAGAGTAGACCTAGACCTACCTAAGCACCAAAGATGAAATCCAGCAAAATGTGTTATGTATGATAAACAAGACGCACAAAATCAGTTACTCACGTTACGAAAATGTAACGTGAGTAACCGTGGAATTGCCCTTCTGCAATACCTGTGGAAGTTGTCCACCATCTTGAGTTGTCCCCTCATGTCCTTCTTGTTGAGGTGGTCCAGCATCCTTGCATCCACCAGGCATTCCATGAAGGTGGAGCGATACTGGGGGAGACCGATGCAAGGCAGCCACTCGTTGCCGATCCACTCGTGGTTCATCTCGCCAAAGGCTAGAGTCTGAAGTCAAAGCCAAAACGGATGGAAGTTGTGAAAGTTTATAGACACGTGACTGGGCAGTCACAAAAAAGAGGAAGCAGGTGCTAAGGGGTTAAGTGACATTTGACAGGTGCTTACTGTTCTTGAGGTCGGGGGAGCAGAGGGGCTGGTCAGGCTGACCATCTCCTGTATGGCTAGTCTCAGTTTCAAGCGGTGTAGTGGATTACTGATCCCAATTTCCCTCTGGATCTCAGTGTCCGACAGCGCCGACATGATGGCGCCGCTCTTGACGTTGGCTCGGCAGGCGGCCACGTACCAGGCCGGCATGCCTACCCAGAGCTCCAGCCAGGCGACCACCGTGGGGCCGTTCCACAGAGCGAAGGGGGTACCTGCCTTGATGGCTTCAGCAAGGAGCTCATGCCTGTGATAAAACAACACGGGAGCCATGGTTGGATTTGGCACAGAGTACAGAAATATTTCGCACAGCGAATGCGCATAAAGATATCAGCAGGTGTACCAGTGCTTAACCAGAACAATGGCAACTGACACCACATTTACATGTAGACACCCTACTCCTATCCCACAATAGACTGATGTATTAACCCCCACAGACCTGGGCCCAATTTCATGGCGCTGCTCAGCACAAAAATTTGCTTAGCACAAAAAAAGTCTGGCTTATAAAAGCAGGTTACCAGCCAAAAATCCATGTGATTTTCATGCTAAGCAAACAAAAGCTGAACACTAATCACGAGCAATATACTTCAAATGGAGTTTTGACTGGTAACCTGCTTTTATAAGCCAGACTTTTATTGTGCTAAGCAAACCTTTGTGCTTAGCAGCGCCGTGAAATTGGCCCCAGTCCACAGAGCATGTTGCAACACGTGCACTCCTCTCCAGTGTCAGACTTCATGTTCCAGACATGTGTGTTATATGTAACTGCATGCACGTCAAACTTTTGTTAGGGGCTTAATGGATGCATATGTACCAAATCTAGTAGGAGCAAGTTTGACCAAGGAGTACTGGTTGACTTGTGACGTGACTAAGGCTTGTATTTATGCACTAATAGCAATGTGTGAACATCACAACAATAGTCAAAATATCATCATGAAATTCTTGGTCCTGGCTTATCTTGCTGTGCATTACGATCCTTGCATCTCCTACTAACCAGCACAGTAACCGACCTAGACAAGTCTACCTATCGTTGACTAGCGTGGGTCCAAGCAAAGTTAGTCAAACTACATGTACAATGTATGGTTAACAGCAGTTTGCTCTCAAACTGACTAGCATGGGTTCAAGCATATTTAGTCAAACAATGTCAACTGAAGTTTGCTTTCAAACAACCCAATGTGGGTTCAAGCAAATAGTCAAACTATGGTAACCAGCAGTTTACTCTCAAACTGACTAGTGTGGGTTCCAGCAAAGTGAGTCAAACTATGGTTAACAGCAGTTCGCTCACAAACTGACTGTCGTGGGTTCAAGCAAAGTTAGTCAAACTATGGTTAACAGCAGTTTGCTCACAAACTGACTAGCATGTTTTTTTCAGCAAAGTTAGTCAGAACTATGGTTAACAGCAGTTTGCTCTCAAACTGACTACCGGTAGCATGGATTCAAGCAAATTTAGTCAAACTATGGTAACCAGCAGTTTACTCTCAAACTGACTAGCATGGGTTCCAGCAAAGTTAGTCAAAACTATGGTTAACAGCAGTTCACTCTCAAACTGACTAGCATGTTTTTTTTTCAGCAAAGTTAGTCAAAACTATGGTTAACAGCAGTTTACTCTCAAACTGACTAGCATGGGTTCCAGCAAAGTTAGTCAAAACTATGGTTAACAGCAGTTCACTCTCAAACTGACTAGCATGTTTTTTTTTTCAGCAAAGTTAGTCAAAACTATGGTTAACAGCAGTTTGCTCTCAAACTGACTACCGGTAGCATGGGTTCAAGCAAATTTAGTCAAACTATGGTTAACAGCAGTTAACTCTCAAACTGACTAACATGGGTTCAAGCAAAGATAGTCAAACTATGGCAACCAGCAGTTTGCTCTCAAACTGACTAGCGTGGGTTCAAGCAAAGTTAGTCAAACTATGGTTAACAGCAGTTTGCCTTCAAACTAGCCATGGGTCAACACTCACTTTTTTTTCTTTCTCCGGTCAAAGTCGCGCTGCTGCCCGCCTGAGCCCAAACCCATGGAATCCTGCGAACTTGTGTCGTCCATGTACTGGGCTGTATTCACAAAACACATACAAAATCCAAGTGAACGATGCATGTATTCCACAGTTGATTAAGTTCCTAAAGAAAGCTACGGCGAACTTGTAATTCTGTGACAGCATTTTACCTTGTGTTGAGGTTTGTTATTCATGGTTAATAGTTCCACATTGACAAGCAGAGCATTCTGTTCAAAATGTTGAGTTAAACCAACTGAATCTTCTCAGAACCACACAACTCACTAAGCGATATCATTCACATGGTGTTACTGGAAACCTCCCATTCATTGACAAGAACAAGTAAAGATATTTTTTGATTAATTTTGAAGGAAAACCAAAAGTAGCTGCTTTGTAAAATACACAATCTCATATGATGCTGAACTGCAAATAGAACAGTAGTAGTAAGCTAAAAAAAAACAATAATATTTAAACATGGGCGATGCAGCCAAAATTATAAAGCAGACTTCAAAACTTTTGCCCAATCCAAAACTCATTTAAAGAAAATGCGTTTAACCATTTGAAAAAATGTGCAAAATGGTAAGTCACACAACATGCCAAACTTTTTTCCCTACTCTACTTCACATAAATATCTAAACTAATATCACTTCTGAAAACTACACTATCAAATTGAAATATTTCTGTGACAAGCAGAAAACAATTCTCTTCCATCAGGACAAAATTCCTGCCTCTTCGTCAGACTTCCATGAGGAGTTCTTAAGAGGATAACCAGCAAGTACAAAGCGGGCAATCTGTGGATACAGCTGGCTTATCAATTACCCACAGCCAAAGCAAAGCTGGATTGAGTTATGCATAAGCAGCCACGGCCAGTCGATCTTGCTTTTAAAGTAAGCTGGGAATTCTTAACTGTTGAAAACAGTCACTTGATTGATTTTGACTGAAAGGACAACTTGGCACAGAATGCATGTTTGCATAGGAGGGTTAATATACCAACGATACTTCAACGGAAATTGTAAAGGATAAATTGTTTTGAACATTACTTTTAGGATCCAACATTCACATTTTTTTCACCTTGATATCTACAAATGTACATGTATATGTCCACAAAACTTGTTTCTAAACAATAACTTCAGAAACATGTGTTCGACTATTCACTGAATTTGCATGCCACACTATAAACAAACAACTAGCACAACAGCGGACAAGAAAATAAAAAGGAAAAAAAAACAATGAATGATGCATTATGGGTATTAAATGCCATCCCAGTACCTTCATAGCGCTTCCACAGCATTGCAGCTGCATTGTGGGAAAGGTCAACCAGGGGTCATATGTGAAAGGTGGCATATGCGGTTGGAGTAATTTTTTTTGTGTGGTCAGTTTTAAGAGGAAAAGGAAAAAGTTTGGGGAATGGATGGAATTAAAGAATACATGGATTAATGGAATTTGTGGGGAATGGGTTGGAGGGACATGTTGGTTTTTGAGGGGAGGAAGGATAGGAAACAATATGACATTGTGGATATGGACGGAAAAATGGGGGAAAAAAGTGAAGATGATAAGAAAATAATTCAATCAAGAATGCTAAAGTCTGCATTAATCATGAATAGCATTGAAACGACCAAAACGATATCAAGTTTTTTCTTTCTCACAATCAGAATAACAGATATTGGTCTCCTTTTTCCAAGTAATACTAAAAATTGGCAGGAATATAAAAGATATTTCGATAATTTGTGTCAATGACCATTGCAGTTTAAGCTCAAAATGCAATACTGTCAGTATAAAGTCTATTACTTTCACATTAGGCATCATGATCACAGCAAACTATATACAGTAAGTACTGTTATTTGTTCCATGTTTAGTGAACAAAGCCAATCATACAGGTAGTTGCAATAAACATACAGGATTGGTATTTTTGTTTTATTAAAATGATGCACAGGCCTTTTTCAGTTTTTTTCTATTGTACTACATTGTAAACACAATTGTGCTAATTCTACATGTACATGTATCTGCAAGTCACTTTGCTCCAACCTTTCATCAAATTATAAAACAATGTGTGCAACTTGATTGAACTTTCAATCCTGTACTAACGAAATTTCAATGAAATGTATGCTTTGTTAAAATCAGTCTTTCACTTTTATGGTATGCTGGCCGTCCGGAAATTCATTGTTTGGAAAAACGGGAATCACCGTTAAAGATTACCTTGATAAATATCAATTCGACAATATTTTAAAAGACCTCAGACTACCTTGGATAAAAGTTGGAAAAGAAGAAATGGTGAAAGTAGATGTACAAGAAAGGGAAAAGAAATGTTAAACATGCACAGAAATATGAAAATTAAAACTGGTCTGAACTGGTTCTGGCTGGTTCCAACTGGTTCCTTCTACAAATCTCTGTATAGTTCATGTATTTCCTCTGTGTAATCATGTGTTTCTTTTCACATGGTTTTTCCCTTTTCTAAAGCTTTGAGTACATTTGAGAATGTGTGTTTGAAAGGTGACAGAATTCATGGTGAACATGTACCGTACATGTACATAAACCAGACCAGTTCAAACCAGTTCATGCCAGTCCATACCAGATGGAACCGGTCACAGGCTCAGATGAGATGTGAAAGAAAGGCAAATACAAGGCGAGTCTGTCCTCGGCGAGAAAGGTATGACAGATGGAGTCAAGTCGGGTGACATTTGAAGATGAGGACAAAAGGTCAAAGGTCACAGTAGAGGAGGTCAAGATGGGGTCAAATTTGTTCATACCAAAGTAAAGGCTTGTGGGTAAATTTATTTTGAGATTGGTATTTTTGATCAAGGCAAGGCGAGAGCAATCAAGTTAGGGGGTCGGACAAAGACAAGCTTTTTCATGACGTTACTGAAGTGATTCATGCATATGCATGTTTTGTATTCTCATTTGCATACGTTGTTGATGTAATTGGATTGTAATCTTATCGATATAATTAATCAGCCTGTAACTATTGCTTAAATAAAAAAACAACCAATATAGGAGCAAGATTCTTTCAAACTAAGGTAATTTTTTGGTCCAAGTTAATGCAAATTTGCAAATAAATTGGGAGGGAAGGTCCAGCCCGATACTGCCACTTTAAAAATCAAATCAAAAAGCGCTGCAGCAAGTGAAAATAAAAAGCAAAATAGAATCAAGCGCACACAGTGAACACATCTTTCATTGCATGCCCACTTTCGCTTCAAAACTTTTGACATTCTCCATTCATTTCACTTGCTGAACTGTGAATCTTGCCAACGAAGACCAATGCAGAGCAGCGATCAAGGCATCAACATCCAACAAAACGGACAGTAACACTACAGAACAAAAACATGTATAAACGTACAAAAACTCAAGCCACAAACATTGTGCACAGCACACACTGCATATTTTAACTTTGAATGTGAGCAATAAAATTGTGGTTAAAGTTGCGTTTCCCCATGCTGTTTTCACAGCCAATTGTTACTGTCTGAAGAGGGTATGTACACGTACATGTATATGTAATATTCACACTGTTTAAACACTAACAAGCCACCATAGCCAGTCAGTCAGTGCATATGGGCACAACTTGGATACATTGGCACAAGACGCACCTACGCCAAAATGGCGAAAACCTTTCCCTTCTGGGTCACTGTCGTATTCCCTGAGTTTTCCCTGTTTTTGTTGTGTTTTTTGCCCCCACATTGCCTGACTTTTCCCTGACTGTAAATGGAAAGTCATTTTCAAGGTTTTCCCTGATTTCCAGAGTGGCTGGGAACCCTGAACAATTTTTTTTCACCGTTCTTTAATCAGGCATGCAACTGGGAATTTAGAAAAAAACGAGGAAATTCCAAACCACACAAGACTTTGTACAGTGTTTTTCAATTTGTAATGGCATTCATGAGAAGTAAAAAACAAGGAAATCAGCGGATCTGAGTAAAAGTTGCATGCCTGTTTAATCATTCCTTGAATGAAGGTTACGACTTTCACAGGTAAACTTAATCATAGCTTGACAAAAGAGAATATGGAACCTAAAATGTATAACAAAAACAACATTGAATGATTTTGTCAAAGTGATTCAAAAATAATAAGAGTTAAAATTAATGGACTTTGTTGGAACAAGGGCATGTTAGTTTTGCCATTTTTTCAATTTTTATGACAACGAACTTTACAGACGGGTGATGATAAAGAAACGGGATTCTACTTGAATTAGGATTTGGGCAAATATACTGAGGAGAAATTAGTAGAAGTTGTAGGGGTGGATAGCAAAAGCATGGGACAGTATGGGGAAGTTAGTAATTATTGCGAATTGAATGGAAGACAACAAAAAATTATCTTTTTGAAAAACTCCTACTTAAACATTTTGGTCATGAACTGAAATATGAATCAATTGTCGCTTTTATCGATTTCACTAAAAAACACTTTGAAATTTTCACAAGAAAAACAAAGGGTCGTCAAAAAAATCTGTGATTTGCCAAATCAAAAGTTACATTTGGGCCCACAGCATTGCCCCATAAATAAAAAAAAGGCTTCAAATTTGAATATTATAGGTGAAAAAAATATTAAGCAGCAGGAATTGAACAAAAAAATTAAATTCAAAATGAAAGAGCAAACAAGTACTGAAACAGAAAGGGACTTCTTTGTTAATGTCAATTTTTGGTTTGAATTTTGTTTGTTGGGGTGATTGTTTGTTTGTTTGTTTACCTTTCTCGCTCTCGCTGTAATTGCCTTCCTTTCCCCTGCGTAGCGAGCCGGTCTTGTCACCTCTCTTGCCACCAAATAACCTACCTAGCGAGCCCTTCAGGCCCGGCCGCTTGGCCTGCTGCTTGTGCAGCGAGTCCTGGCTGCTGTTGTTGCTGGACTGGGGGCTCGGGGTACTGTGAGAACTGTCCAGGGAACCCCTGGGGGAAACATGGAAGGAAAACCAGTTTGGACCGGTTAGAATCAGACTGCACCAGGTCATTCAGGTTCAAACCAGTTTAAACCACTTCATTTCAGTATTGAAACAGTTGAGACCTAACTGTCCAGGAACCCCTTGGGAAAAAGGATGGGAGATAAACCAGTTTGAACCAGTTAAAAACTAGCTTGAACCAGTTCATTCAGGTTCAAACCAGTTTAAACCGCCTCATGTCAGTATTGAAACAGTTGAGATCTAACCCTCCAGGAACCCCTGGCAGAAAAATGATGGGAGGTATAGCCAGTTTGAACCAGTAAAAAAAAACTAGATTGAACCAGTTCATCCAGGTTCAAACCAGTTTAAACCACCACTTTTCAGTATTAAAATTATTGAGATCAAGGAACTTCCCATAAGAATGGAAGGTACCGGTAAACCAGTTTGAACCAATTCAAATCTAGGTTGAACCAGTTCATTTAGGTTAGAACCAGTTCATACCACTTCTTTCCAGTATTAAACCAGTTCTAACCTGACTGCTCATGGAAACCGGTGGCAAGGTCCCTACCCAGTTTTAAAGCACACTTTTACAACTGCTCCATCAAACCCCATATAACTTATTGGTATTACCAGTTTGAACCAGTAAACCAGGTTGAACCACTTCAATTACCAGTACATGTAGGTAAAAACCAGTTCATCCCACTTCTTTCCAGTATTAAACCAGTTCTAACCTGACTGTTCATGGGAACCGGTGGCCACGTCCCTACCCAGTTTAAAACCACACATTTACAACTGCTCCATCAAACCCCATATAACTTATTGGTATTACCAATTTGAACCAGTAAACCAGGTTGAACCACTTCAATTACATGTACATGTTCATGTAGGTAAAAACCAGTTCATACCACTTCTTTCCTGTATAACACCGGTTCTGGAACCGGTGGCCAGGTCCCATTAACCGGGTTATAAACCACACATTTACAACTGCTCTACCACACCATTATCCCAATATCTTATTCATTGTTTATGTTGACAGCGCCTGTACCTTCTCTGCTCTTGTTCATTCCCCTGAGCAGTGATAGCAGCAGCGATCTTCTCTAGTTGCTGCGATCGCGGCGATAGCGGGGTAGTCCTGGGCTGTGATGAGGTCTGTTCCTCTGTCACTTCCTCCGTACCCCGGAGAGGCTGCAAGACCCAAAACAAACGATTACAAAAAATCAATCACCCTGCAAGCAGGCATGCCACTGGAAAATTTTTAAAAAAACGAGGATGCTCCAAACCACACAAGACATTGTACAGTGTTTTGCATTTGTAATGGCGTTCATGAGAAGTATTAAACAAATGAGGAAATCAGCGGATCCGAGGAAAAGTTGCATGCTTGTTCAAGGTGACACTTTGAGAAAGAATGACCCTTGCTCTTAAGTTCATCGCTTGAGTCCAAATTGAGTTAAACTCCTCTTGAGTTTAATAAACAGCATCTACGTGGGCAAAAAAAATCTGCTTCTAAAATGTTAATAATCATTGCACGCAATTAACTTAATAATTGGAATATCCAATTTAAGATACACCATTTGGGATATTTCTAAACTGCTCTCTGACGATTGAGATCGAGTTTTGAATTTCAGAAATTTCGACATACGGTTCACATGTATGTCTCACATACAAATGAACTGGCAGATCTTGGCCAAATTGACAAAACTGAGCTATTTACAAAAATGTCCATGTGTATTTCAACAGCATCTTTTTGGGGCATCACTGACATCATTAACTTCTCCTTTTCATTAAAAAGTGCAACATTACATACTTCAGTTATTTAAATGTAAATCATACGTATTGTTATAGCACTTTCCATAAGGCAGCAAATTCTCATGCTCTAGGTATGTAGTTTACCATCATGCTACTCGACGTGTACATGTATGTTAGTATGGAGCGAGTGCTGTGATGTCACAGGGTAGCTGCTTAACAGTAACAGGCCAAATGAAAAATAAATGTCGTATCTTGTCCATGCTTTATGAAACATCTTTTTACGCAAGACATCAAAAATTATGGATGGAGTTATTACTGAGATGAAACATCCAAATTAAAGAGGTTGTGGAATGCTCGAAAACATTTCCGTCATTTTTTGGGTATATGTAGCCTAAGGTGTGATGAAATAAAAACGAATGTTATTTCTGTCATGAAATGAGTACAAAGGGTACTTTTGAGAGCTATTTTTCAGGTCCTGTTTCGACCCGAACGTGCAATTTGTGTAAAAGTCGTCGTTGCGGGCAGCAAACAAAACACAGTAAATCGTGACGTAATAAACAGGACTCGTTTATGCTACTCTGCATCGGGAGTCCTGTTTATTACGTCACGATTTACTGTGTTTTGTTTGCTGCCCGCAACGACGACTTCTACACAAATTGCACGTTCGGGTCGAAACAGGCATGACAGGACTTGAAAAACAGCTCTCAAAAGTACCTTTTGTACTCATTTTATGACAGAAACAATAGTCGTTTTTATTTCATCACACCTTAGGCTACATATACCCAAAAAATGACGGAAATGTCTTCGAGCATTCCACAACCTCTTTAAACATATGAAGGATCTGTTGTAAAAGATGACATTGGCAAAAACGCCATTTTGGCTCATACGATAAGAAACTTTTGGAACAAGAAACTTTCAATTACTTTTACTTGGCCTTCAGTTCACGGTGCACATTGTTATTGGGTATCTTTTCGACTTTTCAAACCAAAAAATAATAGCAATGCTTATGATACATGAACAGGTTAAACACTTTTTTTTTCCAGCAGAGAAAGACATGGGAAACAGAAGAGAGAATAATGACTATCTTGAGTAGAGAGACAGGGATGGCACAGAGTAAGTGATTAATACAGAAACGTCCAGTTGAAAATTCAGAGCGACAACATGGCAGCATTTGGAGTTTATGAGGGGGAAAAAAAGAATAAATGGGACAAAAATGTTCATGGATGGAAGACTGCAATCAGGCATGCAACTGCGAATTTAGGAAAAAACGAGGATATTCCAAACCACACAAGACTTTGTACTTTGTTTTCACTTTGTAATGGTGTTCATGAGAAGTAAAAAACGAGGAGATTAGCGGATCCGAGGAAAAGTTGCATGCCTGTGCATTTTCATCAAAGCAGAGGTGAACATGATGCAGGTGGTAAATGGAAAAGAAACTGTCTGTGCCAGAAATTTACACTTTTTTAACAACAATACATAAGCATCTTAGCTTGTTTAAAACCCTATCAGGTTACCAAAAAACATTCCAATTTAGTTTATTGATTAATGCCATACGAGAGTATTTATGTGAAATGTGACAAGCATGCACACTGCAATCCACAATTCCAAAATCAAAAAAATCAAAAAATCAAAACAAAACGAGACCAATATCACGGCCCGGAGAAAGTGCACTTCAGATGCAAGCCTTGCAAACCAAAGAACCAAATCAAACATTCTGTTGGCTCAAACTCGAAAAGAAAAATCACGCCTCGAGCAGACTATTGCTTCAGCATGTTTTGGACTCTGTGCAACAACATGTAACGTGGCACCTTGTGGACTACTCGCGAGAACTTACGAAAACTTACGAGAGACACGGAGCGTGTGCGAACTGTTTGCGTGGTTATGGCAGCAAATACGCAAGACCCATTTTCATTACCCGTACCAGGAATGTAGTCAAGTCAATCACAAGTCCATCAAGAGTCCATCACAAGTAAATCACAAGTCCAATCACAAGTAATAGTGGATGAACAATCCGCTCTGTTCACAAGCACCCCCTCACCGGCAAAGGAAGTACAGTTGGGGGTGACCGCCCGACGCCATCTTGCCCGACTGCAATTCATTTGCCGCGAAGCGCGGCCACTGCATGTACATAGTACAAATCCCCTGGTGTACGTGCATCACACACAAGGAACGGTGCGCATCAACCAGCGAAATGTCCCGCCCATGGGACGTTGTTGTTAGGTGAAAGGGCGCCCTCTTTTGGTAGCGCACGGAGCACATAACCAGAAAGAATGCCTTTGTCGAAACTCATTTGAATAGCTTGTGAGTTGAACTGGGACTGGAGGACTTGTGATGGACTTGCAGGGACTTGTGATGGACTTGACTACATCCCTGACCTGCACGCCTTCGTAGAGGAGCGCACTTGAGTGCAGTCGCGCGGCAGCAATGGCGCTCGTGTGTCCTCCAATCGCAGTACTGGTTTGCGTTTTGCCGCTGAGGGCGCTGTCATGCACAGAGTCCATTCAGGTTGGGCTTCGTACGAAGATGAAGAAAACATCCCGTGCAACAGGCAAATTGTTTGGTCTTTTTTTTTTTGTCTGGTTCATTTTTCAGTCAATCATTCCATCATTCGGCAAACAACGTGCGAGAGCAAGAAACGTGTGTTCTCAAACCTTGCGGCCTCTTTGCCAATAGTGAAGCTGTGACTCGGACAGCGACATTGAACGACTGTACACGCCTTTGCGCTACAAAGCATAGTACCACGTCAATAAAAACATGGAAGGGGTGGGGCAAAAAGAGAAAAGGGGGAGTAAAAACAGGGGAAGGAAAAACACGGACAAATTTATACAATTAGCGACAACAGCAAAAACGTCTACCCGTTGCTAAATTTCTACGACGCCACATGAACAAAAAAATTGAATGTAAATAACGGTGAAAAGCCGGCAAATTGTGCCAAGTGCTGAATATTGCTCTTGCAATTGCTAAAAGTGGCATTTAAACAAAACAAAAACCAACTCCAGTCTTAAAATGCAACAGACCTAGAACTCCCAGACTTCTAGGAATTACAAATGTGGCAAAGACAGCCAACTCTCGCATTCAAATTTTTCAAACTCTAGGAATGTTTTCACAAGGCACGGGGATGTGGAATTTCATGACGTTCTGTTAGGAATAATCAGGGCCCAATTTCATGGCGCTGCTATCACACGATTGTACTAACAGAGCCTCTGTCTTTTTCACGGAGACTATAAGCAGTAAGCACAGCAAAAGGCTGTGCTCAATAACTCCAGAGGTAAAAACTGCTTCAATGAGTGACATAACAATAGAAACTCCATGCGTGCGCAACCATTAGCTCGCCCCCAGCATGAAATAGTGCTTTAAAGTTAGCACAATTTTCGGCTAAAAGTAATTATATAACCGACATACAGATCCTTGTCATTTGATTGGTGGAACTCACATCACGTGGCATTTGTTATTGCTCCCATTCATGCCGCGGCTCAAAAAGTACTATCCGCCCATGGGGAATGGGAAATACTATTCAACAGTTAGGATCATGACGCGGTATTTGTGTGCAAATGCGTGCTGGTGTGCGCGTTCAGCGTTGCGCGTATTGTTCCAAAGAGCCAGCACTACAGCGTTGGGTTCAACCATTTTCGTGAAAGGGTGGTTTTGAAGAGAGAAATACAGTTTCCTCCAGTTTTGTATTAAAAAAAAGTTCAAATATATCAAATGACAAGGATCTATATGTCAGTTATATAAAACAAATATTGAGTGGCTTTAAATTGTGAAATGGGAGGAATATTATCGCTCGGTAAAATCTGGACTTTTCCAGTTCACTCGGTTTCGCCTCGTGAAATGGAAAAGTCCAGATTTTACCTTGCGATAATATTCCTCCCATTCCACGCTGAGCCACTCAATATTTGTATAATGTAAGCACAACTTGTCTGCTAAATGGTTTTTTTTGCAGCACTGTGAAATTGGGCCCAGATGTTTCAGAAATTGCCAAATATAAAACAAAATTATAGCCAAAATTAAAAAGCTTTTAGTGATTGATTAGCTCAGCAGCTAGAGCACTGAAATTGCAATCTGTTTTGCATTAGATGCTTCAAATCCAGTATTGTTTTTTTTTTAAGCAAAGCTGACAGAAGTCGAAAAAAAAACCATTCTGCTTGCATCTGTTGGTTCAAATCGAGTACCAATTTTGTTGTTTTCGCTTGAGGTGATTAAGTTACACATAACTCTGCTTGAAAACCAAAGCAGCTCAAAAAAGTAAGCAGCATTTTAAAAACCTTTTTTTTTCGCTTTTGGAGTTATCTCGTTAAATATTGCGTACAAGTGTCTGAAAAAGTTGATCTACAACTGCCTCACTGTATCGAGTGTAGACCAATCCGGCATGCTACCAGTTCTATCACGAAGGCCCCCTTCAATGGCGAAAGCATTGTGCTAGCTATTGTTCAGGTAATCCATCACAGTGCAGTTGCTTTGGTACCATAGCATGCACAGTGGTTTATCCATTGAGAGGGGCCTCTTGCGTGTACAGTGATTACGTGACAAGATTCGTCTATAAGTTGCAGATTCAGAACAACCTCCCTGTATTCTCCCCGTAACGATGTAGTGATTTCATAACTTCGGTTTGGTAGATTTTGGGAAAGTTATTCAGAAACGTGAAACTAATCCCCGATACAATGGGCCTGTTGTGGATGTTGTTCATAACTTATCCCGGATGCTAAGCAAGATGACACCAGAGTCAAGTAAAGACTTTGGCTGACGCCGTACCTGGGCAGTAGAGCCAGGGCCCTCACCCTCCTCCACCGGCCCGTCCAGGCCGGCCAGATTCGGGATCTGCGGCTGACTGTAGCTGTACTGGCTCCCCAGCGCGTCCACCGCGTTCCCCCTCCTCTCGATCCGGGGCGTGGAGTCCTCGCTCCCCGGGGGCGATATTCTCTCCTGGTCCGTGTGCATGACCATGCTGCCCGGTAAGGAGCGAGTCAGGTTGCGGGGTTCGGTGTTCCAGTAGTAGCGGCTGCGGCCCGTGTTGACCTGGAAGAGGTCAAAGTTGTCGACGCTGCCGGTGCCTACCCGGTGCTCGATCTCTTCTGCCCGCTGCTCCGTTGAAAATTTCTCCTCTTGGATTAGCCTGAGGATGTAATTCAACAAACCACAAAAAACGTGTGAGACTAAGGTCCAAATTCATGGCGCTGCTTACCGCTAAGCAAATTTTTGTGCTTACCATAGCAGAAAAAGTTGCTAACCTTAAGCACTATTTCACGGTGTGTGTGTGCTAACCGTCGCGTGTGCATGGAGATTTCTATTGTTACGTCACCAAGTTAAGCAAATTTTTCCTAGGAGGTAAGCATGCCTTTTGCTGTGCTTATGCTTACGGTGTCCATGAAATAGACAGAGGCTCTGTTAGCATAAAAACGTGTGCTTAGCAGCGCTGTGAAATTGGGCCTATTTCACATTTTGAATCGAACTTGACACCAAGCATTTATGGAAAAATTTGGCAGATCTGAAATGTCTGCCATGCTTGTGAATTTGAATACTCTCTGTGGTGTCACAAATTCCAATACATGTTTGCAATCATGCCAACCATGATTCACCTTGTATTGTAGTAGCAAAGTCTGTCACGAGTCTGTTTATCTCCGGTTTCCTAGGCGTGAAACAACTGAGAATATTTCTATTCTCCCCTGGATGGGATGCTAGTCCATCACAGGTTACTCCCCAGCTAATGCTGGTACCCATTTATACTCCTGGGTGGAGAGAGGCAAGTGGGGGTGAAGTGGCTTGCCCAAGGGCACAGCATAATGACCAGCAGCGGGATTCAAACCCCTGGCCCTCTGATCATGAGTCATAAACCCTAATCACTAGGCCACATTACACATAATCAAATTTTCCTGTTGTTTCTTCGTGGACGTTGCAAGAAATAAGTTCCCTTGAAATTGCTTCCAGTGGCACAGCCCTATGAATACAGCGATAAAACACCAAATTGAGAGAGTCCATATCCAAGACCTTACCTGATCTCATTGTTGATAGCGTCAAGCTGTTCCTGAAGCATAGCGGCCAGCGTCTGCGCGTCCGTGTGGCCCTGCGGCGACAGCATGTCCACCGCCCCAAAGATAGACTCGGACTCGTCCTCAGAATGGGCGGCCGCCTCGTCGCTCTCAAACGCCTGGGCAATGTTGGCCAGGACGTTGGCTTGCTCGGCCTTCTCCCATTCCTGCTCGTTGAGAGTGTTGACCTGTTGACAAAACAAACAAGTAAACAATAAAGTAAACAAAAAGAGCAACGCACAAACAGTGGACATGGTCGACTTGAACATTTCTTCAATTGCTTCTGATTTCCATAGGAGTCAAATTCCGTTTGCAGTCAATTCAAATTTGCAGTGTACCCAACAATATAAGTACTGGAAAAACTCATACTATCTCAAACACTGTATAGACTCCGTGCACAAGTACCCCCTCAACAGTTACAGAAAGGAGAGTATGGGAGGACCACTGGGAGGGACATTCGAATGCATTGGCGATGACGCCTTACGCTCACACGAAGATGCCACACATGTACATGTACGGTACATGACTTTGCGTACATTTAGAATGAAATTAGTCGTGCGTACCTCCTGCCATATGCGCACAAACCAGTATGCGCACAAACCAGTACGCGCACGCCATGGGTCCCTCCCACTGGGGCTTTCGAAAGTGGCCACAAAGCGCCCTCTACTTTTTGCGCACCGAGTCCATACAACTGAAGCTACATTATACACGTAGCTAGCGTAGGATAATCAAGCTGACCAATTCGACATGTCCATAGTAGTACACTGTAATGCTTTGTCTTGTTGTGTGATTGTTATAAGATCCGTTTTTAATCCGATACCTGCATATTTTTATTCATTTTTTTTGTCTGTCCATAATTGATTTTAGTTTGTTTAATAATGCTTGTCTTTTTAATCAGAAGTGTGATGACAGTTTTGTGCCAGTTTTGTTTAGCTCATTGTTTCTTAATACACGTATTAATTTTACTTTGTTGTTAAGAAAGTATTACATGTACAAATGTTTAGTACAATTCAGCTCACAGGTTGCCATACTGTTCATTTTTTTTTTTTTTTTTTAAGACGTAGACCAAAATAATAACATTTCAAATTTTGCCATTCAGCATCAAGTGTTTTTCTGTCACTTTATGCATTTTCATTTACAGGAAATTACAGTTATTTTACTACTCTGAATAAGACTTGAACTACATGTGACTAAATAAAGCATAGCTACTGGTACATGTACATGTATGTGATATTCTAGTCCCCCTGGAAAGTAATTACAGAAAATGAAGAAAGAAGTTACAAGAAGGGAAAATGAAAATGAGATAATGGACATTACAGAGAGGGGGAAAAGACATTGTGTTCAATGCAGAATAGCTACAGACAGCTTACACACTGCACAGTGACCATTGCAACAATTTGTCGACTGCTCCAGACATACAGAAACAACCATTGTGATAACATCCAATTTTCTAGAAAATTTACAAATTGATATCACAAGTTGGACTATTGCATTTTCTTTCTTTTCAATGCTTAAAAACAAGCATACTCGCAACACTTTACAGTTTGTTTTACATGTAAAATTTGACAAACCTTGTCTTTAAACAGTTTTGTTATTCTCAAGAAATAAAATTGCTCAAATGAAGCCTTTTTTGTACATTTATATACTAAAAAATACTCATAAAAAAACGTTTTTGACTGCCAGTATATACAAGAAAAATGCATCTACAGGTTCCACATCTGCTAACAGTTTAGTAGATTAATTGCTTAGTTGTACTAAAATTCTAACTAAACTTCTCGTTTTTGTCAAAAAAAATATCTCCAATGTCAAATATTTTATTTATCAGCATCACATGCAAACTAAGCAGACAGACAATTATACGATAGGGGAAATGATGCAATATGGATAAAACAAAAAACAATGACCCTGATGAATCTACCCTACTCTACAAAGTAAATTGAACCAAAAACATGTTGCATGCATCTGTCCATTACCTTGGGTGATTCCATTGCAAAGACCTTAAGTGGGGAGCACTTTTGGGGGTTGGGTGAATTACAGACACGAGGGACATGAAAAGTGGTAGGTGACAGGATGCAGGAAGAAAAAAAGGTGTAGAGAAATAGTCACTACAAAGAAATGGAACAGGCCAACAAAGTAGTGTGAAAGTATTCGATATCAGAGAAGCGGAATAGTCAAGTTTCAACAAATAGGGGTAGCAGGATAACTCAAGTTGTTTTATTAGGATATTCAATCCAAAATTAAATTAGAAATAAATTTATCCAGGGTTTCAAAAGAAACTACTAAAATGACAATTTCATACCAAATATCCATTAAAAAAACCCAGGTATACAAATCTGCTGCCCTCTATTGGTAAAATTCTGTAAAGGTCATAAGAGCAAAATCATTTTCAAAACCAAAAATGTTGTTACTGACAAGCCATTGCGTCAACCACTGGGAAATCCTTGCATCCACCTGAAAGATGCATCAAACCCGACACATACCCTGACATACCCCCTCCCACATACCCCCAGACATGTTGTATTAGGGTCAGACTTGAGATTCTGAACCAAGTAACACACACCCCAAAACAACCCTCCCCACACACCCAAGGAATCATCACCTTTGCAGGGTCAGACTTGAGGGCCTGAAGCCGGCCAAGCTGTTGCCGTCTGACTACATGTGTGTCACACACCCTGACACATACCCTGACATACCCCCTCCCGTACACCACGAGACACATTACCTTAGTAGGGTCAGACTTGAGGGTTTGTAGACAGCCAGGCTGTTGTCTTTGACTGTGCCCGCCAAGTCAAACCAAGACAGACACACGCATGTTTGTTTTACATACCGTACGCTACGCGGACATTCCTTTGTTTTCGTGTAGTTAAGAAAACTTGGCACAAAAAATAACTTTACTTTAACTGTGAAAACTCTTTCAACCCAATTTTTTTTCTATGATTCCCTTTAGTGTTTCTCTGCATTTTGCCACTGATAAACCTAACCCAAAAATGCCTCTAAACCTGTTTTCCAGAGAGGGCAAAATGTTATGTGGACACGGCTTAGTCCACATAACGTCAACACAACCTGCATTATGTGGACATCTCTTGTTCACAAGTCCACATAGTGAATGTAAGACAAACTCAACCCCTCCCATACACCCAGAGACATGTTAACTTAGGTTCACACTTGAGAGTTTTTAAGACTTTGCCAACTTAGTCGAACTCAGTACCACAGACCCTGACACACACCCTCTCAGACACCCCGAGACACATTACCTTCGCAGGGTCAGCTTTGAGGGCTTGTAGCCGGCCGGGTTGTTGCCGTCTGACCACACCCGCCATGTCAAATTCGTCATCTTCTAGTGAGCCTGACGATTGCGTGGCATTTGCGATGACTACGTCTGGGACCGCTTGGCTTGGTCCCATTTCACTGTTGCAGATCACAGGAAATAAAAAAAAATAAGTTACATTACGTCTATCCAGTTCTAACCAGATCTATCCATTTCTAACCACTTCATACCAGTTCTACCAACCTAATACTGCTTATGGTATGCTATGCATATCTTTCTTTGGCTCTATCTTTAGCTCTAAACTTGTGCTATTTCATTTAGTTTTCAAAATTTGTTACTCTCCATTGAAACCTCATCTTACCAAAGAACAAAGCACTTCTTACAAGTTGTAACCAGAGCTAACCAGTTATATCTGGTTCTCTCCAACTAATACCACTTGTGCTACCCTGAGCTCCTTGCTGTGCCAACCTCTCCCTCGTTATCTTCAGCTGCACCTATTGTTGTTTCCTTTTTATATTTCCATATCACTCCAAACCTCACTGTACCAAAGAACCAAGTACTTCTGACTGGTTCCTGCCGGTTCTATCCAGTTCTACCCACCTAATACTGCTTGTGATACCCTGAGCTCCTTGCTGTGCCAACCTCTACCTCGTTATCTTCAGCTGCACCTATTATTGTGTCCTTTTTATATTTCCATATCACTCTCAATCCAAACCTCATTGTACCAAAGAACAAAGTACTTCTGACTGGTTCCTGCCGGTTCTATCCAGTTCTACCCACCTAATACTGCTTGTGCTACCCTGAGCTCCTTGCTGTGCCAACCTCTCCTTGGTTATCTTCAGCTCCACCTTGTATCTCTCCAGTTCGTCCCGATATCTCTTGCTCTCCAGTTGGATTTCATCCATGAACTTTTTGACTTTATCGAGTTCATGCGTGAGAGCGTTCTGGAAAGCAAATTCAGATCTTATGATAACTGCTTTCATGTACGGTGCACTCTTTCATCCACAGTACATTCTTTCATCCTTTGTCACATAAAATTGCTAGACAAATTGATGAAAAAAATTGCCATGTAGAGACATCCTTCATTTTTTTTTGTATTAAAAAGTACACAAAAATGAATTTTATAAGTATTTAACTACAAAAATATCATACAAAACAATAAGAAAGGCCCAAGCAATCTGATCAAAGTTGAAATGTCACGAGGTAAAATAAAGATATAGTTTAATGTATTGCGTGTAACTGAAAATAAAAAGGCCCTCTAAAATGAAAAAATTACTATAATCAGTGGAACAGGGTACGCAGTATTAGACATACATAAATGTAGCAACTTCTCTGAGTTCTCTGTTATAAAAACAAAATCAGGAGCCACTGAACTTTCAGCTTAAGGACCACGAGAGATTCCATTCAATTTCTTAAATATCAGTGAAGACATCTCAGTCAGCATGTTTTGCAAATATCCTTTACGTAAAATTTCCCCAAAGACTTCAGACAAATTGGCCCCGCGGCTATGAACAGGTTATGCAAGATGAAAGGCCTTTTCTTCTCTGAATCTCAAGCCCCATTTGTACCGTTAGAAGGTGGCTTTTGCTTCAAGTACATGTACCTCTGAATTTCTGAAGCAAGGCTATGGCTACAAGTGTAAATGTTCAAATACCAGGCTTCAATTGACTTGCAGCGGGTAGGAGGTAGGGAACCAGACAGAGTCATAGCCAATATTTCTAATCATTAAGCTGGTGCCTGAAGCAAAGTGGCTAGATTTTTTTTTTTTAAAGAAAAACATCACCACTCATTTTTTTATTACTCATACACCAACTACATGTATATGGCATACTTCCCGTACCACTCGAGAATTATGTTTTCTTTCCACTTACGAAAGCAAATTAACACAAAAGATCAATGACAAGTGCGGAGTGATCTTAAAAAATGCCTGAAAAGATACTGAAATGCCAAGCTGCTTGAGGCTACACTCAATACAAATGAATGACACATCATACAAGGTACTTCATTTCAGCTATTTTTTTTGTCAGCGCCTAAAGCGTCCTTCAGAATACGAAACCCTGAAACAAAGACAGTGTCCATGCTTTTGAATTCTTGCCGCAGAGTTAGAAAAAAGTCGATAATACCCTTATTTAATACTGACATTTTATGCAGTCTTTTCAAGCATTTGAACAATTAAAAAAAACTTCACTTCAACCATAGAGCAAGGAACAGAAATCCATATCAAAAAGGCCGAACAAAAAGTAGTGACTCCTGTGGTGAAAGTACATTTTACCTCAAAATGCATTAGTCATAGTCAACTCACATTCACTGAAACATTCACTGCCTCTACTTTTAGAGGCATTATAAAAGGGAAAAAGTCTCTCAATTTCAAAGACTCACAATCGGATAATACTCCGGGCTATTTTTTCATCAGCGCATGCTTTTAGTCATATAATCTGACATCAAAATGAGCCTAAGATACGAGATAAAAAACGACAAAGGAAGAGGGTAAAAAAAAAACGGAAAAGGGTCTGACCTTGTCATCTAAAGCTGCCATTCTCTCCTTAAGGTGCAGCTGGAGCCGTTCATTGGACTCGGATAATAATTTATCAACAGTACTGGAAAGACGTTTGTTGTGTTCCTCGTTCATCCGTTCTCTCTCCCTCGCCTGCAGGGAGAGGGGAAAAAAATAGGAAAAAATAAAAAAAACAAGAAGATGAGTGACATTGGAAAATTTAATTACTATCAACTCTCGTTAACTCTTTCAGTGCCAAAGTCGTACATGTACGAGGTATATTTGTTAGTTTGACAGTGCCAACCTCGTTCATGTATGAGGTAATGTTCGTACTTAATATCGCCAAACCTTGTACATGTACGAGGTGTAGAGTAAGCATGTTATCACAAGGGGGCGCTCTCGCTCTTTCTAATAATCTCATTTTCATTCAGGTACGACCCGTATTTATTTGTTTCATTCGAGTTCTAGCGAGAGGGCGCAGCACTGACACTCATATTTTCTGCAAAAAGTGCGGAATTCCCCTGTGTGCAGGACAGTTTTTCGGGGTGTAGCACTATGTATGTGACTACTATTGACTTTCCAATGTACCAAGGATATACCAAAGAGCAACAACAACAAATTTAGTGAGTAAAACTTATTTACTTTTTTTTTTACAGAATTTTGAACAATTACAAAAAATGCTCGAAGTTGAGCACTTTTAGGGTTAAACTTTTCAAATTTCGCGGGCACTGAAAGAGTTACTAAATTCAACCAGACCTAGCCAAAATGTAGTCTCAATATCACCCGTTCTACATGCAGCCCATCTCCGGTGGAACGTCTGATATATCTAAGCATGCGTGATGTCATTTCATTCCAAAAACAGGACTAAGATTGCGATTGGTCAATTTCGATGCCCTGTTTTTGTAATACAACCACCTTTTACAAAAATCGTGGGCGTGATGTTTACTCACGCAGGGAGCTCGCATTACGCGCGTATAGTAGCCGCCTGCTGATTGGTCAGTTTCTCGAGGTCATACGCAGTGTAGTAAGCATAATTAATCGCCAAATCTGTTTACATACACGTATCATAGACCATGGCCGGCTTTGCCAGGGCAAGGGTCTATTACATAGACTAGCCAAAATGTTTGTTAGATCAGAATGTTGTATTAAGTGGAGTGTGGGTCCTATTCATTGTGCACATAAATGTACAGTTGGGACCAAGGCTTTATGTTTGCTGTAACCAGAATTTGTATTAACAGTGTTTGTATTGACAAGTCCACTGAATTAGGATGAAAAAAAAAACAACAACAAAGAAAGTGGACTGAACCCATGACCTCTGGAATGCCGTAACGGTGCTCTACCAACTGAGCTTTCCACTCCTTTGTTTTTTGGCAGTTCCCAATTTGTCAATATCTTTGCTCAAGGATGCCCTGAAGCCATAAACCACAAGCCATACGGCCAGGATCACAGAATTTAATTGATGGATGTAAAATATATTTGTTATTGTTTCATAAATCATGCAATTCAGTTTATCTGTACAGCGTCGGAGAAAAAAAAGACTTATGATGGGAATGAAAAAACAAACTGTCTATCCACAGAAGGGCAGAGTGTACTTTAGAACACAATTTATTGACGGGAATAAAATAATGACGTGGTGTTTGAAGCCAAAGCAGTATTATCAGCAAAGTATGATGAACTTTTGGGGGCAACATTTGAGGGCAAACTTCACAGGCTTGCTTAGGTGGGACTCAAACCCAAGACCTGCTGCTTGTTAGTGCCAAGTCAACAACTTGACCAACAAGCTTGCAAGGGTCGGCTGGCTGTTTTTAATCCAATATTGCAGTAAAGTGTCTTGCCTAAGAACACAAACACCATGATCCCCGTCAGGGTTTCAACCCATGTACCATCCCGCAAGAGTCTGTTTACATTGACTAATTGGAAAAATCAGAAAGTTTAAAAATATCATTAAGAATTTTAGTTGTTTTTTTTTTTGGGGGGGGGGTTAACTTTGAATGAGCCCAAAAAGCATGGTTGTCTCACCCTCTCCAATTCTTGTTTACATTCCTCTAGTTCGCTTCGTAGTTGTCGGAGTTTTTCCTCGGCGCTGCCCTGTCTCTCTTCCGCCTGCTCAAGTTTTAATAAAACACAACAAAAGGTGTATCACAAACTGTCGAAACGTGTTACAATGATCTTATCTTCAAGTAAACTTGAATCCTCGATCCTGATTGGTGGATCCATGGCAACAAGCCGTTCTACATATAACCATGTACATTGTAACACGGCCTCGGTCCATACCGCACTCCGCGTAGAACACTTTTCTAAGATGCGATGTGTGCGTGTTCCATCTTAACTGTGTGCTAAGTTTGCTTGAAGATAAATTCGTTATCACTCTCGCAGAACACGGAAAATGTAGTGCGTCTGTGTCCCACATACCACTCGGCCTTTGGCCTCGCAGTGTGTGGGACACAGACGCACTACATTATTCCGTGTTCCACTCGCGCTCGCGGGATAACTTATAGTAGCCTACAGACCATTCCGAGCATGTTATCGCTGTACACTCACGGATGCCTCCTTTAACCCTCCTATGCAAACATGTACATTCTGTGCCAAATAGTCCTTTCAGTCAAAATCAGTCAAGTGACTGTTTTCAACAGTTAGGAATCCCAGCCTACCGGTACATAAAGGAGGATTGACTGGCCGTGACTGTTTATGTAACTCATACAGCTTTGCTTTTGCTGTGGGAGATTGTAAGCCAGCTGTGCCCACAACTTGCCTGCTTTGTCTGTTCATGGTCAGTTGACTGAGTTTGACTAGTTAAGCCCGGTTCATACTTCACGCGAAAGCTTGTGCGAAGCGAACTTCATGTCGTCAACAATGGTGGACGCGCTTCGAATGTATTGTTGACGTCACAAATTTCGCTTCACAGTATGAACCGGGCTTCACAGTGCTTGCTTGACATATGATCTGACTGCTGGTGACTAGCCTTTGTTAAAAATATAAAAGGGGAACTGGACGGAAATTTTGACTGTCTGTAACTGTTTAAATAGCAAGAGGGTTAATGGCGAAAGCATTTGCACTCTATCATTCATATAATCCGTCATGGGGCAATTGCATTGTACAATAGCAGGCAAAATGCGTTCACCATTGACGGGGGCCTCCGTGTGTGTACAGTGATATCGTGCTTGCAATGGTCTTTGTTCTGTACATGTACACCAGTTCCTTGTCAGCTCAAATTGTTCAAACAAAAAGCAATAGTGTATCACAAAGTGTGATACATGTACACAAGCCTTTTCCAGGACAACTTTTATATTCCTCTTTAGTCTATTTCTTTGGATTCTCATGACTTTTGATCCCACTTTTGCCAGATTGTTTCCAAGCTTCCTATGACCCGGAAACTCCTTGAACCTAGCACAGCGCTGCCTTCTCTCAGAATTGGGTACCTTTTCCATGACAACTTTCTGGTATTATCATGACTTTTATCCGACTTTTCCTAGACTTTTTTCAAGCTTCCTATGACCCAAGGAACTCTTTGCTACCTACATGTACATGTAGGACAGTGCTGCCTTCTTTTCAGAATTGGAATTTTTTTCATGACAACTTTTGTTTTTCCTGAACACTACAACTTTTCCAAAATAAGTTATTTCCAGGATTCTCATGATGTTTTACATGTATCCGACATTTCCCTGACTTTTTCTGCACTGTCTGCAGCTTCAACAACCTTTGTAAGACCCCAGGAACTGTTCAATACCTGGGACAGTGCCGCCATTCTCTCGGCCAGCTCTGCCTCCACGTTGGGCAGCTCCTCCGCTTTCCGTAACGTCTGCGACAACTTCTGTTCCGACAACTCTAGCTTCTCCTGGTAATGCCGCATTTTGTCCTCGCTCTGCAGTTAAAACAAACTTTTTTAAAAACTTCTGCAGACAACTTTGTCCAATCTCTAAATGGAATTGTGAACAAATTACAACTTCTTGCAACACTAGTATTTTGGCCAGAATCGATACGTTAAAAGTAGAGTATATCATTTGCAGCTATCCAAAAAGCCATTATTGTTGAAACGCATACTTAGTTTAAAGATAGTAATGGCACTAAGCTCCACGGGTGAAATTCTTCTTTCTGGCATGCTGTCATTTTGAAGAAAACAATAAAAGAAAGTCACTTCCAAAGATACGTCTCAAGACGCATTTTTGGAAATTTCCGTTAGTACTTTGTTTTTAATTCGGCAAAGCCGTGAATGGGTGCGCGCAAGCGTTGACACGACGCACACGTGCGGTTGCTATGATTCGTTGGTTCAGTGCGTGACATCGGTAGCTGCAATGGGCTGAATGAGAATGTGTTCCGGACGCGGATTTCAGGGCGCAATTCAAAACATGACAGCAACTTTTGAATTGAAATGGAGATCCCAGAATACTGTTTTCTCAGAATATACATGTACATGTACAGCATAAAATGAGCTACACATGTAAAGCTTCATCAGGTTAGTTGTTAAGCACCCTTCTTTAGAATTTCAGCACTTTTGTTGCTTCCAAAAAAAATTCCACAAATGACAAATAATATACTCTACCTTTAAACATAAATAAGGCGAACAACGTTGATTACTCTGTCAACCAAAAGTGTACCATTTCATCTACATTTTTTTGTACATGAAGTCAGATATGGGCTCTATGTACGAGTTGGCCATTTTTGTTGTGTTCCCTGAATGTATTTCATAAATTGTGAACTGTTGAATGGGTTTGCGCCAGACTATTTATTCACTATAGCCTCGCTTGCATTTTTTTTAAAAATGTGGCTTAAAACATTAGAGTTTGTTTAATCACAAATTTTAAATTATTCATCTGAGCAGACTGGTATTAATTTGTAACATCATTGCTGTCGTTTCTCTACACAAATCCCAAAAATGAAGATTTTACCTCACTCTCAATCCAATATGGCCGACTCGTGAATAAGGCCCATGACACCTATTCCAAATGTGACCTACTGTGCTAACGTCAGAGTCAAGCCCACAACCATAATATCACAAAACCAATAATGGACACCATGCGCAAGTGCATTGTGAACCCCCTCAATGATCACAAAGAGAGTTAGGGGACAACCCTTGAATGCACTGCCGACGAATTATCCAAAATGTACATCTGGGCAATTCCACGGTTACTCACGTTACATTTTCGTAACGTGAGTAACCGATTTTGTGCGTCTTGTTTATCATTCATAACACATTTTTCTGGATGTCATCTTTGGTGCTTAGGCAGGTCTAGGTCTACTCTATCTACCATGGGGATAACAGTTATTAAACCTTTTCACTAAGGTAATTTACAGCCCAAGGAAACTCAAAAGTACAACAAAAATGTGACGTGAGTAACCGTGGAATTGCCCATCTACACCACGGAACCTCCCTTGTCTCACCCTACCTGTCTGAGTAAGGTGTCCTTGTTGGCCAGCTCTGATTCTAGCTTATCGTTGAGATCATGTAATGAGGTAGTTTCCCGTTGGGAGTTCAGGTAGCGCTTCTCTAGCGTGGCTATCCTCTCTTCCATGTCCTCTTTTTGACACATCGCCTAGAAAAAAAAAAACCCAGACAACATCAGACAAACATTTTTAAAGCTATAGTCCATCATTTGCAGCTAACCAAAAAGTAACTGACGTAATCATTGTTGAAAAAGATACTTGGTTGAAAGGTACCAGTAAGGAGACTAAACTCCCTGTGAAAAAAATTCTTTCTGGCAAGCTGTCATTTTGAAAAAATCAACGAAAGAAGGCCTTTCCAACGGTGCGTCTTAAGACACACCGTTGGAAATGTCCGTTAGTAGTTCAGTTTTTTTATTCGGTGAAGCGCGCGCAAGCTTTGGCACGACGCACACGCGCGCGCGGTTGCTTTAATTCGTTGGATCAGTGCGCGACATCGCGTAGCTGCAATCGGCTCAGTGAGACCGTGTCTGGGACGCCGAATTCAGGCCCAATTCAAAACATGATTCAGCAACATTTGATTTGAAATCGAGATCCTAGAATGCTGTTTTTTCTTGGAATATACAGCTGAAGCTGAGCTGAAATTTCATCAGGTTAGTAGTTCAGCACCCTTCTTTAGATTTTGAGCACTTTTGTTGCTTCAAACGAACAAAATGCAAAAATTACAAATGATGGACTATACTTTTGAGAACATGAGGGAAAACTGAGCATGTTAAACCATGCATGATCTATTCTGCAAAATGTCAAATCTTTCGGAGGAAAGAAGTACAATCCTACTGGGACTGTAGTCTCGGTGTCCGATTCAAGTTGGGATTTGTTTCCTAAATGCAGCGCAGCTGGTCTTGTGGGTCGCTGTGGCCCAATGGTTACACGGTGTTCGACTCATGTGCCGTGGTACGCGGGTTCGAACCCTGACGGGGAACATGGTGCTTGTGTTCTAGGGCAAGGCACTTTGATTGCCTCTCTCCACCCAGGAGTATCAATGGGTGCCTGGGAAGGCAGAGACCAAATTGCGCTGATCTCGAGCTGCCGCAGAAATATGGTCTCACTTCTGATGAACAGGGATAATAATTGTAAAGCGCTTTGAAACCTTAGGTATAAAGCGCTATATAAGCACCACATTATACATGTAAAGGTACCACTAAGGAGACACGTTATCGTAATTTCTTCACGCGATGGGAGACATCGGTCCCTAATGTCACAGCCCCCCTTTAGAGGCACAATGTTATTGTCGCAATTAGGTTATATTTGTTGCTCATGGTCTAATTAGTAAACGTACCGAAATTCGTGGAAAAAGGACAAGGGAATATTGGGTTAGGGCAGATTTAAGTTTGAAAAATTGTGTGCACAAGTCTATGGGGATGTCTCCCAAATGTCCAATCCAGGGTAATTATTGTTATTATTATTATGGCAATCGGGGTCAAGCCGCCATGGCAGTAAAAGTGCTATCAACTAGATCAATCAAATATAGTCTGGAGGACTTTGGCACTGAGACCCAAGAAATTCTGAGCATACAGTTTGTACCACACACGTACGCATCAGCTCGAATACAACTTGCTCAAGTGCCAAAGTTGCCAAGACTGACTTTGATTTGTCTTGTTGACATTGCTCGACTCTACCGCCAAGGCGGTTTGACTGCATCAGGGAAATCAACTCTTAGACCGAGAGAGGGGAGACGGACTTGAGAGCAGAGATACGTACCTCCCGGGCGTCTCGCTGGAACTTTGTAGCCGACTCCTGCGCCCTGAGCACCTCCTTCTGCGTCTTGGCCAGGGATTCCTCCAGCGTGGCTACCCGCAGCGTCAGCTCCGAGGCCCTCTCCTTGGCCTGACCCAACTCAGAGTTCTGCTTCTCCAGGGTGCCCTGGAGCTCCAGCACCCGCGAGACGTCGTCGTCAGGGTCCATCGAGCCATTGGACAGTCTCTGTGTTCGTTTCAAGATTGGTGGGGGAGTCGAGTTTAGAAATCAACGGGGACCGTGAGAATCGCAGGAAGACATGTTGTATTTGGTGAACGTTTCTTGAAGCTTTTGGACACGGTTTAAACTTGTGGCCAACACTCTACAAAGGCTGCTGCCTGCCCCAGGGAAACCTTCCAAATAAGGCCAATTCATACGTCACGCACAAGCGAAAAACGAATTTTGTGACGTCAACAACTGAAGTTTCGTTGTGATGTTCGCTGTAACCTTAACGAATTCGCTTCGCAAAGATACTCACTTAACCAACCTTTATGCAAAAAAACGTTGTCAATCATTTCTAATTGGTCATGCAAAAAAGTGATGTTCACTGTAACCTTAACGAATTCGCTTCGCAAAGAAACACACTTAACCAACCTTTATGCAAAAAACTGTTGTCAATCATTTCCAATTGGTCATGCAAAAAAGTGATGTTCGCTGTAACCTTAACGAATTCGCTTCGCAAAGAAACACACTTAACCAACCTTTATGCAAAAAACTGTTGTCAATCATTTCCAATTGGTCATGCAAAAAAACAGCGTGAACATTGGCGTGTTAGCACTGTTTGCGTACATGGAACTCACCCAAGGATAGTTAAACATTGATCTGTGCCTAGCAAAATATATTCATGCCGAACACACAATATTTTTTGTTCAATAGATCTTTGTTAATCTAAATTTGTAAATTAATCTTCTGACAGGAAGTAATAAGTACTGATCTGCTTCAAAATGTTTTGTAAATTACAACCATCCTCGATTCTTTGTCAAATAAAACTGGATAGTAGAATGTGTGAATACAAAGTCACATTTTTTTTAAAATTTTGGTTACCGTTTTAACATTTGGGATAATTTCTGAGCGGAATCTGATTTTTTATTATTTTGTTTTTACGATTAAATGTGTGTAAATGTCACATCCTAACTACTCACCTTGGAGTTTCTCCTGTTGGTGCTGGCCACATCTTCATGATTGACCGAGCTGATGGATTTCACGTCTCCATTTTGGCTTCGGATGGAGTTCTGCTCCCTCAGGGCCAGATTCTGAAAGGAAATAAATGAAGGCAAAACATCAACTTTAAAGTTAAAAAAAAGCTGCTGATGGGCACATGTTCTTGTCCTTACCAAAGTGACCTGACATGCACAAATAGTCAAAGTTGGTTTGTAATTCTGATTCCTCTTCTTTTGTTTTTGAGGAATCGGTTCCCAGAAGTATCAATTCAAATCCCCAAAAATAGATTTCAGACACTTCGAAACGATTTTTATGTCACTCAACATACATGTATTTGTGGCAAGATGTTCAATGGATGGACATTTGCACGGAGTCGGTCAATTGAGAAAGGGTAGGGTCAAAAATATTTCTTGACAGGTTCTTGAAAAGCGAATGATATTAGAAAGACGTTCCATGGTACTTTGTCAAGGTGGTACCAGTAGATTTTGTTTTTGGGCAATTCTATGCTAGTGGAGACACAAGATCAAAAATAGTTTCCATTTGTTCAAGATTGATTGGGAAATAACACACACACGCAAAAATTAAGTGTGTATTTGCCTGCAATCGGGGACCCCCTGTTGTCCCTCTTGCGTTTGTACTTCAACTTTTTAGGAAGACCTCCCATATGCTTTTTACACGATCGCCACATTGGCGACCTTCGGGAATTGGAGACGCCATTGTCCTTTATTGTTCAACGTCCTGTATTGAATGCAGAAACAAACTCATGTACATGTACATCCATGTTTGTCCTTGTTTATTCTCTAACTTTTTTGCAACAGCTCTCATTGGTTTGTACACATTTTCTAATCGAGGTCGTCCCCGATTTGGTTCCTGTCCTTAATTCATCGATGATGCTGCATGTGTGTGTCCTCGATTTACACTATAAACAAGCATTGCTACACACAACATCTTTTCAGCATCCCCCTTGTGTGTTATTTTCTCAACAACTTAAAAGCCTGTGGAAATCGTGTTTCTATTTTGAAAAGGGAGTCCACAGAAAATCTTGTTTCTCTTTTGAAAAGGAAGTCCACAGAACCAACAAATGCTGGCTATTGCTCAAGTCTTGTTGTGCACTGCATCTTAACGCATTTAAAAATCACGTCTCAGTGGTAAGCTACATGTATACCCTGGACACATCCTCGACAAGCCTGATTCCCACCTATCAATAAACCAGTCGTTAAGGCCGTTGTTTCCCAAACCCTGATCAATTCTGAATGCGACATGAACGTGTTGCACACATCTTGTCAATGTCTTCCCCTACCCCCTTTCCCTTTTACCCATACTCACAGACATGACTGAGCATTTCTCCAGACAGCACATCTCCCCCCCCCCCGGATGCTTGAACAAAAACAAAAAATCTAAAGAAGTTACATCTTGCGACTCTAACCTGAATCGTCCAGATTACGAATTCAAACGCCTCTGCACAGAGAGCATTATCCTCTTTCAACCACGAACCAAAAAAAATAAGAAACCTCTACAAATCTCGTCAGCCGTTTGTCCAAGATGCTCAGCCGATTGATTTTCACCCCGATTCACCTGCTTGAATGACAGGCCGTGAAGAGCTCAGCCCGACAGACCTTGCATAAAGCCTATTTGTTCAACGCTCGGGTTTCCCGCCCCAGACTTTTTCACAATTGCCGATTCCTCAACCCTGTATCGCCGTCTCGTTTTTTTTAGAGGGTGGGCGGACGGGACAAGATGTTTCTTGTCTTAATATGTCCCCTCTTGTCCATCTGCGTGCATTCTCCGCTGGGTTTACATTCCGGGGGGAAAAAAGGAACAAGAGTGCGAATAAAACGGGTAAATATTTTCAGCTGAACAGAGCAGGTGATAGCTTGGGGGGTTGCGGGGAGAAGTGTGGCGGGGGGGGGGGGGGGGGGGGGGGGGGGGGCCTCACATCTAAAAAAACAAACTGGTTTGTACATATACATACCGGTACATGTACATACTTTACACATGTACATACTTGTACCGGTACATCCAAATTATGGTACAGAAATGCACCCTGCATTACTGTATTGTATTGTATTGTATTGTATTGTATTGTATTAAATTGTGAAATTATGAAAAAGTCCAGAAAAGAGCTGCAAGGTTCGTTTCAAACACCTATGGGCGTGACACTAGCATTTCTATCTCTGCTATCATGAAAGATCTTGATTGGACACCCTTGGAAGAAAGAAGAAAACATCACCGCACCTTTTTGTTTGTTTTTTAATCCGGAATGGACTAGTGGACATTGACCAATATGCAAAAACTGGAAAAAACTGGAAGATCACGACGAGGACACGATAGACAGTTCCAACTCCACCAGGCCAGGACCGACACATATGCTTCTTCATTTTTCCTAAGAACACTTAAACATTGGAATGACCTCCCAGACTCAACAGTGGCGCTCACCAACCCAGAATCCTTTAAGAATGCTCTTTGTGACAAAACTTAATCTCGACCACTCTCACCACATCACACCTCCAGTTTAAATTCCCCAGATGGAACATTTTGGAGGACGACCAACCAAGTACCAAGTGCCGGTACGACCGATAAACTGAAACTTGTGCATTTTGTACATGTGCAACATGTATACATGTACAATGTAGCTGCCAACCTACACTGTAACATCTTCTCTTGGGTCAAATGCATGAGGGCGCTATATACATGTACATAGCCATTGCTCAACTGACATACATGTATCAGTAGGCTATGTCAACATAACATATACTTGGGTACACATGTATACACGAATAAATTCAGCCGCATCCTTGCACCTGTGTTTAATAAGTACTGAAAGCCTTATAATTCAAACGGGGCCTATTATCAAATCTTATCCCCCCCCCCCCCTCCTATTTGGAAAGGACACAAACTTTTTATGTACATGTAAGTCCTAATTTCATTGGCACGTTTATTGCCAACGGTAAAGTGGATTACGCTGCTTCCGACGTGTCCGAGGCAAAAAGCCGACAAAGATTTTCCAACCGTAAATAACATTTGGATAAATTTACAACTGTTATTTTTGGATTGTAAATTGATTACGGTTCACCCCATGAAATGCCACTCTTGATGAATTATTCGAGAACCAAGGCGGCATAAATATAAGCCTTCAACCTCATTAAAAGAATTTGCGAATCAACTTTAAAAATATACATGTATACTGTCCATTCTTTTTTCCAGTTTCTAACCACAAAAAGGACTTGTTTTTAAAACTTGCTATTTTTCTAGCAATGCAAAGGTAAATTCACTATTGAATGAGACATCGAGACACCGTCACAAAAAAATGGAATAATCATTTTACAAATTTCAAATTATTTGCAATCCGCACATACATGTACACTCAGTTCTAGCATTTGCATCCCGAAAATAAATTCAGTTCTCATAGGGTAGACTGTCATAATCAAAAATGTTTGGAGTGGGATCAAGTCTACTCCGCGGGTTAATGGTTGGCGGACAAAAGCAAACCAAAAAATTACAGCAAGTCGAAATTGCTTATCCCCCTGGCATGGCGAATTTGACCCCTAGATGAACTTTGACCTGACATGTCACAGGTCATCTGGGGTCCCCCTACCCAAAGATGATTTGTCACCAAGTTTGGTTGATATTGAAGTCTGACTTTTCACATGAGACCACTTAACAGTTTACCTCTGAAATCAACAATGACCTCATTTGACCCCTAGATGACCTTTGACCTCAAATGTCTTAAGTCATCTGAAGTCCCCCTACCCAAAGATTATTGTCACCAAGTTTGGTTGAGATTGAAGTCTGACTTTTCATATTACAGCACTATACGTGTACAGTCAACAGCACCAAAATGGAACACGCGTGTACACACCCACTGAAGGAATATGCTACCTGTTTAATATTGCAATGTTCCCTTTCAGGGAGATCTAAAAAGGCCATTTTTTTCCAGAGGGTTGTAGAAGCCAAAAATATCAAAACTACAGGGGTAGTTCTTTTATTTAAAATAAAACATACAAGCTGAAATGTGTTCAAAGAAGAAGAAGAAGAAGTAGAAGAAGAAGCAGAAGAAGAAACGGGAAAACCAACTTTGTTAGACAGCATGGACAGAACCGGTACGTCTGTAAAGTAATTATGCTTAGTCAGACGTTTTTTTTTTAACTCCTGCGACAATATTTTTACGAGTCACATTTCGACAAAAGTGATGTGTAGGCAGCGGAATTATTGAGGGCAGAGAGCTTTTCACCCGAGGGCTTTTACGAAGCTGCAATTTCAATCATCGAACATTGTAAGACAAGACAGTAATGTTGATTTTTTTCCCTTCTCTCCACCCTCGCATCTCTTTGCAGAGTGACATATGAACGATCCAAATAAATTGAAGTTGTCATTATTCAGCGGCAAATGTTGATATGAAGCAATATCGATTGATCGCCACTAAAAAAAAAAAAAAAATACCACCGACATCGGGTGTAATTCAATCGTTGCAACAAAATCACCATCGCGCGTCACAATCAATGGCTTTCATGTCGAGAGGACAAATTTTTTTCAAAAGAACAAAAAAAAGGGGTGAATGTGCTGATGGGAAATTAAAGCCGATTTTGTTTGGAAATGTCACATCTGACGTGTCCAGAAATACATGATGTGAGGCGCTCTGGCAAAATGGGACAGAACTTGGCGGAGGTGAAAGGACAGAACTGGACAGAGGGTTGACGGGTATTACATGAAGGAAAGAGAATAAAGTTCTCCTCACAATACTGTTTGTTCCATTTGAATTGGACATTCCGTTGACAAGTTAGGTAAGAATGCACAATTAAACAAGGGATTACCTGAGGTTTTACCCTGAGGTACATGTACCCCATGCACACAACCTCTGTTAAACCATGTAAAACCTCGAGGTAAAAGTAAACCTCGAGTTTACTCACCTGTTTAATGTTGCATTTTTCCCTTATGGCTGTTTTAAGTTCAAATTTATCGACATACCAAAAAAATATAATACTGAAAAACAAAGAGGCCTTCAAAAGTGTCTACTTTTTTGTATACACAGGCCTTGCGATAACTTGTTTTCCTGGCTAGCCCACTGGGCTAGTTAACTGGATATTTTACTAGCCCATTTAGAGTTTTACTAGCCCGCATTTTTTGCAATCGTGTATTTATTATCACCGAATGCATTATATACATTGTAGTTTGATCAGAATTTTAACAGGTAGGTTTAATACTGAATTTTTCTCTAGCCCACCGGGCAACCAAGGAACCAAGTTTAGGTAGCCCGGAGCATTTTTCGCTAGAATTTGTACGCCGGGCTAGTACTATTTCGAGGCCTGATACATGTAATCTTGAAAATGAAAGATGCCAATTGTTTTTTCTTCAAACACAAAGTTTTTAAAATATGTACCGGTATGTATTTCTTTAAAACACCGGTACGCGCTGCAGACTGTACATAATGTACATGGTATCAAAGATTACAAATATCAATAAATGTTGAAATCGAAACAAAATCACCAAAATCCGTTTTTCCGGTGGTTGTTTTATTTTTCGCTTTTTTTCTCTATGGCCCGTGCCCAGTTCTCATTTTGCCAAATTGCTTCACAATGTACCGGTATATGTACATGTACATACATGTACAACGAACATTTGTAACGTACATGTACATGTACCGGTACTGTACATCGGGATGTGCAATATAATTATTCCTGGGATGCACTGCAGGCCATATTATGGGTGAAAAATTTACTCGACATTATTGTATTGTGAGACCTACAAAATCTGCAGTGAATTCAATTCATTCTTCTTTTGATAATTTTTTTTTTCTTCTAGTAATTCACTTAGGATTTGTCACATGTACAGGGTACATGTACCGGTAGGGGGGAAAAATGGGGCACATTTTTATTTTCAACCAGACTTGAGCACCTTTCCGCTAATGTGTGACTGGGCTTCAGATTCAAGTCACGAATTCATAAAAAAATACCGGTATACGTACTTACATGTAATTGTGAAAATACCCTCAACAATTTTATTGTTGCAATGTGACAATAATTATTATGTACAATGTACATAGGTGACTCGTAATTTTGTCAAATCATCTCCTGAAGACGGTCAGAGCATACTGACCGGAACGTCGAGTTTATACCTCTGGTTCTTTTCAGAACCATTCTCTTAGGTGAGAAATTATTCCCACATGGTGTTTTTGCAAACCTCTCATTCATTAATATCTCAACCATGCAAAGCCTCAAATCTTACTTGTCAAATCATCAACATGGAAACTGATTTACATTGTACAGTCACTTTTCATAAATCAACGCTTTCAATCTGGCTGTGCTCCGTGGTATAAGACGTGGGTCATATGGCAGCTGTGTAAAGGTGCCTTTAAATGTACTGTACCGGTACATCATCCTTCAGCACGACCACGTTGTACATGTAGCCGCATCCTTCACAATTCAGCTTCTGCTGCGAGTAAGGACGATTAGCCTCCCAAATTTATGTATTTAAACTATCAAGGTTTGACAAAGAAAGACTTAAGTGGTGTGTGAACCTGCCACATCAGTAACACCGTTCCAGTGCTCTACACTGACAAATTTGGAGTCCGCCGACATCAATGTTGTGACGTCTCCGAAACGCATGGCACATTACTCATTCAGCCGCCGGCAAAGCACATGCCCACATTTCCAAGCAACAACTAATAGGATTTGCGGCTTTTTAAATTGACGGTTTGTGCCCAATCTGTTCATGTACGTTTCTTCCCCCCCCCCCTCCCCCATCCTGTTAGCCAAAGCACGCTGAATATTTAAGAAATTTACATTGTACAAACTCAATCAGCCCCTAGCATTGCACACACCCACATTTCCAAGCAACAACTAACTGGATTTGTGGGTTTTAAATTGACTGTTTTTCCCCAATCTGAACATGTACATACATGTATGTACGTTTCCTTTTTTCTCCTCCATTCCTGTTTATTAGCCAAAGCACAAAGCCTACAGGACACAAAATGCATTCAGCCCCTGGCAATTCATACACCCACATTTCTAAGCAACAACTAACTGGATTTGTGGGTTTTAAATTGACTGTTTTCCCCAATCTGCAACTTTCCTTATTCCCCATTCCTGTTGGCCAAATGCAAGCAGAATATTTATGTTTTCCACCATGTCCACAGCAGAAGTACAAAACCTAGGACACCACTCATTCAGCCCCTGGGCGAAGAATCCAAATCCCCATCTCCTCTCGACAACAAACTGGATTTGTGTTTTTTTTAATTGACTGTTTTTTCCTCAATCTGTAAGTTTCCTACTCCCGTCATTGGCTGGGTCCCGGACCCCACGAGGCCGGACTGCTGTCGGCGCAGAGACGTTAAGCCAATTACCCCATCTTGATGGTAGTTGGGGCATGCAGGGCAAGCTGTCCGGAGCGGCTGACAGGAACCTAAACATATGTTCCTGGTAGAGCTAGAAGATTGGGGCGGTTAGGTCAAATAACAGAGTATATCCTGAATCTCTTCTGTACAATGCTTGGGCATGTAAATAAACATATTTGTGAGATATGTCTATCAAATGTTTAGCTGCGATCAGCAGCTGAACAAATCGTCATATCTCTCCGTAGTTAGTTAGTAACAAACATTCCAGTGCAGCCTCGCATGGCTATGTATATCAACACGTCCCTCAGGTCCTGGCAATACATGTACATGTACATGTATGTATCAACTCTTCCCTCCGACCCTGGCCCTCTTTTGTGTCACTTTAAAGTTTAAAGCTACAGTCCATCATTTGTAATTTGTGCATTTTGTTCGTTTGAAGCAACAAAAGAGTTCAAAATCTAATGAAGGATACTGAGCAACTAACCTGATGAAGTTTCAGCTAAGCTTCAGCTTTACATTCCGAGAAAAACAGCATTCTAAGATCTCAATTTCAAATCAAAAGTTACTGAATCATGTTTTGAATTGTTTTGAATTGCAGCTTTACGCGACGTCGCGCACTGATCCGAAGAATTATAACAACCGCGCGCGCGTGTGCGTCGTTCCAATACTTGTGCGCGCTGCGCTGAATAACAAAACGAACTACTAATTTAAATTTTCCTACGGTGCTTCTTAAGAATCACTGTTGGAAATGCCTTCTTTCGTTGATTACATCAAAATGACAGCTTCCCAGAAAGAATAATTTCACAAGGAGTTTAGTTCCCTTACTATGTTTCAACCAAGTTTGTTTTTCAACAATAATTACGCCAGTTACTTTTCGGATGGCTGCAAATGATGGACTATAGCTTTAATGGGTCTGACTGTCAAAGGTCATCATGGGGTCACTAAGGTCAAAAACCTGAAATTACATGGCACAATCACGTCACTCAGGCATGAACACGAATTTGTTGGCCCGCAGCTTCCGAGATTGTTCCGAGCTTGTTTTAACATCAGCCCCTCACCAATGTATTTTACAAGCACTGTTGTCCGAGGCTTAATTGCAAGAGGAAATTTACAAGCTTACTCGGATGGGATGTGAACCCACAACATCCTCTTAATAGTGTCAAATGTCTGCACTAGTAAGCAGGAGGTCGTGGGTTAGGGTCCCACATGAGTAAGTTTGTGAATTTTTTCTAGCAAGCGTTCAGACAACACTGAGTATACAGTGCTTATATACGTGTACGTTGGTGAAGGGCTAAAAGCCAATGTACCGGTACATGCATGTACATGTACACAGTATGCAGAAAGCATCAGTGTCCAAATATATTGCCCAAAACCCACTTTGTCAGCGATAGCACCGGTGCCGAGACATTATCGATCGTTATCCCAGACAGATAAAATGCTTCACAGACAAGTCTTCCAGCATGTCAACTTCGCGGCAAAAATCACGACCATCCTTGCCAAAACCCCAACAATAACCCTAGAATACGATCCAGCGTTGCTGTGGGAATGAATCCCCCAACCAACCCGGGCACTTAAACGGCAGAGCTCTTCGTTCATCTGATACTCTGGAAGACGAGGCGAGTCTGTGAGCGCATGAATGAGCCAAGGATACCCACATCACAATGCTCCCAGCCACACTAAGTCCTCTCTTATTGCTTACCAAATACGAGTTGGGCAGTGAGTCTAAAAAGACCATTGATTTCAGCTGCAGGGTTTCGTTTTAGTTTTTGCTTTTGTGCTGTCTTACATGTACATCCAAACCAATAATGCCTGCAAGTACATGTTCGGTTTGATGGGGTTGGATGATGTGGTTTTCAGTCTCTGCCATTTCTATGATTGGCAAGATAGGTCTTGTACCGTCGAAAGAGGAATGCACTTCAACTCGAAATATCACAAAAACACACGGACAAAAGAAAAATCCAGACTTGGCGATGAAATATCAAGTTCACAGGATTCCAATTTTTGTCCTTTTCCATCGGATTTAGGTCCGGGATTTCAGTTAATAAAAAAGGCATCATTTCCTGCTTTCCAGGAGGAAAAAAAAAGTGCGGATTCCACCCGGAATTTCAAAAGGCCGGCCCGTAGCAGGAAATGGATGAACAAAAAAGACCAACGGCTGAAACGTTATCCGCCGCGCTCGGGTTACAGCGACTCTGTAACGGATCTTTTAATTGGATGAAGTCCTGGACTAGTCTTGCGCATGATTGGCCCGGGTCCGGGGTTTATTCCCCCTGCGTCCAATGGGAGAAACTGATACACTGGCGGCTCTGGGGTTTATTCTAGGTTGGATTATTGCTGCATTGTATCGACTGATTGATTTTCATGTGCGCTTTTTGCAATCACATCTGTGTCTTTCATTGAGTGTACAACACATATAAATTTATCCATACCGTACCGGTACATTACAATGTACATGTACAGTATTGGCAGATGTACAGTATACTCTATGAATTTGGCCTGAATTTTAAGGCACACATACTTACAGAATGAATGTACGTACATGTACATGTTCATACATGTACATGTCTGTTGATGGTGTAAATCATGTGTTTTTTTTGTTCCTCTTCCGTTTTCCTTTGTTTATACTTAACTTTTTCGCAACAGCTCTCATTGGTTTTGTACACGTTTTCAAACCAAGGAGTCCTCGATTCGATTTCTGTGCTCGATTCCTCGATGATGTTGCACATGTGTGTCCTCGATTTACACCATAAACACGCACACGTACGCACATACATGTACATGTCAACCCTGACAGTGGCATGCTTTTGCTAGTTAGGCCAAAAATAAAATAAGTCGGTCTCTGGTCAGCGCGCGCGTCGATTTTAATCATGCGCGTCAATCCTTTTATTTTCCAAAATGTTCCGCGGTAGCTCCAACAGCGCCCTCTATTACCGCACCTCCTCAATTTTTTTTACCAAAGAACACCAAGGAATGGGAAATTGCACCAGGGCAAATGATTGCGAGCACCAAAGCAAATTATGAAGGACACCAATGTACATGAGGACACCAAAAAAGCAAAATAGTACCCCACCTTGTCTGTACAATCCAAGCTTGAAGAAAAAAAAAAAAAGCAAAAAAAAAAAAAAAGTCGCGTCGCCGCGTCAATTCCGGAACTTTGGTCTGACCAGAGACCGAATATTTTTTTTTTGGCCTTACATGCACTTTCATAAAAAAAAAAACCACATTATTTTTCTTAGCTACGGTGATTTCATGGCATATCTTGTTTTTGTCTCACTGTCTGTAATGTGTTTGTTGAGGTTGAATAAATTAATAATAATAATGCAAGCCAAAACAACAGTGCATTGAAGCCATTCGCACTTGATGAATTACAAACATTCTGCTTCTTGAAAATCGACCAACACATTGTATACAATACAAGCGCTGGGAGAATAGCACTCAAAGACAAAATGATTACTTAAATGTCAGATGGATGATAAATGAAATCCATTAAAAAGCCCCGTTGAAGATGAAAATACTGCTCATAAAATATTCTCATTTTCTGTATTTTCTGTATTTTTTTTTTTTTTCCAGTTAAGTTTTTGTTGTTGTCAGTGAAGACAAGCACATCGTGTCATCAATCAATCATGTGAAAACGCCGCAATAAGCACTCTCCTGATGAGCCGTTCCTTGAGGCTGAGGGAAAAAGAGAGGGCCTGTTGTGCTGGGAAGAATGACCACTCGACTGTTGACCAGCACTTTCATTGTAGGTTGTGTGTCCCCCCCGGTTCCTGATGACCGTCACAGTACTCGGTTTATGGCTAAGTCATCATCATCATCGTTTGCATTTAACGTCCATTTTTCCCACGCTGTGGGGTGAGACGTTGTCTTTCCTTAATGGCCCTGTTCCACGCAGTCCGATTTCTGACATCCACATTGGCAAGGTTTGAGAGTCTGAGGTCTTCTGCCAGTGTCTCATCCCAGGTCTTCCGTGGCCTGCCTCTTAGTCCAGGGGCTACTAGACGCTGTTTGTTTGATACTCGATACCGACCAACCATATTGCCCACGAGCAACTTCTCGTATGGGTTGTGTAATGCGCGCGCACCTGTTTGGCCTAATACATACGCGGGGCGCATTCAAAACATTTTATAGTAATTGTGAACCAAACTCTTAAATTTCTTCCAGTAGCACACAAGATGCTGCAAGACTTTTGTGCAACTTCACTGGTCAGCTCTTTTGTTGCGTGTAGTATGCGTGAGACTGAGAATGGACCGTATTTGCCTGCAGAAGTAGCGCATGCGCACTAGTTTCCCCCATTTTTCGGGGGGAAATTTACGCAATTGGCCTAAACGTTGTTTCTCACGGGTTCGTGGGCGATATGGTTGGTCATGATAACGCCCTCTCGTGGCGGCGGGTTATCGCGGCGGTTATCGAGTATCAAACAAACAACGTCTAGCCCCTAGACTACATGTACCTGCCTCTTGGTCTCACACCAACTATTTCAAACTTCCATGCCTTCTTGAACCAATGACTTTCCTCCCTTCTTGCTACAATGTACCTGTCCATACCATCTCAGTCTGCCTTGCCAGTTCTCGTCTGTTATCTTCATCAGACCCACAGACTGCAGGAGGTCTTCACTCCTCTTTTCTCATGCAGGGCGGTCTTACACATCCATCTTACCATCCTCATCTCTGTCCGCTCCAACTGCTGTGCACTTTCAGACTTTTGTGACCACGTCTCGCCATGATTTAAAAACCCCATTCACGATTGGAGTGTTCCAATTCATCCACCAATGAGGACACAGGCTTCGAATTGGACAATGATTTTTAAACTCAGCTCCTGATTGGACCATTTTCAAGGTATGCACCTGTTACCTTATCAAAAATCCTAACACGCTTTTGATTGGACAGTGAATTTACAACTCACCTCTTGATTGGAGCGTTCCAAGTCATCCTCCAATGAGGAGACCCGTTCCAGGGCCAGGCGTAGCCGCTCCCGGACCTTCTCATCCAGCGCCTTGTGATGCTCAAACAGTGACTTGAGTGCCTTGAGGACCTCTACTTCTGAGGACACGCCGGCCGGCGACGAGGCTTGCCGCTTGACCACCGTCATTCTTAAGGAGCGCTCGTGCCGCGAGACCAAGCATTCAAGATGTTCCAGGAGTAACTGTCAAATGGAACAAAATATCCATGCCTCATGTGTATACACTGCAATAGTTATAAGTAAATATGAACAAAACATTATGGCTTCCGACTAGCAACATTGAACAAAGACATTGGCAAATTGGGGAACCGCCAACATATTGTACGGCTGGATAGCTCAGTTGGTAGTGCACTGGCATGGTTCTCCCAAAGTGTACATGTTCCCATCCGGTTCAAGTCAAGTTTTTGTTCAACTAATAATTAAAGAAAGAAAAAGCTAAGCTAAGGCCAAAAAAAAAATAAGTCGGTCTCTGGTCAGCGCGCGCATCGATTTTAATCATGCGCGTCAATCCTTTTTTTTTTCCAAAATGTTCCACGGTAGCTCCAACAGCGCCCTCTATTGCTGCACCTCCTCAGTTTTTTCTACCAAAGATCACCAAGGAATGGAAATTGCACCAAGGCAAATGATTGAGAGCACCAAGGCAAATTATGGAGGACACCAATGTACATGAGAACACCAAAAAAGCAAAATAGTACCCCACCTTATCTGTACAATCCAAGCTTGAAGAAAAGGGAAAAAAGCCAAAAAAAACACCAAAAAAACGCGTTTGCCTAACATTGTAATTCCTCCTGCTTACATGTAGCAGGAAAAATGACTACTTTTGGATAATTGACATTTTCTCAGCAACCCAAAGTGCTATTTCCACGATTTTTTTCAGTACTTGGAAGAAAAAGCTCTCAGCTTTAATCTGATACCCAAAACATAAAAATCCAATGATCCCCTCCCCCCTTTTCTTTAAAGGCAAACGTTGTAGGGTTGCATTTTTGTGGGTCACCATGTACACAAACAAGATATCTGTTTAGGCAACCCGCATGGCCAGCTTTTTGCTAATTAAAAAAAAAATTGCTTACCCGTGTGTTATTCCTCTCTGCTTTCAGTTCGGCTATTTCCTCCTCTCGTTCTAGAAGTTGTTCCCGGGATTGGTTCAGTTCCTTAGTTAGAGTCGCAAATTCCTGAGCAAATAGAAAACAGAAAAGGAAAAAACTAAGGTTACAAAACTGCAAGAGCTTGCATTCATTACAGAATAAAAGATTACGTGAAATCTGCCGGCAGGTGTTTTCACTGCCGTCTTCTATCTACATGCAGAACTTAGGATTTGAAATACAACTACAGTATTTATGTACAGCACAGTGTATGTATGTATATGTGTATAAATATGTATACATATGTGTATAAATATGTATACGTACATTGTACGGTACCTGTAAGGCATATAGACTTACATGTTTACGCGTTTTTGCCTTGCAAAATACAGTTGATTCACATCAATCTGTAAATTGTAACTATCCAAAATACAACAGGGAATGTTTGAATTTCTTTTCACCAACCAAATAGGAAAACTGACTGTTTTTGTCCAGTTGAAAAATATTGACATGGGATAAGTTATGTACCGGGGTACATACATGTACATACATGTACATGTATACAATAAACATGTGTGTACATTTTGTACATGTGTACTGTACACATGTTCATGTCCATGTCTATTCAGCGACTTGAAAATAAGACAATTGATGTACAATGTACAATGTAAGAACAAAAAATACCGGTACATGTAATGTCAGTAGTAAGAACATGTTTTTGTAAAAACAGATGTCAAATAAAGATTTCTAATTGACTCCAGATGTCAATTAAAGATTTCTATCACATGCACAAACAAAGTTGCATGATTTTATCAGCCATCTTGATTTTCTACAATTTTTCGCTGTACATTGTACATTCGTCTCAAGCCATTCCATCATTATAATCAGTGTCAAGATAATAAAACACAGCATCAAAAAGAATGCGCCATAACTCATTTCTCAACCTGCAATAAAAAAAAAGTACCATCCCAGTCATATTTCCCAAGACGAGCCCGACGAGTCAAGAATGCTGAGCCCCCCACATTTTAAAATTCACAGCCCGAGTCTGTCACACGTCGTCCAGCAACGCAAATAAACACAGACCCATGGGTTCCCATCGCTGAACAGTTAATTCACAATTTATGATTAAGACTGTCAAATCTTCTTCACACAGCTCCGACTCATTTAATTTTTTTTTTCTCCCCGGCACATCCCCCCCTCTCCCCCCCCCCCCCTTGGAACACCTTCACTTTGATTACTGGCTTGCCTTTCAGCGATCTGCATGTTGATGGTAACCGATACATCGTAGTGTGAAAATATTTTCCCGAGATTGATCGAGATTTGACTCCTGAATACTTGGCCAACCCCAGGGACAGCCAGGACTCCAGATACATGTATGAGTTCAGGCCTTTGGAAATGCTGATCTCAAACAGTTCAGCCGAGTTCGGGATTTGCTTTTGTAAACCCATCTTTTCAAAACTCATACAATTACATAAGTCAGGTTAATTTTCTCCACCCCTTCTCGTCGATGAAAAAGGGACATGACGCCTACCGGTATTAGGCCATCAGCCTCGGTCCACAATGTTGGCCACCGGTATCAAATGAGGGGAATAATCGTCATAGTGATTTTTGGCAAGGTATACACCTTCGGAGTCGGAAATCTATGTGATAGCATTGCAGCGGTGGCAGCTTTTTGGGTGTTATCACCCTATTTTTCAAAATGTCCATCAAAATGCTTGTTACCACTCTAGGGGCGGTATACCTTGCGCATGCGCACTATAATCATTTATGCCCTGATTTGATACTGACTAAATCCCCAGGCTGATGGCATATGTCTTTAAAATAAACTAGAGCCCCATTGCCCAAAATGGTACAATTTCTCGCCTGATCATGACAAAGTATCTCTCTCAGTTCAGCTTTGGGTCTTTGAGATTTATGGAATGTTTTCGCAAATTTGTTACATGAAAGGACAGCCCATGAATGATCTATTTTGTAGATGGGGTTGTGATGGTGATTGTTGGTGACGCACATACATGTACAATATGCACATGTACAGTGTAACACGTTCAACTGCAAACTACATTGTACTTGAGCAGGTGTCAGCCTTTTTTTGTGAAATGGCTAAACATTTAAATGTTTAAACTGTTCTCGAAATACATAGCGTTTACAAAATTCAACGCAAAGTCACATCCCTACTTCAAGAAAATGTGAAGATATGATAAAACTAACGCGTACTTCAAATACTCAAAACAAATTACATTGTAGATACTGTATGACTTGGAAATCCTACTAATTTTCTGAGATAACTGCAGGGGCCAATTTCATAGAGCTGCTTAAGCACAAAATTTGCTTAACACAAAAACGTCTTGCTTAATAAAATCAGGTTACCGGCCAAAACTCCATGCGATTGTTATGCTAAGTAAACAACAGCTAAATACCAGTCACAAGCAATGTACATGACATGGAGTTTTGGCCGGTAACCTAATTTTACTAAGCAATGTTTTTTTGTGCTTAAGCAAATTTTCTGCTTAAGCAGCTCTATGACATTGGGCCCAGGTGTACACAGGTATGCACTGTATCTTTAAAGACGAATGAGTCAGCCTCATAAAAATCACATTTAGATACAGCTAACTACTTCATTTTCCTGGCAAAGTCCTACAACGCAAACAAAATACGACAATCGGGTCATAGAGTATGCACAGCACACCCTTCAGTCCCACTTGCTATGCATGATGGTTGCACCTGACCACCAGGTTCCGTTTCCCATGACAATTTGATTCATTTCCAATTTGGGATTTACTGCCGTTCCGAAGTGGCGGGCGAGAAACCGTGCGACCGAAATGATCACAGCCTATAATCTCCCCCTCGATTGAGCTTTAGACGGCGATAAAGAGCTCAAGGGGGAAAAAAGCTCGGCGAGGTCGGGCCAAACACCGGGAGATCATAACGCAGTTGTTGTGTCCGGTGTGACATCGCGGCCAATGCCCCTTATGGCGAGGGGGCGATCTGTGAGCGAGTCCCCGGGGGATATGAGGCAGGGAGAAAAAAAAGTGAAATACATTTCGTACCCGATACCTTCATGAATTGAAGTCTGTTAAAACGAGGGCCTGGAATTGAAACGTGGCAAAATATGGGGAAAACAAGATAAGAATTAAGCTGATGAAAGTTACTGACAGTGCCAGGTAAGATGGCCACATTTCTACAAAGCATGTGAATAAAATGACAAATACTGGCTAATTCTCATACATGTAATGCATTACTGTACATACGTGGCTTTATCAAAATTGTGGAACAGTCATTTTGAAAAACTCTGTGACTTTTTTTTTTCACAAAATCTTTGACATACCGGTACATACCGTACACGTTGTACATGTATGTACTTCCATGACTTTCCCTGACAGGATTTATCCATTTTTTGTCAAAGAACGTACAATGTACAATGTACATAGGAAACAGTAGAGAACTACATGTACCGGTTGTACCGGTTTGTACCGGTTTGTACCGGTACATACATGTACACGTACATGTATATGAGCTTTGGCAAACCCTTTGGGAAAAATCTGAGACAATTCCAAGACAGGGATGGTTTCAATGGTTTTGTTTACGTATGGACACAGGCTATCAATATACATGTAAACTTGACCAGACTTACAACTTTGCATGTTTACAGGAATCCAAGTCATAAACAAGGTTTACATGCAGCGCATGTTTCTGAAAGTTTTGCTCTTGAGGGAGTTTCCAGAAAAAAAGAAAATGTGACTTGACATCCCATAGCAGGGATTGGATTGAAAATGTGAGCGATCTCTTGAGGGTGATGATATCGATGATAACAAAAATATAAATGTCAATGGGACGCGAGGAGGAACGGAGGGGAAACTGATACATATCAAGAATAAGTGAAGCTGAGAGTTTTTTTTTTTTAGTATAGACACTGAAAAAGTTAAAAAATGAAACATGGGCGATAAGAATTGAAATTTGTTGAAGTGCACCATGCGCGAATGAGTCCCTGTAGAATGGATGCAGAATTGGTTGAAAGAAGAAGTTTTTGGCGCGTGTTTTTTAATCGCATAATTGGAATGCATTACCTGTGAGTGTTTGGAGCCTTATCGCTATCTATGTCCGCCATCAATGCCTAGCTCCTAATGGTTAGAAAGCTGTGCGTGAACGTACGAATGGAAATTGATCCAAGTGGGATTTGAACTGCTTCATGTACTTCTAATCTCGGTGTTCTACCAACAGTGGTTTGACCCTCCTTTTGTTTGATCAGTCACTATAATAATGTAGAATCAATTGAATAAAATAGTTTGCACTCTGGGACCGGCGTCACTAGGCTTGTCTTCACAAAGACAACTTTTCTTGCAAACATATTTCTGTTAATAAAAATTTAGCAAAGGTCCTAGCCCTCCACACACCACAGAAAATGAAAAAAGTTTCAATAGAAAATCAATTTCATGGATACTTTTTCCTTCTAACTTCAACATGAAATCTTATTCGGTGTCTTCATTTATCTACGGTACTAGCAGTCTGCATGTCACCGGTCTGAAACGCAGGGCATTGGGTTGCAATTTCTATTGATTTTTGATGCGAGAATGACCCACAATTCACGCTCTAAATTACACATTTTGTTCTCCAAACTCAGCTTCTATGTCTGTGGGTGGGTGTATTGTTTCCAAACGGCTGCATTACATGTGCAATTATTTGAGAAAAACAGACATTTAAAGGTAAGAATTTTCACAATTTTATCTTGAATTTTTCTGATTTCTTCAGCCCTGGGGACTTTTTCTTAAAAACAAAGTCAATTTGATGAAAACCCATCAATAGTTATCTGAGAGTGTTAATATGTCCGCAAGAAATTCATGAATAACAAATAAGGAGAAAAATAAAAAAACATGAGTAAAAATCATGAATAACATGGGAGCAAAACCATCCAAATATGACCGCAAATTTTGATTGGAAATTAAACTGCTCGCCCCGGCTCTGCCAAGTCAAATATTTGCGTTGGAAAACATCTCCAAAATTTCAAAATCACCATGCATGTTAGAGCTAGGTAAACATGTATGCGAGCAATATAAAAACCTGATCAGAAACTCTGATGGGGTCGGGGCAATCTCCTAATATTGAAGTCTTTGGGGGGGGGGGGGGAGGGGGAGGTGTGGAGGTCGACCTAATCCAAGTGTCTCAGAGAGCACGCTTCTCATTTTATTCCATCAAATATGGGACGTTTCAATAGCAGGATGTTGTATAGAGGCGTGGGTATTTGTGTTTTCTTTTGTGGCTGCTCGAACAAGGCCTTTTTGCCAAGGGTGATTGGGAGCGGACACATTGTGAGGCCAGCGAGCACGATACGGTTAATAACCAGATTGCGCCTTCAGCCTTAAATTGCGACTGGAAAATGGCCGACTTCACAATATTCCTGTCACTCCAGTAGTTTTTTCTTTGTTTTTCCCCCGTTCATTAAAATTGTTTTGGCATTATGTGTACATAAGTATATTTGAGTGCGTTTGTTTAAGGTGGAAATCGAGGACACTCACGTGCAACATCATCGATGAATCGAGGACAGAAACCGAATCGAGGATTCTTTGGTTGGAAAATGTACACAAAACCAATGAGAGCTGTTGCGAAATAAGTTAAGTACAAACAAAGGAAAAGGGAAGAGGAACAACAGAAAATCCTTGATTTACACCATAAACAAAGGTGTATGCTAACATGTGTGTTTCTGCCTTCAATTTCCAGAAAAGGTATTGTGAAGTTCCCCTATAATTCATTCACATTTATGTTATCCTGACAAAACAAATTTTAAGCATGTAAAAATGTAAAAATTATTGCGTCTGCTTGTCTATTTTCTCCACTCCAGGGTCTTGCCCCTTCCTCTTTTCCGTCTATACAGTTTATACTCCCCCCCCCCCTCCCCCCCGGCTATATTCTCTGATTTCCAAAGAACGAAAACTCATCCTCACCGAATGAAACTCTAGAGAGGCATTGTGTTTAGAGTGACATTTATTAAATCAAAAATATAAAGTTTCCACTCAGGTAATGTCTTTTTTTCCCCTAAACTCTTTCAATCGGATGGAGTAATTTTTCACTCTATAAAGCGTCTGGTCCTTACTTTTTGCTGGGTGATAAGAGTGAAATGTCCCTCATCAGAAATAAGAGAGCACGGGTAGCTGATAAGGGATACCTTACTTTGAATGGAACATGTTTTTCGCTGCCTTGTACTACACCTTGCATGCTTTCTATAGCTACCACTTAATGTCAGTGGTTTTCTATTATGCATCTGCAATAGGGGTCCGTATAATACCAACTATCTATATCTCGGCACAGCCCTGCGGCCAACACTGACCGAATACAGATGAAATGTGCCGATAAACGGCCACCGACAAATGGCAAAAAGGGGGGGGGGGGGAAGTATGGCTCCAATCACTGCAAAAACCTCTCTCTCTATTCTTCACCATTGTGCATGCGTACCCCCCCCCCCCCTCCCACTACAGTTTTCCAGCGCATTAAACCCGCTCAGCGCAAATTGCCGTGCTCAGCCGTGTCGTGGATGGGCACTGCGATGTGGCATATCCCCTCATCCGAGAAACAGGATTTGGGCAAGAAGTGAAAAATTATGCCCGCCTTTAGGAAACGGGTGACCTTTAAAGGGGCATGTCCATGTGCACCCTCCAACATGTTACGGCGTCCACTTAACATTAGTTACGGTGTCTACTTATTACTTAGTAAAAAACCTACTTCTCCTCAAGATTTTTTCCGCAATTTGATTTTAATAAGAATGGATACCTTAACAAGACTACAAGCCCGTAATTGCCTTTTTGATACTTGCAGAAGAATGCACAAGTGGAAAGTGGAAACTATGTTACATGTTAACTGTCTGCCTTACAGTGATAAATCTTTTGCTTATTATCTTTTTAATGTTGTTTTCTACAACAAAGGGATGTTTCTCCAAACAATTTCATAGAAAACTAACAGCATGCAGCTTTCATCTTGCTTCAGATCTCTGATGTCTCACTTTTGGTTGCCAGCATTGTCACATTTATCAAAGCCTGTTGAAGGGGTTTAATACATAAATACATGATAGGGTGACCATTAACACTGCTACAGCTTTTGTAGTAAGCTCTTTTAAAGAGTGATGCCTTTGTTTGACTGGAAAACATGAGTGAACCTTTTGTACCTTCCTTCCTTCCTTCCTTACAAGTGCAGACTTCATGGCTGAAGATAATCGCACTGCCAGAAACAACGGGGCGAACCCCTTCTCTTAGCGATAAGTGTACTGGGTTCTTTAACGTGCATTAGACATTATACAACACACGGGACCTACGGCTTTACGTCCCATCCGAAGGACGAAGCAATAATGGTTAAGTGCCTTGCTTAAGGGCACAAGTGTCCGCGCCCGGGCTCGAACCCACGTCACTGTTGCCTCTGAAACACCAGAACATGAGTCCGGTGTTCTTAACCACTAGGCCATGACACTCCTACACTTCATTGTTACTGAGCTAAATCCATCATTGACAGGCACTCACCAGCGCTGACCCACCACATCTATCAATGTCAGTCAAGGCATGGTATCCTCAGTTAACATACCTACCACAGCCTGTCAATTGTACCAACATGAAGCCAGTTTGCAAAACTGTTAAAACCCATCACCTGATTGATTTTGATGTATAGGGTAACTCTCTCCAGATTGTAACTGAGAGAGGGAGGGTTTAGCCACAATTCTTTAAAAAATTCTGAAGCATTTGCCGTTTTTCTCAAAAGTGGGAGGGAAAGAATAATGGGAGCCCAGCCCCCCCCCCCCCCCCCGAAAAGTCTGTGCCTCAACACCACGTACATGTACGCACCAGGTGTCAGCACTTTCTATCGACCACTCTTTTTTTTAAGCCCCTCTGAATGTAAGTGTCCGCAGACTATTAGGAGCACCCATCACGCTCTCCGCACCAAATCAACAACGGCAGACCGACACGACTAGCTCGTTTGACTCTGATCACACAATCGTTTAACCAACAACTAAGAACCCCTCGGAGGGGAGAACCCATTGATTCTCCTGCCCTCCCTCAGAGTCACGGTGCATCTGTCTCCCTCAATCCTGTCAGCTATCGGTCACTCTCGATAGAATGAAAAAAAAAGGACAACTACAAACCACAGGGCAAGAAATTGATGTCAGTTGCCGGAGATCAGTTATATGCAACCCGTAACATCAAACGTGCACAGACTTTCAAAAAGATTAATTCCCCTACACTTTTTGTGTATGTACCGGTATATTGGAGCAAAATTCAAAAATGCCTTTATTATTGATTTTTTATTATATTTTGTAATTACTGTTTACGAAATATTGCTTAGCTCATGTGAATTGTAAGCAGAACTAAGAACAACTGCCTGCATACATTTTCATAATGTACCAAACTGTGAATGGCATATGATTGTAATTCTTCTAACTCAATTAAAAAATGATGTACATGTACATGAAAGTACATGTACATGAAAGTAAATGTACATGTACATGTACATGTACATCTACATGATATGCCGGTACACTGTACATGCTGTAGAGTAATTGATGCAATACATGTACATGTACATGTACGGTAAATGTCCATGTACAGGACAAGTACATTGTACATGTACAAGACTTTCCCTTTTCCTCCAATACACGTTTTTACATTAATAATAATAACAGGTTCTTAGCGCTTTACATTATTCTTACCCCTGATCATTGGGCCAATTAAACATTCCAGATACAATCTCAGCTCCCTGGGGAGTATACAGCTCGATGCAGCCGTTTCGGCGCAAGGCAGCTACAATAAACCACAATAACCATCTCTGCCCTCCCAGGTACCCATTTACCCCTGGGTGGGGAGAAGCAATGAGTGACAAAGTGCCTTGCCCAAGGGCACACGCACCACAACCCCAGGCTGGACTCGAACCCACAACCTGCAGAATTACCCGCAGACCATGAATTCAATGCCCCAGACCACGAGGCTTCGGCACTCCACTACAGCCTGTCTAAAAAAAAATGGTATAATCAGAAAAAAAATTGGTTAAATATGAAATTTCAAAATAAGTCATTCTTACTTGGCATAATATTAAAGAACAAAGACTGGGCTTTCCAATAGTGTTTGTTTGATCTTATTTGCTTTTGTCAATTCAGAGATATAATCAATTTAGTGCGATACACCAAAATCGATTTTGTGCCACTTTTATGCATGGGCAGAGTTGTTTCGAGTACTGTGCCATGCTGTCTTGAAGCTCACAAAAGATTGCAACTTGGCAAAAGAAACAACCTCGATTTTTGTGTTCCGCAGTAAACTGGAGTTACATGTACAATGTACATGTATCTCTGGATTGACAAAAGCAAATGAGATGAAACAAAAAGTATTGGAAAGCCTGGTCTTTTTTCTTGAATGTGATGCTCAAAACGACTTACTTATGTTGAGATTTAATATTGAAAAAAAAAAAACGTTTTCGATTGTACCATTTTTTTTGGAGACAGGCTGTACATTAACTTTTTGCTGGTTGCAGAGGGCCTGTCAGCTTTGTACCTGTAATCTTACTGACTGACTGACTGACTGATTAACTGAATGACTGACTGTCACTTGTGACGTTATGAGCCGGGCAGTGTATCCTAATGGGCTAAATCCAGCCCATCATGTAGACCAGATGCATGAAAAGACTACCAGTGAATAATAATAATAATTTGGGAGGCTAATCATCCTTACTGGCAGCTGGGATGCTGAAGTGCGAAGGACGCGGCTACAACGTGGTCGGGCTGCTGGGACGTAAAGGCGCCTATGGCTGCCGGCCACATCGACCCATATATGACCACAGAGCACAGCCTGAGATCAAAAGTGTTTGATTTTTCCGGAGGGAGGAAAACCGGAGGGCCCGGAGAAAAACCCTCGTGGCGCAACCAACGCACAACTCTACTCACATGTGATCCGCGGCCAGGCCAAGATCTGCGGCCAGGATTCAAACCGTGGTCACCTTGGTGAGAGGCGAGCGCTTTACGCACAAGCCACTCATGCCAGCCATAGTCACTCAGAAACAAACTGAATAGAGTTTTGCACTCTGGGACCGGCACTACCAGGCTTACCTAGCCCTGTTTTATATATGTACGGCCGTTGGATAAAGCATCCAACATTGTCCAAAGTGTCCTATTGAGTGTTCAAGACTTACTTACAGTGGTGATGTACAAAATGTATGTAGGGCAGCTATTCATGTTATTAGGGACCTATTAATTATTGTGAGCATGAAATGAATAATTCACAAAGCCCGCTAAGAGCCATGCCCTGAACTCACTCTAAGCCTGTGTGAATCATTAATGAACTTCTAATTCACTAAGGCACTCAGCGGGGCTTTGGAAAGTGCATTCAACGTCACCACTCACGCTCAGACAAAAATCAAAAAGCGGACAATGGTTACGCCACTTAAACGGGTAAGGCTTGCTTCCCATTCCATTTCAGGACAAGGTCAGCTATTCTTTTCATCTGTTCGTTTTCTGATTTTAGCAGAGACAAAAACAACCCCATGGCTCTGTAAATTAAATTGAAGGGAGCTTTCAAGGCCTCCAGTTGAAAGCCGCTGGAAAACTTCTTGCGTTTCTTTTCAGCAGAATCACGATCATTTGAAGAAAAAAAAAATTGCTGTAGACTTCAAAGAATAATTCCAAGGAGACTGAGTCTAACATTGTGTTTACCATCAATTCTGCAAATTAGAAGTTGTCAAGTACGTGTACATATATGCAGAAGTTCTGATATGATTATGATATTTGTTTTAACTTATTCTAGAAACGTTAAAAGATCAAATCAGAATATTTTGGTATTTATCACCAAAGCATTAACATGTACATGTACACGTGTAATTAAGAAATTTAAAAAAATTACAGGCTCTATTCTGCAGATCAAGAATTTCTCATCCACATTTATGGGCGTCGCCAGGATTTTTGTTCTAAGGGGGGGGGCAGCAAAGCATTTTTTCGAGGGGGGGGGGGGCAGGGGACATTTGCCCACCCCACCCCACTGACACCCCTGCAGACACCCATTTTGTTAAATGTGTTTTAAATTGATAGCAACTACATGTCATGCATGTATGAGTTTACACCTCTATTTTTTTTTTATTTTTTTTTTTTATTTTATGTTTTTTTGGTGGTTTTTTTGGCTTTTCTAAGGAAGGGGAGGGGGGGGGGAAGCACCCCTTGTCCCCCCTTGCAATGCCCATGTTCACATTTAACCACTTTAGGCTATTCTCAGGCACGCAACTGGGAATTTTGAAGAAAAAAAAAACAAGGAAACTCCAAACCACATTTACAGACTTTGCACAGTATTTTTCAATTTGTAATGGCATTCTTGAGAAGTAAAAAAAAGGAGGAAATCAGCGGATCCGAGGAAACGTTGCATGCCTGTATTCTGAAGGTTTACAAATGTATGTCATTCTACAGACTCTATAAGTCTGCATCATTACCTCTGAAGGCCAAAGTTAATTAGTTTCAGATTTTCAGAATTTGTTGGTGAGGATAATTCCGTTTTTCAAAAGCACTCCAAATGCATTCCAATTTCCAGTCCTAAGCCAATTATAAATACCTCTTTTCTGCACACTCCCTACAATATGAAAAAAACTGAAGGTGCTTTCATAAGGAGATGCAAAATTAATAAATAAACACGTGTACATGGGGGAAAAGCTCACGTAGCTAATTCAATTTCATTATCAAGCGCGAGTACGCAGCCCCCTAATTAGGTCTGTACAAGCACAAGGTAACTGCACTTCACGTTGTTACTTTTCCATTACGCCTACCTCGGTTGAAACTCAACAAAATATTCAAAATTTCCGAGAATCTATGTGTATACATTAACGAACCGTAATCCTAATCTGTAATTAGGCTGGGACGCCGATCAAACCGAAAAACAAGAGATGATGATGACTCTCGGCTCAACGACCAAAAAGCGAAAAGAAAAAAAACAAACATCACTGAGAGCGACAGTGACGACACAAAACGCTGTGCCCGGATACGAAACATGGGCAAATAGTCATGACACTAATAGGATGGGGAGGACGGAGGCTTTGTCACGATCCCAACTGTCGAGTGGAAATCCGAAGCCCCAGACTTGATTGAATCTTGATAAATAGGGCTTAATGCTCACGACTAAACTCTGAAACAAACTGGGGCCATGTCATGGTGCTGCGAAACAAAAAATATTGCTTTACATGTCGACATGTGTGTGATAGAAAATATAAATTACTGGGATGAAAATAGGTATTCTAAAGCAAACATACAATGGAAAATCCTAGAGCACATACGGTACATGTACATATGTACGTGTACTTGAATTTGCAATTCAAGTATCATTCAAAATATATTTTCACAAACGTTTTATTTTGGGAATAGTTCAAAAGGTGTTGCTCCAGTTTTAATTTCCTCCCATTCATCAACTTACCGGTACATACATGTACATGTACATACAAGAATTCATAAATACCTACATGTAAGAAAGTTTAACCATTTCTATTGGTCGAGAGCCCGTAACTTGGTTTTTTTTTAAAATGGTTGATAAAACACTGACTAGTTTTAAACGCTGTTTCCGGCACCACTGCATTCTCCACCAAACCACACCATGCACGTGCCAATCTCTATAAGGATATTATTACTACTTGCGTGAGGCACATACCATAAACGTACATGTACCTAGCTAGTGAGGTGTTTCACAAAACATGAAGTAAAAATGTTGAACAAAACTCTTGGACTTTTATAATTTTTGACTTGTTTTGACCTTTTGACTAAAAGGTTCGGCTTGGGCCATTATTGGCGTCCAGGCCCTAGCCGGTTTGAAACGTTCATTTGTCTAAAACCGGCCAAGCACATATTTATTCCCTTATTAAGAATTACTTCAAACAATTTTTCACTTGTTGGGTAGGTAAATGTACAGTTTGCTATTCATAATCACTCTTGGAGGACGACGGCATTAAGAGGTGCATCAGAAATTTTAAAATCACGTAGATGTCAGATCATGTGTATTAAACAGGGATGGGGAAAAAGGTGGACCCCAAATTTATAGAATGACCCATTATTAAATTCAAACAAGCTTCGAAAATTTTTCCATTGCTACCCAACAACAGACTAAGTCACAAAAATGCAATGTCTGTGCCCATACTAGGCAGTCATATGGTAGTCTACATCGCCCTCTCGTGCAAAGATCTAATAGACTGGAACCCATTTTGAAAAAAAAAAAACATGATTACCTCACTACCACTACCTTCTGGAAACCAGACCAAATTCGCCAATTTCACTTTCTGTGCCCGTGATACAAAACAAATACTCACAAACCTTGCAAAGAATCTCTTATGAAAGCACGAGGGAACTTTCTGGGGCTCCATGATCATGCCAGGACACAAAAAACATTCCAATAGGCACACACTCATTAGGCCAAGATGAACGTGATATGCACTCATGATCACTGTCCAAAGAAATCCACACCCCGAAAATTTGATTTGAAAACGCTAGAGCAGAAGATACGGGAAACCCACCGGGGAAATCTGTAACACTCCTGACTTCGTGACCGGGCCGAATCCCTGGCGATGAACCCCCACAAAACATGTCCAAGCCTTCCTTGAGTTTAACCACACTTGGACACATTCTCTGCAAGTTAATACCCCGTGTTTTTCTTATCGTCTTCGCCGAGAATATGATCTTGTTGTTCAGATGGTGGTCCGGACGGCTTAAAACTTTCCTTGGGGTGTCTTCCCACGTCCTTCGCAGAGAGTATCAAATTCCTCGAGTATGTTTCACAATCTTTCACTGCGTATTATCTATCCTGTTAATGTGAACCGTTCTCAAATTTCAAATCCATCTTCTTGTATAATCCTCCTATGCAATACCGGTACATTCTGTGCGAAGTTTTTCCTTTCAGTCAAAATCAATCAAGTGACTGTTTTTTATTGATTTTTAAGAGCCCCCAGCCTACATAAAGCAGGATTAACTGGCTGTGACTGTTTATAAATGTTACTTGACACAGCTGTGCTTTGACTGTGGGTGATTGATAAGCCAGCAGTGTCAGCTACTTGTCAGCTATTGTCTGTTGACTGAATTTGACTATTGTCACAGTACTTGCTTGAAATATGATCTGACTGTTGGTGACTAGCCTGGGTAAACTGTACCGGTATGGCAGGGGAAGAGGATTGATTATTTTCAACTGTCTGTGACTGTTCAGACAGCAAGAGGGCTAAAGTAATGTAAAGAAGAGGTACAGTTGTAGCGGTCAAACCAGCCAAACCAATCCCGCAAGCTCTGTGGTCGAGTGGTAAGATGTCTGCACTAGAAAGCAGGAGGTCGTGGGTTCGAGTCCCACCCGAGTGATTTTTTTCCAACTTTCACTCGGGAGGTTACACACTGAGTATACAGTGTTTATACATGTACGTCGGTGAAAGGCAAAACCTAATATTGATTTACATCACCCCGACACAAATTCATCTTTATGAATGAGAGAGGTAGTGGGATATTTGACCAATTCTAAAGAAGAAATTCGTGCTAATATTCCTCAAATCATGCGCAAAAAATGGCTTCAACTAAAGTGTGGCATTTGAAAAACAATAAAACCATGCGACTTATATGATTTAAAAAACAGAACATCATGGACATATTTCTTCATCTCCACAAGACCGCTTACATTTTCAAATATTCAAATAGAAAAAAAAGTGTTTTTCGGATATTCCGTTGATGATCCAATTATTCGAACATTCAGCATACAGGGTGAGTAAAAAAGAAAGTGCCCCAGATTAAAGAGTTTTTTTTTTTAACAGCTCGATTGAAAATATCTCGGAAGCTGCGGGCCAATGAATTCATGTGCATGCATGAGTCTCGTGATTGTGCCATAAAATTTCTTGAAGGAGTAGTGTTTTGAGCCAAAAAAAAAAATCAGGTTAGGCCAAAAAAAAAATATGTCGGTCTCTGGTCAGCGTGCGCGTCGATTTCAATCATGCGTGTCAGTTTTTTTTTCCAAAATGTTCCGCGGTAGCTCCAACAGCGCCCTCTATTGCCGCACCTCCTCAATTTTTTTAACAAAGAGCACCAAGGAATGGGGAATTGCACCAAGGCAAATGATCGAGAGCACCAAGGCAAATTATGGAGGACACAAATGTACATGAGGACACCAAAAAAGCAAAATAGTACCCACCTTGTCTGTACAATCAAAGCTTGAAGAAAAAAAAAAAGGAAAAAAAAAAAAAAGCCGCGTCCCCGCGTCAATTCCGGAACTTTGGTCTGACCAGAGACCGAATTGTTTTTTTTTGTTGACCTTACTACAATGTAATTATCTAACGGACTAATTGAGAGACATGGATGATTTGTTGAGCTGCAATCCCGCAGCTAAAAAGCAATAAAATTTGAAATAATGAAGAATGTCTTAAAAGAGCATGTTCTTCCACTCATCTGGAAAAAAAAGAATTATTGAAATTGATTCAATGCCATCAGAAGTTAGGCATGTTTTACCAAAAGAAACCATTTTTATAGCTGTCCATGGAATGCCATTGGAAGCTATTGAGCTGAGTGAGAATTACAGATTACACACAAGCATTCAAATACAAATTTGAGATTTAAGTAATTGAAATCAAGACTGAAACATTCTTTTTTTACTGGACAGATTTTGTGCTTTGAATACGAGGAACAAATCAACTCTATTTATTTTCCTGAAATATTGATGGCGATTTTTGTATGTTTTCCTTTGCAAGTTCTCATTCATTCATAGGTGGGCATTCATCATCATTAATCCCTACATTTTGTTTTATGAAATGGAGCAGGCCAAATATTTAACAGATATTTGTCAAATTCGGTCCCTTTCTTTTCGACTCATCCTGTCTTCTGCGCAACCCTAATCCAGTTGCATAATGACAGTCTCCAAATTTGTCAATGCCAAGGATCATGTAGCCATCTGTTCAGTTTCCCATAGCAGTTTATTTGATGATTCCTGCAAGTTGATTGCACTCTACATGCATAGAGACAGGCCATAATCCAAGTAAGACGCGGCCTCTACTCTCAACCAAAAAAAAAAAGAGGCCTCGGAACGCAAACACTGTCCATCACCGGCCCAAAGTGGTAACCACTTAAGCATTGCGAAAACAGTATCAGCGCGGATGACGACCGGTACTTGGCCTGCCGAGTCACTGAACCCCTTCTCTGTCTTGATGGTTATTTACTGTGGTACCATCAAGCCATGAATATTTCAAACGTCGGATCGCGAGGTGCAGTCGCGAGAGAGTGGCCCTTGATGTTGACGTTGAGATTACGGGATTTAGAGTGCCACTTCCCCCCCCCCCCACTTTTTTTTTTCTTCATTCGTTGATAAATTCATGAATTTTAAAGGAAATTTAAGAAACTCCTCAATCACCTTCCGAGATCACATTCTGAATGACTATGCAATGAGTTGGAAATACACAGTCCATTTTCCCATTTTCATGTTTCTTATTATTTTTGTTTTGGTCTCAGACTGGGGAAGGAAATGATGACGTCTTGACCTTTGCTCAAGTCGGTTTCGCAACATTTCACATTTTTTTTGCAAAGTCTTTAAGGTATCTAAGTATTCTGTTTTTGAGAAAACATAATTGAGGCAGGCTGGTGATTACACATCCATGGTTAATGTTGACTAACTCTCTATAGACACTTTGCATTGAGAGGTTCATACATGTACATGTACCAGTACATGAACAAAATGTACTTAGTTACTTGTACATGTAGCAAACAAGTAATTTTGTACATATATATTTTCCCCTTAAACCAAATTGCACACTTGTACAATTATTCAGTAACTGCCATTTCCATTAATAAAGTGCACTTCAAATGAAATCAAAACCACAAAAGCAAATTAATAAGGCAATAAATGTGCTTGGCCAGTTTTAAACAAATTTGAAACAGACTACCGGTAGAAGCCTGGTTGCCCGAGCTGAAGGTGAGGGAAATCAGTATCTATGACCAGGCCCCTAGCCGATTTTAAACATGTATGTAATTGTTTAAAAGTGGTCAAGCACATAATGTATTCCCATTCATGAATACCTTTTTGGTCAAAACTTCTGTTTCTCGAAACTTCAATCCTTGATAAAAAATCTATCCAAGTGCAGTAGAAGAAAAGCGAAAACTGTTTCTGAAAGCTTGGTTTGTCTACTTTCCAAGAAAAAATGATTTAGGCCTACAGGTAGAAAATGTACATACTTTGAAAATTCATGAGTTGGCAACTCTTATCCGGAATTAACCATGTGTGCAAGAAAAAAATTGACAAAATTCCAACTAGTTTTTAAACAGTATTGCTGTGGCTATTGTGAAAAACCCCTCTGGCCATGTACATGTACATTGTACATTGTATAAAGAATCTCCCTACATGGAGACTGACGCACATGCACCACATACTGCGCAATGTGGTACAGAACTCAGCAGTGTTTTACCAGCGGTCTAAGACTACCCACGTAACAGGCTCGACCAACAGGAACAGGTAAACTGTCTTAGGTATTTAGAAATTCTTGTATATATTTATGTTTATGAATTGATGTTAAAACATGTAATTGACGAATAGAAGAAAATAAAACTGGAGCAACACCTTTTGAACTCTTCTCAAAATAAAACTTTTGCAAAAACACAAATTTTTTGGACAAGACGTCCTATAGAATCTTACTTGGCACTGTAGACAGACGGATAACGAGGAATTTCGGCGCTGCTTGTAGTAACAGTAATGTTCCATCATTCTGAAGGCAGATGGCCAGTCGGTCACTCAAGTAGCTCCACTGCTACAAACTACCCCCGGAGCCGGAACAGGCCTTCGGGGGTCAAATGTCAAAGTTACAAAGGTCACTTAGTTGAAATCTCCCCACACGGGACACAGGTCGACATGTGATGCTAACTCCTGCGTGTGACACTTTTTTCTCAGAAACCGGTTGTGGCAGGGTGCCCCGCACATTTGATAACAACATGAGACCTCACGCCCCGCTGCGCGCTCCCCGGGATAATCCTACTCGTAATCCAATCTCCTCCGATATGTTTCCAACATTCTGCACACAAAGCTGATATCGTCGTCTAGTGCATGGGCACTTCGAGTCGCACACACTTAATCCAATTCAGCGGATTTTCCAAGTTTTTCTTTTTTTTCTGCCTTCACTCGAAAACTGTCGCTGCATGTGTGTTCTCAAAGATATGGCGCATCTTGTACTACTGAAACCGGAGGACTTTAAAGAAGCTAAAACAGTGTAACTGTCAATCGCAGTGATCGGTTACAAAATCCAAAAGACAAGAATACATGAAGTAGATCAGTTTCTAAGTTGGGAGGGTTAGAATAGTTTGCGTATCGGAAAAACGGTCGCACCAAGCCCGGACCCAGACCATGAATAAAAATGGCGACACACATGAAGGCGGAAATGTATCTAATTGAATTATTCCCGCGTGAAAATGGGATTGCGCATAATTGCAGAGGACAGTTCAGCGATCCATCTACGGGGGAAGAATAAGACCATCAGACGGGTCTAATAGCTGGACGACAATGCCTGACACGCATGTAAACATGAGCAGGGAAGTGTGCTGTCGAAGCTTTCTGTCTGTCAATTGACGTCTGATGCACACGCCAAGCACAACATGGAAAGATGGCACTTTGCACAATGCGCTAATCCCCGCAGTGTACACGGAAGCCGTATTGTTAAGTTTTCCGGCTTTGCTGGACTTACCACGCGTGGTAATTATATTATGTGTGGTTGCCGTGGCAATGGCTGCCGGATGATAAAAGTCAATGTTCCTCCTTCTTCTGATGGAGGCGAATCAGCTTTCACATGTAAATTGCGAGAGCTAATGAGAGAAAATGTGTTTTCAATTCGACCTTACCTTGGCAACCAGAACAAAAGTGATAGGCAATATCACAGTGGGTTAATATTCTGAACTGTACATCGCCATAGTAACACATCATCCCAAGCACTCTCCACACCCCTTTTCACGGAGCAAAAGAAATAATTCATTGTTTAACGCCGGAGCAGCAAACATAAGCTGTACCCCGCAGAAAACACGTTCATCTCCACTTCCTGTGGTGATGCTAGCTTGAGGGAGCAGTTGCTATGGAAACGGCCGCAATTAGCCGGGGAAAAAAATCACACAAGGTGATCCTCCAGCAAAGATGTGGTCTTAATAGGACCCATAATGCTGATGATGAGATTTTGTGAGGTCAGCGTGTGGCTCAACTTGGCCGGACACTCGGGCTCTTGCTGCTCTCCGGTTACGAGAGCTGCCATTTGAAACTGTTACAATGCCCGGGGCTATGTTTAAACCCTATCTTAAGGAGAGAACGATCGACGCCTCGTTTCCTTACGCGATCATAGGGATCCTCCAAAACAGCTGGGGACACCTCATCCACCAAACAATAATTCTTCCGTCTCCTTTCCGTGTTTTTTTGGGAATCCACGCCTCTTTACTGTCAAGTACAGGGCAAGGAGATCCACTTAATTTGTGTTAATTATGTTTTTTCAGGGAAAAAAATTAACTTTCCGCAGAAACAGCCAATGTTGACGATTCAATTGCTTCACATTTTCCAGATGTAACAATCGGGTCACCAAGCCGGCTAGTCGTTCACAAGGAATGCCTAGGACATTTTCCGCGTTCCTCCGCTGGCTATTTTGGTAGATATCAAGGTTGTGTTTGTGTGTTTCTCCAGATTTTGAAAATTGCAGAATCCACGAACACATGGGCACCGCCAAAACAGTTCCACTCTTGGATCGCCTTCACTGTGCCTCGACACATGGATACAGTTTTACATTAATAGAAATCGGGGCAAAGATTTCAGTCTACGTTCGTGAAAATGTCACGAACTCCGCGTGTACACATCCATGCAAATTGTGCCACACGATGCCGGGCTTCTTCTAATCCAGCTAGAACACCGCCGTGCCAAGTCCGTTGAGAGAGAGAGAAAGCGAATGGACACTCAATGCCGACAAGCACAAGTCTGCTCAGTCGGCCTACATTGTACGTACACGTAGCGCGGTTACACTGTTTGTTAATAGCGAGGCTCAACACACGTGTCTTATTTCAGCCCCCACATGTATTTGAGACACACAGCCAATATGAGTTAGTGCCACACTGCTGAACGGATCATGGTTTGGGTTTTGAGGGGGGGTGGAAGGGGGAGAAAGGTTGCGAGTCCGCGTCAAATGACCGGTGACTCGCTTAGCCAGTCAGAAAGCCGTTTGTGTTTATGCGGGGGATGCTGTACGTCCTAAGGATGCGGTCACTAGTTTGTGGACTGTGCAGCAGGGAGGAGAATAATACACTGGTCATTTCATAGGGACGGACACGGCTGATTTCTGATCTCAATTAAGATTAGATGCATGCATCATTTTTGTTGTTGTCAGAGGCCGGCTCATGAGAATCAGGTGTAATTTGATTAGGAATAATATATTTTGTACAGTGTAATTATATTTCACCGTACCTTGTCCCAAAAACGAAAGATATTTTTCTCCGCAAATGTATTTTGATCTGTAATTTGTTCAAGAGAAGAACGGATTACAATTAATCCTGCATAACCTGAACTGTGCTGAGCTCCCATTCAATATTTATTATTATCATTTTTTTTGAGGGGGGGGGGATAAAATTAACATTCTGGACATGAAATTATTTTTTTTTAGGGGGGTTGTTTAAAATACAAATGTAAAGTAAAAGTTCTGGACATGAAATTTGATTAAATCTTTTCAAATGAAATGTAGAAAGAGGTGGCCAATAAAAAATCAATATTGCGACTTTCAAATTTGCTGAATATAAACTTGTACCCAGTCATCTCTTCACATGTACATGTACGTTCATGTACATGTACATGCAAGTAAATTTCACAAAACAATAAGCACCAAATGATGTCAAGATAATGTAGAGATACATGTTCGATACAGCCTAGCCCAGTTTAGCTTCCATGTGATCCATAAAAAATAAAATTATTCAAATAAATAGATTTGTGATAGGACTTTATGAATCATGAATTAAGTTCTTTATCTTTCTTCTCTGACGAGACGCAGCGAAAATAAATAGAAAAGTGTGTCACAGACCTCCTTTTTTTGTCTAAGAATAGCAGGGAAATGGAGTTAACCTGGAGGAAATAAATGGAAACGGGGAACCGAAATATAATTTGGCGAATCAGTGAATGAAGACCAAACAGAAAAAAGAAGTCAGCAGCATTTGAGATCAAAGGCAGCGAAGATTTAACACAATTCAGAGAGGCAGACTGGTATGAAAAATTGGAATCAAATTAGAATAGTAACACAATTTGATTAACGTGTGTTCAAATATGCTCTTCATATGTATCGGGTAATTGTACCTGATAACTGAATCAAATAAAGAACCTCTTTTTTATAAATTTAATTTTTTTTAACGATTGTATGTACATATTAATTTATTAGCTTAATTTGTAATTACGGGTTCCAGGTCTTGTACAAGCTTATGCTTTTTATCTGAATCCTTTGTATCATTTTGTGTCATTCTTTTAGGCCGAAAAAAAAAGTCTCCGGTTTCTTTCAATAAAAGATGATGTCTCAAAACCGCCAAACTCACTGGTTTGACTGGAATCCTGCTGCTGCACAATTATAACGTGTTATTAGATTGGGTTATGATCGAGAATAAGCTTTATGTGGCCTCTCTGGACTCCCATATATTTGCACTAAGTTTAGTCGGGCACCATTTGCAGTCATCAGCCGACATTTGAAGCAAAAAAAATCAGGTAAAAAAAAAAAAAAAAGCCGCATCGCCGCACCACTTTTTGGGCAAGCTCCATACCAGAAACCGGAGACTTTTTTTGTTTGGCCTTATACGTAGTTTCCTGCTTATTATGTTTTTGTGCTATGATATGAAAATAAGCCATAACCAAACGTAACCAAATAAAAATCATGGTTTTGCTCACTGCAAATACACATGTACCACTGTACATCATCATACATGTACATGTACACATACATGTAACGGTACCAGTATGTCAAATTTCAACAATGTACATGCAAATGGTACCTTTCAATTGTTGTTCTGGTTTTTCCCCTACAATGCAAATGTACACGTACACGTGCTTAATGCCCCTAATTCAATTTAAGTCATATCTGTGTTGTACACATGAAAGTAGTCTTTGTATATCGGAATTTAATTTGTGGCCATTTTTATTTTTCCGTCCCTGTCCCCCACTCTGCATTTTATTTTCCTGTCGTAACTATTGATTGGGCACGTCTGACATTTCAATAGCCTTGCCATGCCCGGGCCGACAGACAATACTTGCACATTGTGATCTGTCTATGAAAAAAATAAAATATATCTTCAGCTAATTTGAAAAGTCAATACATGTTAAGAGGGAATCTTAGTCTGCTCTTAACCTTGATAAAATTTTAACTTGAATACAGGTAGTATTCAAGCATGTACCGGTACAGGGCAATTAAAAGAACCCTCTATTTTGTAAAGAGGTTTTGCAAGCAGCACTTTTCAGATTTTATAGGATGCAAAAACACCATTAACCCTAACTCCTTAGGCCTTTTTGCTAGGACGTACATGTAGCCTCAATCCTGCAAATTCCTTCATTATTTCTTGAATATGGCCCGTGGAGGGGTGACCACTGCCTGAATCCTGCAAAATCCTGCAGCAGTGACTGTCAATATGTTGAGGCTTGGCCAGTGACATCCTGGAGCAGTACGGAGGATTTCAAGTATAATGAAGGACTAAATTTATGCTAGGCTGAGCATATAAAACACAAGGTTCGGCCTAAGACCTTGACATAGTGCGTCCTCCGAAATCAGCAACGCACTTTTGCCATGTAACCTCCGTCCTCCGAAATCAGTCCTCAATCAATGTAACCTCAATCCTGCAAATTCCTCCAATTTGCAAAAAGGATTTTGGAGGATTTGGGATGGTTAAGGTTAATGAGCTTTCTTTTAGTACAAGAATCATTCTAATCAATCGTGTTCTTTTCCAGTTATGGAGTTTTGAACACAAACACAGCTTTCATTTTTGTCCACGGATCACATTTAAGGCACGTGAAATTCAGTAAAAATTAACCCAAGTCGTATCATGAAAACGGTATCAGAATAATCCCATAAGTCTCCGGGGTAGCCAAGTACATGTAGAAGGCAGGGCAAGACTATAAACTCTTGACATTACAAATCATGTTGTGTTAACATTTGAAGCAGAGTGTGTTTAATTAAAGGTTATAAGTGCCAGTTATCATGGTTATGAGAGTGTTCTGATTTCACATGAGATTGTTCTGACTTCATTTATTCCTTTATTACATGTCTGTGTTCTGATTTGTTTTCTATGTCCGTTTTTGTTTGGCTGAAATATCACTTACCTTTATTGTGATCCATGGACAATATTATAAAACGGTGTTTGTGTTTAAAAGTCCATAAAATGTAACTAGAAAAGTAACCAAAAGACAAAACTGGTGTTTTTTTTTGTGATCACAAGGTTGTGCATGGTTTTTCATTGTTTTCTTGAAGAGTGTACATACAGGTACAATGTGATATCCACTGAGCTGAAACTTCAGCAGGTTAGGTTTTGAACATTCTTCTTTGGATTTGGAGTGGTATTTTGGTTATTGGAAACAAACAAAATGCATGAAAAGCAAATAAAAATGCATGAAAAGTAAATAAAAATGAATGAAAAGCAAGTTGATTCTTTATGCCTTGATGCACTCAGTTACAAATAGAAAGTTTACCTGTACTTATCCAGTGTTGTAGTCGAGTACTTTTTTCCGAGTACTGAGTACTGCTGAGTACTTAGGTTCCCGAGTACGAGTACGAGTACAAGTACTTGTACCTCGAGTACAAGAACGGGTCTCCGAGTACGAGTACTAGTACTTCCGAGTACGAGTACTCGTACTTCCAAGTACGAGTACGAGTACTTGTACTTCCGACTACGAGTACTAGTACTTCCGACTACGAGTACTAGTACTTCCGAGTACGAGTACGAGTACTTCCAAGTACGAGTACGAGTACTTGTACTTCCGACTACGAGTACGAGTACTTGCATTTCCGAACACGGCCATAAAGATAATGGTTCATTGTGCATAATTGGCCCAGCCCAGTCAGACCGATATACAGACCCACTCACGGCTAGAGTAAATGTGTTTGTCCGGACTTGCACAGAGAAAAATCAGGAAATCTCGGTTTCTCCACAAGCCAATCAACCATTTCAAACTGAAAGTATCGATAAAATAAGGCCATGGTACATGTAAGTGAAGCTATAAAATTTTTCCCCTGAGTACTGCTATTCGAGTATATGTTCTTTAATGATCGAGTACAATTTCGACATGTCGAGTACGAGTACTTTGCTGCCCGAGTACGAGTACCGTCGTTTCGAGTATGAGTACTTTGACATTCGAGTACGAGTACTCCAAAAACGTACTCGAGTAGTACTCAAGTACGAGTACCGAGTACGAGTACTACCTACAACACGTACCGGTACTTATCCCTACATTATAGTATGATACTTGTAACATACACCTGTGCAATATGCAGTAGCAAGTAAACAAACAATGTATCCATTAGGCTGTATAATTGACCTTCCGATCCACGCCTCTGTAATGGCTGGAATGACGCCATCTTGCATTGATGGGATGAAGCTTTTATGTAATGCACTAAAAGGCCAACCAATTAATTAAAAATGGGCTCTATAGTGTTTAGTGCCTGTTTACTGCAGAGAAGTTAATGGAGATCCAATCCAGAGTGTAACAAGGTAACAATGCTTACTGTATATCATGTACACGCTGACAGTGATAGCGCTGATGCAGAGGTTTTCCAAACCCTGTCTCCGTCCCAAGCATCGGCTTTATTAAGAAGATTGTGGCCCCTGAATTGGATGCAGGGTGACCGTAAGGTCATTGCCAAATTCTGCTAAATGCACTTTACATTGTGTTCTGCTTTAGAAAAAAAGAAATTCTAAAACAGAACTTACATGTAACAGGCGCTTCCATTTGGTTTGACTATTAAAAGTCTTCTAAACGACTCTGAAACAAGTTAGATCAGAAGTAACAAGAGATGAACAATGACAAAGGAATGCCTTTGTCAGAGTTCATTTGAATAGCTTGTGAGTTGACTAGGGACTGGAGGACTTGTGATGGACTTGTGATTTAAACTCCACTACAACTCGGCAGCAAGAGTGCATTGCACTTCTGACGTCATTTCTCACCAATTGCTGATGCCTGCTTAATTGTGCAGATTAACTGTAAGAACTGCATCCCACAGGCACGATATACAATTCTCAGAACTCTTTGTTTGTTAAATTTGTACGATTGTTGTTGTTGTTGTTTTGGCCGAATGCCTAAGCCAGCTTTTGTGTGGCGCATACCGGTACACATCCGATAGACTCCCGTGCACTTTTTTTGCTAATTGTTCGGTTCAAGTACGACGCAGTATTTGTTTCTCTTTTGATTTGCTCGTACCGATGCTGAGGCGTGACTTGTCGGTGCTAGGCCCTAATTAGCAGGACACACAACACAGGTGTGGTGTGATTGGATGAGTGCATGTAGCCGCAATGAAGATCAAGGGCAAACCGTACAGATCGCAGATGTGGGAGCGATAGCGGCAGCAAAAGTGCAATGGGATGAACGAAAGCGTGGTCAATTATATACAGATGTCATTCCTGTTTTTGTTCCTTGACCTAGTTGATACCGCAAAGCACTGCACTATATATCTTGTGAGGCTCACAATTCAAACAGGGGGCATACATGTACCACATAATCACAAAATAGTAGGCCGGGGGGGGGGGGGATGCATTCACTGTAACACGCTCACAAATATCCAGGTACTTTGTACATGTAGGTACCGGTAGATAGGAAATAAATTCTATTTTGATATCATATCATATATGTAGGTCATTTCAATATTGCAATGCATTAGAGCTAAAGTCCATCATTTGCAGCTATCCCAAAGTAACTGATGTAATTATTGTTGAAAAACATACTTAGTTGAAAGATAGTAAGGGAACTAAACTCCCTGTGAAATTATTCTTTCTGGAAAGCTGTCAACTTGAAGAAATCAACGAAAGAAGGCCTTTCCAACGGTGTGTCTTAAGACTCACCGTTGGAAATTTCCATTAGTGGTTCGTTTTTTTATTCGGCGAAGCGCGCGCAAGCATTGACAACGCACACGCGCGCGCAGTTGCTATAATTCGTCGGATCGGTGCGTGACATCGCGTAGCTGCATTCGGCTCAGTGATAACGTGTCTCGGACGCTGAATTCAGGCCCAATTCAAAACATGATTCAGCAACTTTTGATTTGAAATCGAGATCCTAGAATGCTGTTTTTCTCGGAATATACAGCTGAAGCTGAGCTGAAACTTCATCAGGTCAGTTATTCAGCACCCTTCTTTAGATTTTGAGCACTTTTGTTGCTTCAAACGAACAAAATGCACAAATTACAAATGATGGACTATACAATGTACCTTTAAGTGCCATATTGCAAATACAATGTATTCCAGATTAGGTCCTTCAATTATTGGATTGTAATTGCAGCTCACGAGTCGTCACGACAAGTTTCAACAAGCACGGCATAACAGCCTGTATGTATACACAGAACCATATTTCAGCACAGTGTGGTAACACCATTCACCGGTACTCTATTACCTATTCAGAGCAACAAATCAGTCTATATTACCTTATTGCCTTTTTTATAGAGGTTCTCTTACAAAACACAACACATATGGGGAGAGTTTGTAATTGCCTTTGGACAGCCAAGGCCGACGCAGCGTGCAGGCCTGCCAGTTTAATGGTACTACAGGTAGTGGGGGGAAAAAAACAAGGCCAGTTTAATTAAAAAATGGGACAAGAGTATTATGAATGCAAAAAAAACAACACTGATACACAGATGTACCGGTATCATACAAATTATTATCCAGGTGGAATTCCTTGGCAACATGCCAGGACAGGAAAGGAACGGACGCCAAAAAATGGGTCACTGAAAGGAAACAAACTGGTAAGAAACAAGCAGACCGCAGTTGTTTTCACATCAACGATTTCTCAGGTCTCTCTCAAATGACGTTACTTCCTGCAGATTGCCACGTGCATCAGCAATTTGGGCTTCAAATGTTTGTGAAGCGCATCGGCTGCGCCGTATTTCAAAGAAGTTTCAAGCAACACGCGTGCATGTTGAGAACATTTTGCACACTGCGCGCACAAGCTCCTGATGGCATTGTTGAAAACGCAGTTGTAAAATTTCACATCACGTTGAAAACGCAGTTGTCATTGTTTACATCACGTTGAACACGCAGTTGTAATTTTTTACATCACGTTGAACACGCAGTTGTAATGTTACTACTAAGATGGCGTCCTATTAGAGTGATGTACAATGTATTCCCAGCCAGCAAAGGTATCACTGTTCCAGAAACATAAAGGAATAACATGTGCATATATTTGAATACAGACTAGCACTCCTACAGTACTATAGGGCAGTCCCAACCGAATACCGGAATATTTGATCTTCAACCAAATATTTGAATAGCTTTTTGCTGGTTTCAATATTCAACAACAACGAAATGCGCACATAAACACAGGACTGTGATTTTATTACATTGTAAAAGTTGCTTCGCTTTTTGTCAGGTGCCACTTTTTTTGTCAACGGTAAATTTTTTGGTCGACGGCAGTTCACTGTTCACATCCTAAAGTTAAAGGGAATATACAACATTTGCAAACATCGAAAAATAAAACTACCAAGTTTTTGCGAAATACCTTAATAGGATGTTGGTAAATGACAGTCTAAAGCATCCTGTAAAATTATGGCACCTGGTATACTATCATTTTCAAGAAAAGTGGTATTTTTGTATCAATTTCCAACGCTGATCGGCCGATCAGCGTTGGAAACAACTGGTTTTTTTTCCAAATACTGGACCCAATTGACCATTGCACTTGTTTGCAATCGATTACAAACCTATGAACGGGTACGAGCCAGCTAGACTGGTTCCCTGACCTTACAATTCCCCAATGTATGTAAACTGCTCTGTTTCTTCTTATATGGAGTCAGGGAACCAGACTACAGGAAAATGATCGTTTTTCTTGGTTTTTATAGCATTTTCGAACCCAAAACCTCCAAAAAGTCAGTGTAACTATATTTGCTTTATATTTCCAACCCCCCAATTCCATCCATTTCTGAAAATTACAGCAAAAGCAAATGATGTATATTCCCTTTAAAGCCATCTACCGGTACAGTTATAAAATTTACTTACTTCAAAACAATAATGTGCCCCATATCGATTGCCGCAGGCAAATTTTAACTGGCGCTCTGCTCTCTTCGTGAAACTGTTTACCAGCGCAGCACGCAGTAGCAGCTGGCAGTTTCGAATATCCGAATATTCGGTCAAACGCAGTTTCGAGTAATCGAATACAAAATTATTCAAAATGGACAGCCCTATAACTCCTACATGTACCGGTACATAGGGATTCGAACCCGGCCCCACTGAAATGCATCATACACTGAACCATGTTTGGGCACACACAAAAATGATAAAAAAAATTATTCCAAAGGTTTGGAGAAAAAATAGTCACATATGAATGGGTAAACAAATTTACATGCATGTATTTTGTACGCATACTGTTGAAATTATAAATATCAGAACACCGACCACAAATGGGGAATCGAACCTGGGACGCCCCTGTGTACACGTTTACATGTACTCCACATGCCTGAGAGCTTCTCCGTATACATTTGTACTTGACAAGTTTGCAGATATGGATAACAACCACTCCAAAAATCGAATGCTTGAAGGAAACAATTTTCTTTGTGAAATGAACTGGAAATGGAAGACACTCTAACGCCACGTGTCTGGATCAATGCGGTACTCCTCCGCAAAGATGTTTTTCATGGAATTATCAGGGTCACTGACACTGCGTTTCCTGTACGACGCAAGCTTCGCTCCGTAACTGCCGAAAGAATCAATTTCTTTTTATTTCTTTGAGTGTGCGTGTCAAGACGTCAGTTTTTAAGGACTCTTTCAAGTGGTATTGTCTGCTCACACAATCAGCACGCTACTGGGAGGTTACAAAAAAAGAGAGGAAATTTCAAGCTTAAGAAAGACTTTTTACAGTGTTTTTCAAGTTTTTTAATGGCATAGGCCCTAAGTGTGAAGTGACAAATGAGGAAATCAGCTGATCTGAGAAGAAGTTGCACACCTGTACAGTCTGTTCATACATGCTGGCCTTTATCGTGCATCATACAGGTTAATGAATACTGCTTGTTTGAAGACAAGCTGTCTTTCAAGCTCATGTGTCATCTTCAGCTTTTCGCAGTAGACACCTCCCCCCCCCCCCCCCTTCAAAAAAAAATCCTCACCCAGTTGTTCAGCCGCGGTCCTTGGTTCCTACTCACAACGGGATCAGAGACTAGCGAAATTGGGTAATGAAGTTACGTGCTCGTCCGAGCGCAATCTTGTCTCGTTCCTCTTTTAGAATTTTTTTTTCTATCTTACCTTCGCTTTTTGCATCGTCTCCCAGATGCAGTCGGGGAGACACACGGTGTGTAATGAATTATCAAGGTCAAGATTAGACATCAATATTGTCTCTGTCTAGGTCTGCGTGTGTGGGAGGGCCGGCGAGGTGAAGTGTTACCGATCGGCCGCGCGATGTCTCATCAGGAACCTGGGGGAGATTTGCTGAGACAATAAACAGGGATGCCACTATCGATTGTAGCTCCCCAATCTAATTGATATTTGAGATTTAGCAATCATGTCTGCCCGGTGGTAAAAAATTACATGAATATGTACAATGTACAATGTGCAGCAATATTTGTCAGACAATCTTCTTGACACTTTCTTTGTGATCGCGGCCCTGTCAGTGAATGATAATCGCTGGGATGTTCTTCTGATGATGATGGGATAAAAATATGGGATATGAAAAAAGGGGGAGTCAGGTTGGCGCAGTGGTTACTTTCCTCGCCTTTCATCGCTATGGCCCGGGTTCAATTCCTACCCAGACAACATGTGGATTGGGCTTTCAGTCCCTACCTGATTCCTTGGGTTTCCCCAGAAAATTTGTCAGGGTTTTTCCTCCCACCTCTAAAACTGTAATTTTTTCTCATAATTGTCTCCTCTCTACAAGTTTCTTCAGGCTTGCAAGCTACAAAAATGTACATGTACCGGTACATGAACAGTGTGTAGGGTGTTTCTAAGGAATCCTTTGTTTCATTACCATAAATAAATATTAAAAAATGAAAACAAATTATTCGATTACTTCCCGATCAGAACCTTGCATGTTTGGGGAGTCAGGTTGGCGTAGCGGTACTTTCCTCGCCTTCCACCGCTGTGACCCAGGTTCGAATCCCGCCTGGGCCAATATGTGGATTGGGTTTTCAGTCCCTACCTGATTCCTTGGGTTTCCCCAGAAAATTTGTCAGGGTTTTTCCTCCCACCTCTAAAACTGCAATTTCTTCTCATTGTCTGCTCTCTACAGGTTTCTTCAGGCTTGCAAGCTACATGTATGCATGAACAGTGCGTAGGGTGTTTCTAAGGAATCCTTTGTTTCATTACCAGAAATAAATATTTAAAAATGAAAACAAATTATTTGATTACTTCCCAATCAGAACCTTGCATGTTCTTACACAAATTCTTCCCAACACTTAAACATCCCCATTGGCAAAACAAACCCCGCCCCTAAATCATTACACCCTCACAGCATCAATCCTATTTCGCATTGGTTAAAGTTGCCTCAATATTCCCCAGGAATTCCTCCATCACTAGACATGCCACCGTGTTTCCCAACAAGAACAGCTAATTCCTCCGTATCCCCTTACACCAAAACGACCAATAAATTTCTCTTTTTCATGAAGCTAGCCGATAACAACGCCCCCCCCCCCCCTTCAATCTAATTCCTTGATGCTAATAAAGGCCCAGGTGCCACGTACTCTGTAATATTTATGACATTTACGGTTGACTGCCATCAAATGAGAAGAGGGATGAGAGACGATAACGTGGCTGACGTATGGTTGCCCAACGAAGGTGTGAATGAAAATCCCCAAGAAGGGCGGAGCCAGGGGAGGTAAAAAAAGGGGTGTAAAAAGTAAGAGGCTTTTTTCTTCCAATCGTGAATGATGTCACACAGAAATACTGTATGGGCAGCAACCATGAGGAACCAGCAAATCAGGGTGTCTGTGTCCCCAAGCAAGATATTTTACTCCAATTTGCTCCCTCACCATGTTCACACTTAAAGACGAAACTGGACAGATTTCATGGTTTTCGGGAATAACTACAGCTCCAACCTAGCCTAACAAATCAACTCAAGGTGTCTGTGTCCCCAAGCAAGATATTTTACTCCAATTTGCTCCTTCACCATGTTCACACTTAAAGACAAAAATGGACAGATTTCATGGTTTTCGGGGATAACTACGGCTCCAACCTAACCTAACAAATCAACTCAAGGCGTCTGTGTCCCCAAGCAAGATATTTTACTCGAATTTTCTCCTTCACCATGTTCACACTTAAAAGAAAAATGGACAGATTTCATGGTTTTCGGGAATAACTACAGCCCCAACCTAACCTACCGTAACAAATGGCTCTGGGGCCGTCGACGAAGCCACAGCGGGAAGCAAAGCCGAGATTTGAGAAATTATTTTCAGGCTCATGCAATGTAGAATCTCAATATGATAGTGTCCATGTACATGTACATGTACATTGTACAATGTACATCACATGCATGTACATGTACATATACATGTATGTATGAGGTACATGTTAGACTGTACCATGTAATAAACTGTACATGCACACATAATACCGGGTGCATGTACGTGTACATGTACATGTACAGGTACATGTAAGCATTCCTCTAAAAACAACACTCCCCTACCCCCCCCCCCCCAAAAAAAACGTCCACAACACATAAATCATGCATAAATGCCAAGGAAGAATTCCAGCTGTAAATCCATCTCCATTACAAATAAGACCTATCCTCGTCTAGTTGGATCATGGTTGGATCAGGAGCAACAGCAAAAAAATAACGTCCATCCGGGATTATCCTAATCTTGGCGCAATCTGGGCCCAAACGACTTGCCAGCTGGCAGGCTTTCTGTTGCAGAATTTCTTTTCACTGACAGCGATCGCCATTTATTTTTAACATCTAAAAAGATAGATTGTGAGTGATAAACAACCCAGTAAGTTGGGACATTCCAATCAAGTTGATACACCAGACTGCGTGGTCAAATGTTCCATTTGTATTCCTTTCCAGTACAATTTAAAGCAAACCAGTAAACTAAACTGTTCACTTTCCTAAACCTAACTTATTGACTTAAATTTTTGGTATTAGGTTTGTGTTAATTGTGGCCTTTGGAATTTTTAACAACCTACATATGTATGTATGTAATAAAGAGATTATTTTTAATGAGAAGTGGGGAAACTCAGCGTTTCGGACAATCTCTTGCCAACAGGCAGAGCATACATTTGTAAGTTATGTAATCTTAACATAATATAAACTTTATATTTTAAGTTAATTTAATTTCAAGGTTTTCATCATCTTATAAAGTTATATGCTCGTTGTTGTTTTTACTGTTTCATTTTATTGTTTTTACACCAGGAAAAGAACTTCATGTGTGTTCTTTAATTTACATGAATCTATGAATCTATAAATCAATCCAATCTAAACTGTCCGAAACATTGAGTTTCCTCGGCTCTTTTTAGGATCTCACAAACTCACAACAGAGATGCGTTGCTTGGTGCTACAGTAAACCTTTGTATCACTGCTACCTTCGCCATGCAAACCTTCAAAACTTATCTACACTGTACATCATTTTTGCATTCTGTTGTGTACTGTACCCTTTAAAAATTACAAGATGTAAAAATAAATACATAAATAAATAAACAGTAAATACAAATTCAGGCACAAAGGATTTACGTCACGCAATCATCATCAACTTCAGAATCTCACAAACTCACAAAAGAGATTTGTCATATGGTGCTGCCGTATTGCTACGTGTGTACCTTCGCCATGCAAACCTTCAAAACTTATCTACACTGTACATCATTTTTGCATTCTGTTGTGTACAGTACCCTTAAAAAATTGTAAGATGTAAAAATAAATACATTAATAAATAAACGGTAAATATAAATTCAGGCACAAAGGATTTACGTCACGCAATCATCATCAATTTCAGAGCCTCACAAACTCACAAAAGAGGTTTGTCACATGGTGCTGCCGTATTGCTACCTTTGCCGTGCAAACCTTCAAAACTTATCTACACTGTACATCATTTTTGCATTCTGTTGTGTACAGTACCCTTAAAAAATTGTAAGATGTAAAAATAAATACATTAATAAATAAACGGAAATATAAATTCAGGCACAAAGGATTTACGTCACGCAATCATCGTCCATTAAGCCCCGCCAGACGGGCCCCGGTAATCGCCGGCGCTTATTATGAGAAAACGTGATTAATGTCGTACCGAGTGTTTGCGCAAAAAAACTAACAAAGTAAGCCCCAAAAGCGGGAGCCAGCACAGCAGTCACTGCGGCGTGTGTTATTAAACAATTTTTCTAGAATGGAAATAATTCCGCCTACCGGTACCGTACAGAAAAAAAAAAATATCAATTTGAATGATGGAAAACTGCCGCGGGAACTGTACCGAGAATAGGCTGCCTTATCGGCGAATATCATCGCTGAACTTGAAACACTTGCGGCGCTACCAGGGGTAACGGTTTGTGACCTTCTAGTAACTGTTCAATCGTCCTAACGCTTCATTCATCTCTACGGAGATTCTTATCCCATATAAATCCAACTATTTGGTGAAGATAAATTGAGTACGGTACAAAATTGCAGGTCAAATCAAATCATCAAATCATGGGGAGTCAGGTTGGCGTAGCGGTACTTTCCTCGCCTTCCACCGCTGTGACCCGGGTTTGAATCCCGCCCGGGCCAACATGGATTGGGTTTTCAGTCCCTACCTGATTCCGTGAGTTTTCCTCAGAATATTCTTCTGACTTTTCCTCCCACCTCTAAAACTGTAATTTCTTCTCATTGTCTTCTCTCTACAGGTTTCTTCAGGCTTTCGAGCTACAGTGCTTATAGGGTACTTTTGGGGAATCCTTGGTTTCATAACCAGAAAGAAATAAAATAAAATTGTGTACCGGTATTTTAATTGTAAGGGACATTAAATTATAAAGGAGGTATACACGTATGTATGTACTGGTGAAACTCACCTTACATGTACGTCACTCACATTACTTCCTCTTCATGGTTTCTTAAACACGGCATAAAATCTGAGTTTGATGAACTGCAACCAAATGAAACTCTTTCTCGTAAAATATGGACCTTTCTCTCTGCCTTAAACACAAAAACTCACATTAACACTCACATTTTGTATTTTGAAGTACATTGTAAGGTGCCAAAATTACTAATTAAAATCCTCAATTTTTAACAAAACAATCACATTTTTTGACCAAAAATCATGTACTGATATTCTTTCCAATCTCATTAGCACACCACTCAAATGAAAGATCTTGTTACCCCCTTTAATTTGACACCACATTTGTAAGTGTGATGTACAATATAGTATGGAGGATTTCATTTATTTTCCATTTTTCAGCCTTGTCCACTTTTCCCCGAATTGCCCACGTCAAAACCGCCTACTTTATTATCAGAACTGAGAACAGGCTTTTACAGCAAATGTCATGTACATGTAGTTTTACATACATGTGCAACTATTTAGGGCCTACTGTTATTCAAAAAAGAATTTAAAAGGGTGTTGAACATGTTGAAGGTGTTGAATTTCATTGAGTTGGTAATCAGAGCAATCTTGCTTACAAAACTATGCCGTTTTACTGACAGGTAGTCCTGCTCTCCTTAGCTTAATATCTACCGATAATTCTTTCAAAAAAATCCCTCCTCTTCCAATTTGGAAATGCAAATCACAATTGACAACTTAATTTCTCTTGATTGATGCTTATCGAAGACAATTAAGTTTCCAATAAATTAAAGTATTTGATGAAAGACAGCCATCCAGACAACCCATGTTGTCCATCTAAGCCCGAACAAATCTCTAAATGGGGTCTAAAGTCAGAGATAAATGGCAGATTTCGGCCCACACACACCCCAACCTTTTGCAATACCAAGTGATGAATACATTTGCCCTCCAACGCACCGTCTGTCCATGGACTCTGTCAGTTAATCCCTCAATACATGCAGTATGGTGGGTGTTATGGACAGACCGCTCTTGAAGGCCGGGCAATATTCTGTGCCAACATGAGGGCTTTTTTTTTTTTTTTTCAAAAACTAATTGTTAGAAATCCTGGAGGATTAAGTCACATTTTCACAGCCTTGGTCGTCCGTATTTTTTTCCCCAGAGTGTCGAACCTGGTCACAGAATATCTGACATTTTAAAAAACGGCCTCTGTTATGTTGTGTAAGTTTTGATGTTAAAATTTACACAAATAAAACACTTGAAATCGAGTGCAATGTAAAGCACCCCTTGTTTTTTTGGTGGAGTGCAATGCTCTATAAATGCCACCTACCACCAATCCATCAGCTATTAAGCTCCGAGATTTTTCTGAGTGCCCGTGGGAACGAGCAGTTGCGTGGGATTCGCACCCACGACCTTCTGTTCACTTTACTGAAAGATCATGTTTCAATGAGGAAAAGCTTTTAAAAACATGTACATGTAGGCACTTGAAGTGCAGTACCAAAAACTTCTGTGACACCGTCTTTTGGAAATAATCCTGCGTCTAATAAGATTTAATTTTAAATAACAGAGCTGGGGGGAGGGGTGTGATGTTTTTTTAATGTCAGCTCCGTGCACAAGTACACGTACCGGTACCCCTCAACGGCTGAGAGTTGGGGGGTCTAGGGAGACCTGCACCCGATTTCACGAAGCGCTGCGACGCGACGCAACTCAAGTTACGACGTGTAACACGTCGCAACTCCCGAGGCGTCGTATCATCCATTTCACGAAAGTTGCGATGTGTTGAACGCGTCGTACATGTAAGTTCCTTGACAACGGCTTAAAACACGTAGCAAGTTACGACGAACATAGTGGTCATCGCAAAATACCAAGAGTCCCTTTCCAAGCCAGTTTGATGCCATAAACATTACAAAAACGAGATTATAATACCAAGGCAATGTGTGTTAGGTTGTAAATAGAAAATTCATTGAATAATTATGAATTACACTGGAATATTGCAGTTGAAATTTCAAAGTAGCTATACAGTCCACTGAGAACTTGTTTTCCTTCAAAATTGCATCGCACGGCCACCATTTTGTTTTACGTATTAACAAATTTCTAGCTGAGATCCGACGACTCTTTGTTGAATATCAGACAACTATTTACTGTACGCTGACAATATACATAAAACAGTCACCGAGTTGTGCTATAAATACACCTACATGTACGATGCGTCGCACTTACGACGTGTTTCGTAGAGATACGACGCGTCGCATCGCTGCGATGCATCGTAAGTTACGAAGAGTTTGATGAAATCGGGTGCAGAGAGGAAAACATTAGAACCCACTGCCTACAATGTATAACGCCTGATGCATGCTCACGCAAAGACGCTATGGCTTTGCTCAGTGGGGGGAATGCATCGCGTACTGGTTGGCATGCCTATAATGTACATGTACGTACATTGTACTTCATGTTCATTGACTAATTCTATTCTGAATGTTCACCAACCCAAGGTGTCTTGGTGTGTGCATCAGGCACCTTCAGCAATGCATTCAAGAGATCTTCTGAGTGGTCTTCACAACTCTCCCTTTTTAACCAGGGGCCAATTTCATAGAGCTGCTTAAGCACAAAATTTGCTTTAGCACAAAGACGTCTTGCTTAATAAAATCATGTTACCGGCCAAAACTCCATGCGATTGTTATGCTAAGTAAACAACAGCTAAATACCAGTCGCAAGCAATGTACATCACATGGAGTTTTGGCCGGTAACCTAATTTTACTAAGCAATGTTTTTTCGTGCTTAAGCAAATTTTCTGCTTAAGCAGCTCTATGAAATTGGGCCCAGAGTCCATCATCCAAATCTTTGACAATAACAACTATACGCGCACAGGCTGACAATAGCTGTAACTTTGGAGAACCGTTTCAAATACAATTGAAGGATCTTGCTGGCAACAGAGCCCATTTCAGACTAAGCCCAAAGCACTAGTAAGGAGGATGAACACGTAATAAATGCGATCATTGGAGCATCCAAGTAATGGAGAAAAGAAAAAAAAAAGCTGCTCCAGTAATGGCCAACTCGGAGTTGTCTTCCCCCTCGCCCACTGTTGACTTTGAATTCATCAGCGGCTATCAATCTTGCGCAACGTTAACGCTCGCACGGCCCTCGAGATCAAATCACTGGGACATCCAGCCTCCATCAATCCAAAGGAGGTGTGAAGATGGAGCAGTCGGTCTAGGGTCAGGAGAGCTGGGCCAGCGACAGACAGACTCTGATGGGGTGGAGGGGATAGGCTAAGTCCCCCCTCCCCTACCCCACGGGGGAAGAAGGTCAGGCTTTCAGCCTAGAGGTGTGAGGGGTGACTAGGGAGAAAAGTTGCTGGGGGAGGGGGTAATGTAAATGCAGGGAGTTGATCAGTAATGTGTGGGTCTCAATTGGGAAATAACAGAGGCAATTCTGCCTTTTACTCTCACTCCCTTTGAAGTTTTTTTACGGATCTTCCCGACTCTATTAAAATCCACAGTGCAGGAATCTTATGGTAGGTCACTGGAGTATCATGGCCTAGCGGTTAAGAGCACCGGACTCATGCTCTGGTGTTTCAGAGGAAAACAGTGATGTGGGTTCGAGCCTGGGTCTGGACACTAGTGCCCTTAAGCAAGGCACTTAACCATTATTGCTTCGTCCTTCGGATGGGATGTAAAGCCGGAGGTCCCGTGTGTTGTGTAATGCAATGCACGTAAAAGAACCCAGTAACACTTATCGCTAAGGGAAGGGGTTTCTGGCCTGGCCTTAGTCGGTGTGGAAGTCCTACAGGAGCAGAACCAACCAAGTACCAAGTATACCACTGTACTCTGACGTTCACAGGGTTCCTAGAACCTGATGACAACAGAATTACCCGAGTTTTCCCTGTGAAATCCCATGATAAATAGTTTCACTTTGGCCAGGTTGCTGGGAAGTCAAGTGGTGCTGTAGCACAGCCAATGGTTATTGTCTGGAGATGTGTGTAATATTCACACTGCATTTACAATATAAAAAGCGACCATGGCCAGGCAGTCAATGGGCACAACTTGAACAGAACCATGGACACATGGCACAAGACACACATACGCCAAACTGACGAAAACATTTCTTTTCTGGGCAACTGTCTAATCCCCTGAACTTTCCTTGATTTTTTGGTGTTTTTCCTAAATTCCCTAATTTTCCCTGACTGGAAAAAATGGAAACTTATTTTCAAGGTTTTTGGTGTCTTTTTTTCTGAAAATGTGAGAAATAATGTTGTCTCGTTCAATATTAAAGTTTTATTTGTCGGCCCATGTTAGTATCATAAATACTTGAACATCCTGTTTATGTGCAATACATGTAAATTATCCATAACCGCTACAAAATGGATCGGTCCGCACACACAACAAATTATCCAATTAGGCGATAAATTTGTGATGTGTTCCCAGGCTATGGATGATGGACATTGTTATTATGAGCGCGTGCATTGTTGACATAATTGCATGCGCGCACGCACAATAGTCACTCGCGACTCATTCACCACGCGGTGCAATCTTCGCACCATCCGTCATGTCTCGAGGCTAACTGTGTACACAAGACTCCAACAACCACCCCCCCCCCCCCCTCCTCCCCCTTCACATCAATCGGACACAACGACAAAGGGAGTTTTTTTTTTTAGGAAGATATTCCGAGAACGTCCCTGATGAAAAATAAATCCGGCTACGAAATCATTTGACGGGTTGATCCGCCGAGATGATGCCATCATGTCAGGGGCGTTATCAATGCGAAAGATTATTAAAGGGGCACCGACAATTAACAATTAGAGGGACAATATTAACAGCTTTTTCATAGTGAAGTCAGCAGTAAGACTAAGTTTGTGGTTGAACCATGCGACAAGAAATCTTTGTTGTGAGATTTGTGTGGTTCTGATGGCAACTCAACTTTGGAGACCGGCTCTGCCCGTTGTCGGGGGACAGATCATACTCTCCGAAACGTTGAGTTGAGAAACGTTGAGAACTCCCCGGTTTTTTTCAGAACTACACAAACTCACAAGAGATTTTTGTCACATGGTGTAACTCTTACTCATACTCAAGCTTAACCCTCCTGCTATTTAAACAATCACAGACAGTCACAATGCACTTCCACTTCCCCTGCTATACTTTTAACAAAGGCTAGTCACCAACAGTCAGATCATACATGTATGCCAAGCAAGCACTGTGACTAATCAAATTCAGTCAACAGACAAAGCAGGCAAGTTGTGATCACAGCTATTTTATCACTCACCCAGAGCCAAAGCATAGCTGTATCAAGTTACTTCAACTGTCCCAGCCAGTCAATCCTGGTTTATGTAGGCTGCAGGGAATTCTTAACTGTTGGAAACAGTCACTTGGTTGATTTCCCTGAAAGGATTACTTGGCACAGAATGTATGTTTGCATAGGAGGGTCTTTTTGATAAAATGGGCAACAACCTCCAATTACTTGGAACGAAGAGTTGAGTGCTACAACACAGTAAGAAGTACCATTGTACACAATGTACATGAGCAAATCTGCATGGAGTGTTTGGTATTTGGTATTTGAATGGTGGTATTTGAGTCATTCCTTAAATTTAGTGTCTAAAGTTTTGTTTGTGCCCGCTACTTCTGAAATTTGTAATTGTATCATTCAAGTGTCATCAAAAATGACTTCAAACTAATGTTTATTTGTTAGGTATATGGTCGTTTGCTTCACATACGGTAATCACTCTTGCACTGCTCAAAATGATCTTCTTACGTTTCTTATTTTAAGAAATTAATTCTTGTTTGAAGAACTATTTTCTTGTCTAGGGAGTGAGACAAGAACATTTGTCCTGAAATGAGATTTGTATCTAATTTCAAGAATACCATTTTTAGCTTGCGGAGGAAGAATACAGTATGGAGTACATCCAGAATTACCATGATTACATCAGATGTATGGACAGGGGAAAAAATGGACCCAAACTTTATCAAATGAACCATTTCCACAACTGTGGTATTCACAGGTACTGCAAAATGGGGGAAGGGGCAGGGAAAGTTCCAGATTGTTCACTTGTTATTTGTGACAGGCTCCACAAAAAGGGTACATGTATTACCTATGTCACAAAAAGTTATAAACATGGTTGGAAAGCCCACAATGTAAGCTTTCATTTGGTATATAATAGAGCTCCATAGCCCCTCCCGTTCTGGAGATATGACGTATTTCATATTAATTACTTCCTTGGAGTTCAAATTACACAACTGAGAAAACAGTTGGTATTAAAGATATCATTCATGACAAAATATGAAAATCACATTTTGACAAAATATTCACCCTCTCAATGTTGAGCGGGCCATTACACAATAATGCTCAGCGCGACTTAATACCGGTACCCTTTTTTGTGGAGCTGGTCACATTTTATTGCATGAATGAAAAATAAAAAGGACGCCTCAATTCTGGCACATTTGGTGGAGATGAAAGACAGATGCATAAGGAGGGTGGTGGTATATTAACCAGCTTTCTCAAAAATGTGCAATTTTATGGCAAAGGCAGGCCAGTGTACACAGAAACTCAATCAAAAAGTAGCAAGTAACACTCGACGCTAAACATACAGCAACACAAAAATGTGATATTACGGTAGGTTCTAACACATACACGCACACACATGTATGTACACAAATTACACAGCATACAGTGTCCATGTACAAAATGTACACTCTATTCATGAAAACTATGGTTACGTTAAGTTACAGTAAACCATTATGATTCTGTGGATCATCAAGGTGGCATAAATCATCACTGAATCCACACTCCAGCTCCCTGGGGAGTAAACAGTAATAACACGGAAGGGGGGGGGGGGGACTGCTAATCGCACGTTATTGCAAGAAATCTGCGTTCATAATAAAATCCCATTTGGCTTGTGCAGCTGGGATCAGAATAGCCTTTAGTCAAGTCCCACGCGCTCACCCGGACACGTGGTGCACCCCGGATGCTGGCACGTAAAAAGACTAGCGCGAGTGGCGAAGCCGCATGGGTCTTTACCATCTCGTTGAGAGCGCTTATGTTTTTCTTTACGTGTATGTCTACCGATTTGGTAGACAAATTACCTCCAAAATGGCTTGTTCGTGTTGATTGGTTCATATATATCCGCATACATGCATGATTCATATTACTTGAAAAAAATGAATAATGATTAGCTCCACGAGATGGTAAAGGCGGTAAAATCTGGGGCGCCTCGCATCCGGGTAGACACGCGCGCCTTGACTAAAGGCTAGGATCAGAACAGTGCAGGACATGCAGGCGAGAAACAATTCCAGCCGGCTGGAATCAGATGTGAAGTAGAGTTTGTGGCCGATTGCAAATTTGTTTTATTTTATATGGTTTTTTTTTCCTCTTCTAAACTGCACGTACACCCACACATATGTGGTATGTTTCCACTAACCCTAACATGCCTAACCTTCCCAGTAAGCCACTTGCGAGTGACCTATGCCCTTTGGGATTCTAATTTGAAAAACGTCTGGTACACTGACTTGCTCAGAATGCTTGGCACATTGTAACTGTGAATTCTCCTGACCAAAGACACTGTTGCTAATCACATGATTCGGGGCAAGCTCTTGCATATTACGTAAGAGACGCTCAGCACCAATACATTGTTCACAATGGGTGAGAATGGAACAAAGACACCAGACCATTCCGGAGCTGGGGGTTGCTAGCATAAGGCTTGCCCCGAATCACGTGATATAGTAACAGTCTCTTTGGTCGGGAGAATGCAAAGTTAAAACGTGCAAAGCGTTGGGTTAAGTCAGCGTTCCAGATTTTCTTCAAATTTAACTCGCAAATGGCTTATTCCATCAAAATCCATCTCCCCATTTTTTGGGGGGGGGGGGGGATTTTGACAGATAAGCCATGTGTACCAAGTCCATCTCAACGGATCTGGTCCTGAAGCATTATGTGAAGCAGAGTGAGTGATGGATTGTGATGGATTTTGATGGATTTTGATGGACATAGTCTTCTACTTGATGAAACTAAGTAGAGAGTTACAAATGTATGGGGTTAAGAGCCAACTGGTTTTACATTTCACCGAGTTTTCATCACTTTTGGACGCTGGGCTTCATTACCCAATATCTAAGTTGAAGATTTAATTTTTTTCCATTAAATGGAAAGCATGGAATGTTTGAAAGAAGCTAAAATGAAACATCTTTTATTTTTCGGTCGTACCGGTACATGTCTGTATAATGGCATGTTTTTTTTCTGATCTTTGCAGTGCCACAAAACACTTAGTCCTTTGTTATCACTGCACTCAGAACAAGGATGAGATAGTCAATTTAAAAAAAAAAAAGTCTGATGAAAATAATTGGATGCAAGGTTTGAAAGATTCATGTACTGCTTTCTATACTGCTAATGGCTTTCTCTCAGATTCAAAAGGTCTGATTTCAGACAAAAGTCTGAAAAATCTCATGCCTGTCTGGAAAAAAAAATTGTACAATATCGAGGCAACTCAACAATAATTTTTTTTAAGACCTACATGTACATGTATCATGTACATGTACATGTACAATGTACATTGATCAATTTGGGCATTTTCATGAAGAAACTTCTGCGACATGTTCAATATGCCAATGTCTAACACTATGAAGTCAACCACTGTGGAACCATGTTGCAAGTATGGAACTTACACAACAGCCATTTTTGAAATAATTATTATATTATCTATTTCCAGTATGTTAAGGATAAGGCACACACGTTGTAGTGTCGGTGTACAATGTATATGGGGGGTTGTGGGGTACCGGAACAATGGGAGGTAACCCACAAGGCCATTTTGTGACCTTGTGGGGTACTGAAATGGTACCCCACAAGTTTCTCACGAAAAAGATACATGGATTTTACTCAAAAACTAGGAATTTCCAAGGTGGGTTGATCCGTCGCAAATGAAAGAGTTTTAGAAAAGGGATATTAAGTCCAAATTTCAGCCAAGGAAATTAATTCTGGTTAAAATAAGGGCATTTTGAAATTAGTGTGCGACATTGCAAAATTTTAGTACACGAGAACAAAGGATTAGTACCCCACTTCTATGCCTGTGGTGTACGTGTGCTTTAACACTGTGCAATTTCGGCATTGACACACCACCCAGGCATCTTAACCACACACGTACCGGTACATGTACACTACAAGTACGTGTACAACCCAATACCAAATGTTACGTCTTTCTTTATCGCACCAAAAGACGGGAAAAAAAGAAAATGAGAGGGAAAAAAATAAGGAAAATGAACGGATGCTGCGGTTAGGTTCTCCTGCCTGCGAAAAAAAAAGTCAATAAGACAGGATGAGTTTGTATTGATTTCTTGGCCGCTGTAATGGCGTTTTGTAGTCGCATAGCTTGGGTCAACATTTGCCTGGTTTATGATGTATCGGATCCACTGAAATAAAATATAATGTACGCAGCGTTGCGACTGGAGACTAGAAAGCAAGTAAGGTTTGCCCAACACAGCTGCCAGCTACTGAGGACCACAGGCTGCAATGGGTTGATTAGGAGCATGGTTACATTTTGGTAATAATTTGATTGGGAACAATTAACGCTTGAACACCAGTCTGATATGGGTGTAAGCATTTTTGCAAAGTACATTACGTTTCTGAATCCTACAAAAATGTACACCACCATGCATTAAACCCTAACTCCTAGGCCTTTTTGCTAAGATGCATCCTCAATCCTGCAAAATCCTCCAATTGGCCTCATGGAAAAATAGCATATAGCCTCAATCCTGCAAATTCCTCCATTAGGTTTCTTGAATATGGTCTGTGGAGGGGTGATCAAAAAAATCCTGCAAAATCCTGCGGCAGTGACTGTCAATATGTTGAGGCTTGGCCAGCGACATCCTGGAGCACAGTACAGAGGATTTCAAGCATAATCCAGGCCTACATTTATGCATGCATGGGGCCGAGCAAAAACAACACAAGGACCGGCCCAAGACCTTGACAAAGTGCATCCTACGAAATCAGTAACGCACTTTTGCCATGTAACCTCAATCCTCCAAATTCCTCCACTTTGGCAAAGAGGATTTTGAAGGATTCAAGGCGGTTAGGGTTAATCGACCTATTGCACAGTCCTATATTGGTCTACCTTTCTCAATCCTACAAAATTCTCCATTTACCTACATTTGTATTTAGAAGTTTCTCGGTGACTGCTCTATGTTCCGACACCCCTATGTTCCGACAACCTAGATTGTGTTACTCCCGGTTAGGGTTAGGGTTAGGGTTAGGGTTAGGAATATGTGCAGTCGGAACATAGGGGTGTCGGAACATACCGTAGAGGTGTAACCAAGTTTCTCAGTGGGTTAGAGTTCACCTCCCCCTTCCCCCTAAAATAAAACAGAGCGCAAGCAACCCTCAGAAACCAGGTTGCCTTTCTATTTAACCACATCGCTGAAGACTTGATAACGCTCACAGACCGGTCGATTCAAACACAGTTACTAATCAGATTGACAGGGGAAGGTTCGCTCGCAGTCCCTGGCCCAACCGTAATGTTTTCCATTCTGTTTTCCCCCCTCTATCCATCGCAGAAATACTGAGACACTGACCAATAGTTACCCTCTCCTAGCTCAGAATGTGCCCACTGCCCAAATAATTGGGAGCAAATTGTTTGGTTTGGGCCAGGCAATGTTGTTAAGTGTGTGCCGAGCGGGGCGGAGAAGTTTGCTGGAAATGAGACAATTCATTTAGGGTGTGATGCAAGTGCTGATTCTCGCCTCATGAATGTGACACTGTTTTTTAAGGCCGGTTCACAGACTTCATGCATGCGAAGCTAATCCAAGCGTCGTGAAACATCCACTGCGAAATTCACTGGAGTTTGTAATGTGTAGAGCTCTTGTGAATTTGCAGTGTGAAAACTTGGTGTGTCATCACAAATTTGTGTTGGGGTTTGCTTTTCTCGATGGTGGACTGTGGATAGATACTCTAGATGCAATACAATTATTCCTTTGAACTAAGACAGCTACATGTACATTTACATGTATGTATAGTACCGGTACTTGCGCAATAATGTCAGACCAAGCATGCATACAATATATCCAAGAACTTCTAACACTGACTTCCACCATTTTAATTTTTGTTTAATGGAAAATCACCCCAAGCAAGGCTATAAAGGCCACTCTTGGCAAAGGGCTAGAAAGAAGAAAAGTATGATGAAAAGAAAAATAATAATCAGGAAAGCCGAAGGTAGGAATTGATATTCCTCTTAAAAGAGGCTATATCATAGAATGAAAGGAAACAGCCACTAGGCAAGGAGTTCCAAAGAGATACAGAACGTGGGAAAAAGCTTTTAGAGTAGCCTTTTGTTCTGCATCTCGGCACACAGCTAGAGTGTATGGGTGAGAGGAAGCAGAGAGCCTGGTTGCATGCTCACACACCCTGACAGGAGCAACCAAGTCAAACAAACTGGTCGAACAATTTCCAATATCTGTAGAAACAGATTTACATGTAGGCTGGCTACTGTTTCATGAAGGAATAAGCCGTCGTATTGCTCATCCATGCTTACCGTATCTACCGTATTTCCCAGTTACTTTCTTCAAAAGTGAACGGTTCACGAACATGATGAATCCAAAGTACTCAACGGCATCAATGCATAACCAATGAAAACACAGAAGTGAATGCATGGGCAGTCAGGTTGGCGTAGCGGTACTTTCCTCGCATTCCATCGCTGTGACCTGGTTTCGAATCCCGCCTGGGCCAACATGGATTAAGATTTTCAGTCCCTACCTCATTCTGTGGGTTTTCCCCAGAATACTCTTCTGGGGTTTTCCTCCCATCTCTAAATCTGTAATTTCTTCTCATTGTCTCCTCTCCACAGGTTTCTTCAGGCTTGCGAGCTTACAGTGCCTAGGGCGCTTTGAGGAATCCTTGGTTTCATTACCAGAAATGATTAATACTAATAATAACGTAATACCAGTTTAACAATCTATCATGTCTATGCAGTTCCTTTCATTGTTGACATTCTTGTAAAACCTGTACCGGTACATGTACCGATACATGCACATGTACATGTACCGGTGTCATATGAAAATCGGACTCGTATGAAAATCGGACTCTTTTTCCCTTTCATTGGTTAAACCCTCTCACGTGACCGGTCCCTCTCCTAATTATCTATGCATGAGCATGCGCAATACCACCAAAGAGTCCGTAATTCCTTGTGTGTTTGCATTAAATCATTGTGATGTTTCACTCCCCCAAGCAAACATCACAAGAAAGATCCATGCATTACATGTACAACAGGATTCCACAGTTCATGATTTTACATGCGCAAAGGATGCCATAAGACGAGGTTCACTTAAACCCATCCAATTATTCACTGCGCTAAAAAACAAATTTCCGAGCCTGTCCAATATAAGAAAACACAGCCGATGTTTATTTTAAGCGTAAGCGAATGGAACAAGCTGGGGGGGGGGAGGAGGGGGGTAAGAAGGACAGGCCTTGCTTAGATAATCAATTGGCTAAATGTCAATGTAGCCTGGGGCCCGCTACATTTGTACATCATTTTCGGAGGATTAAAAATGACGGTCTGTGTTTTCATAGTTTACCGTTTGTGGCCGTGGGGAGCGTTTACTTTGTTTTCTCTTTTTCCCCCTATTTGGGATGGATTAATTGAGTGTGGAGGCAAAGGGCGTGTGTGCTACACAGACATGGCGGTGGTAATTTAATTAAAAATGCAGCGAATGTGAAAGGGCAATTGTTTGGTTGTTATGATTTTAAGTAATTCAATTGATAGCGATATACATGTAGGTCCACAATACAACTGTGCATGCATACAGATACAAGGTACATGTACATGTAGATGATTTCTTCTTTTATTCAAAGCCTTCCATTACAAGTGTATACTGAGTTTTGTATTCTGGAAACCTGTATTGTTGCTAATAAAATATTGTGAATAAGAAAGGAATGCTTTTGTTACAGTTTATTTGGGTACATGTATGCAGCTTGATTTGAGACTCTAGTACATTTGTACTTGTGATGGACTTGCAACTTGTGTTTGACTTGAGATGGACTTGTGATGGACTTGAGATAGACTTGTGATGGACTTGTGATGGACTTGTGATGGACTTGTGATGGACTTGCGATGGACTTGCGATGGACTTGCGATGGACTTGCGGTGGACTTGCGGTGGACTTGCGGTGGACTTGCGATGGACTTGCGATGGACTTGCGATGGACTTGCGATGGACTTGCGATGGACTTGTGATGGACTTGTAATGAATTTGTGATGAACTTATGATGGACTTGCGATTGACTTGTGATGGACTCGACTTTTAAATTAATAAGCCTCAAAACTGTACTTCACAAACATCTTCGAGTGGAGTGCCTCTGAAACTGGTCTCTAACAGCAAAACCATCACCGGCCTCTAAAAACAACCTCACAGAGCACCTCTCACGACATTGTGAGAAGAAAAATAAAGGACGCACAGCCGCGGGCCCCATACCGAGCGATATGACCTCTGCGATATTGGCCAACTATTGACGCTATTGATTGCGATGGCACGAAAAAAGAGGACAGCGTGTTCGGTAATTGTCCCTGGTATTTGGAACATTGCAAAAACATGACATTCAACGGGTAAACAATTTTCAATTAAAAAACAAGCTCATTGTCTGCCGAGTTGGTTGATGTTTCGGGAGACTTGAATAATGCCTTTCTGCATACATGTATAAACTCAACTGCATTTTCTTAAGCTGCCTTTTCTTGCAAGTCTTTTTTAAATGAAAAATTACGTAGGGGACAGTGGGGAAGATAGGAAACATTACATGTAATTTTGTGCCTGTCACTGTAACACTGCACATTAAACGATAGCGAGGATTATTAAACAGTAACTTGGAAGTATGACAAACAAATGAAGAGATTTCCAAAACGAGATATACAGTGTAATATACGCCACTTTCATTTTCCAATCCCGCTCTCCCCTGGCTGCCAAAAGTCAATTTGGACGGCTGTTTATAAATCTAGTAAAACACAATTTAAGAAAACAATAAACCAAAAAATTAAGTTGAGAAACGGCTGTCAAATTTTGTTTTTATTCTTTAAAGGTTTCATTACCATGCAAAATGTTTCACTTTTTCAAATATATCCATTTTAGCAATAAACTCTATGCACTTTCATGGTTGCTGAGGTCAGAATTGGTCTTTTCACCAAAGATTTTATTTTTACCAATGCTACATTTTGCCTTATTTTGCAGTAAAGCAATCAGTAAAGCTGGAACTGACAGTCCTTAGTTTAGTTTAGGACATCATTCATGCTCGGGGAGTCAGTTAGTGAGTCAGTCAGGGACAGTGGCACACCCACGGGAAGGGGGGGGCCAAGGGGGCTTGAGCCCCCCCCCCCCAATTTTTTTTGGGGGGGGGTTTTAATTTTTTTTTTTAGTCCCACGATTTGACCTACATGTAGGTGATATGTTTGTGGCCTATTTTCGAGTAGTATAATAGGGGTGTAAGTGGCGTCACCAACGTCAGAATAGTCCCCCCCCCCCAAAAAAAAATTTATGTGGCCAAAAATGTTGGGCAAAATTTTTTGAGTCCTCCCCCCAAGACAAATCCTGGGTGCGCCATTGGTCAGGGACTCAGTCAGTCAGGGACTCAGTCAGTCCGAAGACAACAGACAGGCCCTTTGCGTCCAGCTAAAATATCATTCCTATTTAAACTGGTTTAGAAAAAAAGAGCACAGCAGTTTCCTTTGCATCAAGCTTTCCTAGGTTTAATTTAAACAACAAAAATGTGGTTCTTACCCTACCGGTACGTCGTCCAGCAGTACAAGTGCAGGCTGACATTTTGTTGTTTCACCTTGGACCTTTGGGGCTACCATGCTTCGTATTCACACAAAAAATCCCGCGAGTCGATCCGTCATTTCTCCAGTCAACAGAGAGGAGTGCACGCGTCTGTGTGTGTGTGCGTTTGTTTGTTTGGATGTCGTCTCCTCCAATTCAATTACGGTTCGTGTGACTTCCCGCAAAATGGCATTTGCACAAAAAATTACACACCGGAGCGCTCAGGCAGAGCTGAAAATGTCATGCGGCCATTTTGCGTTCCCGGTTTCATATCTCTGTCTCTTTCTTACACTTCCAGGGCAAATATTCCTCCAGTTTGACAACTAGATGTCCCTCCACAAAACGGATACAATTTCTGAGTGTACATGTACAGGTGTATACCATGTGAATAGGATATATGGATCGAAGTTCTGGACTATAAACACACCCACTCAAATTGAAGCAAAATGTCTCAATCTTTTCTGTAGATACCAGTATTTGGACACTTTAGTCACCTGAATTTTAAACGACAACAAATAAAAGTGTGAAAAAATACAAGCCCTAAAAATGCAGAGCAGTGTCTGTCAAATGCTCATCTGTCAAGATTGTGAAAAAATCTCCTCAATTGGCTCTCCGATTTACAGCGACGACTTGTGGCTGTCAAGATATTTTGACGGCTTCTTCCAAAAAAGGCAAGAGATGGCATCCATCTGCAACTGTTTAAAGCCGTTGAGAAATGCCTGCCATACTTGCTGACGCGATGCCGTATAGAACATGCCTCGGTGATGTTATCGATGATGCCTTGAAGATTTATGGCATAATCAGAGGTCGAAACCGCGATAACAGCTCTTAGCTAAGATAACTCCAATCGCGGTAGAGTAGCTCATTCCATTTTGTCAGTTTACTGTGAAATTAATCAAACTTCGTACCGGCTCCCCAAAATAGAAAGTTTTATATTCACAGTCTGCTCAGGCAAAAGTACAACCGGAAACCTTTGGATTACAAAGTCCAGATCCTTGGAAAAAATGAGCAATGCTCAATGATTAACTCCAGAGGGAATCAAACCCCGAACCGCTCACTTTGCAGTGTCTACAACAAATTAAGCACCGAGCTTTCTCAGTTGTGGTAGATGGTTAGACCTCCTGTTATGCACAAGGCGCCACCTATTACGTTCACAAATACAGATTCAGCAAAGTGAAAGATCTCTTAAACTGAAACGCAAGTCCCTGCGCCGAATCTCCAAGGAAAATATCGCTCCTTCTTATGCTTAGGCCTATATATCCCGGATGATGAGAGTTCAACTTCGGTTACATTGTCTCTGATCTGGATATATATATCCGGTGCTAGAGAGTTTAATCCCCGCTGAATTGCAGATGATATTCTTCACCATAATTAAGTTCTCTCTTTCCGGATAACTTATACTGCAGAGTCTGGCAATCTACGCATGGATCGTTCTGGGAGTAGACGTATCAGTAATTGAGACGCATCGCACTAGGAAATGTTTTAACTTGATCTGCTGCCTACATAAGCATGAAGTTGCTGCGGTCAAAAGGAGGGGGAAAAACTGTGTTAACTTTGTTATCTGTATTAACTGGTTACACAAGCGAGAAGGTGTGTCCTCTGCAGACCAAAAATGTGTTAATTTGATGAGGACATACATGTAAGCAGCAGAAAATTACTCACGCGGGAGTCGATTTCGGCTAGCTGCTTGCATATTTTACACAACTGTCACGAATGAAGTCTTGCTTCGGTAACCAGCCAACCAGAAACTGTATTAGTTTACCTAGTGCTCTGCATTATTAAGCCAATCACACAACACTCTGGGAAGCATATTTTTTGCCAACAAAATTTTTTGGCTGAAAAAAAAAAAAAAACGCCAGCCAAACAACAGTCACCAGCTACAATTCCATGTAATGTCTATGTGGCTGTTGGCTGGTACTCCGCCCAATGCTAACCCAACGCAGTTGTTGAGTGAGGCTTTCAGCTTACCACTGCATTGGAATATATGCTCAGCACATGGAAGTTGACTAAGCAAAAAGGGTACCATCTCAAATATCATGCGATGAATATAAAAAAGCTGGTCTCAGCAAAATTCTTTGAAGCTAAAAAATTGCTTCTATTATTACTGCTAATTCAAACAACTGTATGAAATCGACTCCTTATTATTCCCAGGTCTGTAAAATACACACAAGAAACTTAGAGTAAGGGCTCTCGAGCATAAATACTAACAGCAATTTCAAAGTCGAAAACAAATGCACACATGGAAATTTCCTTGCAGGGAACCGACGGACAAAGCATGCTCTAAAAATTCCTGGTGTCACACGCGATAAATTCCGCTACAGATGGTAAGCGCTACACCCGACTGAATGCTGAAAGGTTGCTCAACTAATATGCAGTGACAGACCGGTTTACATTCAGAAAACCCTTGATCGTGCACGATGGGACACTCGAACACCGTGAACAATGCAGAACGTCAAACCATTCGAGTGTTCCTGTGAATGTTTCCGCGTTGGCGGCAATACAAGCTGGAGACATAAACAGAGGGAAAACAATTTGAATAAACTTCGACCATGAAGACACTGGTGGACGACGGTGTTCTCTCCAAGTTTTGACAACTGCACGTACATGTACATGTACGTGTAGGTATTCACAAATGAAGACAGTCGAGCAAAGCGTACAACTTCCCACAAATGCCGAGGCAGTGCACAGTTGTTCTAAGTCTTCAACGATGAATCAAGTCCTGTTAAACAGACTGTCACGAACTGGCAGCCATGTTTTCACACATTTCAAGTACAGCCAATGCCTTTGAATGGTCCAGCGCGCACAGCGTGTTGTTTCAGGGTGTAGAATTGACTACAGACGATGAATTTTACTGTTTAAACCGGCGATGGTGGAATGGAACATACGTCAACAAGAGACACAATCCTCCCAGATATATGGTGGCCAAGTGATAATTCTAACAGTACAAATAATGACTCGCACTGGGTGGTGCCAAACATCAAGTGATTTAGGGTGCATCAATTAACGTAACAGAAAAAAAATGGTCCTGTGCTGGATTCTTCGAACACAAATAACAAGGACTGTTTGGGAGCGAAGTCAAAGAATCAATTTCAGTTTGGACACCCAAGCCAGCGCGGCAATGCGACCACAAAAAAAACCTGCGGAATTCTTTAGGTCGGATCCGAACGCTGTGTACAAGCCGTTGGATTCTCCCCCGGTGATTAATGTCTGATGGCGCGGTGATATATCTTGATCGTATGATGGGAATAATAATCCATGTATCAAATCAGAATGCCTGCACCATCCCAGCACGGACATTCCAAAATAAATCACGGCTCCATGTGCCAACTCCCAAACGTACCTCGTCCTTTCTTAATTTGTTTCCCTTCTTTTCTTCAGTCACTGGGGCCGCTTTTCAATTTCTCTCTCTCCTTAAATGCTGTTTTTCCGAGGAACTTGGGTCTTCACAGCTTTACAAATCCACACTGATGCTGAACTACAGAAGTGCACGCGGAGGGTACAGTCACTTTCGGACAACAGAAACAGCTGTGAAAAGCTCGAGATGGTCTGTCCAAGTAATGCATAAAAAACCTGAGTCCGTCCCATTTTATTCCAAGTGACTGCAAAAAAAATGTCAATTTTAACTGCGGCAGAAGCTTTTGAAAGCAGTTTCTGAATGTTTTCATCCCCAAGATGGATCAAGCCTCAGAGAGAAAGGTAGTTCCTTTCGAGAAAAGATATGGGCTTGCTAGAACCAGGTCTTAAAAGAGTACTTTACACACAAAGAAAAAGTAAACTCTTTTTCCTGACTGGTTCTTGTGAAGTGAATTAAGCGCTAATTTGATTTGCTCGGAGGACATGTGCACCTCATCAGAAAAGGGCTCAAGTCGTTTGGAGGTTTTTTTTTCCTCCTTTTCTTTTCTCCTCAAGCGAGATTAGTCGAGGTAACATAAGCCAGGTTGGGCCCGAATGCATTAAAACGACAATTGCCCGGCAACGCATACAAACGTTAGTGTGACATTTTCCACTTAAGTCCACGCCGCGTTTGAATGACATTCAAATATACAAGAATTCAACTTGGAAGATTCTGGAAGATTGTTTTTTTTCTTTCTTTCTCCTCGAGTCGTATCTTCTCACCTACATCCTGGAAGCTTGGAAAGGCCGGTGTACATATCAAAGAGGTTTGTGTCTGCACCAGTGTGACATTTCTCGCCGAATCTGTAACAGCTGAATATCTAAGCCTCCCCTCGTTGCATGTACCCTCGAGGGCGATGGACTCGCATGACACAACATGAATGGGTTTTGCGACAGAAATATCTCCGACAGGTCCAGCTACCGTACGTTGCCACTATCTTCAAAGTGAGATTTGAAAACGATCCGGCTATGCTGTAAACATGTTGTTCTGTTCAACGAAAACAAGCTTAAAACGAGGACAGAGATGTTTCTTCACCATCTTTAATTGTCGCCTTCCACTGGCAAATAAAGTGAAGCATCAAGCTTAAATCTTTCTTCAGACTCACATGAACAGAGACCAATTACCTGCATGTACCATGCATCACACATATGGCACACTCTAACACTCCTTTTGCTCTAAGAAACCACAACAAATTCCTGGGATGTTTGGGCGGTGATGCTGCCCCGCTATCAAAGTCCGAGTTCAAGAGCTGTTCCGTGGAGTCGGACCGGACTTGACCCACTTGTAGCATAGATGGGGCTGACAAGCCATGGAGACCATGATATGCTGGTTACCAATTAAAAACCTAACACACAACTATAATGACTCTGTGGACTTGCCTAGTACTTCGCTTCAGCGCTGAGCCGTTTTTGAACAAATTCGAGCATGCAAGCTAAACAATTAATATCTAACTTCTTGTACATGCAGTAGAATTCTGTCTGACACTGTTTTCAATTTAGGATCCAACAGACAACCAGAAAATTAAAAGGTTGAACTAACCAATCCTTATACGTCGGTGAAGGGCAAAACCTAACATTGATAACCGATCCTTCGCTGGAGTTCAATGGTATTTGTTGCAGACCAAAGGCTTTTTTACGTTGCAGTCGCAAGCCTAGAAATGCGCTGACACAAAGATTCACGCAGGTAATTAATGAAATCATCTACACAAAGATGAATCGGCAATCAGATCAAAAGAGACACAAGAGGTTAGATACATAATTACTGCACTAACTGTAGTGATCATGGGTGCCACGAAATGCAAGAAGAATCCATCCACATGTTTCAGTTAATAACATACAGTTCGTGTCACCGTATAAACTCCATCGGAAGAGTAGTTACCATACCGCATTAATTGACTCCTCCCCGAAAAAAAAGATAACCGGATGGTTGGTGATCAAATGCTGAATACCTAGAATTCCTAGATTGCAAGATGGTTATATGACGACAAGTGTATCGCATACCGGTACCCGGTAATCCCGGAGCACAGATGGTCTTTTTGACAGCATTAATTACATGTCCTGACGGTGCACACAGCCGGTTCCCCTGGTACTTTGCCCGTTGGAGTGTAGCGGGGGGAAGGATGTTGCCTGCTCGACTGTGCACGTACGGAACAGTTAATAATCCCGAAGAGAACAAGAAAAAAAAGGCCTTGTCTCAGCTCAGCTGTCGTATAGAAGCATGTGCATCATTACCCACGGATGGTTTAGTATTAAGACTAACACACGGCATGCTTGCCTGCACATCGGCATGCAGGCGTCGGCGCCCCGCTTTACAGTACACAATACTGACAGGGAATGTCAACGGTCGCCGGTGGACGAAAACGTGTGTACACTTAATGTTGAGCACCGGTTGTACCGTGTGCGTTGGTGCAGGTGTAGACTTGACTCCAGGCTGAGGTTTACAATTCCTGCATGAGCAACATTGCATGCAGGGAAACGCGAGTCTTTCACAGGTCCGTCAAAAGGAAATCCGAAGCCAATCATAAGGGAAATCACAAGCCATTCATAAGAAAATCACAAGCCATTCATAAGGAAATCACAAGCCATTCATAAGGAAATCACAAGCCAATCACAAGTACTAAGTGATTATCAATAACAGAGGAATGTTTTTGTCACAGTTCGAATGTGACTTTGCATTTCATTTTGTAAACGTTTTTAGCAAATATTTTCAGAATCGTTTAAACGTTTAGCCATTCACAAAGGCTGACGTTCAGTATGCTCATTACATGTACATTGTATGTCTGCAGACCGGTGTGATTGACATCATAAATCAACAATGCCAGTCACTAAAAAAGTAGCATTTAACTACTTGTGCCCTGAATGTAATGACGTGTTGAAACATGTGCTTCAAAGGTTTTGTAAATTCAATAGATTTGAAAACATTGTTAATTATTTGTGATACATGTATACTCGAAGGGAGACTGCATAAACGGTGAACGTACAACGTAGGTCCCTTTTTGATAATTCCGGGTTTCATTGAAATGTTTGTGGACAATTTTTAAAGGGATTTAGAATTGTTTTTCGAACCTAATTGACAACTCTTCCAGCGTTCATCCAGCAAATAATGCTACTATAGATTCAAACCGGCCAGCAGACCCCAGAAAGCTTGGCGGTCAAATGGTAAGACATCTGCACCGCAGGCAGGAGGTCATGGTTCGAATCCCACCCGAGTAGTTTGTGATTTTTTTCCCCATGCGTTCTTGAACAGCACTGAGTATATGGTGCTTACGAAATCACGTCCGTGATGGGCAAAACCCAATATTGAATGACAAACACACAGTCGTGTTTTACTATACTCTCGAGGACAATGCTTTGTCTTTTCCTTTGTCCCTGTGATATAACACTCTCTCATAGACTAAGCACACAAACGCACGACCGAGGACCGATTTCAACAAAAGATGAACTCTCGAGGACAACAATAAATCTGTTGTTCTCCCTTTGTCTGTCTGTCCTTGGGGTGTATATAGTTCACGTACACGCATTCTTGTTCCAAAGTTGTACACTCGATTTTTCTGTACGAGGTGCCAGGATTTGTGGGGACTGAAAATGCTGTGGGGACCAAAAATGCTGTGGGGACAGCAGAAAGTCCCCATAACTCAGTCCTAATTTGCCTAACAATAACAAAAATCCCCCATAAGGCCCCAAAAAAAAAAGTCTCCGGTTTCTGGTATGGAGCTTGCCCAAAAAGTGGTGCGGCGACGCGGCTTTTTTTTTTTTTACCTGATTTTTTTTTGCTTCAAATGTCGGCTGATGACTGCAAATGGTGCCCGACTAAACTTAGTGCAAATATACGTATGGGAGTCCAGAGAGGCCACATAAAGCTTATTCTCGACCATAACCCAATCAAAAAACACGTTAAAATTGTGCAGCAGCAGGATTCCAGTCAAACCAGTGAGTTTGGCGGTTTTGAGACATCATCTTTCATTGAAAAAAAAAACTTTTTCATTTTGCCGACGCGCATGGCTACGGCGACGCGCGCGCATACCAGAAACCGGAGACTTTTTTGGGGGGGGGCCTAACGTGGTGTAGGCCTACCAATATATTCACACATTTCCAAAGCCAGTTTGACATTCTGTCCAGAGACACCATTCCCTGAATCCAGGCTTGAAACAAGGCTACCTTGTCTGCGATCCCTGTTCAAAGCGTCAGTCACACTCCCTACGGCGGGGTTAGTGCGCTCGGTAAACACCACCCCGGGGGGTAGAAGGGCCGACGTGGCACTCATAATCCCTAGGATTAAAAACGCCCTGGCTTGTCTTACCGAAATGCAAAACGTTTTTTCATTACGGGCCACGAAATGAGATTACAGGACGGCAGCACCGCCGCGGAACGGTACCGTGGCCTACATTTCCAATGTGGCTTTGCCGCGGAGTTGGGTTTTATTTTCCTCTTTTTTCTTTTTTTCCTGGGTGGATTTGTAAGGTGCACTCCAGGGAAGTACAAATGTATGTGATGTAAATAAACCAGGTTGAGACAAATGCTTTCAGTTACATCCCATATTAGAAAACTGTGCTGAAATAATTATTACAGCCATTGTAACAGGGGTTTGTACATTTGTACATATATGTGTATTTTTCTGAACAAAACTATGTACCTTACATTGTAGAAAAATGGGCAAAATGCAGAAATACGAATACATGTATTCACAATGTGAATTCTTAAGGCATCCAGCAATTAAGCCTTGTATAGTGCCCGAAAAGCCTGCATGAGCACTCTACATGTATATGGTTGTATTGATTTTTCAGTGAATAAATACATTTTAATACAATGATGTCCACATGCTAATAGGTTGAACAACACCACCTTAGGATAAATGTGGACACTTAAATTTTGTTTAATTTAGAGTGTTGGACAATGTGACATGCAAAAAATGTTATTCTACATGTACATTTGTATTAATAATAAACACATCATATTTATATTGCTTGATTATCATTTTCATATGCGAGGCATGCTGGCAAACTGAGACAGAACTGGGAACAAGCCGTGTTAAAGAAAAATGCAAAAAACTGAATGGGGTGATTTTTTTCTCAATTTTCAGATTTATTCATAAATGTAATCTTTGAAATGTCTGCTACATACCGGTATGTTAATGATACATGTATACCAGAAGTATAATAAAACGTGTCCAAGATTGTTTTCAGGGAAAAAACTGTCGGCATCTTTCATTTTCAAGAATACAAATCTCAAAACTTTAATGACCTTTTTCTCAGTATTTTACTTTTCTGACATGTCGATAAATGCAAACATTTAAACAGCCATAACTTGTCAATGGATTGTCCAAAGTGCAACAAACAGTATTAAGGAGAATTTTATTCTCTTTCCTAATACCTGCAAACCCTCATTTCAACCTCTGCCCAGTTCTGTCTCATTTTTGTCACAACGCCTCACATATGTACACTAAATACTTATAATAGAGTTTCAGCTTCTGAACTGTCCCCCTTCTCGACAAAAATCTACGGTGATATTTCAAATCTTCTTAAAGTCAGTGTTAGCATTTCCAATTCCACGTGGGCAAACCAGCAAAGAATGAAAAGACACGCATCCACTAGCACAGGAAATAAAATTGAATTTACAAACGAAACTATCTAAACAACAGTTAGCCTAAGGCAAAACTACTGCGAACTGATTTTCTTTTTTGGTCTGTAATCTTTCTGTTGTGTGTTTTTTAACCCGGCAAAAAATCGTCCGGCACCGATTTCCCCGGAACTCCCCCGTGAAATCAAATGTTTCTGCGCAAACACCGGTTCTCCCTACAGGAATTGCAGAGCTTTAAAACCCGGGCCGTTTATTTTTTTTTGTCGCAAACAGGCAGCGTGGCATTTTGGCGTCGCCGGCTCACTGGACCAACAGTGGCTGTCCGTTTGTTTTTTTCTGAATGTCGTTTACTCAAATCAGCGCAGGTGATGAGGCAAAATGCAAAACACAATTGGGTTAAACAAACTAAAAAGCTACAACGGATCATTAGCTTTCGTTGTTTTTAATGTTTGTCGCAACAAAATTGCTCAAAATCTGTGGATGTTTTAGCTCAATGGATACTCTACATTTTGAGAAAACAGGGAAAATAAATGCACAATTTGTTTGGGTCTCGGAACTGGATTCCGTTGCTAATGAATGCAAAAAAGTGTGCCAACGGGCACACTTATTTAAAACCACCTTCACTGAATGTTTGTCGCAACAAAATTGCTCAAAATCTGTGGATGTTTTAGCTCAACGGATACTCTACATTTTGAGAAAACAGGGAAAATAAATGCACAATTCGTTTGGGTCTTGTAACTGGATTCCGTTACTAATGAATGCAAAAAAGTGTGCCAACGGGCACACTTATTTAAAACCACCTTCGATGATTGTTGTCTTTCAAACATGTTGATTGTTCCTGTATGTATATGTACTTGTCTTTTAAGTGTGTAGCAATGTTACAGGACCTTGTTCAATGTTCGTGTAAAGGGAAAAAATCTCTATAGATATTTCAACAAAGTGACATAGAATCAACCATGAGAAGTCCAGCACCGCAACACTTGGTCAGCATGCACATTAGGTGAACTTTATGACGCGAGTTTTATTCGAAGAAATCCGTTCAAACAAAAAAGGAAATGCAGATTTTGGTACTTTCTATTAAAAAAAGGAGAGAACTTTATTGTGGGAATTTCTTGTGCATGTCACACACAAAATTGGTTAATTTTATTACTTTTAATGGAAATATGAATGAAAGTAGATCCTATTTTTTCCCTTTTGTTTTGTTTTTTTCTGTCTAAAACAAGTCAAATTTTGCAGTGAACTACACATATTCACTTTTAATTAAAAGACAAACAACATGCATTGCCCATATATTTGTGTATTTAACAAATTCCATGTACATCCCAAAGCATCAGTTATTATTTAATAATATTACAATACACATATTGTTTCCGGTAACATGAACTGTTACATTTTTGAGAAGACATGTACATGTACAATGTACGCATCATTTTTGCTCCAATTCACCAATATTGAAAACCGATCAGCGAGATATGGGTCTGTGATACAATTTGGAAAATGAGGGCGAAAAAAAAAAACTAGGCCACTACATGTAGGCTATCGGACACTAAGCTAATTACGCGGCCAGACTTGACACGACGGGAGACGGAACCCAATCAAATCTTGGAAGCCATGAATATTCATGAAGTACACCAAATTTTACGGACAGCGGAAACATTTAGCAGCCTGTGACAGGGTTTTTTGGACAATACGTGATGTATGTACGAGCTACATGTAGCTTCACAACATGGAGGTTTGGGGGTTTTTTTTGCTGTTGTGTGTGTGTGTGTGTTTTTTTTGTGGGGTGTTTATTGTTTTTTGGTGCTTTACTAATACTCATATTTATTGTCGTTGATGAGCGAATATATTTTGCTAACCTGTGAAAATATTTTGCCATAAAGCAAAAAAAAACTTACTAGTACATTTTTGCTTGGCATATAAAAAGTTGTTGGGTACGGTAGTGTTCTGTTCCTGCATGCTGGGATTCCCAACAATGAAGCAGTTTTGTCTTCTGGGATGTTGCCAAGAAATGTGCCTACATTTTGTAAAGTCTTTGCTGGTCAAAAGTGGTTACCAGCCAATCCAAACTGGTTACCAGCCAATCCAAATTGGTTACCAGCCAATCCAAACTGGTTGCCAGCCAATCCAAACTGGTTACCAGCCAATCCAAACTGGTTATCAGCCAATCCAAACTGGTTGCCAGCTAATCCAAACTGGTAACCAGCCAAATCCAAACTGGTTACCAGCTAATCCAAACTGGTTACCAGCCAATCCAAACTGGTTACCAGCCAATCCAAACTGGTTACCAGCCAATCCAAACCGGTTACCGGCCAATCTAAACTGGTTACCAGACAATCCAAACTGGTTGCCAGCCAATCCAAACTGGTTGCCAGCCATTCCAAACTGGTTACCAGCCAATCCAAACTGGTTACCAGCCAATCCAAACTGGTTGCCAGCCAATCAAAACTGGTTACCAGCCAATCAAAACTGGTTACCAGCCAATCCAAACTGGTTGCCAGCCAATCCAAACTGGTTACCGGCCAAATCCAAACTGGTTAATCTTTAATTGATATGGAAAGGGTGATATCACCCAGCGCACTCCTTTCAAGTGTGTGTATAAATGAGAGCCCGGGGTGTTGTGTATCATAGCAGCAGTTACCGTCATCAATAATTTCTGTACATCATTGCTAACGGCGTCAATACATCAACTTCAAGGGCGGATGTGCTGCATATTGCACTCTTGAAGAAATCTCCGTGGCTCAAATAATCCCAAATACGGTAGATCCCTTCTTTTAATCAAATAAAGAAAATAGAACAGCTCAGAAATTTCACCAAACTTTTAAAAGGGGTCCAAGACCTGTTATCTCAATTCCTGCCTCAAAAATGCCAACTTTCTTAGATCTTTTCAAAGTTAATTTAGGGATTTCGTAAACTCTCAAGAGCTGAAGCACTTTACCAAAAAAAATGAAAAAGTAAACTTTGGAGCCAATAAACTTTCTAAAAGGGGTTGGGGACCTTAAACTGCAAATTACTTTTAGCACTTTGGGGGGGGGGGGGGGGGGGGGGGGGAGAGAGAGATTGATCTTTAGAAATTGAATTTTCGTCCAACTGTCATTACTGTGTATGACCATTTAAATTGCACACAATCTTTTAAGCAAAAAACAACCCATGTATTAAGATTTCCAAAATGAGTTTTAAAATTCCAGGTTACAAAATGTTGCCATATATGTATGTAAACTTTCAGAGAGTCACATTTACAGAATAAGTTGTGTCAGAAACAAAACTCGGTTTTACATAACCGCAGTTGACAGTACCACAGAGTTGTAACGAGTCACTGATTTTTGTGACTCGAGTCGAGTCGAGTCATTTTAAAGAAGTGACTCGAGTCGAGTCGAGTCATTAGGTCAACAAGGTCGAGTCGAGTCGAGTCGAGTCACAGAGTGTGGTCGAGTCGAGTCGAGTCAAGTATTTAGCTCGAGTCAATTCGAGTCACAAATATTTGAACACTTAATTACAATAAAAAGCAACAAACACAAGAGAGAAAGAATACAAGGCACCAGTCTATTAAAGAAATCCAAAGACATAAAGTATGCTGTATGGTACCCAACCAACAGTTTCCATTGCTAGCTCACGTCACAGATAAGAAGATGTGAAACTTCGGTCTTATAACTGGTTTGGCTTCGGGTCTAGATTTTGTTGTTCGCTGATCGCTGACAACGTTAAAACCTAATTGCATTATACAAAACTGTTTCTGATTATTTAAAGGTGGGCCCGTCCGTATCCGTTTTTGTGTGTGAAATCGGGACATGAATTTAGCCAGCGTTCCACCAAGAACTTCAAAATCGCCCGAAACCAATGATGAAACCACGGATTGAGAATTGCGTTTTAAGTCTGGTTCCGGGTTTAGCATTACATGCTATAGAACCACAAGGTGGGAGTCCGCGACACGGTGTATGTTTGTTGTTTCATTATGGAGAAAGGAAACAGACTGCCGCTGTATATAAACGTACATTATTCGCGAACATTAACGTGACGTGAACAAAAACTGGCAACGCGAACGGCGCAGCGTAAGTCATTGCAAATATTTTTCGCAAGTAAGTTTTGCTTTTATTTTGGGACTCGAGTCTTATTAGCCTTCCTCGAGTCGAGTCGAGTCATTCTGATGAGGGACTCGAGTCGAGTCGAGTCATTTGCTCGCAGTGACTCGAGTCGAGTCGAGTCATTTACCCGTCGGGACTCGAGTCGAGTCGAGTCGCCAAAAAATGTGACTCGAGTCGGACTCGAGTCGAGTCATTGACTCGAGTCATTACAACTCTGCAGTACCAGTATATACTCACTTACAGTCGTGAATTTCTTTATGCCAGAGGACAATGCTTTGTGCTTTGCCCCTGTAATATTACACTCTCCCATAGACTAAACACATAACCGCATGATCGAGGACCATTTTCAACAAAAGACTCAACGCTCGAGGACTGAAAGGAGCTTTTGTTCTCCCCTTTTGTGTCTATCCTCTAAAGCAAACAGGCTTCATTAATAACAACAACAAGCTTCAAAATGCTTACATTTTCAGAGCTTTAACCATTAATTAGTACTTTCTTTTTTTTTCTCCAGGGTAAAATTCCTAAAAAAAGCAACTACACTGTACAATGCAAATCAGTGATGTGAAATGCGAAAGAAATAAAAATCCATCTGCTTGTTGCTCCACACACGCTTTTACTTTCTTTTTCTTTAACTATGAAGGAAGAGATTCAATCATATTGTAACATTCAAAACCAATATTGAGAAACGTAACCGTTCTGCGGAGGAGTTACAATAGCAAGCGCAACGTACGCACAACTCGTGAAATTGTTAAAAGGGGTTGCAGACCTGTAAGCCTGCCGCGCTGCGTACTGGCTAGATTCCAACACCGCCAATGACATCTCTAAAACCATAACGTAGCTTTGTGGACAAGGCCACATCCCACTAACACGTGGGCATACGCATCGTCTCAAAACACAAACACTGAATAAAATGGGGGGGGGGGGGGATGCGATCCCATGCTGGAATAACAATTTCGCGAAAATATTTTTTAATAACAATAAGGCAACCTCCAGAGCCCAGGGCCCTGCGAGGGCAGAGTCAATGCGCGCTGTGCTTCTGGCAAACCGGGCAATATATAAAAAGCAAATAAATTTATTGCCCTTTCTTTTTTATTTTATCGGCTAGTACACTGCAGATCGGTTGGGTTGACCAATTTTTGGGGGTTAAAGAAAGCAAGATTGTAATTAAAAACATGAGGGGGGATTTATTTAGCTTGAGGCAATGACGCTAAAGAGAATCACCTTATGAAATTTGTCCAGTGTTTTTATTGGGAAGTCGAGGTTCAAGTCAAGTTGGTTGGAGAGTGAAGTGTTATTATTCTGATGACCGAATTAAGATCTTCTTAAATGCTTCTACATGTATATAAAATACCTCAACTTCAAACTTCATCAGTTATTCAGACATAAGCAAGTCACATTTATTTTTTGATTGCATTTTTTTTGTAACAAATTTTAACCCTCCCAATGCAAACACACATTCTTTGCCAAGTATTCTTTTCAGTCAAATCAAACAATTAAGTGACTGTTTTTAACAGATTAGAATTCCCAGCCTACATAAACCAGGATTGACTGGCTGTCAGCTAATATGATTTGACTGGCGTGAGTGATAAAACACTGTGACCACAACTTGCCTGCTTTGTCTGTTGACCCAGTTTGACTAGTCACAGTGCTTGCTTGACATATGATCTGACTGCTGGTGACTAGCCTTTGTTTAAAGTATACTCAAGGGAAGTGGAAGTGAGTTTTGACTGTCTGTGACTGTTTAAATAGCAGGAGGGTTAAGAATTAAAGTAAATATACACTGTACACCTCACGATTGATAGAAGCATTTCGGAAACGTGCTACATTATACATTTTGTACCTTTTTTTTTACCCTGTAAATTTATTGTACATTTTCTTTAATTCTGTGCAATTTTGAATACCGTATCTCAGTCAGGTATCTATATACATGTAAGTCATTAATTTAACCCTAACTCCCTAGGCCTTTTTGCTAGGATGTAACCTGAATCCTGCAAAATCCTCCCTTCGGCCTCATGGAAAAATAGCACATGAAGCCTCAATCCTGCGAAATCCTCCATTATTTCTTGAATGTGGTTCTTGGAAGGATGACCACTGCCTCAATCCTGCAAAATCCTCCGGCTATGACTGTCAATATGTTGAGGCTTGGCCAGTGACATCCTGGAGCAGTACAGAGGATTTCAAGCATAATCAAGGACTAAATTTATGCATGGCTGAGCATAAACAACACAAGGTCCGGCCCAAGACCTTGACATAGTGCGTCCTCCGAAATCAGCAACGCACTTTTGCCATGTGACCTCAATCCTGCAAACTCCTCCAATTTGCAAAAAGGATTTTGGAGGATTTGGGATGGTTAGGGTTAAGTGAGTCCACCAAAGTTTATGGTCACTCACTAAAAAGATCGGTAAGGGTAATGAGGGGACATAATTAGTGAGATAACGCAATAGTTGCTGCAGGAGACATGGAGCTGTATTTTACAGGGGCAATGAACTGCTTGGAGACAGTGATAGCATCTCTACGAATGCGCCACCTCCGTGCCGAAGTGCCACTGTTAAAATAAATCAGGCTCTCTCTCTCACGCGACGTCAGTGTCTTTTCCTCACCCTCAAATGAACTTTTTCCCGGCCAACGCCTCGCCTGACCGTAACTTCGTTTCACTCCCCGCGGAACCCCAAATCTCAACCTCCTTCATAACAAAACCTGAGATACGATATCGCGCGCACAACATCGGTATGCACGCTACGCCACACCAATTTCCAAAACTTATCTAATTAAGAATCCCTGCGACACTTTTCAGGTTTTTTTCTTCTTCTTCCTTTTTTTTTTCAATCTTCTTAGCATGGACTGCACTCCCAAGCATCTCGGAGTTCACCAATGCCCGGCAGCAATGAAGGAGCACGGAGGGACCGAGCAGGGGATTGAAAACCAGGCAACAATATTCTTCCGAGGAAATAAAAAAAACACAAAACCAAAAACCTCATTTTGGCGCGGGGAATACGCGGTCCCCAGAGGACCCAACCACGGCCACCGAAAATTGCGTTAACTAATCAAGGCTGGCTGAGACAATTGCATTAGGGAGTTTGCGGAGCACCGAGGAGCGATTCCAGGACGATATCGGATGATTAGGCCCAACGATGAGATCAGGGTGAGTGGCACACGTTAATTTCTTCTCCTTGCTAGTTATTATCAATTAAAGCGAGTATTTACCGCGAGATTGGAGCATTTTCACACTCCATTTCAGACACTTGAGCCGTCCCGAGTCGGGGTAAACAAAGAGTCGAGTCAGAAGCAAATCTATTAGCAGCCGTGCATCCGTTATTTGAAGGCAAACGTTTAGATTTGTTGTTTGAAAACTAGGTCAGAAACAAACCAAACGATAGGCCTACTTCACACAGTGTATTCAATGTGTTATTTTGTTGGACAATAAATTTTCCTAAATTTTCACAACTTGCGAAAAATTTAGCACATTGTACAATGTATTTAACTGGCCAAGATGTGAGTTTTGCAGCAATTACGTGGTTTTTGTTCTAAATGTAATTTGGGGAAAGTGCATACCGTTTGTAACATCCTATGCAAACATACATTCTGTGCCAAGTGGTCCTTCCAGTCAAAATCGATCAAGTGACTGTTTTCAACAGTTACGATAAGAGCTCCCGGCCTACATAAAGCAGGATTGACTGGCTGTGACTGTCTATACAGCTATGTTTTGACTGTGGGTGACCAGTTGCCTGCTTTTGTCTGCTGACTGAATTTGACTAGTCAGAGTGCTTGCTTGAAGTATGATCTGACTGTTGGTGACTAGCCCGTGTAAAAAGTATGGCAGGGGAAGTGGATGGACTTTTTGACTGTCGGTGACTGTTTAAACGGTAGGAGGGTCACATTAGATACATGTACATGTACATGTACCGGTAACTTGATTACTAAGCCTGGAATTAATTAATGGCAAAGAGTTTACGAAAAAGACCTTGACATCTGGATTATATCATTTTGTTACAGAGTTATGTATAGTGTACATGTAGGCAGTCCATTGCTTACATGTACAACGTACATGAACATTGTATAAACTGATGAGCAATGTACATGTACACATGTATCACGTACCCGTACGTTCCGTACAAGTACCGCATGTTCAGCTGTACACGTATTTTAACGCTTGAAAAAGGAAAAGGGCCTTAAGATATCTAACCAATCAAGAATCACTGAAGTTTGACCCCTACTCTCCACCCCCTCCCCCCAGGGGGGTGGGGGTTGGGAGGGGTGTCTGACCAATTGATATTCATTCAATCATCTTGCTACCGGTATTTGATCGCAGGGCAGCCCTCCTTAATGCTATGTATTTGTGCAGGGTGGCATCGATCAATTCCAGTTGCATTAAAAAACAAAAATGATGAACATTGCATAATTTAAGTAAATAGTGAGTTTAGGTACCGGGTATCCTAGGATAAATTGAGGCCCTTTTAATAAGGAAGTGGAGGAAAATTTGGGTTGAAAGGGGGAACGATAAACTCAATAAAGTTGACCACAGAAGCCAAGATTCATGTCAGTTAGGATTCAGCTGAAGGCATTTTTTAATGGTTTCAACTGCTATTGTTGAAACGGCGTTGCAAAAAAAAACATGAATGAAAAATGAAAAAACTTGAATGGTTAACATTGGACTACCATGCTGAATGTTCCCAGATTGAATTTTTTTTCTTTTCTTGTTTTCATTTTTTTTTCAATAGTTTTCTTTACTGCATGTAAGTTGTAAATCAAATCCTACAGTTTATTGAAGTACATGTAGATCTCCTTCTAAGTTGTTCTTTTTTTGTGATCCGTGGCTTTGGAGGATTTTTTTTTACGGGAAATAAAGTCAAAGAACCATTCATTTGATGTCCTGGTTCCCGAGACCAAAAGGTCCCGACGTCGAATATTGTCAGATGAAAAAACGGGACAGTCAACTGCTGTAATGATAGCCAAAGTGAAAAAACAACAAAAAGAGTTCCATAGTAAAACATGTACCGGGTAACTTAATAACGGTATGGAAGCTACCGTATGTCAAATCAACCCTCGAAATTTCACATTGCTCCTGAATAAAGACACTTTTATATGGTAATATGCCATCTCCACATTTGCCTTGCAATGCCTCCTGTTTATTTTCAGTCCACTTGGACTTTCACTTTGTGGACAACCTAAATACTGCCCTCTGTTGGCAATAATCCACCATTTCATCAACAGAACTTTTTTTCTTGACAAGATCAACAGCCCCCTCTACATTTTTAGGGACACCAAAAAATATTGCCCTCTGCTGGCAATAGAAACCAATCATTTTCCCACATGTAGGGTGCAACCCAGTAAATAAATTCCTATAGAGACCAGTAATAAACCCCCATACTTCAAAATTCTTTTAAAAATACTCAAAACTCTCACGGGTGTTCAGACTACACAGAAATATGATGATAAACATGTCATTTTTCATTTTCCTTTCAGTTTTTGGTGGGTTCACCATGACTTTTTGAAGAAATTCTCACCCAAAGAAGACCACCCCTAAAAGGAATATGTTTCCCTAACTGGATAAGTAGCCATTTTGAAAAGGAATCCCTCCACAACATGGTTAAAATAGCGCCACTTTTGGACCCAATTGCACCCAAAATGCTCAGAATTGGAAGCCCCAAGTCCAGGCCAGAGGTTCATTGCCATATCTCTTCAATTCCCCAAGTCCATGGCTCTCAGAACTCTCTAATATACATGTACATAATAATTTGAATGTATAACTTTTATTCCTGAGCTCAGCGGACAGAAATTTTGGCCTTTTTAACGGGTTGCACCCATCAGCACTTTTGTGGACCAGATAAACAGCCCCCTCTACAGTTCAAAACTTTTGACAGAGACAGAATATCAGAAGTGAAAGGGAGCCCTCTACTGGTGAATAGAAAATGATTCTACACTAGACTTGGATGTGGGTATTGTGAATACTGCCCTCGTGTGATGCCAAGAGTTTCATGGGCTCCACAAAATGTACCAAATGTATCCTTTTTGTGGCATTAAGATTTTCCATTTCTTTACACAATTTGGGAAGATCACTCATGTGATCAATGTACACTAACAGGACGTCGCAGTATAAAACTACCGGGTATTGTTCAAAATACATGTCAAATGCCTGGGGAAAAAAAACATTTAAATACACACCTGTGCAAAAGCAGAAGAAAAAAACAATGCTTACAAATGCTTTGAAAATGGAAACTCAATATGCTGGAAAAGAAAAGATTTAACTTAAAACAAATATTGTTTAACAATTTTTCTTACCTGATGGATTTTAGCAGACAAGCAGCAAGCGAGGAGAGCAAATCCAAAGATGAACACATGGAATAGGAAAAACGGGAAACAAAATGACATTAGAATTTCTTGCAACTCTTCAATCACAGACTTGTTTTCTTTCTTCTGATTACATAGTACACTCACAATGCAGACCATGAACGGATTAGAGAACATACAAGTACAATGTACTCTGCGAAAACAAATCTTGAGTTTTCACAAAGGTACATAATGTGAATTCTATGAAACAGTGGGGCGCTGTGGTGCAGTGGTTACCGTTTTCGTACAACTCATGTGTCGTGGTACGTGGGTTTCAACCCTTACGGGAACATAGTGCTTAGTGTTCTTGGGCAAGACACTTTACTACAATTGCCTCTCAAAACCGAAGAGTATAAATGGGTACCTGTCAAGGTAGAGAGCAAATTGTGCTGATCTCGAGCTGCTGCAGAAAAATGGTCTCATTCTTGATCAACAGGGGTAATAATTGTAAAGCGCTTTGAAACCTTTAAGGTACAAAGCACTATAAGCACCACATTATGATCATTATTGTAAAGTGAATTCGATATCATGTAAAAACATCCACAGCGAAATTTGCACGAGTTAAAATGTATGAACTTTTGTCGATTCGCATCGTGACTATTTAGCGCGACTTCACAAAATTACATACGAGTTTGCTTTCAAAGAAATGCATGAAGTGATACACTAAACCCACATCAGGAACACTGAACAATGTACCGGTAGGTTCAAATTCCAAACTCTAATGACAATTTATATGTTAATGCGTCCACTTGACTTAAAAAGCTACGAGCAGAAAGTGCCACCCAATACAAGCCAACGCCTAATTAATTGACTAGTACAGTTCATTATCATACCAAGCCGGGCCTAGTGAAATAAAAGTCTTGTTTATATCTGTTCATGTCAACGACCTTGTTTAGAGTCTTGGGGTCAACACTCTACACAGGGACGGAAAAAAGGAAGGTTTATGCATTCTTGAGTGAAACTTAGATCTCAACGTGAAACTAAATCTTTAATGACCAGAAGTTCACCTATTGGGCAAACAATACCAGGCTAGTTTCTCCATTACGACAGCAGCCTGGTTCTTTTGTTTAGGGTTGCACAAAATACAAATGTGTCAAGCGATGTAATGAGCTGGGTTATGCTACTAAAGTTACAGTGTTCCCTCTGGCTGATATTATGCACATCAAGGTGCTGGGTACTGCGTGAAACGTGACGCTCAAAAGGAAACGCATATCTCACGGCTTGATTTTCAAAGACATAGACTACAAGAACCAGAATTACGGAGTCAATAGTCGAACACGTTTGTAACAAGGTCCTTGGGACTTTACAAATTCAGGTACATGTAGGCTACATGTTCCTTTTATTACATTTTTATTATCAGTAATGGAAAACAAAGAAGAACAAATCATTGGGGCCCATGGGTGTCAATCGGTGTGGGACGGGGGGGGGGGGGGGGAGACAAATGATATAATAATATGGGGGGATATCATATCGTTTGTCCCCTACCCCCACTTTTTTTTTTGTCCACGATTAAAAATTGTAGCCTACCGGTACGTAATGCAATTAGGATAACTGATTTAAAGGGAATATACATCATTTGCTTTTGCTGTAATTTTCAGAAATGGATGGAATTGGGGGGTTGGAAATATATAGCAAATATAGTTACACTGACTTTTTGAAGGTTTTGGGTTCGAAAATGCTATAAAAACCAACAAAAACGATCATTTTCCTGTAGTCTGGCTCCCTGACTCCATATAAGAAGAAACAGAGCAGTTTACATACATTGGGGAATTGTAAGGTCAGGGAACCAGTCTAGCTGGCTCGTACCTGTTCATAGGTTTGTAATCGATTGCAAACAAGTGCGATGGTCAACTGGGGCCAGTATTTGAAAAAAAAGTAAGATCGCTGATCGGCCGATCAGCGTTGGAAATTGATACAAAAATACCACTTTTCTTGAAAATGACAGTATACCAGGTGCCATGATTTTACAGGATGCTTTACACTGTCATTCAGTTACAGTCCAGCAAGGTATTTCAAAATGATTTGGTAGTTTTATTTTTTGATTTTTGCAAATGTTGTTTTTTCCCTTTAAGGACTCCAAACTCGACAATGATATTTAAAAGAGGATCTTTTGCTCAAAAAGTGGTTTCAGTGCATGGTCAGAAATTACCTCAGATCGCAAAATTTTCCGGGGCCCGCTTCCATGTACCCCATGCTTACCCCCATTGAAATTGTAATGTTTTATTATTCCACTACGGAACATGGTTAATTTTTTTTTTAATTTTGATGTCTCATTCAAAAGTGACTAACTTTTATATTGCTAGAAACTTAGCAAGTTAAAGACAACAATCTATTTTTTCCCGGGGTGGAACTTGAAAAACAGGAAGGACGGTACACATGTGTACAATGTGGTCCACATTGACAAGAATAATTTATTTGTGAGGAAAACCTTGGGGTCATTCCTTCAAAAATTGGATTCACCCGGCAACTCAATTTGTTGAGAAAACACTACAGGGGCTTCTGTCCACATTGGCAAACTATTGGGCTCATTGGCGGCAATGATTAGCAAAATAGTTGGCTAAATGACTACCCTGGGAAAAAAAGCTATGTTACTTAGGTTACGGTGTTCAAACATGTTTACATACAAATATGTAAATGTACGTGTACAGTATGCGTATGAAGCAAATTTAATTCAGTCAATTTCATACATGTACATGTATGTATGTGATTAAGAAATTAGAGCAAACCCTTACAAGCTACAAACAGAAAATCAACCTACATGTACACACCATTTGAAAATACTATCACGGCAAAGTCAATTTTTTTTTTCTTAATTAAAATAAAATACCAACGCTGCACACAGAGATACTGTTTTAATTTCTGAGAGTGTCCCAGTAATTGCTATCAAAGCAAGCGTGAGTACCGCGCGGCAGCGTCCCGTCCCGACTTACAGCGTGCGTGTGTTAATCCCCCGGACTCATCAATAATGCAAATTAGCACCGGGACTAATGAGCCGTGGGTCGGTTAAGGCACCGGCCGAAAACCGGCGCCCTGTGCTGCATGAGTCAAACTCATTCACACGTTCTTGGTCTGCGGTGGGGACCGTGCAGTCAAACCGCAAGTGTCATTTTTTTTTTTAGCGGTTATAAGAAAAACAAGCTGTTTACGTACATGTACATGTACATGTACTTGGACAGTACCAGTATGTGATTGTAACGGTACAGGTACAAAAATGTATACCAACCGTACATGTACATGTACATAAACATACCGGAACTTGCACATGTGTATGGACACATGTCCCATACCCATACATGTACATGTACATTTTGTACTTGTAGTGTATGTACATGTACATACCCCATGTACCGTACATGTACATGTACATGTGTACATGTACATGTGTACATGTACCGGTACCGTACAGTACATGTACATGTACCCGGTACATTGTACATCCCCATTTCACATCCCTTAGAAGACATCATCAGGGCCTGACAACATGTACGTATAATGTACATGTACATGTACATGTCTACAAATGTACCGGTAGGCCACGTACATGTACATGTACATGTACATAATGCGCATTGATTTCTTTGTGCATACGTGTACATGTACCAGTACATAAATAATTAACAATCTCATTTCCATGTATTTTGCAAGACTGTCATTAATTCACCTCAAGAAATTATAAACACCAAGATTCCTGGTTGAAAAATAACGCATGTTCCCTGCAAGCGAGAGCCCACTGAAATTGTCTTTCTCTCTTTCAAAGCCAAAAAGACATAACGTTTTCAAAAAGTCGTGTTTCTTTTTTACAGCAAATAAGAAAGCAGCAATGTTGATCGCTCATCCATATTTCAATTCCAATTTCCAGACTGTAGCGGCCACAAGTCAAGACGAAATCATTCATGTTGCCTGCACGTCTGGATCAGTGGACGTCATCCGGACGTAATTGATTAACTTGTATCTTTCTAGGTTACCCACATACATTATTTAGTGGCTCTCTCTCGATTTCAGTTAATGTCAACAGTCAAAATCCATGACTTGGGTTCTGCTAATTGGCATTTAACTGGCAACGGTCCGGAAACAATTGCTTGACTAGTAATGTTTGGAAGATGATTCATTTATAAAGCTGACAGTCGGAATAGAACAGTTAAATGTCAAAGAGAACATTTTGTAATATTGATGATAGAATTAGAAGTTGTAGGTGTGCACAAAACCCTCCAACATTACAACAAAAAATGAGATTACAACAAAAAACTGACAATGGACATAAAGCTGCTGCACAATCAATCTTGGAATAGATTCTGATTCCTTCCAGGTTTCGCGATTCCATTCGGAATCGATTCCAATTTTCTTCAGCCAATAAAATAACATTAAACTTAGGCCAAGTAAAAAAACAAACATGTTTCTCGTCCGGGTTTTTTTACAAAAAGGAGGAAGCGGGGCTTTTTATTTTTTATTTTTTATTTGTTTCAAGATGGCCGTCATTTAAAAATTTCCTGCAACCGTTGGTGTTTCCACTGTTCAAAGACACTTTTAAAATGAAAGATAAGTTGGACAAGAGAACTGAACATATTTACAGTGTCATTTAGACGAATTTGTGGACTTTTTCTGTGTTTTTTTACTGCATTTTTCAAAAATAAAAAATAATTAAAAAAATCCAGGCGGCCTCCAAAAAGGAAGCGGGTGGGGACGAGAAACATGTTTGTTTTTTTACTTTGCCTTATGATCATCAAGTACAATTCGTTAAGACACGTGATCTCTACCGTATGTACATGTAGAACGTCTGCTATGCCTAAAAAAAAAAGTTTTGAAAGTTAGGTTTTTGCACACAATTTGAGACAATCAGAAGTATTTTGTACAAGTGATTTTACGCAATAAAGATGAAGACAAATTAATAAATTTACGTCAACGGTGCTGTAAACTTACTGTCCATTAACCCTTACCTTCCCAAATCCTCTTTGCAAAATGGAGGATTTTGCAGGATTGAGGCCATATATGGCAAAACTGTGTGAATGATTTGGGAGGATGCACTGCGTCAATGTCTCAGGCCAGACCTTATGTTGTTTATGCTCAGCCATGCATAAATTTACAATGTAGGCCTTACATTAAACTTGAAATCCTCCGCACTGCTCCAGGATGTCACTGGCTCTGCCTCAACATATTGCTGGAGGATTTTGCAGGATTGAGGCAGTGGTCACCCCTCCAAGCACCACTGTCAAGAAATAATGGATGATTTTGAGGACTGAGGCTGCTCAGCCTTGCATAAATTTAGGCCTATATTATACTTAAAATCCTTCGCACTGCTCCAGGATGTCACTGGCTCTGCCTCACAGTTTATGCTGGAGGATTTTGCAGGATTGAGGCAGTGGTCACCCCTCCAAGGACCACATTCAGGAAATAACGGATGATTTTGCAGGATTGAGGCTGTATGGAATTTCATACCATAAATGGTCAGAAAATTTCCAATGTGCAACAATAACTTCGCTCAACCTTAGAATAAGCCATACGCCATGTATTTCTATAATTCCGCCCATAAGATGTCACTGGCCATCGTTTTACAGACATTGTTTGTACAACATTACCGAAAAAGAAAACAGCGACATGTGCCGAGAAAATTAACAATAACAAAGCGCGCAGTGTATAAACATTGGCTCCTGGACGCACTTAAAAAATAAATTGCAAAAATGTACAGTCTACAAATGTATAGGCCTAGTAAAATACAAACATGGAATACCAGTACTTCTTCAAAAAAAATGTTCTGAAACAAAACCCTGATCACCCAATTTTTTTTCATGATCTTTCATTACTCGGAGCAGCGAGACACGCAGTCTTCTCTCCGTGACCGCAGGGTGATAATGTTCCGCAACAATAATGACTACAATGTTGACAATGACTGTCTGAGGTCATTGGCGCTCATTATTAATCCGGTTCAAGCTTCTTCTCTTTTTCTCATGATCCACTCGCAAGCATCCATGCTTTTTTTTTAGCGGTGGTTGGCCAAGAATAACACACTGATGAAGGGTTTTCATTAAGTATGATGGACTGCGAGTAGTAAGCAGAACAGACAGACATTATTGGTTTTTCTCGCAGGCAGCTCCGGTATTAAACATTCATCGGTGGGTGGGTTCCGGGGGCGGGGGCGGGGGCGGGGGGGGGGGGGGTCCTGTTTGAGGGATGCTAATTTTGTGCAGCAATTTGGGTCCAAATTTGGCAGGATACGTACTGTACATTCGATGTTGGTAAGGGAGCTACTAAGAACCTGTTTTAAGAGGAAGTAATTGATCTTAAAGGTCAAAGGTGACAAAGTCTTTCTTGTGCAACTCCACATGTGTGTGTGTACAAATGTGCTGGAATTTACTACCTTACGGAGACATGAACACAATAGGGAACAAAAGATTGTATACGTCTCCAGAAGAACATTTCTATAGATGAATACGTCTCCACAAGAATTTCACGAAATAGATATATGGATTTTACTCAAAAACTAGGAATTTCCAAGGTAGGTTGATCTGTCGCAAATGGAAGAGTTTTAGAAAAGGGATATTTAGTCCAAATTTCAGCCCAGGAAATTAATTCTGGTTAAAATAAGAGCATTTTGCAACTTCAATTTCAAACTCCAAAACTTTACTACACGAGAACAAAGAAATGTCTCCACAGGAATACAAATTCCAGAATGGGTGTACATGCATGTGTACATTGTAGCTCATGTTTTTCTGAGATGCCGAAGTGTAGGATTAACCTTATACGTGTGTACATCAAAAAGATGTATTTTCTCAGTTGTATTAGGACCCTTCTAAAATTCTAAAACTGACAAAATCCAATGTTCTTCAATAAAAACTAAATTTTACATGTAGACATTTAAAAAAAATGTTCACTTCTCTGCTCTTTTTTTGGGGGGGGGGCAATTGTCACAAGGAGGGGGTCTTTTTGTTTTTAAAACTAATACACTTTCAACACAGCAAGGCATAGAATTGCAATAAGGGGTTTCAACAGTAACAACTATAAGATTTTGCCTTTGACAAAAGTCCACTAAGGACCGAAACATTAAACCCTCTAATTTTGTTGATCAATTTGTATATTTGAGGTCAGTCCAATCAGTGAGCAGTTTGCAGCAGTTTTATTCAATTCCAGATGGAAATGTAAGTAAGAAACTTCTCACAATTTACACTAATTAAAACAAAACAACACAGGCCCGCTACACTGCCAATGGCTACGGTGCATGCTCCTCATGCCCAGACTATCTGGGTTACGTCAACCTGCTTTTCAAACCTCGTCAACGGTTCATCACATCAGCAGACCCTGTCAAAAAAAATCCATCCATCCATCCACAAAATAGCTTTTTTTTTAATTGTTCCCTCGGACAAAACCAACACATCATCTTTCTGAAATACACACCGGTTTCATTTTCTTTCTACTTCGTCCCACAAGCCTGGAGTTACGTCAACATGCGTTGCCGTTCCCCCCCCCCCCCCCCCCCCCCCCCCCCCCCCACCCCACAACAACGTGCATCTGCCTGGCTTGTTTATGGACAAGGCTCAGTAATTTGATCTGGGCAACCCGACACGTGCTTTCACACTTACCCTGACCCGCCTACGACGACCGCCAAAAAGAAAAAATGAAAAAAGCAAGGCGTCGTTATCTCATCATGTAGGTGCCCTCGGTGACCTGCGGCTGGCCAAATCGTTTCTCTCTTCTTTCGCGTCAGTTTGCCACACCGGCTTTTCACAACCTTTTGTGTTTTCAAAGGTCAAAGCAGAAAGCCTGACAAGTGACATCATGAGCTGACCACTCAAAGTTTCAGGTTTAATTTTGATACGGCTGTTATGATGCTAAATCAGGCTTTCAAGCACACCCAGGTGAAAAAGGAGGAAAACAGTAAGATCCAAATTTCACCCAAAAAAATTGACAAAAGTGTGACTTTGGAAGAAAAAATAGGGGGAAAATAGCACTTTCCAGAGTAGTTTTGGTTGATTTTCACCCATACCGGCATGTCCACAACATCATAATCCTCATATGTTCTGTACTAACGACACTTGTGTTCCACCCAAAACTAAGCTCTTGGAAGTACAGTTGCAGTACTCCTGCGCCCAAGCCCTTCATTGAACAAGTAGGCCTACGTGTGTAGTTTACAAAATGTACATGACAATGTGTAACACTGTTTACGAAAAACTTCAATGAGATTTCATTTTTGGAAGTTGTGCCAAGGACAAAAAAAAAGTAGGAAATAGTTGAAAAATCAAGAAAAAAAAGTAGCAAAAGTCGGAGCAAGGTAGAAAAAAGTAGGAAAAGTAGGAATATTTGAAAGAACGTGCTGAGAGTAATACATACTGTACAAATGTACAATAGCTTTGTACATGAATTAAGCACTTGAGACAAGTTGGATATTATACGTGACATTGAGGAAAAAAGTTGAGAAAAAAGCTTCCAAAGTGAACAAACGCATAATTGAATTACTGTGTACCATTGACAATGTACCGTACTCATCAGCATAATTAAAGCTGAATCTATATGTAATGCAGCCCTAGAAATGTCAACCCATGATTAGAATCGCTGGGGGAAATAAACATTGATTATGCACATGATGAGATGTAACAATTAACTAAGACTGCAGGTACATGTACATGTACAAGAAGTATGCATTGAGGACATGTCATCTTTGTAGTCATGGTAGTACCGGCAGGGCTAAGCTGAATGTGCCAAAAAAAGCTTGATCGTCTACCGAACAGCCGAAATTTGCAATTTTCTGATTTGAATATTTGTGAATATTTGTTTTTATTATGAACTGTGACTGACAAGGGTACCTCATAATAATGTGGTGCTTACATGTAAAGGGGAAAACTGAGTTATGGAGAAAGGAGAAACCTATACAGTACATGCATATATTAAGAGAAGCACAATTAGTGGTACAAAAAATGTACATGTACCGGTACACGTGCATTTACGGGTACCGGTAGTACGGGAACCAGGTATACATGTACTAACAACTCTCCAAGGTGTTCGAGACACACATCAAATTAAAGCTTATTTCATCATCTTTCATTTTCTTTTCAATTTGAAGTAAACAAATGCGTACCCGGGTAATCCTGCAAAAAAATCCCGGAAAATTTCTGAAGGGCTTCATACTGTACATTTATTATTATGTATAGCTTTACGGTGCAAAGTGCAACTTTAGCGAGCATTATTTGTCGCGCATTACAATGCACATTTTGATTAAATTAACATGAAATCAGTTTTGGTTTTCCATACTACATGTAGGCCTACATGTATGTACCGTAGGCTGGTTTACATTTGTACATTTTGAAAATTCCTCACAAATGGCATTCAAAACCTTTCTTTTTCACTAAGTAATTTGTAAAGTGGTTACGGGTACCCAATGCCATAATCTGGAACCAAATCCTGACATCAACGGTCAGGTACTCAGGTACCCGGTTCCGATGCACTCCCATTTAAGCACAAACCTGTATCAGTAGATGGCCAACACTGTCATATGATATGACAACAATACAGAAAATGGCCTTATTGTAGCCACTGGCCTGTAGTTATCCAGCATCCACTGGCCACATACATTTTGTACATGTACATGTAGTACAGTGGCCTGCTTACATACATTTGTACCAGTATAACATGTACATGTACATTGTATACCGGTGCATGTACAATGTATCTTCCACTATGAGTCGGCCAACTGAAAACTGCACTTTACACCTGTGAGTTGTCCTCTTCGTGAACTCTCAAGACTGCACTGTATTCCTGTGAGGACTAGGTCAAGTTCATGCATCTATTCATGAGTGATTATGCTCAGATGCACTGAGGGCACACTCAGAGTGTGCTGTATGCATAAGGCCCATCTTCACAGAAGTAAACAGTCAAAACAGTCTCACGTCACAAGATGGTTGCAGACCAGTAAATAAACTGCCATAGACCCCAATGATAATAAATGCTCCCACTTCAGAAATTCAGGAAAAATACTCACAACTCTCCTAGATGTTCGAGACACACATCAAATTAAAGCTTAGGCCTATTTCATCATCTTTCATTTTCTTTTCAATTTGCGGGGGGTCGGGGGGGGGGGGGGGGAAGGGGGGTCAACTGACGACTTTTAGGAGAAATTTCCATCCGAAGATGGTCACGCCTTAAAATAGTCCTGAAGCCCATCGTCATTTTTTAAAAATGATGCCTACACTCCATTGCAAAATAGAGCCCTTTTAGTGCCCCAATTTCATTCAAATTGAACGGAACTACAAGCTCACAGTGCATGGCTAAGTTCCACCCATATTTTTTACAAACCCTCAAGTTCATGGCCCACAGTATGCTCAAATACTGAAGACTTGAGGGCATGCAAATCGCACTTTCGGACCGATTTACTTGCCTGCACCCAGATGAAGACAATTTATTAAATGCAAAGGAGCACAAACTCTACGACGTTGCCCGACTGAAACAAAAACTAAATGGTGCACGGTGAACACATTAGGCCAACTAAAAAAAAAAAAAATTCTCGTTGGGATGTTTTGAAAAAAAATGAGGGAGCCCGATCCCCTTTTTTTCCTCAAATACATGGCGTATTTTCCACGATTGCCGATGGAGTCTTCCATTTCCTCGACTCTTTTACTGATAAAAAAATTGTGTCAAAAGGAGCCATCACCCTTTCTACATGCTACAATTTTGTTGGAACAAATAAAAATGTATGAATTAAAAAAACAAAAGGTGGCTGGCAGAAAAAGGAAGCTGGTGGAGGCCAGACACTGGTTTATATTTTTGTTACTTGGCCTTATACAAATGTTAAAGGGAATATACATCATTTGCTTTTGCTGTAATTTTCAGAAATGGATGGAATCGGGGGGTTGGAAATATATAGCAAATATAGTTACACTGACTTTTTTAAGGTTTTGAGTTCGAAAATGCTATAAAAACCAAGAAAAACAATCATTTTCCTGTAGTCTGGTTCCCTGACTCCATATAAGAAGAAACAGAGCAGTTTACATACATTGGGGAATTGTAAGGTCAGGGAACCAGACTAGCTGGCTTGTACCCGTTCATAGGTGTGTAATCGATTGCAAACAAGTGCGATGGTCAATTGGGGCCAGTATTTGAAAAAAAGCCAGTATGACAGTATACCAGGTGCCATGATTTTACAAGATGCTTTACACTGTCATTCACTAACAGTCCAGCAAGGTACATGTATTTCAAAATGATTTGGTAGTTTTATATTTTGATGTTTGCAAATGTTGTATTTTCCCTTTAATACATTGTATAACAGTAATATGGACCATACATTCTGTACACCCACTTACAATGAATTATTTGGGCAGACTGCCCACACTATTCCCCAGCTATCTGGAAATGTGGGCACAGCAATTTCTCAATGTTATAATGCATGATCTACATGGTACATGTACATGTACATTGTAGGTATCTCATTGTTACCAATTGAATGGAGACAATCAATCCATCTTGGCTGAGAACAGAAATCCTCCAAATTAATGAAAGGGGATTTACGAAACGCTTTTTTAAATATATGTAAACCAGGTATGAAAGGGGATCATTTAGCCAGAAAACAACTCAAGATATTTATGCATGTACCGGTACCCGGCATCAATCAATGAACAAAATGGTTCCCGTTCTTTGTATGTAAGATAATTGGTTTCACAAACCAAACATCACGAAAACAAACTACCGTATGTACATGTACGGTACATGTACATGTACACTGGATAGGAATGACCCGGATACACATTTCTGGGTTACAACACGTTTTTCTTCTCTTGTATAGATCTCTCAAATTTCTGTAAGCGCGCATAATTAACATGTTATGGTAACCAAATCCGACATGCCTACATCATGCACCGGTACATGTGGTTATGCTCTACAATGTACGTCCAGTGAGAACTGGCCTTTAAGCAGTCCATAGGTGGGTCTCTTTACTGCTATCAGGGAGCCTCACTCAAAATTTGCAGATAAAAGTGGAGAGTGTAAGAGCTTGCAAAATGATGGTTTGAACACAACAAGGTGTTGGATCGAAATCAAAGTTATTTCACAGCTAGCCCTACAAGAAAACTATACCGAAATGCACAGAATGCCAGCTATTTCTCTTAAACAAAGCGCGGTCGAATGCAAAACTCGCCTGCTCGCTACGCCCATCGCATAGTTGAGCAAAATTCTAGGCGGCGTGCGCTGTAAAAAAAAGTTTAGTTGGCCGCGAGAGGGCGCGAGGCAAAAAGCATGATCGCAATGGCTGCTCACATGTCATGCGTGTGAAATGACACAAACACGAAGTTACAAAAGTTATGAAATGAATGCTGGAGTAAGGAACCAGTCGGGTAAAAGTAAGTACTGAAACCTGACCTGGTTACACTTTCTTCAGAGAACTTTTCAAATGATAAACATGTACAACATTGTAAACATTGTACAATGTGTACAGTGTATACTATACATAGTGCATGTACATCACTGCACCACGTATATAAATTTTCAGTATGAAGTTACAGAACATGGACATGTTCACTTAAACTGTGTAAAATTAAACTAGAGCTAGTAGTGCAATAGCATAGTCTCCAAACTAGGCTTGGGCGAATCCACGCCGAAATCGAATAGAATCGACCCCAACCTCGGAATCGGAATCGTGATTCCACTTTTTTGAGGAATCGATTCTCTGATGTAGCCGATTCCAGTTCCCCGAGTGTCGATTCCAGTCTTCGCGCGACGATTTTGAAGACCGGTGTCACATGAAAATCCGTCTCCTATGAAAATCGGACCCCTTTTCCCTATTATTGGTTAATCCCTCTCACGTGACCGGTCACTTTCCTAATTACCATACTTACGCATGCGCGGTATTACCAATGAGTCCAAATTTCATAGAAACGTAAATTCACGCTACACCGGCCAACTCAAACGCGCCTTCAAAGAACATCCGATTCAATAACAAAACGGCCCCTTTACAGTTTTAAAAGTATGCAATGCGTCAAAGACAAACTGATAGTACATCTCTCTGATGAAGCCGTCCTCTTACAAAAAGCTTTAACAGCTCCACGGCATATTAGAAATTTTGTACTGATACAGTAAATCTAACATGTCTAACAGCTACAACATGTATCACCTGTACTGCAAACAAATGTGTAACCTTGTACCCTGTAGATGTACCATAAAATTTGGTGTGTACGCCCTACTTTTAACGGTTAAAGTGTTGCTAAAAACTTGAGGATTGTAGCCATTGTTGAACATTAAACAGAAGATTTTCAATATCTTTTAGCACATGTATGTACGTACATGTATATACACGTGTACATTTATGTAAATGTCAGCACACGTACATGACTGTAAATTAATCTCAAATTCTGATTAGTGCTGGATAATTGTACAAGGCCTCCTTCATGAATTCAGAGAAGAGTTTGTGACCTTAACGTCTATCTGCCCCCCCCCTCCCAACACACACACACACACCCCGTTAACCTTCTGTATTTGCCTTCTACTGACAAAAATTCACCAAGCAGTCAAGCGTACCAGGAAATCAGCTGATCCGAGGAAAAGTTGCATGCCTGAATAGTCAAGTTCACTTCATTATTAGCTCTGCATCATGTACATGTAATATGATCAATGCATACTTGTACATGCTTACATGTACATGTATACCGGTACAGTCCTGTTTTACTATACTCTCGAGGACAATGCTTTGTATTTCCCTTTGTCCCTGTAATTTACCCCTCTCCCATAGACTAAGCACACACCATACGATAGAGGACCATGACTTTCAACAAAGAACGCAACGCCCGAGGACTGAAAGGATCTGTTGTTTTCCCTTTGTGTGTCGGTCCTCAGGGGTTATATGTAGAACACATACCGGTACATGTGTACAATTGTACATTTAGAGTTTAGTGAGTTTACACTGTACCCGTACGCGTACTTCAAAAACAATTTACCATAGGAAAAGACTTACTGAAAATCAAAAAAACATTGTGAAAATTACAAGTGAACCATCAATTATGCTTGTTGTAAAAAAATGTATTCCCAACTTGCACCATTATCATAAAAACCCAAGCAGCAGTGCCGTGACATCACATTTAGTCATGCACACGCACCGGCGCGGTCCCCATCACTATCACTCGGCTAGTGTCCTCACACCTCTCGTCGTGTGTGCCTTCAAAGCGCGACATGTATGCGAGTCGCCCGTCCTAACTCCCGAGAGGGAAAACCCACACAGTGCTGGTCCGCGTTTGGACTATTAACGATTTCCAAAAATAAGCGGATGCACGGGCGGGCGTGCGAGCAATTTCCCCCGCAAAATTCGTATTCCAAGCCACACACGCGCTGGCCTGGTGGAGTCCGCAATACTGGCGCAATACCTTAGTGGGCGCAACGGTGGGCCGAGTTTTGTTTACTCGGGGGAAGCGCTGGTGGGGGCAAACAGAAACTGGTGCCAGCACAAATCAAGAAAACGGGGATGTGCAATTTTGTAATGAAAACTGCCTATCATATTTCACACACACAAAAAGAGAGTGAAAGATGTTGTTGCATCTTTTCACAAATTACTTTGAAATGAAATAATATACAAAACTATGGTTTGGCTTTCGTTGACATGGTTGTTTTGTGTATGCGCTGCCCATTTGATAGTACATTGTACATGTACACATATTTTTAGCTCATTTGATTTATAGTCCCAGTGCGTGTACTTGGTCTGCGCATTGTAATGAGTTCCTTGTGGAATGTTCCATTATGAACGTACATGTACATACATGTATACATGTACAATACATACATGTACTGTGTTTTTGCATTACATTCACTGTGTGGACTTCCGAACAAAAGAGGTCCACATAAACCAGGTAGAGACGACGTTGTGTGGACTTGAGCAAGTCCACACAGTGTTTCCCCCTCTCTGGAATTTGGTTTAGAGGCATTTTGGGTTAGGTTTATTTGTGACAAAATGAAGAGAAACACTAAAGGGAATCATAGAAAAAAAAAATGGGGTTGAAAGTATTTTCACAATGAGAGTAAAATGAGTTTTTTTTAGACGTTTTTTTTTTCTACACGAAAGCAAGAGAATGTCCACACTAGGTATGTAACGTAAACATGTGTGTACAAATGTACCGGTATAATTTGCATAAAAATGCCTTGTGCAATTTGTTTTAACTTTTTTGTCACATTATGATAAAAGCTCTAGGAAGGATAATTATTCCAGTCGCCGCAGGAAAATTGTTCAGGCAAACTGCATTCATTAGTCAAACTTCCAACTTCTGCTTCTCTTCGGCTGATTAAATGACTGTGACTGAGTGTGAACCTTGCTCCCAATGAGTGACTCAGAATGGAATTAAAACTGTGTGCGTAATACATGTGTACATGTACCAGGTTGTGGGTACAATTGGACACGTAGGATGTGATGCTGCAAGCATACGTAATTCCAGCCTTGGCCGCCATCAGATAACATGCAGTCATGCGATACACAATCAGGCCGTGACTCTGCGAATCAGTCACTAGAACATTTGCATTAGTCCACACCTCAGCTAACCGGCCGACCAATGAAAGTGCGAGGTCTGAGTCACATGACCGACGACCGGGGACGACGCTCTTACATCGGGGGGGGGGGGGGGGGGGGTACATATCACATGACTGCCGGAAGTCCAATAATTGGCCGCTGGAGTGAATTATCTGGGTCGCGGGCCAATTCGCGGTGCTGGCATTAATTGCATTAACTTTGGAATTTTCACGGTTTGGCCCATATTGACTTTTCTTGTCCCGCGAGTGAAAATTCTGATCTCAGAAACACTTGTTTGATCATACATTAGTACATGTATGTAGGACTGCATACTGGTGGTATTTGCTCTCTTAGGCTTACCCTTAACTCAAAACTTGAATTTGTTTAAATTACAAAAAGGTCTGTACAATAACAGTCCATGAATGTTTTCAGTTCCAGCAATCCAAATTTGCAAAACAAATGTTAGTATGCGCTAGGTTTTGACCACCTACATGTAGGTCTTGTGTCCCTGGGCAAGCCACTTTATCCCTACTTGCCCATATATTCCCTACCAGTTGGTACATACAATGTTTGTATATAATGGACATACCGGTACATGAACATGTACCCAAATGGTCAATGGACACAAAAATGGCCAACACTGCCCAACAGCAGACTTCCATACATAAACCTACATGTATACGTACATTTGTACAATGAAAAGGCAGATTTACAGCCAACCACTGTATACAACCATGTAAATGTACGTACATGTGGGTTATAAGTACATGTACACGTACATGTACATGTACATGTACATGTACATGTACGTGTACATGTACATGTACGTGTACATGTACATGTGTTCATTTGTACAGGCACAATGTACATGTACATGTACACTTCACATGTGCAGAGTACATGCATTTGGGCCCCTTGCTCCATTGATTTTTCTAAGTACAGAAAGTGCACTTATTGATCCTAATCCTGTCCGCTCTGATTTCTTTCACGGCCGGACAGAAGAAAGAGAAACGAGATTCATCTTCCTTTTGTTGTTGACTGCCTAGTAGAAGCGTTAAGCTTACAGTTGCAGTGTTGTGTAACAGCTGCGAACATTTTAAAGGTTAAACCTACGGTATGTACTTTGGCGCTTTTGTTTTAAAGGTATCTCTTTCAACTGTGCAAGAAATGGCACATCCTTTCGGCATCATGAGCCCTGTACATATACCGGTACCGTGTACCGGTACCAAATCCTGAAAAATCCTGAAAAAACTCTAAGGAGGATTTTCAATGATCAAAGTGGTCATGGTCCAGTTTCTATAGAGTTAAAGTTACGAGTTTTTGCTAGAACATGTACCGGTTCACCTAGGACTATAACGTTGCATGCGCATGAACATCACAGAAATACATGCATTTGCAACTGCTGGCTTGCTGTATGCAACGCCAAACGGTTGATTTTGGCGTTCCTAATAACGTTAAGGAAGGGAGCCCAAAACACTCTTCATTTCTCATGCATGCAAAATGTAATGTAGTTTTATCAGAGGTCCTAGTCCACTAGCTGACACAACCAACACACTTGAGAAGTTTATAAATGTCATTGAACATGAATATTTTTCAGTGTTTTGAAAAAGTTCACGGACACGGAATCTACCGGTATGAAATATCTACTTAATTTATTTTTCCACGTACATGTACATGTAAAATGGGAACGTGAAGCTTACGGTGCGCATTGCCATTGGGCAATTTTCCGTAATATCCAACCTAGGTCTGACCACATGATGTATATGTACATCAAGGTCGTTATTAACGGTGTTAAACATGTACCTCAGTTTGGTTTGTAATTCGGAAGATTCACAATAGAGTGCGCCACCAAGAGTTTGCCATGGAGAGTCAACTTTTCAAGTTTACGGTAGACAAAACATGGCCCATTTGAATGAGTGTCAGTAGACAATTTGAGCTAATTTGTTATAGATTTGGGCACAGTGTTCTGCCGCCTTAGTACCAAAAATCACCATATTGATAAAAAGAACAGAAAAGGGCAAACATATACTTGAATCATACGCTTATGAAACTACTGACCGAAAAAAAAACAATTTCAAATGTCCCGCGCTGCGAATTTGCCGACCATCTCCCACAATGCACTGGGAAAAATGAACTCTCTGTGGCAAACTCTTGTTTTCTACTCATTTAGATGTCACATTATTATATTTAACATTCACTCTTCCAACAGCAACTCATTAAAGTGTCCGACGTGTACCGGTACCGGTACGTCCGAATTTACGGAATTGCCCCGTATGAGCAAAACGCATAACTTAACCCCTCTAATGCTAAAGCATAGTAAGTATGCATAGAACATGTAATGATAATTCAAGTGTACATTTTTACATGTACACACGCTCATGCACAAAATGTACAAACTTTGTTTGACTGGCAGGACTGGTACATAAAGCTAAACTTCCTTTCAAAGTTCCTGTACTGTCAGCAGGTCTGTTAACATTGGATGAAGCCCGGGAAGGGACAGGGTGGAAATGTTTTTTTGTAATTTGCTATTTCGTTCCCACAAATTGCTAACTCATTCCCATGAATTACTAATTCGTTCCCACGAATTGCCAATTCGTTCGCACGAATTGCTAACTCGTTTGCACAATTGCTATTTCGTTCCCACAAATTGCTAATTCGTTCCCACGAATTGCTAAATCGTTCCCACGAATTGCTACTTCGTTCCCACCATTTTCTAATTCGTGGGAACGAATCGCTAACTCATGGATCCGGCAACGCGTTAGCAATTCGTTGGAACGAGTTGGTAATTCGTGTGAACGAAATAGCAATTCGTGCGAACGATTTAGCAATTCGTGGGAACGAAATACATGTAGCAATTCGTGTGAACGAGTTAGCAATTCGTGCGAACGAATTAGTAATTTGTGGGAACGAGTTAGCAATTCGTGGGAACGAATTAGCAAATTACAAAAAAACTTTTCCACCCTGTCCCTTCCCGGGCATCATAAACATTGCCAGCCCAAACATTAACCCAGACTTCCAAAGTAAAATAACCTCAGGCTTCTAACCCTGTAGGTACACCCCTATCAACCTACAAACACCAAGGTATTATGCATGGTATAATAAAGCTGCAAGCAAGTCCATACACTGTGCAACGACTATAAAATCGCTGTGACAGCCTTCAAGTATGTACTCAACCTTGTTGAAATGGGGTCAACGTGATTATTTCAATTTTTTTGTTGCGCTACTAGTTGGCAACAATGACTATTGTATTGTGCTGGGGCAAACACTCTGCATGCAGGTATGGTTGGAATGTTGTGGTTTTTATTGGAAGGGGATTTTAGCACTGTGTATCTAGTCACCATGGTCTGTGATCTAGCCAAATGAAACTGAAGCCCAGTGCATTGATGGTGATGACAAAAGTGCACTCCTGGTTGGCCACCCAACAATAACAGGAAGAACCACAAGAATGCCCAGGGATTAACCCTAAGTCACCTTAACACCTGTAGTGATTTTTTTTGGGGGGGGGGGGAGCGCTGATAACCATTTGCGATCAAATTAGTGGTTGATGAAACTCTGTAAATTCTACTGCCTTCACCAGTGGACTAAGTTCAGCAAAATGAAGGCTGACAAAGTGACAGAATTCGTGAAATGTTTCCTTTGTATTTATGCATAGCAGAACACGATACAGAACATTAGAAATTTAACAGTTATACATTACATGTACAGTATGTAAAACATTGTGCAAAACTTGTACTGATCATTGTAGTTGGAGAGCCTCTCGATAAGTTTTTTTTTTTTTTTTTTTAGCTTTTTAGGCAAACCTGCATGGCCTGCAGCATATGGTACACAACTTGATGTTCAATGGGTTTTTTTCAATATTTTTTTGTACTTAGTTTCTTGTATCTTAGCCTTTCGTAGTTTGTCCTGTTATCTTTTCCTCTGTTGTGACAGTTTGTAAGTAACTTTTATTGAATCTTAAAACTGTCCTTTTAATTGTCTTGTGCTTTGCCTGAGAAATTAGCTGATACATGTAAATAAATAAATAAATGTACAAATTTGGGTTTCATTCAAATTCCGTAGCAAGAGCCCTTCCACTCAATATTGTGAAGAAAATTGAGCACAGGAACCCTGCACATGTACCAGTTTAGTGGTACACATACAACGTTTACATGTATGCGTTTGTTTATGGTGTAAATCGAGGACACACATGTGCAACATCATCGGTGAATCGAGGACTCCTTGGTTGGAAAACGTGTACAAAACCAATGAGAGCTGTTGCGAAAAAGTGAAGTACAAACAAAGGAAAAGGGAAGAGGAACAACAGAAAATCCTCAATTTACACAATAAACATATGTGTAGCAAGGTCCGATTTTGGCACGTACATGCCAGTATGCACTAGTGTACATGTATAGTACACATGATGTACACGTACCATCTTTTGAAGTAATATCCTGAGTCTGAGGAACTCGGGAGGATTATGATCAGCAGTACCCCTCCAAGCCTTGAATAACCTCTGATAAATAAATTGCAGAGGATTAGGCTAAGACCTTCCAGGGTTCTTTTGCAGCATCCAGAGTTTTACTCCGTTAAGGATTATCCCAAACAGCACGCACTCTACAGTAAGCCAGAGGGGTGTATGAAAGGGGTGTTTGGGGGTGTATTGTGAAGACCATGGGGCACTTACATGTACATGTAGTCACCTACCCCACAAGTTCTTAGTTTATGAAATACTTAATATAACATTCAGCGGATCCTTCCTGTGGCTTTTGTTAAGAAAACTAATGGCACATTCTTTGTAGATACATTGTATTTTCAAGGTGAATGTGCATTAACTAAGGAAGTGGCTGGGCTCATGTATTGCGTATGCCTGTCCCCTGATCAGTTACATGTACAATGTATACACATACATGTACCGTACATGTACATGTACATGCTTCTACTCCTTTTAACTGCTACCGGTATTTAACAATTTTTAATTCCTGTAAAAGTGTAAAGTGTAAACGTGGTTATATCATTAACTCTTTTGTGGCTGCCTACCTTGTGTTTTTATATGAATAAACCAGAATAAAATAAAAAATAAAAATAAATAAAAAATATTTAAAAAAAATGTACAATGTACTAACCGTATGTCAATGTGTGTGTGTACTATGTAATAGCGTACCATGTATGGGCATGTTCACATGGAAGTGGACGAACCATGTACATTTTGTAAAAGTTTACTATGATTTTGGTGTACACATGTATGTACCGGTAACCTACATACATGTACATGTGTATGTTTATACTGCAAAACTACAATTCATCAGCATCAAACATTAAGAATGTACCAGGAGGACTCTCAGTCATTTAAAACAAAAATCACCAACAAAATTACAAAATTTCTGTCCATGAATGCATCGATGGAGCATTCATTACTGTGTACCCTGTACAAATATATGTTCAGTAAATTCTCTCATGACAGTCCTATTAGTTTGTACTCTGCCACATGTATGTATGTTAGTAGGTGAATAACCCCCGACCTGTCAATCACTGATCCAAAGGTCAAAGGTCACTGCCAACCAAGCTGACCCAATTTTCACAAAGTGGGCTGATAACTTTGTCTTGTCAAAAACTGTGGCAGTTGAGGTCAAAATGGTCAAGGGTTTCGGATGTACGATTTTAAAAAAGAAAATCACACACATGTACATGTAGATCTATGCCAAACCTACAAGTGACTTTTCAACCATGTGCCTGCGCAAATTTTGCAAATGGTTAATGTTTCTCACACTTGATGAAATTTAAAACTTCATGGCTCATTTCTTTTTTGGCTGGTATCATACATATGTACCGGTACACGTAGTATAAGAAGGTGATAACAGGGCAATCATAATCTAATCCAGGTCATATTTTTATCACCTTGAAACTTTTTAATGAGGGTATCTTCAAAACATTTTAGATGATTTTAAGATGGTTAATCTTATGAGATGGAATGAATTTAACTTTTTTTTTTGCTGGTACTTTAGATGTAATTATTCAATGTGAAAGTGGGGATGGAATCTTCACATGTGACTGGTTCACGTTATCATCATTCATTGCATAAAATTAAACAAGGGAAATGCCTAACAATGACAACAATAAACACAACATTTCTATCTTTGTCATTGCTGAGGGAGTGTCCCACATACATGTACATTTTTTTTTTTACCACTCCGTTCGCTCGTGGTGAAATGTGGGTCAGTGGTTCATGTTTTGTCTATTGTACATGTACACGTATGTTCACATGATGTAGGCCTATACAGTACATGTAAATGTCATTAGTACATCAAAATCCAGTGCTGGTTACAACACACAGTATACGCAATGAACATCACTGTCCCAACACAGTGGTGACCTTTCTCCACAAGGTCACCTGGCCTGAGTCACCTGACATGACAGGGGATAATATCCAGATGGAAATAATCAATTACTTGAACAAGTGAACACAGGTCAAGCCTATAAAGATTATTGGACTGATATAATAATACTCAGAACAGGGTAATAGTCAATATTAAAACAATATAATGATGCAACTTATTTCCAGGGCAATTCCATGAGAAAAGTGGATACGTGTATATCGCTAGCTGAAAAATGGAAAATTTATGAATTCATCAAAACTACAAGCATCACAACGTCAAAAATGGTATCAAATTAAAGAGGACAACAAGACCTTTGATTTGAATGATGTGGCAGTGAGATGGAATATTTTCAAAGTGTATTTTTTTTGTCAAAAAACTGTGGGGTTTTTGGTTAAAATTACAGATTTTAGGTGGTCATTTCCGCACTTTGTTTTGTATGCAAAACGGAAAAGATTATTGTGATTTTGTGTTTTTAAGGCAGGGAGAAAGGTTCATATTTTATGCGAAATGAGGTTTTGACAGACACGGCTACATGTAAGGTGAGTTACCATGGAATTGCCAATTTACTTTGTTATACATTTGTAAATTACACGTTCAAAAAAATTTACAAAATAAAACATGAAATCAAATTAACTTTGTTTTGTCCAGTTTTTCCCCTGAAGCAGGAGAAAAACTTGAGGAAAATTGTTTTGAAGTAAAGACAAATTCAATTTTTGGATTTTGGAGGATGCTCCGTGCGATAATCAAATAAAGCCCCGAGTTCTTTGCCAGCTACTCCAGTCCACATCCTCATTGCGGCCAGGTTTGCCTAACGCACAGCTGTGCATCTGAAACCTCCCCCCAAGCCCCTGTGGGTTTAAAATACACTCTCTGTAATAAACGCGTCACTCGAACACAAGGAGGTAGTGTACGCGTGTCAGAGTTTCACATTCTGGGCTCCTCAAACGACAGTCGTATGTTGATGTATTGCTGCTACACATTTCATTGGTTGGAATGAAGGGGGGGGGGGTGCTCATTCATTTTGCATTGGCACTGGCAGCACATGGCACCATGTGATTAATTTTACTGGCTCCGAGCGCCTTACGTTTACACACATGTACTTGTCATATTAACGCTGGCCTATAGCGCTACCTTGGCCGTGCGTACACGCACGGCCGGCCATCGGTCTCGTTGGTTGGTTGGGGGGGGGGGGGTGGTATCGGATATTAAAGTGTGTTACTCGTTTCCCAAATCGCTGTTGGGGTTATTTTTGAGACCGGTGCGTTTGAGGTATAAAGTGGGTTGGACAAACATCGGAGGTGATATATTTTGCTTCTCCGGGACTTAGGGTTGATGGTCGAGATTGGGTACCTCGATGCACGTACATGTAGCAAAGTGCCGATGTTTAGACGATGGCAGTTCTTGTTTACGTTTTGTTGATGGATGCTGTTTGCCAAATCTTATGAAATCTCACCCCTCTAAGATAAATTCCCTGAGGATTTGTCACCCAAACATTTGTCTATATTATCGCGGAAGCATGCACTGTTTATAAATATAATGGTGGGCAGATGTAGGCCCATTCTCAGGGAAAGTGCTGCATTCAAGATCACAAAAAGATGTCAATGATCATTTGGTTGATTCTTGTAGCAGATGATTGTAATGTCAGACAGGAAAATGTATTAAGTTTTATTAGTTAATGTAAGTAGACCTTGGCAATGCAATTTAAGCTCAGTACATTTAGGTCTACATGTAGGCCTATACACTTTGCATTATTAGCTACAGAAATTGTTGAAAATATAGAAACATATTCAAAAACTTCCAACCAAATTTTGGTTACAGATAAGGCCAAAAAACAGTTCTGCTTCTACATTGTAGTTACATGGCAGGTAGGTTCATTGTAGGTAAGGAATTTTTTTGGCAATTTTTTTTTTGTGAATGATAATATAGAGGCATCTGCGTGTAGTCAAGGGTAAAACTTAAAGGTACCGGTAGAAATTGATGGTTTGTGTGTTTTTTCTCATTTTTCCAATAAAAAAAATTAGGGTAGGGGCTGTTAGAATAGGGTAGGTAGGAAACCAGAAGCAGAACCATTTTTTTTTTTAGCCTAACCACTAGAACACTGTAGCCTATGTGATACAGATCAAGAGCAGTGAGTCCTAATGAAATAATTCATGAATTTTACTTAACTGTAATACACATGAACAAAGCAGAGTACTATCATGAATCATAAATTCCCTCCATCTGATTAATCATTTATCACTCTTGGACCACTCATGCCCCATGAATCATTCATAAAGCAAACATGAATCATGCATAATTATCTCATGCATTATTCATTGCGAGGGGAGCTGTATTATTCACTACCCATGACCAGTGACCCCTGTCCATAATTCTCAATGAATTATTCATACATATTTTGAATCGTCCATAAAATACGTATTCATGCATTATTCATTGGTGAGGGGAGCTGTTTGTATTATTCACAACCCATGACCAGTGACCCCTGTCCATAATTCTCAATGAATTATTCATAAATAATTTGAATCTTGCATTTTAAGTATCGCATGCATTATTCATTGGTGGGGGTCTCTGTTCTTACTTCACAACCAATGACCAATGAACCCTGTCTATAATTCTCAACAAATTATTCATAAGTGTTTTTTGGACATAATTCACACATCCTGCGCTTGAATTATTGAAGAAGAAAACAAAGGTCAAGGAATGCCAAGTTAGGGGACTTTGCAAGTACTCAGACATGTCATCCAAAAACTGTGATCCTGATGTACATGTAACATATTGTTCATAACATTTTTTTATCTTGATTTTTACGTAATCGAACACCCAGAGTGTCCTGAGGCCAATTTCGTCATGGAGCTGATCAGCACAAAATATTTTTAAGCACAGAAGAAATCAGGTTACCAGCCAAAATGTCTTGCTTTACAGTACACACTGCTGTCAACTGGTACTCAGCTGAATTTGGCTGAAATTGGACAAATAGTATTTTCTGTTTACAGTTTAAGCAGCAATTTGAAATTTGGCAATCCAATCTACGGTAGAACAAAACTTAGAGTGCATGAACAATTACAAATGTACAATACTGATTTGTGCTGTAAATACACATGACATAAAATGCAAGTTAATCTAGCTTTGGCAACCTCCCAATTTGTATACGTGTACATGAAGGCTTGTAGGTCAAAAGTTCTTTCTCAACTTCCCACACTTTTATTCCACGCCCCTGGCTCAACACCAACCAACCATAACCCCTTAACTCATCGTCATGATCGTAAACGGATCTGATCCCATCGTAAACCGGATTTGTGAAGCATCAAGCAACAAATGTTCTGCCAACTACAATGTACAGTATGTACGTACACGCATACGCCAGGTTTAACTGAAACAAGCTCTCGCACTGGAAATTGGGCCTGGGAAACCCATCAGCTTGTCAGCCCCAGCATACTTGGCACGTTGGCACTAGCAGGAAAGACTGCTGAAAGCCATGACCTTTGGGTAGGTCGTTTGAGGTCACCCAGAGCTGGGCCAGAGGGCTGCTAATCTCTCTCGCTGGTAAACTTCTATTTTGGGGGGTTCATTAAAGTTCGGACTGAATGCTACAAATGCCAACACATTCGTTCATGTTGAGCACATGGTATCTTTTGTGCTTTATACTCATGCACATATAATGTACATGCGCAGAAAATTCTGGGTCGAGTGCACTGTAGTAGGCCTATACAATGGCATTTGAACAAGATTTAAAATTGATCCATACACGATACAGTCAGGCACGTCGCCAGCCCTGAGCATCAAGGGGGGGGGGCATAGTACATGTACCAACTACGGGACCCACTACCATAAAAAAATACATGGCTTTTGCCATGGGGGGCAAAGTGCCCGCCAAGAGGGGCCTGGGCCCAATTTCACGGCGCTGCTTAACAGTTAGCAGAAAAGTTGTGTTTAGCATAGCAGAAAAATTTGCTAACCTTAAGCACTATTTCACGGCGTGGACGTGCTAACGGTCGCGCGCGCATGGAGATTTCTATTGTTACGTCACTACGTTTTAAAAGCAAATTTTCCCCCCGAGGTTAGCGTGCCTTTTGCTGTGCTTATGGTCTCCATGAAATAGAAGGAGGCTCTGTTAGCATAAAATCGTGTGCTTACCAGCGCCGTGAAATTGGGCCCTGGCCCCACCAGCCCCCTCCCCCCAACTTAAAAGACACCCAATGGTTTTTTGGGGCGACTGGGCTGCATACAGTTCCAATACCCTGTTCTTTTAAGAACTAAAAATGCAGCGATAGTCCTCACATTTTGAACCATAAATTAATACCACGTATTTCTGTAAAAGAAACTCCCTCCCTCCCTCACTAGTCACTACCACCATCAAAGAACAATATTTTCACAGTAATCATTACTAATGATGACTGCAGGTAGTGTCGTTCTAAAGTTATTTTCTTAAAATATAGGTCTGTAGTTCAGCTGCGAGTGTGAGTGAACTTAAATGTTAACACCAAAACCAGACACCGAGTGACTCGGTCAAGGAACCAGACCAGACAGTGAGAAACACCCATAGGCCACAATAGCCCCAAGCACTTGGGGAATAAGCACCAGGCTCTAATGGATATCACACACTTTTTTCTTCCCTACTTGGATGATCCAACAGCCTGGTGTTATCTTGGCCAAGACAGACAACACAGAGTTACAGCATCTGTGCTCAAGATGAGAGGCAGTCCCAGGCTACCGCCGGAGGGATATTGAGATAAGAAAACCTCTGGGTCCCAGGATTAGTGTATAGTTGTTGGCATTCTTGGGAAGAGATTCTCCAACACTGAATCATCAGCACTTGTTAATATTAAGCAACGAGGCAGGCCTGTGCCCCCCCCCTCCCCCCCACTTCAATCCTTGCGTCATGGGTCACAGATAATCAAAATCCTGTCTGGGTCTGAGTATGTAACCCCTTGAATGTTTGACAGATGTGGATACATTATAAAGACACTGTAGACACAATCCTGAAGTTCATTATTTGATAGTGAATATGTGTACCCAGTACTAGCAATGCCTGCAGAGGTATTTTCCCTCTTATAAATACAACCTACAAGCCCATGTACATGTTATGTGGCTACTTTTATGCTTGTATGTACATGTACAAGGTCTACATAAAAGAACATGAATTCATTATATTTTTAAGCTTACAGGATATGGTTTTTTTTCTACAAGGAATGTCTCCAACTACATACCCCACCTTTATGACTGTACTGCTATTAAATGTAATACCTCAATTCCAGATTTAATACAATGTACCACATACTGACACAATGTGATACAATGTGCTACACTGTATCAAGTTCACTTCCTACTTCATATACAATGTATAAATCCAAAATTCTAGTGCTCCCTGGTCAGTCACATACATGTAGTACTAGTACGGGTACATTGTGCAGTTCTCAGCACACACGGAGACATCCAAGATTTTTTTTATGTCTAGAAGCAATTCCCAAGATGATACAGAACTCTGTAACTGCACACACAGGGGACAGTTAAGTAGGTTTACTGCCAAGGTTGTATATTTTGTTCAGGCAACTCAAATTCAACCCTAACACAGCAATGAATACTTGTGCAGTACATGTACACGTAGCCCTATCCTGCATATATGTATGCGTACATCGGTACATGTACTGTACACTTCTTAGGAAGTACATGTATACATCCGTAAATTGTAAATATTGAGGGTAAATTTGTTTTCACACCGTCAAGTTTACAACTTTGTAATTTGAAGGTTTCATGTCAAACAGCTTAAATCGGTTGAAAGGTTTTATAACGTAATTCCAATGTGATTACATGTAATTCTGTAATATTTGCACATTAGGCCAAAAAAAATATATACTTCTGCTTCCGATTACATGGCATTTGAAAATAGGGTAGGTAGGTAGTGAAATAATTTTGTTTTGCCAATTGTTTTTGTGTACGATCATATGAAGGCGTCTGCCTGTTGTCAAGGGTAAAAGGTAGAAACTGATGGTTTTGGGTTTTTTCCTCATATTTCCCATAAAAAAAATTAGGGTAGGGCTGTCAGAATACACATGTAGGGTAGGTATGGAAACCGGAAGCAGAACTATTATTTATTTGGCTTTATGTATTCATAAGGTACATTTATAACAACTTTGAGGTTTCTCCCACAAAATAGAGGGATTTGACCCATATTTGGCTAACTCAGTTCACACATGTATGCAAGGTTTCCATCCAGAATTGGCATGATCAACACAGGTCAAATGTGATTCACCCAGAAATGGAGTTCACTCTGATGAAATAATACATTCAGTCAAAGTTGCTTTGGGCAAACACCTGCTTCATTGTGATCCTTGACAAAAACCAACCTTGATCCTGGGTTCTTCAAAGGGGTGGGTGGGGGTGAGGTTGGGGTGAGGTGGGGGTGAGGTGGGGGTGGGATGGGGTTGGGTGAGGTGGGGTGGGAGTGGGTGGGTTGGGGGTGGGGATTGTTGGGGGTAGGTTGGGTGGGGTGGGGATGGGGTTGGGTGAGGTAGGGGTGGGATGGGGTGGGGTTTGGTGGGAGTGGGTGGGTTGGGGTTGGAGTTTGGTGGGGCTGGGTGGGGTGGGGGTAGGGAATGTGTAGGGTGAAGGGGCTACCCCGAGTCAGATTGTCCATAAGAGTAATTTAAGCCATCACATTGAATATTCCTCTGGTTTTGTAACCTTGAAACCAAATCCGATACTTGTACCCACATTTCACAGAGCTCTGCTCAGCAAATTATTCTAAACAAGAAATCAACTGTCAACCAACCAGTGGTGAAACATTAAGGGGGGACCTGGGGGAACTTGTCCCACATAAATTGCAAGTGTGCCCCCCCCCCCCCCCCCCCGCCTTAAAAAAAATCCTGTTTCTGTCCCCCCCCCCCCATACATTTTTTTTATTGAAACCAGAGGAGGAATGTAGACAACTTGTTTCAAATCGATGCTACTATATCCCCCCCCCCCCCAAGGATGTGGTGAATATATAACAGAGATAAGGAAACCGTTAGCTCCCGATGTCAAATCAAAACTGACACAGTGACACTCAGTTGCACGTGAGAGCCGGCCACGCGCGCGTACTTTACAGAATTGAGTAATTTTGGTTTTCACGAACTGACACCCAGTGTCATGTGAAAATCAGGCTCTTATGAAAATCGGACTCCTTTACCCATTTATTGGTTAAACCCTCTCATGTGACCGGTCACCTCCTGATTATCGTTGCTTAGGCATGCGCAATACTACCAATGAGTCCGTATTTCATAGAAACCTAAATTCACGCTACACCGGCACTACGTACATTTCCGATTTCACGAATTGACACCAGGTCTTTATTTCACCAGTAAAAAGGTTTTTAATTAAATTGTTGTGTAAGCCCACAAGTATATGGATGGCTTAAATATATGTCAAACCTTCCAAAGCATTTTCCTCCGTACTGTATTTCCGCCACACGTTTGCGTTTCAGTTCGTGAAAACGAAAATTGTTCTATTACGTGTCAGTGTACAAAGTGCGTGCGCACACCCAAGTACCAGTTCATGAAACCGGAGTAATTGGTTACGCAGTTTTCACGAACTGACTCCACACAGCACGCTAGTGTCAATTCGTGAAAACGGTGACAAAATCGTCGCGTCAGTGCAACGAGTTCTCCATTCTGCAACAAAGTCGTATCTCGCGTGAATACGCTCCGTACAACAGGGTCGTATCTCCACCATTGAGTCCATTGACTCTGTGTGTACATCCGGGTTATTTTAAGTGAGATACGACCTTTTGACATACTGAAACTCGTGTTTCACATACGCCCCATTTTAGGAGATACCACGAAATGATGTCCAGCCCTCCATCCTTAAACACTAGGGCTTATCAAACACTATCCCCCCCCCCCCCAACTTTTCAAACTGCAGCAGCCGGCTATGCAGTCTGCCTCCTGACATTTGGTTCTGGATCTGCCCTTAGTTGCCTCCCCCCCCCCCTCCAAAAAAAGCTGGTACCCCTGTCCCATCCCCCCCCCCAAAAAAAAAAAACTGAAACAAATTCCTTTCTATGCCACAGGAACCAACCACAACAGAACCTGCTGTCTTGTAACTCTTGCATGGCCCAATTTCATGGAGACACTGAGCTGACTTACAATTACCGGTACATGTAGTGCCCCCATGAAATTGGGCCCTGCAAGCTTTACAATTTATCACAAATTTTCTCAAGTCCAGCCGTTTTTCCATACACATATTCTCAGTCTGTTTCATAGTTATGCCGCAGACAAGTTCAGGCTCATACTGTAAAACTGGCCCAGAGGAACCAAAACAAATGCTGACGGCAAGATGGCTTGAGACAGAAACTTTTGAGACTCACCCTTGGCAGACCCGTGGACAGTTGCTTGTGCAGCATCTCCCGCTCTCGCTCCAGCTCCCCGATGCGCATGTCGGCCCCGCTGAGGGCGTCCTGCGTCTCCCGCAGCGACTCCATCAGCCGGTCACGCTCGTCCAGCATGTTGACCATCAGCTGCTCAAAGTTGGAGTCATCTCCGTAGCTGGAGCCCCGCTGGCTCCCGTCCTCGGAGATTGTTGGCATTACGTCGCACATCATGTCTTAGAATCCAAGGGCGTGGGGGGGGGGGCGTCGTCTCGGCTGGGCCTGGGTTTTGTATTAATTCCAAAGGGGCGACTCAGTATGAAATCCAGGTATGGCAGCAAAATCCAGCGAGTGCATATTTCTACGACAGGTTAGTAAGAATTGTGCATTATTGTTGAGGGATTATTGTGATACGGAGTCACGCTTGACTGCTCACCCAAAATACATGTGCACTTCCCACTCTCCGCATAGCCACTCCAAGGAGCTAATTTGGACTTAGACTTTTTTCAGCCTCCCTATTCAGTTTACTTAAAGGGAAGATACAACATTTGCACACAACAAAAACCGAAATGATCACATTATCACAATATCTTACTGGATTGTAAGGGAATGACAGTCTGAAGCATACTGTAAAAGCGTAGCTGCTGTGTGCTGACATTTTCAAGAAAAATTGTATTATTCCAACGCTGGTCAGCCAACCAGTGTTGGAGGAAACTGGCTTTTTTTCAAAAACTGCAAATAATTTTTCAAATTTAGTTATTTTGCATTTTGTTTGCAATTGATTACGCACATTTGAGGAATACAAGCCTGCTTTGACCTTACAATTCCCCCAAGTCTATAAATTGCTGTTTCATCTTAAGTGGGGTCAGGGAACCAGACTACAAGAACGTGATTGGTTTTCTTGGTTTTTCCAGCATCTACGAACCAAAAACGTGAAACAAGTCAGTATAACAATATTTGCTATAACATACTAATCCTCCAAATCCATTTATCTCTGAAAATTGCAGAAAAAGCAAACATTGTACATTCCCTTTAAGCACTGATTCATCCCTTTGTATGATTTTTTTCGAAAGGAAAACAGCGCCCTCTTGCTCTGATTCCCGATTCATTCACACTCCACTTCCCCGTACCTGCATAGCCACTTTAGGGGATTTACTTTGCTTTCTCCTACATGTATCTATCTGTCACCTGCTTTTTAGCGGGTGATCTTCGAGTGGCAGGGTATTCTGCAATACTCCAAATTTCCTGGTTTTAAATCGATTGGTTTTACTTTTATTTCTTTCATCATGTTCAAGTTGAACCCACAAGTCCGCCACAGTCACTGATGTCAAACACATAAAATCATACCGCAAAAATGTTGCAACCTGACACTACTTCAGTGGTTGTGTACAAAGTCTATGGAGAGTCATGAAAATGTTCTAATCGTAATCCTAACAAAATTGGAAATGTTTCTCAGTCCCAGATTTATGTCTTATCATCATTTTTTACAATTACTGACCTTCATTGAGATGATATATGAATATGAAGAAAAAGCAGCGTCAGGTTGCAACATTCTTTCCAATTGAATCATACAGTTTGCAAACAAGTACAAACCAATTCACATGATACTGAATCATTGTAATTTGTACACACAAGTACCTTGGTATACAGGCAAGTTAATTACCAGTCATGCCAGTCCACGCAAAAGATTAAGCCTACTGTCAAAATTATACCCGAAATTATTTCCTTCTCTTTGCTTTCCAACACAAAAATACACTCTACGGGATCCCCTGAAATCTTATTTACCTGATCCCGTCACCTGGACTCCATGTTGGTGCGAAAAAAACGTCAAAATTCTTCCTCAAAATATTCCTCCCCGTATCCTTTCAGTCCCGCGACACACACAAATTTCAGACTTGGCCAGCCATCATGGTGCCGCGACTGGTCCCCGCGTCCAATTACGTTACAATAGCATGCCGTGTGGGTCGGGAACCAGCGCTACTTGCACTGTATTAGACTTGCCATACCAGCCACTCTTGCGTTAGAAAAAAAATCAAGGTCTTTACAAAGTTTAATTTCTAACAATGCAATGCCCCGCCCCCGCTTTCAGCCTCTGCTATTTATTTCTCGGAAAAGTGTCACAAGTACATTGAGTTTGCGGTTGACAGAATTTCTACACGTTCAGTGGTTTCGTTATGTGATGGAGCGTGGGATTCCTTTTTACACGGGGTAAAAAAATTGGTCAAGTGCAGAGTGCGTGGACTTGATCCCCCATGAAAATGGTTCACGTGTGATCGTGTATGCAAATGGACTGCTGTTATTATTTCATTAGCCGGTGAACTTCAGATAATAGTATCAGTGTGGTTACTTGCTGTTAAGGGCCTCATTCTCTGGAGCAGAGGGGGCTGATGTTACCAATTAAAAAAAATGTTTACTTTCCTCGAATTCTGCCAGGAGTTGGGAAAGTTGGGGGGGGGTGCAGTGGCGTAGCTGCGGGGGCCAGGGGCGTGGGCACGCCCCCATAAAAACGTCCCCCCCCCCCCTGGAAATTTGGCATCCGGAAAAAAGCACAGCCGTATTATGAGTTAACATGATGATTAGCTGGAAGAGAATAAAGTCCCTTTCCCGCGATTTTGTGCGTATGAAACCCTTTCTTTTCGCAAGTGGCTGTATATTTTAACGTCCGTGGATGGAACTTGGCTATAGCGGTAGTTATTGTCTAACATAAACCACGATATAGGTTTTTTTAGTCGGGGGGGGGGGGGGCGCACGAGAAGGCATAATAGGCATGGGGGGCAGTGTTCCCGGTTCCCCCTCCGTTACGCCACTTTCCCGGAGGTTTTGTTAGTGCATTGGCGCCCCGTGTTTTATTTCGAGGCGGGGAGTTTGAGTATTAAACTTCTCTAAGTTTTTAATAGCATCGCAATGTATTTATAATATTTGGGGGCAGGGTTCCAGGGCGGATCCAAAATACAATTTTGGGGGGGGCAAAAAAAAATGTAAGTTCCTCAAAAACTGGGTCCAAAAAATTACGGCGTGAGGTTCGGGGCCTGCTTAAGGGCCCCGATTTTTTTGGATTCTAGATAGATGCTCTGTGGTACGGTGCGATAGATGCTCTGTGGTACGGTGCGATAGATGCTCTGTGGTACTGTGCCCAATAAAAAAAATCGTCCCACCCCCATCCCAAACACAGTCGCCCTCCCCCTCCCCAAAATGCATTGTTTCACACATCAGCGTTGTCAATGGGGGAGGGGGTGTGGCCGGGGTACACACCACCCTCAAAATTCGTCTGTCCCCCCCCCCCCCCCACCCCAGTCGCCCTCACCCCCCCCCCCCCCCCTACTCACTGGAAATTTGTTAGAAATTTGTTAGTCCTATAAAATGTGACAATGGTTAACGGTTTAACAGAAATTGGGCGCCCCCACTGTTGCAGCTAGCTAGTCCCCCCCCCCCCCCCCCCCCCGGCCCCCGGTGATAACGCCGTACTTGTTCAATACCCGGTTCCTGGATGGATGTTGTAGTATAGCGCCCTCTATTGACACAATTATTAGTCAGATACCCACATCATTATTTTGGTTGACTTTTTCCCCCTCTAAATGTGCACTAATAAACGAATGTACGTCTGGGTAACATGCTCCAGGTAGGTGTGTGGTTGTCACACAGTGTGAATGAGAATTTGTAGTTGTGCACCAAAACTTGTAAAAATGACCGAAGTAGTAGATTACGACAGCTTAAATTTACTTTTGAAGGTGAGCTTGGAGAAACCCATCAGCATTATGTTTTTGCATTATTTTATCAGCTCAGGACTAGGAGCGGTTATTAACTTATGAGGATCTATTTTTGACGCACTCATGGCACTCTCAAAGAGTCTCATTCAATTTGCATGATTTGCGTTGGACAACGCGCGCGCGTTGCAAGCGTTACCTGCGCTGATTATGGTGACTCGAGGATAACTATGCCTAGCCCGACTGCGTCTGGCCGTACAGAACTATCGCAAGCTCTGTAGTACGGCCAGACGCCCGATGCTTCCACAGAGACTGAATTTTGTTGGCCGCCGATGTAGCGATTTTGCTACATCTTTCGATCGCGATTATCTTTTCATCCAGGACACACATTTCCAAAGTTAAGGTTTGTAGTCGTAGAGCAACTCATACCTTTTCGAAAAAACGTTGTTTGGTCTCAATATTTTCATCTATCTGGCCACAAGACGAATTTCAGTCATCAGATTCCACAAATATCGTCCCCCATGCGATCCCCCATGCGATTTCAAAATGGCGGCCGCGCTGTAATGTATGCAATATGCAGGCGCGCCCGCGCAAACTCATGAATATGCATAAACAGTCTGTGACGTACGACCTCGTGTTTTTGGATGTACGGCCCCGCCGCACGCACGTCCAAAAACACGAGGTCGTACGTCACAGATTGTTATGCATATTCATGAGTTTGCGCGGGCGCGCCTGCATATTGCATACATTACAGCGCGGCCGCCATTTTGAAATCGCATGGGGGATCGCATGGGGGACGATATTTGTGGAATCTGATGACTGAAATTCGTCTTGTGGCCAGATGGATGAAAATATTGAGACCAAAGAACGTTTTTTCGAAAAGGTATGAGTTGCTCTACGACTACGAACCTTAACTTTGGAAATTTGTGTCCTGGATGAAAAGATAATCGCGATCGAAAGATGTAGCAAAATCGCTACATCGGCGGCCAACAAAATTCAGTCTCTGTGGAAGCATCGGGCGTCTGGCCGTACTACAGAGCTTGCGATAGTACTGTACGGCCAGACGCAGTCGGGCTAAACTATGCCAGTTTCTCACTATCGCACCGGGTACAACTAGGCTATAGAATACAGGGCCACTCCATTCTATATCAGCGCATCCATGGCTGCGTGGATGCGCGTCGGTTTTCTATAGCGCCCTCTATTGATTAAATTTGCTTCATGCCCACTCTGCGTCTGCGCATCCACGCATCCAATAAAGTGCCCTCTATGATTAAAATTAACTTCATGCCCAACCCGCTTCCACGCATCCGCGCACCTAGGCATCCAATAAAGCGCCCTCTATTGATTGAAATTTACTTCATGCCCACCCTGCATCCACGCATCCACGCATCCAAGACGGAATGAGTGGGTAGGTTAGGGTTGGTTTTAGATAGGGAAATGAAGCAGTGGGTCCTAGGGTAAATACAGTAGAGGGTCCTGGGTTAAATAAAGCGCCCTCTATTGATGACTTCATGCTCATCCACCCCGCATCCGCGCATCCACGCATCCAAGACATCCCAAGCTGTCTCACTTGGCATATATACTATGTATCATAGACATATAATAAAACCTAGACACGACATTTGCTATCATTCTAGGCCAATTATTGAAAATACAGTTTTCAAGACCGAGGTATAACAAATCTAAAAAGTTGGCGAATACCATGTTGAATACCAAGTGAAAATGTTGCCAGGATGCTAACTGCAACATGAAAACAAAGGTTGAGGGTGAGTGTAGGTCAGAGGATGCCAGCTATTTTTTCCCAATTGTGCTGCTTTTAAAATTTATCTTGAAAAGTTTGGTCCTTTACCTTCAGGCTAGCTCCAAGGACTTGGTAGTGCGTTTGTGCGATCAGGCGTTCCTGTACCGAGACCTGATCCATCCGCCGGCCGAGGTTGTGCACAAGATTGCCGAGGGGTTGACGGCCAATGACGGCGAAGCGAGCAAGGTGCATAACAGACTGTTTCATGGATGCCGCCGCCTTTGTGATCTTTGGGGGCATTCATTGAAAATATGTCCCATCATGCCATTGAATCCTGAGCACAATGAGACATTTTCTATGAAATGCCCCCAAAGATTGCCACGAGATCACGAAGATGGCGGTATCCCAGACAGGGCTCTGGAGTGATCTGAAACATGCAAAACTAAATCACTTTTGTCACAGTTTAGCCAGCAAATTTCTCCAAAAATTCCACTGGGGCAAAGAAAATGTCCTCAGTATTTCACCAGCCAAGTTTGCAGACTCAATTCAATTTTTAAAGGAGACTTTTCTTCAATATTTTGCACATGAGAGGGAAGTCAAGTGATTTCAAAATGGGGCTAAATACTAGACTGGTACATGTCCTGCCATGGTCCATCTACAGTATTTGAAAAGACTGACCTCTTCATTCATTGTCAATAGTCTGGTGGCTTGACTATGGAGAAATGTGTAGTAAATTGAGACTAGTTCCCGCTTCATGCCACATGTTTCTTAAATTCTTTTGGCATGGTTGATTGATGCAGTACTGAAGCTGTGTTGGACTGGTTGTTTTAGGTGCCAGTCTATTTTCTTGTTTTGCATGTTTTCAATACCTAAAGTTTTGGGACTCTCATACACAGTATTGAGAGTCCCAAATCTTCGGACTAGTGGTATCCGTGAAACAGTCTTGGAGGTACAAAATGTAGACAGGAGGTCTCATGATTTTAGGTTCATTTCTTGTGTGGAGTGCCGTTGCCTCGTGGTCTGGAGCACTGAATTTCTGGTCTGCAGGTAATTTTGCAGGTTGTGGGTTCGAGTCCAGCCTGGGGTTATGCTGCGTGTGCCCTTGGGCAAGGCACTTTGTCACTCATTGCTATTATTATTATTAATACAAGTTTCCGAACTGAACACTTTTTTGGCTAGCCACGGTCTAAAATTGGGGCACAGATGCGCTCAATTTCATCAACTGTCCTAGTCTTCTGCAAGTCACAACCCTTCAAGTTTTGCAAAACCACTTCTGCCCATAGAGTTAGCACCCACACCTCAGATTTCTTTGAGGTAATCTTCTGTGGAGTATGGGTAATACAGGGCGAGTCAAAAAAAGCGGAACCCAAACCCCCAAAATTATATTTCATATTTAAAAAAATATGTAGTACCAAAAAATAATAATGACTGGCAAGCCAATTTCATAAGCTACTTTTAGATGTAAGTAATTACTGAAATTGCTCAATCCGTTCAAAGAATATCACCATTTAAACACAATGACCCTAAAACCTGTCTCGTCCGAAAATGCGATTTCAAGAATCGCCGTCACAATTGTCTTCAAACATCACCAGCGATAAAACCTCAGTTTAAAAGTTAAAAATATTCAACGAAGTCCTTTTGAAGGCCTGTCTTTAAAAAAAGTGGATTTTATAAATCATATTGTTTGCCTAATCAGGGTTGTTTTTTAAAGATATTGTGTACTACAGTTGTTGACAGTTGTTGAAACAAATCTTCTGTGTCATTTTCTTTGTTGTTCCACACAGTCAAAACACACAATACATTGTATTTTTTTGACGAGACAGGTTTTAGGGTAATTCTGTTAAAATGGTGATATTGTTTGAACGGATTGAGCAATTTCAGTATTTTTTTCATCAAAAAGTAGCTTATGAAATTGGCTTTCCACTCATTATTATATTTGGTGCTACATATTTTTTTAAATATGAAATATATTTGTTGGGGTTTGGGTTCCGCTTTTTTGGACTCACCCTGTACTTCAAATCCATGCACAAGTCTCTTGTGTGGTTAAGCTCAGGGCAAGTAGTAGGCAGATTAAGTCGCATCACTGCTGTTTTACAGTTACTTTAACACTTCATATCCCTTCACCTGAAACTGACCTGCAGGGTTTTAAAGGGTTTTACATATTGACCTGGAATTTTAGAGTGACTTTCGACTAAGAAGGTTAAACCTGTAGTTTTGACTTTTGATTTTGGTTAAAATAGTTGCTACGTTCCCTTGGTAACCTCATCAGGAATGTGCTGTACATTGGGTGCACAGACGCCACCTCTGTCCAAGCTGTCTTCCCAGGTGGGTAATTTTTTCTTTCGTTTTTAAAAACATGTCTTGACTCTTGATCAAGTTGAAGCATTAAGTGTTTACCCTTTCGTTAACAGGATATATTCTTCTCCCTTCTGGAGACCTTGTTTTTGTGACTTGTATCTCCAGTAAACAATTTACAGCTGCTTTACCATATGATATCAGAGCAGGCCTGAATGATCATTGCAGTGCAAGGGTTGTCATTAGTACTGGGTCAAAACGTTGTAGTTTTATATTGGATATGCAGTCACTTGCCGGAGCGTTATCACAATGAATCATTAGCCTATCACCCACTAACTGATATCCCAAGAATGTTTTGGGTAACTTGCAAAATCTCCCCTGAAAAAATGGGAGAAACTAGTGCGCATGCGCTACTTCTGCAGGCAATTACAGTCCATTTCTTGGTCGCACGTTTGCTACATATCATAAATAAGCTTGAAAATGACTCTTGCGAATCAGTATTTGTGACCTTTGGATGCATATCAGAAGTTGGCTGCTATATTTTGCATTTTTCGAAAATAGAAATTTGTCGGCAAAAAACAATCCCGTCCCGAAGTAGTTAAAGGGAATATACATCATTTGCTTTTGCTGTAATTTTCAGAAATGGATGGAATTGGGGGGTTGGCAATATATAGCAAATATAGTTACACTGACTTTTTTGAGGTTTTGGGTTCGAAAATGCTATAAAAACCAAGAAAAACGATCATTTTCCTGTAGTCTGGTTCCCTGACTCCATATAAGAAGAAACAGAGCAGTTTACATACATTGGGGAATTGTAAGTTCAGGAAACCAGTCTAGCTGGCTCGTACCCGTTCATAGGTTTGTAATCGATTGCAAACAAGTGCGATGGTCAATTGGGGCCAGTATTTGAAAAAAAGCCAGTTGTTTCCAACGCTGATCGGCCGATCAGCGTTGGAAATTGATACAAAAATACCACTTTTCTTGAAAATGACAGTATACCAGGTGCCATGATTTTACAGGATGCTTTACACTGTCATTCACTAACAGTCCAGCAAGGTATTTCAAAATGATTTGGTAGTTTTATTTTTTGATGTTTGCAAATGTTGTATTTTCCCTTTAATGTGTAATTTTATTTCTCTCTGTATCTGTGTCAGGTGACTTCCACAAAAATCTCAAAGACCTTCTCACAAGTATCTTCACAAAAAAATTGTAAGTATGTTCACGATAAGGGTTCTGAATTGACAGAAATAAATGCACTTCTGACCAAAATGATACATTGTGCAGTGCAGAGGTGTAACCAAGTACGTCACAAGTCCAGACACCAGTCAGGTTGCAAGTCACAAGGAATCTTAAAGAATGATATACTTTGTAGGGACCCTGTGTCTCGATATGTTTTAATGGTTTGTAACGTGACTTACAACCCGATGACTTGTGACATGACTTGTGATGAATCTGTGATGTCTTGCGATTCACTCGTGACGGCTTGTGATTAACTTGCGATGTCTTGTGATTAACTTCTGAAGTCTTGTGATTAAGTTGCGATGTCTTGTGATTAACTTGTGATGTCTTACACTATATGATGTCTTGTGGTGAATTGTGGTTAATGTGTAATATCTTTTCATACACTGGTTTTGACTTGTGATTAACTTGTAATGTCTTGTGATTAACTTGTGATGTCTTGTGATTTGCTTGTGATGTCTTGTGATTTACTTGTGATGTCTTGTGATTAACTTGTTATGTCTTATAATTAACTTGTGATGTCTTTCGATTAACTTGTGATATCTTATTATTAACTTGTGATGTCTTGCAATTAATTGTGATGTCTTATAATTTACTTGTGATGTCTTTCGATTAACTTGTGATGTCTTATTATTAACTTGTGATGTCTTACAATTAATTGTGATGTCTTGTGATTTACTTGTGATGTCTTGTGATTGAATTGTGATGACTTGATCATAACCCTGATTCAGAAGACTAAATGCCCTCTCCCCTTGTTGAGTATTTGCTTGGTCCCACATGCTCAGGAAAGTAAAACCACCATACTTAATTACATGTACCTTCTGGACTGTGATGTAGTCTTATTTATTTCTTTTGTCAACAGAACAACGTGGAGGAACCGATCCGTCAACAGCCAAAGTGAGTCTTACATCAAACATTAAATTGATCATATTCATTCTCAGTCATCAGGCAGTAGTTAATGAAATTCCCAAAAATCTAATTCTTGAACTAACTTCACTCAACCAAAAAAGAAAGTCCCCCTTAATACTTGTCTGTCTAACTCAAAAACTACTGGGCACATCTTGCTCAAATTACGACTAATCAGTACAGAAATTCCTTAGCAATCCAGCCATACTCTTTGTTTGGCCCAAAACAGTGATAATGTGTACAAAATTATGCAATTTATGACAAATGGTACCGAAAAAAAGTTGTACGTCTGTACATGTATATGTGCAAGGTGAGTGCACGTATACAAACGTGCAACTGTTTTCGGTATCATTTGTCATAAATTGCATAAATTCATACTCGTTATCACTGTTTTGGGCCAAATAAAAAGTATGGCTGGATTGCTAAGGAATTTCTGTACTGATTAGTCGTTATTTGAGCAAGATGTGCCCAGTATTTTTTGAGTTAGACAAACAAGTATTAAGGGGGGACTTTCTTTTTTGGTTGAGTGTAGTTAGTTCAAGAATTAGATTTTTGGGAAATTTCATTAACTACTACCTGATGACTAAGAATGAAATTTCCCCCGAAAAATGGGGGAAACTAGTGCGCATGCGCGACTTCTGCAGCGGCAATTACGGTCCATTTTCAGTCCTACACATACTACACATAACAAAAGAGCTGACCAGTGAAGTTGCACAAAGGTCTTGCTGCTTCTTTTATTGCACTGGAAGAAATTTGAGAGTTTGCTTCGGAAATCCTATCATTTTTTTGAATTGCGCGCTGCTTATATTAGGCCAAACAGGTGCGCGCTCGATGCACAACCAATACGAGATTCCCTAGACGTTGTTCCTGACAAGTCATAATAGCGCCCTCTCGCGGCGGCAGGTTATCGCGGTGGGGGGGGGGGGGGGGGGGTTCGCATATCACCCCATAACAACGTCTAGGCCCTAGTTTACCATTTGACTTGTGATCGGCTTGTGGTGAACTTGAATGTAATCGTGGCAGATTGACTAATTGCTACCTGACAATTTTATCCGTCTACTTACATGTAGTTTCCTTGCCGCGTCTGGTGGACTTTGACTGGCGGGTTGACATCAAGACCTCCTCAGACACTCTGGCCAGGATGTCAGTGCCCACATGTGTGCTTCAACTCAAGGTATGTGGATTTGGGTCGTTTTTGTGTTACCTTAACAAAGTTTTGGGAGACACTAACCAGACACTAAATTCTGTATGACCGTGCTGACCATACCTGTCCATTGTTGGAGGTACCCTGCAAGTGAAATCTTTAGAAAATAGGGACAAAGGGACAACAATGCACCTACCCCAGAACTGTCCATCCGCTGGAACGGACGTAGACCTGTATGACTGTAGACAAAATTGGACAAGAGTCCTTTTTTTCTTGAATGGAGTGCTGTGGTCTCGTGGTCAAGGGCACTGATTCGTTGTCTGCGGGTAAAGCTGCATGTTGTGGGTTCGAGTCCTGGTTGGGTCATGGTGTGTGTGCCCTTGGGCAAGGTGCTTTGTTACTGGTTGCTTCTGTCCACCCAGGAGTAAATGGGTACCTGTGAGGGCAGTGATGGTTATTGTGATTGAATTAGCTTCCTTGCGCCTAACAGGCTGCATCAAGCTGTATACTACCCAGGGAGCTGAGAAGGTTTCAGGAGTGTTTGCCCGTTGAAACAGGGATAATAATAATTGTAAAGCGCTTTGATACCCCGTTGCGGCGTAAAAGCGCTATATAAAAGCCTGTTATTATTATTATTATTATTATTGAATCAAAGTTGAAATTTTGAGGTCGCGTCCACTTTGCCATGGAATGAGCCTAGCTGTTAAATTGCTTCAACAAACGCTATATGGCTACTCTGTACTCAGAACAAAGGCCTCATTCAATAGCGCCCTCGCTCAGTCAGACATATGTCCATTTGCTGATGATGTTGTTTTGACTCCTTCCATTCCGTGGACAGGTTCAGGAGAACGCGACAAGGGTCGACGACGCGCCCGAAACGTCGACCATGAACGTGGAGCTCAGCAAAGAGACGTTAGACACCATGCTGGACGGACTGGGCAAAATACGTGACCAGTTGAGCTCTGTCGCTCAGAAATAATAGGCATTTCCTTTCAAATAATTTTTATGTGAGTATACTTTCTAACAAGTAAATATAAACTCCTTTATCCAGTAAAAAAATAAAATGGTCACAAATAGTGACCTACTGTTTGAGTTTGAATACTTTTAACTCATAAAAACTCTTGGATGTGTCTTTCAATAAAAATGTAAATCTTAGATCAAAGGGGTCATTTTTTTCAAACTCTGTGCCCTGTGGAGCCCCTAGTTAAGTCTTGGCCTAAGATCGACAGGATGTTATTTTTGTTTCCCATAATACAGCCAGTCCCGATCCTATTGATGGGTCAATCTTCTCATAAAGTTGGACATGTACCAGTCTAGTCTTGGGCTTCAAATTGAAATTTCTTGGCTTCACTCTCAGGTGCAAAATGTTAAAGAAAAGTCTCCTTTAAAAATCAAATTGAGACCTCAAACTTGGCTGGTGAAATACTGAGGATCTTGCCTTTGCCTCACGAAAAACTGTTGTCAGCTGAAGAGTGACTAATGTTGCCTGATTTTGTTTTGCATCACATTTTTCTGCACTCAAGGTTTCAGGCGTCCCCCAGTGTACAAAAAAGTGCCATTACTTTTTTTCCACGTGGCATACGTAGTCCTTTTCAGGAACATGGCTTGTAAGGCATAGTCTTTCTGGGAGTGCATGACAAACAAGCACAAACCTGCAACGACCAATCAAGAGACAGAGTCTGTGGGTCAGGTGTTTTACGATTAAACCAAAGAACTTTCAAGTGCTCTGAAGATTGAAAATTTCTCCCCATATGAAAGAGTATTTGGAGTGCACTCGTAGAGTAATTGGTTGAAATATATGTTTCTGCAAGATTAGAACAGATTTAATTCAAAAAAAATCAGAGGGTCAGGGGTTCTAATCCAGCAGCTGGCCGTATGTTGTGTCCTTGGGCAAGCCACTTCACCCCCACTTGCCTCTCCCCACTCGGGAGTATAAATGGGTACCAGCATTGGCTGGGGAGTAACCTGCGCTGGACTGGCATCCCATCTGGGGGAATAGTATTCTCCGTCGTTTCATGGCATCGAAACTGCAGATAAATGCTTGTCTGATGGGCCATATTGGCTCGTGACAGACATGACTTAAAGTGGGATTCGAACATGCAACCTCTGGAGTGCCAGCCCTGTACTGTTACATTTAACAATTGTCGACTGCTGTGATGTGGGATATGACGTTTTTAACACCCAAGGGGCACTCTAAGCTGCGAGGGGTTAAAAGCGGTATATCCCACATCACAGCAGTCAACACTTGTTTTAGCATGTGACCATTCTAGACCAATGAAATTGCAGTATCCAAACTCACGATATACATGTAACAATATCTTTTACGCTGCAGTACAGTTTTCTTGTTCAACTGAAAAGATAATTCATATTGGACTCGGTCAGTTTCCTCTTGTGGTTTATTTCACTATGTATAACTGACAAGTAACTTAAATCAAATCAGTACCTTTGTTTAAAAGTAACTAATAGAAATAAAGTGGTCAGTCTAGCCATGGTTTCATATTTCATTGATATCCATTTATCAGGGGTGTGAAATCTCAGCTTTACAGCTGATTTCAGCTTTTTTTGTTTTGGATTTCAGCTTTTCCTCTCACTTGCTGTGTACAAAAGTATAGGAGTTTTCCAAATTCAGCTTTTTTACACCTTTTTTTCAGCTGTTTTTATCAGTGGTCACTCACACCCCTGATTTATAGTAAATAGGTCAGATATAAATATGCTTGTACATTATGTTATAATTTTGTAGGCATCACTTATGAAACCAATAATATATTATGAGCAAGTTCCGGCGCGAACTATAGTTACCCATAGTTCAACCAACTTCGCTTTAACCCTCCTATGCAAACATACATTCTGTGCAAAGTTGTATTTTCAGTCAAAATCAGTCAAGTGACTGTTTTTAACAGTTAAGAGCTCCCAGCCTACGTAAAGCAGGATTGACTGGCTGTGACTGCTTATGTAACTTGATACCACTATGCTTTGACTGTAGATGATTGATAAGACAGCTGTGTCCACCAGTTGCCTGCTTTTGTCTGGTGGCTGAATTTGACTAGTCAAAGTGCTTGCGTTAAACATGATCTGACTGTTTGTGACTAGCCTTTGCAAAAGGCATGGCAGAGGAAGAGGATTGATTTTTGACTGTCTGTGACTGTTCAGACAGTAGGAGGGTTAATGGATGAGAGGTTGGACTATGGTACTTCAGTCGTCTACATGTATTAGGAGTCACGGGGCACACAGTTCCGTCACTGGTTACCAATAGCCGTGTGCATCATAAAGCACAACGGGGACCAAGGGGCTAGGACCAAGTTGTTTTGTTGTGACATTTTGAACATCATTTGCCTAGCGGTGGTCGCAGTTTGCTGTTTTGGACAGGTGTAAGTTACGCCACAAATCAACCACTAGTCGACTAATCCTTGCCTGTACTGGCTCTTACTTTTAAAGGATAAGGCTGTTTCCACACACCCATGCACATCAAGTAATAAATAATACATTAAACTTATTTTCATTTTTTATACAACTAAAGCCACGAATAATCCAAGGCAAAAGTCCAAGGCAAAAGTTCAAGCGATAAAGTCTTTGACATCTGTTTAAAATGTACTGATATATATTCATTACAAGTGGAGCACAAAAATATACAATTCGAGTAAATAGAATTTAGCATCACAAACGCAACATTATTTAAGTGACTTATGGAGCCATGTTGGTCGTTTCCTAATAGATTGATAATTTTGTTCTGAATTTAGTTGATAAAAGTGGCCAAAGGATATATACTGTAAGATTTGTAACATTTTGTTTGTGAAATTAGTATTAACAGATGTTAATTTAATCCTTTCAAGACACAAAAATGTCTCTTTTTTTACGGCAGTACATCTTGGATAGTTTTACATGGTAATTTTTACTTTGCAGTACTTTTTCAATACGTTTTGATGCTTATCTGAATTGGAAGTAGGGAATTTCCAAAACGGTCAAAATTATTATTTGTCGATCCATGTTTGACAATGTGACTGTTAGAAATATACGACTAAAATATGTAAACCTTTAAAAGTAAGGTGATTATATATATATATAAAACTTTAACTTAAATAACATTGATCAATAATTATCTTTTACATTTTCATTGAAAGGCTAGACTTTTAAAACCAGCACCAACAATGTTTACAATTTCGATAATCATAAGATTTTTTAATAAAAAGTGAAATTTTGATAGAACACTCCACTGAACCAAATCTCGCTCGCTCATTTGCTCGACAAACGTCACATCCATATTTTTTTACTTTGTTCATTCTTTCTAGTTGTGTCCTTATATGGAATGTCGGACACTTCGCCCCATTTCCACGTCGCCCCATGTCACTTCGCCCCTAACCACTTCGCCCCATCCCCACTTCGCCCCATTCCCACATCGCCCCATCCCCACTTCGCCCCATTTCCACTTCGCCCCATTCCCACTTCGCCCCATCCCCACTTCGCCCCATCCCCACTTCGCCCCAGCCGTTACACGTAAAAAAAAATCTCATCTATTTTTTTGGCTTAAAAAACAATTTCAACAGATTCACTAATTGCTAACCAACGGAAAGAATTAGCCCATCACCAAATGAACAATTCATAACCAACCTTTCAGGCTCTCCCCTACCAAGAAAAAAGCTTGAAGTAAAAGATCCAACTTTGTTCCCAACCCGGCTATACCAACCCGTCTCCCACTTATCTGAGAACGACAATACCTTTGACATCCTAATTTCACTCTTGGAGGAACCAATCTCATCTAAATGAAGTTGTAAGTGTCACATATCAGACAAATTTTGACGGAACATTTTCCTCAAGGCAGTGAGTTCCTTTTAACTCACTGACCCATACCTACGGATTCTTTTGAATCCAGCCGCTTCCAGCGGCTGATGATTCACAAGCCAATAGGAGAGGCGTCTCTGAATGGGATAGAGCCATCATTTCTCTCATCTGTGTCTCGAGCACCTCATCAGAGAGTTTGTATTTTTCCTTAAGTTTCTAGAATTGGGAGCATTTATTATCTGGGGTCTTTGGCAGTTTATTTGGTCTGCACCCCTAGCCTTCACCTTTTTCATACTACATGGGGCGAAGTGGGGATGGGGCGAAGTGGGGATGGGGCGAAGCGGGGATGGGGCGAAGTGGGGATGGGGCGAAGCGGAGATGGGGCGATGTGGGGATGGGGCGAAGTGGGGATTGGGCGAAGTGGTTAGGGGCGAAGTGACATGGGGCGACGTGGAAATGGGGCGAAGCGTCCGACACCCCTTATATGCTTCAGATCACACCTGCACAACAGAGTGGTGCAAATTCCATTTTGAAGTTTTGTCTGTAGTGATCATTAATCACTCTCTGAGTCTGTTGTGAATGTTTGTAGACAGCAGCACATGGTACTAACACGTAAGAAGTTTTCATTAATTGTGGCAATCTCCGACATCGACCAATAAAACTCATCTTTGCTCTATGTTGCTGACTACTGTCAGTGACATCTACCAGGCAGAATCCAGCTGAGACAACCAACTGCCAGTTTTCAGCCTAACCATGATTAGAAAACAAGATGGCAGTTGTCCAAATCGCTTGGCAACTGCTCAGCTGAATAGTACGTGGCGCAATTTAGCTTGCCCATGGTCCAAACGGTTTGACCAGATATGGCAAAACTGGCTCAGTTGTGGTCCAACTGGCTTGGTTAAATACAGCTTAGTTTGCTTAATAGCCAGCCATGGTCCAACTGGCTTGGTCATTGTCCAACCGGCCTGGCCATGGTCCTACTGACTTGGTCATGGTCCAACTGGCTCAAGCTTGGCCATGGTCCAATTGGCTTGATGTTGGACCAGTATTGCCCGTGAACAACTAGGTAAGCCATATCGCAATGACCCCAATGGCTTGGATAAACATGTGGCCAAACTAGCTTGTGCATTAATGGCTAAAATAGCTACAGTGGCGTATTTATACTGGGCCCAACTGGCTTGGTCATCCCAACTGGCCTGGTCATAATATTGTCCAAGTGGTAAGGCCGATTAACCACAACATGACCAGCTTGACGAACTGAGAAATGACATTGTCATGTATGGCCCAACCAGCTCAACCATGGTTAGATTGGTTTGACAGTGGTTGTACTGGCTTGGCCGTGATCCAACTACACTGGCACTTGTACAGTTGTTTTGGCCATGGTCCAAATGAATTTGCCATGGCTCACTTGGCTTTGCCATGATCCTCCGGCTTAGCCCTGGTACATAGTCCAACTTGCTTGGTCATGGTCCAACTGGCTTAAACCTGGTTCGACTGGCTTGACCATGGTCCAACTGGCTTGGCCATGGTCCAACTAACTTGGCAGTGGTGCACCTGTCCTGGAAATTATACAAGGGGCTAGTCCAAACTGGCTTGTCCATGGTTCAATAAGATCAGGCATGACCTATCTGTCCCCATTGATCGGCTATGGACAACAACAAGACCTTCTCGTATAAGGCAAATTCATGCAGTCTCTCCTACTGGAACACCATCCCTCAGTCCAAAAAGGGGTTGTTTGGGTTCTGTTTTGGGGGGTCCTCATCGAAGCATATGGTGACTACTGGCGTCTGAGGGCGCTGTCCAAGCATCAACGGTTCAAAGACGATCGGAATAGATTCCACAGACAGCGCCTCATTGCCTTGGTTACTGCTCTCTTTCTCATCTCCGAGAGGACTGTCTTTCTTTTCGTCAGGTTTGCTCTCCTGGTCTTTGTTCTTTCTGGCCTCCCACTTTCTCAGCAAGAAGGACTTCTCGCTGACTCCACGAGTCGTCTCCTCATCGTTGTCTTCCTTGTTGGCCTTCTTAGTGAGATTCTCGGAGGACTTGCTCTTGGGCTTGCCTAGCTTACTGCCTCCCTCCGCATCCTCTGCTGTCAGCGAGTCCGGTTCTAGGAGGCTGTTCTGTTCCACCTCCTCATAGTGCCAGCTCCGCCTCCGGAGCGACTTGGGCATGCCTGGCAGGGGTAACTTGTTGGCCATGGTGTGCAGGCCGGTGGACAGGCCCTTGCCCGCCTTCTTCAGGTTGTCCAGATTGGAGCTGGCCGACAGCCTGAGCTCGGCCGAGATGCGACGTACGCGGGTCTGCATGGGTGACCTCAGGGAGGCCGAAACCAGACCTAGACCAAGAAAAACAAAACCTAAATTGTAACATGCTTTATCTTTGAGCCTTTTACCTGCTCCTGTACTTACCTTTCGAACTATTTGGATCCACAATGCTAAAACATGAGAGTCCAAATTCCAAAAAGCTAAGACAGAGCGGTGAAGACAGGACCGCTGTAGCATGAATTAAGGTTTTATGAAATACGGACTCATTGCAGGTATTGCGCATGCTCATGCATAGATAATTAGGAGAGGGACTGTTCACGTTAGTCTGGTTCCCAGACCAAAAGTTTCTGACTATTCCCGATGAATCTTAGGTCCGGTAGCCTCCGGTAATACATTGTATTACAATTTACGTCACGTGACTAAAACGGGAGGAATTCCTCCTTTTTCTGAAAATTTCCGAAGTTTGCCGAATTCGTTTCGTCGACAATCGGATAGCGCCCGAGTATTTCCGAATATAATATAGGTTTAATTAACTGCTAATTGCTTATTAATTTTTTTAAAAATGAGTTGATAATTAATATTCATTGCTTTCATTTGGATAACTTGAAATTCAACGACGATTTTGTGCATCAAATATACTCGGATCGTATTGGCGAACTTTTTGCTGCGTCATGTACAATTTTGAATTTGACGACTGTTACTGATATTTTCCAAAACTCGGTCTTCATTCGGCTCCGCCTGCTAACAGTGCTATTTGGGTGCCTAATTTTGAAGATTCCAGATCAACATTTGTCAATGTTATCTTACAGAAACATCAAACTGTATTATCATAACTGTATGATATTACGAAGCAAGTGATTTACTTTAAAAAAATGATCAGATCGAACATTAAAAGCTAAAAGTGATAAAGCGAAATCGGAAACGAAGCCGAGCTTTGAAAAAGGGCCATCAATGTCGTCATGCTTATTTTTAGCCAGGGAGGCTGCCTGACCTAAGATTCATCAGGAATAGTCAGAATCTTTTGGTCTGGGAACCAGACTATGGTCACGTGAGAGGGCTTAACCAATAAAAGGGAAAAAGAGTCCAATTTTTATACGAGTCCGATTTTCATATGACACCGCCATCACATCACCTAAAGTTGGTGAAAGGCATGCAATGCAAACCAAAATAACCTTAAAAGTTTCAAACGAAACACCAGTAACAAGTCTCTACCTCTCTCTTGAGTCATGCCATCAACTTCCGAAAATTCCATCTTTTCAAAATATTTGACATGTACTAATCACATCTTAAGTGTTCAAAATGTACTTATTCTTTGCTGCAAGATGTCTGAAGGAAAAAAAACCGAAATGTATTTAGCCTTCTGGATATTTTCAGAGAATTCTGTTGTCTGCAGATGGAAGTTAGGCCTACGGCGTTATGTTGCACGTGTAACTGCACTTTGAAATCCCGGACTACTTAGTTAGCTCTTTCAACTTCTGCCTATTCCCACTTCTCTTCTTTGTATCTACCCCATCATCATTCTCTTGCTTCCATCCTCTCACGAGTGGATCCGGTCCACAATCTGAACCCGTCCTTATCCGTCCCGATCATCCATCATGCACACGCGAGTGAGAAACCGCCATTAGTGGCACTTGAACCGGGGCGGACACGTTCTCTGATGAGCAGTGATTTCTATGACCGAGCGTGGATGTCCTGCTACTTGCCCTCGGGCAGATTGTGACATGTCGTCCCTCACACTGGTCGATAGCAAGGCTTACCAAAATTGTGCATGTGCAAAAACAGCTCAGGAGACAAGGGCCCAAAAATATAAAGCAGGTAGGCAAAAAATGTTGCTAAGCAAAACCTATTTGATATATCACGGAGCTATCATCATGAGCTTCACGCTGCGAACCGGTCATTAATATGATATTTTGGCTAGAGTGGTAACCTATGTTTTGCTAAGGTACCGTTATTGTTCTTACCAAATTGTTGTTCTGATCATGGGTGAGTTATAAAAATAACATAGGGTGTATTTACATGTTATTGACTAGTAACTGTGAAAATTCCACGTAATGTGCATATTCTATTCCCAAGTTATGTATACTTGTATGTTAATGAAAAGATCACACAGCTATCGACTACTGATCATTTACCGTCCTACACGAACTGATTAACATCCATGAAATACAATGAAACATGGATGTTTTCCCACCTCCGTGAATGAATGAAAACTTGCAAAGGAAGACAGACACAAAATCGAGTTGACTTGTTCCTGATATTCAAAACACAAAATCTGACAATAAAAATGTTGCAGTCTTGTATTTGAATGTCCGTGTGTAATTCTCACTCAGCTCAATAACTTCAAATGGTATTCCATGGACAGCTACAAAAATAGGTTCTTTTAGTAAAACACGTATAACCTCTGATAGCATAGCTAAATTTAAGTCTTTTTTTTTTCAGAAGAGTGGAAGAACATGCTCTTTCAAGACATACAGCATTGGTGTATCAAATTTGATTGCTTTTAAGATTGCTCCACAAAAAAGGGTATTATTTCACGCTGAGCATTGTTGTGTGATGGCCCGCTCAACATTGAGAAGGTGAAAATTTTGTCAAAATGTGATTTTCATATTGTTTTTCATTAATAACATCTTTAATACCTACAGTTTCAGGTTTCATTCACAGAAATGGTGATTTTGATGAACAAAGTGGGAAAAACAACGATTTTGTGTGCACTCCAAGGAAGAATTTAAAAAAATGTAAACGCTTCATATCTCCAGAACGGGAGGGGCTATGGAGCTCTATCATACACCAAATGAAAACTTACATTATGGGCTTTCCAACCATGAATATAACTTGATTTCACTTTTTTGCGACATAATACCCTTTTGGTGGAGCCGGTCACAAATTAACTACCGGTACTGCACGCCATGCAATGTTTGCCGGTTAATTTAGCATTTAACAACTGACAACGCGATTACTTTCAAACCCCTTCTGATTAATTAGATAAACACTGCATAATTAGATAAACACTGTAGATGCGAAGCAACGAAGTGATTCATAGATACCCGGGCTTTTCGGCGCAAGTTTGATTCAAGAGGTATGATTGTTTTTCTCCTTGGTGAGCCATGAGGGGGATAAGTGCATTTGTGATTGATGAAGTGGTTGTATTTTTACCTTCGTCTTCGTGAAGATCGCTTTGCTTGACGTCACCGGCCTTTGTGACGTCAACGTCCTCTTGCGAGTCTCCCCGCACCGTGCCATTGCTGTTGTCTCTCGGCTCGTGATCCTGAGTAAAGATATTAAAACGTCTTATAAATGAGGGACAATATCTCTGTCAGGTACAAATAATAAGAAAGGAGACAAGATGCAGAGACGGGAAATGTATGATACTCGTTTTACACTGGCATTCCAGAGTTACGCTGAACCAGTGGGTTGCCGCGGATATCCGGTGTTTTTTTTTTTTACATTGGCTTATTTAGCTCCCAGGCCAGACGTATGTTCTTGAAACTCGATGATTCTTGAGTCTGGAATTCTGAATGGTATTACACATAGCAAACGATGAAAACTGGTGTGCAAATGAATAGATGTTTCATCGGATGACGTCAGCCCGCCCCACCTAGCATACATTCCGGGGTCCAATCGATGTTCGACAAAACGTGTGTTCGAACCCTGACGGAGAACATGGTGACGATGTCCTTGGGCAAGACATATTACTAGTACTCCCCGTCATACTGGGAGTATCCGGTTCGTTATATAAACGTCATACACGCGCGCGTACCACTGATTACTAGCGCCCATTGGCTACAAACGCTCGAGCTGCGCTAACTTCAGCTTCTATCAGTGCAAAAAGAGCTGGAGGTGACGTCATACTAACGAACCGGATACTCATGCACCGGGAGTAATGCGCACGTAGCATTTTCGACCCGGAAAGGTAGTGAGTTGACCCTGAAAAGGGTCAGGCCCCACATGACCCTTTTCCGGGTCAATGACTTTTTAGAGTGTGGTCAACAGAAAATTAGTTCACCTGTCTGATATATATCCAGGCGCGGATCCAGAGGGGGGGGGGGGGGGGGGGGGGTCCCCAGCTCTGTCCAAAAAAATAAAAAATATCATACAAATTCCAAAGAAAATAAGTCGAAACCCCCCGTGGTATAATGTCCTCCTGTTCAAAATACGGTACACCATTCTGTAATCTAGTGGTAATAATCGTCGAATTTGAACAGCGCCCAACCCCCAACCCCCCCCCCCCCCCTGTTTTTTTTTATTTTATGGAGGCCAAGTGTCCGGAGAAAAAAACCTGTGTACATTTTCAGATTTTTTTGCTGATGAACCCCCCCCCCCCCTGCGAACATTCCTGGATCCGCCTCTGAAATCTGTTTGGGTCGACCTGGGTCTGACAACAATCCTGAAACCTTGAACTGCTTAGGTTAAAACCATTAAAGTGCCATGCAGACCTGCTTCGTAGAGAAGCATTATGGTTTAGGCATCATGGTTTCAGATGCTTGGGTTAAATTAAAATGTTAATTTCAAGCTCTATCCGACTCAGTGCATGCTGCCATAACCAGTTACTTGTGGAAGCTCCTTACTAGAATTCTGCTCTTCCTTCTTGCCGTTGATCAAAGTTCAAGCTTAATGTCAACAGTTCCTTCTCTATCTTAAAGGGAAGGTTTACTTGGTTTAATGCAGTTCCTCCATCTGGAACTAACTGAAAGAATTTAAAAAGGACTGTCTGAGGTCTTTGCGAAAATTATTGTCCTTTTTCCAAAATTCTACTTTGATTATAATAACCAAAATAGCTTCGTAACGTTGATCGACGCACGCGACGACGGTTTGAAAGTAACAACTCTACGAAACATGAACCGTCAATAATTAAGAGTAATCTCTTCTATAATCTCAACCCTTCCCTTGAGCTAGTTGTGAATGTTCAAAGGTTGAAAAGCGGGCGATTCGCAAAGCGAATGCTACTGGGATTTCAACTTTAAATCCCGATATTATTAATTGGGAGAATGTTACCGTGACAACACAAGTTGGAGTAGTAGAAGACTTGTTTACGGTCAGTGAGAAAGTCACTGTACCGGCATGCCGTCCCATTGGGCCTGCTCTACGCTTTGGGGAGGATTATAGCAAGAGCGATCCGCATCTGAAGCATCAACGTACGTGCTCCCAGGCCGGATGTGGGCTTTAATTCGTACGGCGTACGAATTAAAGCCAATTCCCAAACCGGGGTTTTGTGTCAAGGGTTCGGCTCATCGCTGTCCCAAGAATCATTATTAAGAAGCCCAATAATATATACACCAAACTAGAAATACTCTTGCCCCTGGAAATTGAATTTGGCCTCACATTATAGACTTTGGTGTTCCTAAAGCAGCACACGCACTTCGTATTGAGCCACAGTCCCCCGAGTTGGGGCCTGACTCCTCTGAAGCCGAGCCGATTCACAGACGAAGCCCAGGTTTGAAAACCCCCATCAGTCCTCAGAATCCAATAATCTCGGTCGTCCCTTGTGACAACGTGCACCTGATGCACGCAAGATTCGACCGAATCAGCCCGAGGCGATAGTACGGTATCCCCGAGGGGACGTCGCGGTCTGCTGTCACGATTAATTACTGCAAATTTCCATCACGACAATCGGTAATTTCCTTCACGATATGGCAAATTTATATAACGGTTTAATTGTTAACAATAATCTGGATTAGGCCTTTATTTTGTTGTGACGATTTTTTCCCATAATGCAAACATATTCACGTCATGTTGTAACAAATAACAGTTAATATTGTTTTAGGGAAAAACAATAGTAATGGAAAGAAAAACGTTCTATCGTAAAAAAAAAAAAAAAAAATATCACGCTTTTACTATACGCAAACTTCTCCTTTGCAGCGCATAAACCGCTCTGCTCTTTTGGCGTGGGGCAACCGTTGATATTGGTAGAGTCACGTTCCGGCGAAACCGATCGCTTTGGAGACATCTCCCGTACCCGTCTTGAACAAAATCACTCTTGGGCTGACATTAACAGAGCGATACCGCGTTGCATCTATTTGCTGATTGCTGGGATTCTCGTCCTTATATGACAGCAGATCCCGCGAGATTTGCCGCACTTGTAAAGTATAACGAAACTGGCCCTTCGCGACGATGCATTTCTTGATGAACGTGTATACAGTTTCCAACGTCCTTTTTAAGTGGCACAGATATCGATAGTCCAGTTGTATGTGTTGTGTGGGATATTGGCAAGAAAATAAAACCCTCCTTTGGTACAATTATCAAAGGCAGAAACAGTCGTCCTAGACTTTAAAAAAAAATGTGGCTGGCCATGTTTAGTGACAAGAGACTGAAGAATACAACTCATCTAGGAAAAAAAATGTATTGTGATGTGACTGCTGTACTAAAGACCGAATTACTTATTTTATTTAACACAAAAGGTGCCATTTTTAATAATGATGTGCGTGCAGGACATGACATTTCACGCGTTGCGAGTATTGACGAGAATGTACTGCACTGAAGCATATACAACTTGCTCTCTTGGGCTAGACTGGTGTAGGGTGCTGGAGGCGGCGTTTTCATCACAAAATGGCTTGATTGAAGAGTTGATATTACATTATTGGCCTGGCGATAGAGAGAATATTGACGGAAAATTGAGGGAATTATTGCCTATAGGCCTTTAGCTGACAATATAAAGCGACACTCCGTAGGGAAAATGGTAATTTATTAGTCGGTAAAAAAAGATTCCTTGCAGATAGGTTGCCTTAGGACTGAGTTAAATTCACCAGGGACGTCGGTCACTTTCAAGCATCGGGGTCCTTTCACACGATGACACCTTTAGTGAGGTTTTACAAGCATTGGACGATTTTGTCAAACCTCGTGAGGTTTGGTGTCGTGTGAAAGGGGCTTCATAACGCGCCTGGATCGTACGATTGTTGTCTCCGGTTGGCCCGTGTCTCGATGGTGAGATACGACATGGAGTATTTCGTTCCGCCAATGATTCTCTACGGACGATCAGGATCGTGTACGTGCTACGGCCTATACGATACTTCAGTGGCAACTCATCTTGTTCCTTGAAACAACATGCTTGACAAAATGGAGTAAGGAATTATAACACTTCAGATTGTTTATCAACGTGTGGTTTCAAACTCAAAGTACTATTACCCCTAGAATACATGTATAAGGATTTTATAAAAAAAAAAATTGGTATAATCAATATATAAAGCCAAGAAATAAGTTTCTCGACCAGGCTTTGTTAAGGAAAAAGGAAGGAGCTGGCCAATTTTTCCCTAATTATATTTTCCAAGATGGCGGATTTTCCAAGATGGCGGATGGGTTCTGCCATTTTCTCGATTTATTTGCCGACACTCTTGTGTCCAAGCATGCCAAGGGAGCCGTCACCCATTTACCACATTTTCAGTTGGCATACATAATAGCCACAATTTTACTAGAAACAATTTAAAAGACGACATAGGCCTAGGCCTATATTGCAAATGTGTATGTTTTATAAAAGGAGGTATACCCAACCAACATGGGAAGTATATAGGCAGTTTCAAAATAACTAAATCCAAGGAATTGTGGTAGGAAGGTACATGGTCACGGCAAGAAAAGAAACGGGCAAGAAGTTCATTTTCATCGAAAAGACCAGGTAAGTCGTGGTGGCCGAGTGGTTAAGGCGTTGGACTTGAAATCCAATGGGGTCTCCCCGCGCAGGTTCGAACCCTGCCCGCGACGTTTGACATTTTTTTTAGCTTTTCAATTTATTTTTACAGTTGCAAAAAAATAATACGGACAATGTTCTTCCCAGGCGCGGATCCGGGGGATGGGGGGTTCAAAACCCCAGCTCTGTCAAAAAATTATGTGTATTTTTCCCATAGAAATTCAGTTAAAATAATCCCCCCCCCCCTGCTGTGACACCAAACAAAAATTAACTAGTCCGGCTTTGCACAAAATACGGACAGAGCCAGCTTGAGTTTCGGAGGCCAAGTGTCCAGAGAAAAAAACCTGTCTACATTTCAGATTGTTTTGCCGATAACCCCCACCCCCCTTGCGAAAATTCCTGGATCCGCCCCTGCTTAAGTTCGCTTTTATCGAACACCCGACGTGGACTTCATTATACACCTCAGTAGCAACTGTGAACAGTAAGTAAGGGTAGAGTATTATTGCCTTGCAGCTAAATTTCATTAATTTACCAGGCTGTATAAATGTCACCCTAAACTCCGAAGAATCCAATATTGGCGTTTGTATTTCCTGCCTTAGGAACGGTTTGCTCAGCATCCTCAAGGTAAACACGGCATGTCAGTCACATCTGGCCTTACCATGGCTGCGTTATTAACAATGCACACAGCAGCTGCAAGCCTGCAAAGTACACGCGTTATTGCAGAAGATAAAATCACTCTACTGTAATGGCCTCTCTTCCCAAATGCTGCCATTGGATCGGCGGGATTACTGTGCAAGCCAGACACGGATTGCAGTTGATGAATAATACACCAAAATAGAACAGACTGGGGCAGTAAAAAGGTTGATTTATATCAAATGGTGAGGGATTGCAACAACTTGTTTTGTAAGGCAAACATGTCACCGTTCCTTTGCCGTTTGCGGTAACAAATGCCAGAGTACGTTTTCAAAAGGGTATTTCTGACGCATGGTGGCGCTGTATAGGCATTTTGTTTTGTTTTTGTTTATTTGTTGGGTTGGGGTGTCTGTTGGGGTGTTGGGGTGTTTGTTTGTTTGTTTGATTGTTTGTTTTGGTTGGTCTCTTTTATTTATAAGTGCCGCACTGCTGGCTGTCACACTGACTGAAAAAAATACTTCTTTTGTTCCCTTTTGTTTGTACTTTTCTCGACAGCTCCCATAAGGTTTGTACACGAAATTCTCCCGATGACCTGGGCCCATGTCCTCGGGCCCATTGAAATCGCACACACCAGTGTCCCTAGTCCTCGGTCTGAATGGATAACCAACCCACACACATGGTGTAAATCGATGATTGTCTATCGTTCCTCATCATCGATCTTTTGTTTATACTGTAACTTTTTTTGCAACAGCTCTCATTTGTTTTGTACACGTTTTCTAATCGAGGTCGTCCTCGATTTTCTTCCTGTCCTCAATTTCTCGATGATACTTCACATCTGTGTCCTCGATAAAAACATGCGCATACACACAGGAAAGGATCAGGTCCTCATGAGTAAAACACACATAATGTGTGTGAGTATGTAAATACCGGCAATCGTGGACTAGAGACAAAAGGGTTAGGGCACAAACAAAGGGTCCACGGTTGACCGATAGTCCACGATTGAAATTCGTGTACAAATCCAATGTGAGCTGTTGCTAAAAAGTTAGTAGCGCTAAGGAATGGGGATTAGGGACAATAGGGGGTCCACGATTGCCGGTGTTACAAAGATGGGTGGGTGTGTGTGTGTGTGTGGGGGGGGGGGGGGGGGGGGGGGGGGGCGGGGGGGAGGGATGAGCCAGGTGGTAGCCCACCAACTGACCCCACCTAATTTTGAAAACATTAAAGTGGTAGCTCACGCCGCAAATCGGAACAGTGCCATCTTGCGTTTCCTTTGAGTATTTCATAGTCTAATTTGAACACTACAACAGCACGAGGGAGTTCCGGTAAAAATGTTACGTGGTAGATTTTTTGTAACGTACACATAAACTTGAAACATTGTTTCAACTATGTATACATCCTTTCAAACGATTCGCACGCGTCGTATTCGTACATAGCACCGTCCACGACTGTCCCAGTTCGTGTCAGATATAGGGTAATGGACCCGCCAGCCATGTTTGAGTTTGAGTCTGTGTCAACATCCATCTTGCAAACTGTTATTTTTCCTGTCTCTTAGATAATTGGCTTCCCCCTCATTATACCAGACCAAAAAAACGTGACACTGCCTCGCAACGATGACACGGTAGGAACCCGACCGTTCATTGCTTTACCTGTATGCAGTATATCGTTACATTATGTTCGCGTAATGAGTGGTTTAGATTTCTGTAAGGCACACAGCTGCAGGGCACGTACGCTGTGGATTATAATAACATTAGGCTGAATTAAAGCTTCAGTCATCTCTGTTAGAAACTATCCATGGATTATTGCGAGAACGGATGTACATTAGATTTATTTCAAGGAACTGAAAAAAAACTGGGGGGGGGGTTACGATCTTCAATCTTTCTTAACAAAATATAGGTGGCCGTAAGAATTAGTACGGTTTTATAATGTGATCTAAACAATAACTATTATTTTTTGTAATCATTAAAGAAGTGTCGGAGATTTAGCTTGTCACGATAGTGGGGCAGATAGGCTATTTGGGGGAATTGTGTCTTTGATGACACAAGCATGGCATTTGACACACAATCAGAGTGTGTCTTGGGAAAGATATTTGGCTATGGGGCCATCGCATATTTGTCCTTTGACAAAATATAGGTAGAATAACAAGCAATTTTCAAAATTTTCAAAATGGCCGCCATTGCTTGTTTTTCTACCTATATTTCTTCAATCTGCGATAGCCCTATAGCTAAATATCTTTCTCTTAAAAACAAAAAACAAAACACTAATTAAAATGTAAAATTTTAAACTCTTTGTAACCAATTTAAACTGACTTTTAATACTCTGTCCAGTGTCCACAATATTCTTATGTTTAACTTTAAATATATCTTTGTTTTTGTGCATGCATTTTAAAGGGAATGTACAACATTTGCATTTGCTGCATTTTTCAGAAATAAATGGATTTGGAGGATTAGTATGTAATAGCAAATGTTGTTAAACTGAGTTGCTTCACGTTTTGGGCTCGGAGATGCTTGAAAATCCAAGAAAACCAACCATGTTTTTGTATTCTGGTTCCCTGACCCCAAGCAAGATGCAACGGAGCAATTTATAGACTTTGGGAAATTGTAAGGTCAGAGAATCAGTCTAGCAGGCTTGTACCCCTTCACATGTGTGTAATCAATTGCAAGAAAATGCGGAATAACTAAATATGAAAAATTAGCAGCCCTTTTTGAAAAAAAGTCAGTTTTCTCCAACGCTGGTCAGCCGACCAGCGTTGGAAAAATACAAGTTTTCTTGAAAATGTCAGCACACCAGGAGCCACGATTTTACAGGTTGCTTTGGACTATCATCCCCAAGCAATCCAGTAAGATATTTCATGATAATTTGATCATTTCGTTTTTTGATATTTGCAAATGTTGTATCTTCCCTTTAATGTTTAGGTTTTTTATACTTGATCATGTTGTGTTTTAGATACAAAACAATGTAGTATATATTTTTAAAGATCGTATGTTCACATGTACAATTCAGTTTTTTAACCGCGAGACATGTTTTTAATAAGCCATTATTGAATTGAATTGAATTGACTCATACTCTGACTGTGTGCCAAATTCCATGCTTGTATCATAAAAGGCACAATCCCATCACCTATCTGCCGTACTACGAGAATTTTTCTGCATTGTGCCGGTTTTTTTTTTTTAGCGAGAAGATTACATTGACTGCGAAATGCCAGAGTCATGCAGTTGGAGCGACTATTCAAGGATTAAGACCGCCGACATAAAAGAATCCCAGTTGTTGAACGGGACAGCACGACCAGATGGCACATCACCTGATGCTGACTACACCTTTACTATTAAGTTTGAATAGATTATTCTACAAAAATAATTTGACATCACAATTTTATATTCCAAATGTCAATTGAAGCGTCCAGCGCCAATAGGATTTTTCTTGCAAGTCAATTGAATATTTTACCGTTTCCAGGAACAAAAAGATATGAAAATCGAATACAGATGTTGTCTTTTGGTATAATTTTGCACTTTTTTTATAAGTAAATTAATATATTTCACATATTGTCATTGGCTTAATTACAGTTGGTAATTTGTACCAAGCCTATCTTTACGTATTATTATTCAGTTCGTGACTAATTGTAAAATGATCTCATGCACTTTAAGAATATTCGTGATCGATTTAAAAACATAATCCATTGCACACGATCATGTCCACCCCGTGCAGATTCAGAAACACATGGTGAAATAATACGTACTGAATGATTATACCTTTAAAGGGAACTGCATAGTAATTATGTACATTATATGATCAATATTCTATCGATATCATATTATCTGCGCATATCATTATTTGCACGGCTATGACGTCTGTGAAACGGCTATAAAAAATATCCAAATTTCTAACATCGGTTGTTTACTTACCAGGTCACTATTTACAAGCAGAATGCAACATCTGGTGTTTTTTTTAGGTGAGAATGGTAACTTTTAAGTATAAGTTTGAAAAACTAAACATGGAAAAAAATGCCTCTCATAGATTGTTCCATCCAGACTGCTTTAGAAATTAAGGTGAGACTATTTCCAACCGGCCAGTTTTAAAGAGAATATACATCATTTGCTTTTGCTGTAATTTTCAGAAATGGATGGAATTGGGGGGTTGGAAATATAAAGCAAATATAGTTACACTGACTTTTTGGAGGTTTTGGGTTCGAAAATGCTATAAAAACCTAGAAAAACGATCATTTTCCTGTAGTCTGGTTCCCTGACTCCATATAAGAAGAAACAGAGCAGTTTACATACATTGGGGAATTGTAAGGTCAGGGAACCAGTCTAGCTGGCTCGTACCCGTTCATAGGTTTGTAATCGATTGCAAACAAGCGCAATGGTCAATTGGGGGCAGTATTTGAAAAAAAGCCAGTTATTTCCAACGCTGATCGGCCGATCAGCGTTGGAAATTGATACAAAAATACCACTTTTCTTGAAATAACAGTATACCAGGTGCCATAATTTTACAGTATGCTTTAGACTGTCATTTACCAACATCCTATTAAGGTATTTCGCAAAAACTTTGTAGTTTTATTTTTCGATGTTTGCAAATGTTGTATATTCCCTTTAAAGTCTGTGATATTTAGGACCCGATTTGTGTGTCAAGGTAAAATGACACTGAAATGGCTACTTAGGTAAAGTAAAAACACATACTCAACCAATTACGCAAAACGTTCCAGATGTTTTTGTTTTTTTCCCCTGAAGTGTATCACTGTCTTGATCAGGTTCGCAACAATTTCTGAGGTAAATACATCATTTTTGGGTCTAGACCCTCGCCGCGCGCTTCGTTTATTAATTGTGTAGCCCAAAATGACGTTATCGTGACGAAGATACGAGTATTCTGTCGGCGTATTTATCTCCAAAACGAAATCAGTTATATGAAAATTTGCCATAACTGGTGCTACCTTGAAATATAATGTAGGCCATACAAAAATTCTCACGCTTCACCAATAACACGCGATGTCGTCATGTTACAAACACATGTCACCGTCGCTATAGGCTTTTCAATGGAAATACTGTTTTCAATGACAAACTAACAATGAAAAGACCTTTGTGCGCAAAATTCACACGAGGTCTAGTATAGATAACATTTGCAATTAACAGACGACTGAGACAAGTATATGGACCAGATGGAAATTCATCAGTGAACGATATTTTGTAATGGTAACACACAGCAGGAGAATAATGAAAATAAAGTACACGTACGGCAAGCCGGTATTGCTTCCAGAAATTGATAGGGCCTACAATAATTCATACCAATATGGCAATTTGTACATCATGGGGAAAAAATCATTGACTATAACCTATGTGGGCACGTGTGGTCTAGCAGGAGAGCACAGGATTCATGATCGTGAGAATGTGGGTTCGATCCCCGCCATGGCCATGCGTGGTGTTGTGCCCTTGAGTAAGGTACTTCACCTCAATTACTCCTCTCAACCCAGGTGTTAAGGTGCCGGCATTAATTATGCTGGGAAGGCAACAGAATCGCTGTGGAGGAGGTGTGGCGGTAGCATTTCATGGACTCGAGTCTGGCCTAATCGCTTCGAAAGAGAGATGGGCACTCCGTTCCTGTGAACACAGGCTCGCCCTTTTACCTTTTTAATAACCTATGTTTTTTTCTCCGTTCAGAGATTATTACCTAATCGATTACATGGCATGCACGGCTTTCTCTCTAAATGTAAAAAAAGCCCAAAACAATATGAGGGACAATTCTTTTCCAGTGGTTTTCACTCCGACTTTTAGAACAAAGTTTGCATTTTTTTTTGCAATCACATAAAATCCACTCCCAAAGAGTAAATTAATTTCAACTCTTTTTCAGCCTTTTGGGGGACATCTTCGAGTGTTTGTTCACTCTTTTACATTTTAGAGTTTACCCTAATAGGCATATTACTATCACCAGAGCTGGCTTGAGCAAATATAATTTTTTTCTTTTTGAAAAACAAAATTCTTTCGTGATACTATTTTGTCTCGACACGCGTACGTTTCGGCTGCATCAGAAATAGCAACATGACGTGTTTCAGTCAAAGAGGGATTTTTTGTTCACAAGAACTTAAGGGGAATTTTCTCCAATTTAAGAGTGAAACGCAAGATTACGAAGGGACAGGTATTCTTATTTCCAAAAGAGTGACATCTCACCCTGTTTGATCGGAAATCCATTCAATCGAATTGATTTTTCACTCGGGATTCATCTCAGTTTACGGTAGCGGTATTTTCCTTGCCTTCCACCGCTGTGACCCGGGTTCGATTCCTGCCTGGGCCAATATGCATGTGGATCGGGTTTTCAGTCTCTGCCTGATTGCCGTGGGTTTTCCTCCGAATTTTCTCCTGAGACGTTCCTCCCAGAAGGATGTAATTTATTCACAAAGTCTTTATACTGGAGGAGACCAGTGGATTCCACTGACAGAATGAGCTAGCTACCCAGTTGAAATGAAATATAATAAATAAAACAAGTAAAATATACTCGACTTTCGAAAAACATTATTTTTCCCCAACGTATTTCACTATAATTAGTGTGAATTTTACTTATATAAATTGTCATGTCCCTATACAGTTTCACCCTTTGGAGTAAAAGTAAAGAGAGTGATTTGAGACTTGAACAACAACAAAAACTCGGCCTACAAAATGTGAGAAAATGGACAAAATAAACGAAACCGAATTTTTTTTTTTTACCTTTTCTGGAGACGCATCGAAAGGGTTGGTCATCGGTGGCGGTTCTGGCGAGCTCGACATCTTCACAGGCGGACTTTCTCGACAATCACTCGAAAATCCTGGTGATCATTCTACAGTGACGAGGAAATATTAATATGATGGCTTAACCAGATGTGTGCAAAGGTGATGATGGGAATTATTTTGCAGTGCGTGTATGTATGCTGGCGAAAATATCAACCGATGGCAATTGAACAATCTGATGAGAAAGCCACAGACGGCGAAACTGGCCAGACGAAATTCACTCGCAGAAGTCTTAACATACATTTAAATAGTTCATTTCGTATTTAGAATATTCCTGCACATTATAAAGGCACGAACGGTTGAACAGCTAGAGGGCTCGATATGTCGATGTTGCAGCTGTAAAATGTAAAGTCCGTGCATTGCGAATTCGAACAGCTTCTCGTGGGCTTGACGACTATTAATAAGCGGACTCGATACCGAGCAGTGACATCTGTTCACGATTGGCTCAAAATAGCATTCAACCCTGGCAACCGTAAGGGGCGCTAGGGGGAAGAACCTAGTGCTGCATGGCTCCCGAACTGCATCACGGGGCTACTCAACGGGACCTCAGTGAACCTGCTGAACCAGTCCAGCTGGCTTGATCGATTGGTTGTTCAAATAACAGAAACAGTACGTAGGATCATTTCATTTTCGGATGGATTTCTTTTACTGTCACCCATTATTTGTTAATTTAAAAGGGTTATAAACGGCTCCTGCCAGGTTGAGGCACGTCTGAAACCATTCTTATTCCTCCATGGTCAGGCTAGCTTTAAGTTGAATGTGAAACATCGCCCAACAATGAGGGCGCACTCATTTTTCTTGGACGCGGCACGACATGTACGTACAGTGAGCGATCACTCAAGACGGTTGCGTCAATTCAGATGCGATTTTTCACCCTTACAATCACCTTAGCCTGGCTAAAAGTAACAGAAATGGTAATTTTACTTTCATTTGGACAGCTTTGATACAAATCGACTCAAAATGGTGATCCCTATATGCGTGCAGTGCAACCGCGCGGCCGCGTGTGCGCGAACTTCACTTTATTTTTATTACAAAAAAAATATAAAAAATTGAGGGGGGGGGGGGCGCATGCTAAAACCTCTGAATTGTGCCTGAAACTATAATGTAATTATTTACAAGCGAACAAAGAAATTAACCAACAAACCAAACTAAAACAAAATTAGACGCAAGTAAATTTAAATGTTTATACCAAACTTGTATCGATATTGCAAGAATTTATAGGCGAACGTTACAGAGCAATGATACTTTTTTTGTTGTTTAATTGTGTAATTATCATAGTTTAGACTGTAGAAATTATACCTTATTCTGCATGTCCTTTGTCAAGTTATGCTTAGATGAAAATAATTATATTCAGAGCTGAGGTAATGGGCGGGGTTATCAAAAATATTTTATGATAACAACAATCACTTTGTGTAAACTTGACCTTTCACCTCTGACTTACCGTACCGACTCACATCTAATTGAAGTTATTATTCCGCTAATGTTTATTTCGTTAAAAATGTTTTAATGTTACATTTAGGAGTAAACTGCACTATTATAAATCTACTGTCATTTAAGGGATTATTAAAGTGATTAAATTATGTAATTTACATACAGCAGATTTTGCAATAACAGCATTTACAAGAGAAATTAGAGAGCTACTTTTTGTACTGTGCGTATGAATAAAAATGGTAAACTGACGTTACGCCATTTTGTGTCTTCCGTATTTTCAAATTGGTGAAGTCCGTCGCGTAAAAAAGCCTCAAACAATCTAGCTATATTTACTCTATTTATTGGGGATTTGGACTCGTCAAACCCTCCTAAAATAAGGTAAGAATCTTCATATATCATATAGTTTGTTTAAATCTGTATTTTTTTGACAATTTTGTATGCTTTTGAGAGGTATTTGCGATGCTCGTTTGAATCGATCGTGACGCCTGACGGGAGTCACCAACGCACAAGAGAATGGCGTTTGCATAAATTAACCGCCTAAAATTAAAATTTGGAAACGTTGTGTTTGTGTATCTGATTTTCCTTGTGAAAAGGCCCTAGTGTATTTGCGGATTTCTACTTCTTCAGTGCTTGTTTTTATTTTTGTTAAGCATGTGTGTATTATAAATATTGCGGTTAAATTTTGGCCTGTTTTGACGCTTTTGACAAAATGTTTGAGCATGTTGTTGATTAGACCCGTGAACGTGGCTTGTAAACTACGCCACGCTGTTGTGTATTTTCGAACCTGGCGAACGTGTCCCTCTGACTCCCTCCGTTACACACACTGGACGTTATTTTGCCCATGTATTTTGTAATAAGTACTCACATATGAAGCTGTCTTGAATTCTATTTGTACATCAAAACTTGCATTTGACGAAAATTGAGGAAAATTCTGGCCCCGGTTCATGAAGTCCGTCCGCTACTGCTAGCTGCCATTTTCTCCCAACTGACACATATGCGCATAGCGTTTTATTTTCGTATGATTCGACGGCTGTTTACTGTCGCAGCTAAAACAGACATCGTTTTAGACAAGTTTCAAGTCCTTTCCTCTCTCACTGCACCGCACGCGGTCGCACGTGCGCCAGCGTGTGTGTGCGCACACGTACTGTACACGAGATGAGCCGAGCAGCCAATCGTCTGCATTTTTTTCTTTTTCGGGGTTGCGACATGAAACAGCCGTCAATCTGTCCAAGCGACTCGGATCGGACGCGTCCGGGGTTATTTGTCATGGTCAGGTTAAAATCTAATTTCTACACGTTCGTATGGGTCTTTACTGATGAGCAAATTTCGTCGAAATTACACAGCCTAAACAATCGGACGGGCAAATTTAGATTTCTAGGTGAGTACTCAACACCCATACGGAATTATGTATGTCGGATCGATTTCGCCAGGTTCGAAATGACACAAGAACGTGGCGTTGTATACAACGTCACGTTCACGGGTCTAGTTGTTGATTAGTCCGAGTAACTAGCATGACTAGGACTTAGCCCAGGTTGGAAGAAGTCTTCATTGCATTACGACTGACGTCCAGGATGACAATTCTCTAGATAAGACCACCAAAAATTTTGGGAAAATTTGGCTAACCGATCACCACTTACCTGCCATGCCTGCCGCCAAACATCCAAATTTTCACCTCGCCTTGTGATTTCAACCAAGAGGAATCCAGGAAACAGTGGACATGCGAAACAAATTTGTAAAAATGTGTTTTTAGAGCAAATTTTGCAGCGGTACGTTATACGCATGACATCGATAACCATGACGTCGCATGAGACGTCGCATGAGCCGGCCAATGATAGTGCAATACGTCATTATGAATATTTATTTTCTCATGAATATTTAGTTTATTTCAATGGATATTTCAAATACGTCCAAAGATTGATCATTGCAACAGTGATCGTGCGCGGCCTAGCAGTTAAGAGTCTCGTGTATCAAGCAAGCGTCCGAGGTTCGAATCTCGATGAAGTGAGTGACTGATTGATAAATAGAAATTAAGGAAAGGAGAGGGTGAGAGTAGAGGAGGGAAAGTGGAGGGAATAACCATAAAAGATGTAACTTTTGGCGCTAGAAAATTAATTGAAAAAAGTGGTGATCGGGTAGCCGAATTTTTCCAAAATTTTGACCAGAGTTTTGTTATGTTTTACCTCGTTAAAGAAGCTTATTTCACACTAGACCCGTGAACGTGGCGTTGTATACAAATTACAACGCCACGCTGTTGTGTATTTTTGAACCTAGCGAAATCGATCCGCCATACATAATTCCGTATGCATGTTGAGTACTCACCTAGAAATCTAAATTTGCCCGTCCGATCGTTCAGGCTGTGTAATTTCGACGAAATTTGCCATCAATAAAGACCCATACGAACGTGTAGAAATTAGATTTTAACCCGACAAGTGACCCTGACAAATGACCCTGGACGAGTCGCTTGGACAGATTGACGGCTGTTTCATGTCGCAACCCCGAAAAAAAACCCCCGCACCCGATTGGCTGCTTGGCTCATCTTGTGTACGCGTGTGTACGCGTGCGCACACGCACGTGGGCGCACGTGCGCCCGCGTGCGGTGAGAGAGGAAAGGACTTGACAGTAAACAGCCGTCGAATCATACGAAACAGGACGGTACAATAAAACGCAATGCGCATGCATCAGCTGGGAGAAAATGGCAGCTAGCAGGACTTCATTAACCGGGGCCAGAATTTTCCTCAAATTTTGTCAAATGCAAGTTTTGACGTACAAACAGATTTCAAGACAGCTTCATATGTGAGTACTTATTACATTGGCAAAATAACGTCCAGTGTGTGTAACGGAGGGAGTCAGAGGGACAATTTCGCCAGGTTCGAAAATACACAACAGCGTGGCGTAGTTTACAAGCCACGTTCACGGGTCTAATTTCACACCTACATAAGCCTGTTGGTTCTTGGTTCTTGGTTCTTTGTTGGTTCTTCTCCTAAATACTCCACGTGGGAGTTTATACAGGAGGCCAGAAACACCGGGGCAAACCCCTTCTCTTAGCGATAAGTGTTTACTGGGTTCTTTTACGTGCATTTATACAACACACGGGACCTACGGCTTAACGTCCCATTCGAAGGACGAAGCAATAATGGTTAAGTGCCTTGCTTAAGAGCACAAGTGTCCGCCGTCGGGCTCGAACCCACGTCACTGTTGCCTCTGAAACACCAGAACGTGAGTCCGGTGTTCTTAACCGCTAGGCCATCACACTCACTGTTCGATATCCATTTATTTTTAAATCGGCATATCGTGAAAAAAATATCGGATATCGCGATATTATCGTGATGACGTCATTTTTCCATTCATGGAACAATGGAATAAAAAAAAAAACACACACAAAAACACACACGATATATATACAAAATATGAGATCGATACGATTTCCGATATGAAAATCAATACCGAACAGGCTTACACCTACATACTCTACATGCTCTATGTGTCCTTATCTATTGGGCTGGGGGGTTCAGGAATTCCATATGTGATGCTGACCGACGTTAATCAGGAAAATAAACTCTAAAGCAACGTTAAACTTGTACGTGTTTGTAGACTCTTTTCATCAGTTTCTCATCAACGTACCGCGTCGTACAAAAGCGCACACGCTAGCGCCCTCCTTGGTTGGTTTTGGTGGGAACGTGCAGTGACGTCACTCCAAATTAGGCAAAATGTGTTTTTAGAGCACATTTTGGATGCACACGTCGTGCTGCTCGTGCAGAACTACATGTAAGTTGAAGCAGCCGGTCAAAACTGACTGAAGTGGCTGAAAGACAGCGGTACGTAATACGCATGACGTTGCATGAGCCGGCTAATGATAGTGCAATACGTCATTATGAATATTTATTTTCTCATGAATATTTAGTTTATTTCAATGGATACTGCAAATACGTCCAAAGATTGATTATTGCAACAGTGATCGTGCGCAGCCTAGCGGTTAAAAGTCTCGTGTATCAAGCAAGAGTCCGGGGTTTGGATCCCGATGAAGTAAGTGACTGATTAATAAATAGGAATAAAGAAAAGGAGAGGGTGAGAGTAGAGGAGGGAAAGTGGAGGGAATAACCATAAAGGATGCAATTTTTGGCACTTGAAAATTAATTGAAAAAAAAGTGGTGGCCCAGTACGGAAATTTTTCCGAAAATACAAATGGTGGTGGTTAGGTTCACATACCTTGGGGAAGAAAAGAGAAATTTCACCTTCAATTCGGAAACCGAGACTCGTCGAGCTGTCACCGCTATCTTGAATGTTGTTGTGCGATTCAAATTCATGAGGTCAAAAAGATGACGTACGACGCGCCAGCCAAGCGCACGCCCGCATTCACAGTTGGGCATATCGTGTGTGCATGCGTACACTGGTGACTGTTTCACGAACGGCGCAGCCTGCACACATTGCATAGCCTCGTATGTACCAAAAAAATGTGTCATGATAAATGTTAACCCTTACTCTCTGAGGGTAGTTTACTGCATGTCAGTTGGTTATGCCAATGCCCTCCAGCTGCAGTTATTTGGCAGATAACAAGTCTTAGCAGTGAAGGCTCCAATTGGCAGGAGTTGGAGGCCCTGGAGGGTGCCTGATACTGACCAGCTGGGGGCACTCACTTTGTTATCAGAGGACTCTCATTGTTCTCTGTGGCATGTATTGGAGTGCCTGTCCAGTTACCCTTGAAATGACATGGCAGATATTGGAGGGCCATGCAAAAAACATAGGAGATTTTCTTGAGGCACATATTGGCATGCGTTGGAGGGTCAAGTAGGGTAAGGGTTAATGAAGGACAATATCTTTTTTGCAGGATGGGTATTGATGGCATGGGGCCCGGCTGGCCGCTCAAGCCCAGCTCCGGCATGAACTGGAAGGAACTGGGAGAGAACGACGACCTGGCCACTAGCCTGGTCCTGGACCCGTACCTCAACTTCACCACACACAAGATGAACACAAGGTAACAAATAGTGTCAGTCATGGAGGCTGTGCCTGAATGACTTGGCTACGACCAACAATTACACACATGTCTATGGGAAGTGGCTACAGCCTCTTCCATAGGCTTGTGTGTAACTCCAAGCTGTAGCCACTTAAATTCAGAAGCGGCCAGACATAATTCGGGACTAGATTTCATGGAGCCGCTAAGCGGAAAATAATGCTTAGCGAATTTTTGTGCTTAGCGAATGTCTGCCGGGAACCAGTCACAAGCAGTGTACATCAAATAGCTACTTGGCTGGTAACCTGATTTCTGCTGAGCGATTAGATTCTGTGCTCGGCACACCTCCATGCTTGGCATAGATCTCCTTGAAAGTGGCCGGAGCTATACTACATTAACCCTAACCGAACTCAACCCATCAAAGTTCAACAGCAGGTTTTGTTTAAATCTGTTGGGAAACATGTAGGTGCAGTACCCCTAAACTGATGGTCTTTTACACTGGGGTTGGAATTTGCCAGAATGGGTATGGTTTCTAGTAAATTATGCTGGGGAGTAAGAGTTAACCCTAACCTTCCTCACTCCTGCGAATTCCAACACCATATTGTACACTCTACTCCAAGACTGTTGGACTCTGATTATGGCGGTATACCTAACCCCATGTAAAGCATAATCTGTTTACTAGTGCAGTACTCACTCCAACAGATTCCAACAAAACCTGCAGTCGGATGTTGAAGGGTTGGGGGTAGTTGGGGTTAAATTTCAAACTTGAGTTTCAATGCATTTGATTAACCCTAACCTCCTCAACTCCATCAAAATCCATCCCTCCCATTTTGGTGGATTTTAGGGGACTTAGTTCTCCGGGCCTGGTTTGACTAAATATTGATGGAGTGTGATGGACTTGGGCCTGGAGGCCTAAAGCAGAGCATGCATTAGAAGCAGTGTGATTGATAGATTTTGATTGACTTGGTCCAGTACTTACTAAACGACAGTAGGGAGTTAGGGTTAAGGTAGCTTCATGTACGCTTCTCATATTTAGCTGTGTTACGCCTGAACTATAGTGTCCCAACTACAGTTAAGATCGTCCCAACTAGACAGTTAGGAATTCACTCCATCTATTGTTTGGACTGTCCAAACAATAGTTGGGACTTGCATGTATAGTTGGGACAGTTGCCATAGTTGGAGCGTAACAGCTGTCCGTGATATGTGTGAGCATTGTTTATAATATGGCAACTGCTAATTCACACTCATGTTTTACCAAGTTTAGTAATTTGTGGAGCAATTCAATCAACTCTGGGCAGTTGATTTTCTGGTTTCGGACAAGGATTTTATGGAACGATTAGACCAGTCGTTCTATTTTTATTTGCTTTTCCACCAGAAAATGAAAATGTTATTTCTAAACATTTTAAAGTAACAAAGGTTTGGAGTATCTTCTTTTTTTGGAGGCACATTGTACATGGTGCTTTGAACTTGTAACATTCACAGAATATCCTAAAAGGTATCACGCATTTCCAAAACCGACATCTTACAAAGTCTTTTTATAAAAAATGTTTTACCTAGGTTTCGGCCCGCTGACGCAAGGAAGGAGTTCCTCAAGGAGCTCATTCTGCGCTTCAAGAAATCGCAGAATTACGAGAGGGCCTACAAGGGCCTGGTGTCCGGCGACTGGGCCCGCGTCTTCTTCCTGAACAAGTCCAAGCACCAAGTGACCATATTCAAGCAACACGTGAGTTGTGTCAGTAGTTTTAGGCTTTTTCCGAGTAATTTGGTTCCGGCAGGCAATAATACGAGTCTATAAGAAGTGGCAGCAGGCGCTTTCATACAGGGCGAGTCAAAAAAAAGAGGAACCAAAACCCCAAAAATTATATTTCATGTTTAAAAATAATATGTAGCACCAAACATAATTATGACTGGAAAGCCAATTTCATAAGCTACTTTTAGATGACAAAATTACTGAAATTGGTCAATCCGTTCAAAGAATATCACCATTTAAACACAATGGCCCTAAAACCTGTCTCGTCCAAAAAAAATGCGATTTCAAGAATCGTCGTCACAATTGTCTTTAAACATCACCAGCGATAAAATCTCAGTTTAAACGTTTAAATATTCAACAAAGTCATTTTGAAGGCCCGTCTTTTAAAAAAAGTAGATTTTGTAAATTACAATGTATATTGTTTGCCTAAAACCGGGGTTGTTAATAAAGATATTGTGCACTACAGGTGGTGACAGTTGTTGAAACAAGTATTCTGTGTCATTTTCTTTTTGTTGTTCCAAACAGTCAAAACACACAATAGATTGCTTTTTTGGACGAGAAAGGTTTTAGGGTCGTTGCGTTTAATTGGTGATATTCTTTGAACGGATTGACCAATTTCAGTATTTTTTCCATCTAAAAGTAGCTTATGAAATTGGCTTTCCAGTCATTATTATTTTTGGTGCTACATATTTTTTTAAATATGAAATAAATTTTTTGGGGGTTTGGGTTCCACTTTTTTTTTACTCACCCGGTAGATGCACAGGTCTTGGCAAGCAAAAGTCAAGTAATTCTGATGCACATGTCGTCACCGACACCACGAAGTAACACTCTACCGTGTTAAACCATATTTTTTTTCAATTTTCAGTTTTTGGGATTTTTAAACATTATTCATCAAGGCCTACCATTTCACGAAGTTTCAAAGCTTCAAGAGCTTTACTTTAATAATTACGCTAAGTATCCATGGCAACTTTTGCGCAAAAGTGACAATTTTCGTTTTCACGAAGTAACACTCAAGTTCCATTTACCATTGCAATGCATGGCGCGCACTCTGCTCATAAGTGAGCAAAAATGTTTTCACGAAGTAACACTCTTCTTGTAATAAGTTGTATGAGCGCGCGCGCGCTGACCTGAAGTTGCACTTTCCTCGTGTTGAATACATTGAAGAGTGTTACTTCGTGAAAACAAAGATTTACAGTTTCGCAGCCTTTTCGGTTTCACGAACTAACACTCATCTTTTGTCTCTTATTTCTTGTTTATTTAATACACAAACGGGTGAAAAACAGCAGATTTAATAAATTCAATTCATCAAGTGTCCACGACGAGAAACCCAACTGAAAATACTCTGTCGTTTTGACGCAAATTGTTGTTTTAGAAGGCGTTCAACTTTAGTAGCCGTTTTCTCCGATTGCTAGTTTTTACTGGTATGTAGATGGGTGTTACTTCGTGGTGTCGGTGACGATGTGTACATCTGTCTGTCTCTTTATTAGTCTTCAGTCAGTCAGATCTTAGTTATGATTTTGTGGTGGGGTAGGGTCCGGGTTGCTTTTCGAATGTATTTGTTAATCACAAAATGTGAAAGCTTATGATATAGCAAAAAAAAGGTTACATCCAAAAATGCCAACGGATAGACCCCTTAACCCTCCTCAGTCCTCCAAAATCCTCCTGACTGTTTTGGAGGATTTTGGAGGATTGAGGCTCAATTAAAATTTTTAAATGGTGGCAGTTAGAGGATTTTGGAGGATTGAGGATGGTTTCTAGCCAAAAAGGCCTGGGGGTTGGAATTAAGTTTTCATGATTTTTTTTCATGGAAGATGCATGTAGTTTTCTTCTGTCATTTCAATTTGTTCATTGTTGGGGGAAAAAACACTGTTATTTGATTTATTTGTTGGTCCATTCCAATTGATGACATCACATCATTCCCTTCCTGCCAATATTTGTTTCCTGTTTCATCCCCGTAATTGCCTTTGGCTCATTTCATGTTGGATGATGTTGCCAAGATTGTATAACCATGAGGATATTACATCAGGATGCTTTATACGTCAAATGGAAAATTGAGGGAAAAGATAACTCAACGTTTTTTTCATAAACCCAAGTTGTAATCTGGCTGCTCAGTGTAGTGACGTTTATGAAATCATAACCATTCATGTTATCCATGCCACTCTATGACATTCATGTACGTACAACATCAAAACCCAGTTTCATTTTTAGGTCATTGATCTCATGTTCTCTATCTCCTAGCAGGAAGTAATCATGTTACGCACGAGCCATTCAAAACCAAATGTTATTTAGTCTACAATAAAAACATTCCCCCCCCTTCCTATTTGAAGTCCGTCACATGTTGGTTGAAAGCAAAATATTCCCAAGGCAAAAAAGAATTAAAGAAAAAGAAAAACTGGGAATTCCCCACAATATCCCAAAAGGAAAGTGATGTATGTATTTTGGTATACTAATGGCCAGTGATCCACATTGTTCATCTGATTACAATCCTGTAAATGATTATGGTAATGCACGTGTAATACGCTTTTGAAATAACAGACAGGAAGTACCAAAAGTTGCAACAGACTTACGCACATCATCTAGGTTACATTCATCATTGGTTTTATGTTGAGTTTCCGTGCACATCCTGGTGTGGGCATACAGAGTTTGTTGAAAATAGACGGTGCATTCATGGGACTTTTTGTGTCCATAGCAGAATAGTTACAAAAATAGCTGGATCTAAGACTTCAACCATTTTTTAATTGACGCTCAAGCCGGGTAGAAGTGGTTGTGACTACTTTAGACTGTTTCTGAGGTTTGTTTGGTCCGTCAGTCAATCCTGACTGTGTAGTAGTTTTACCTGCAACACTGTGAAACGACTGAGTGGTATATTCATTGTAGAACTAATTGGGACTTTATCCAGCCGCCAGTGAAGTAACACACTGAGTATACAGTGTTTAAACGTCGGTGAAGGGCAAAACCTAATTTGATCTCAAGTGAAGAATTATATATACTGGAATCTGTCTGCCTGTTGTATCAAAATAGTGCGAATCGGGATTGTTTTCATCCTTTTTTTCAGCAGGGGCAAGGTAAGGGAATATGATTGCCTGTCAAATAATAAGTCTTTCAAAGCTCCTAGCACATACCTATGAAAGTGTGATATTAAACATTAACCCTTACCAGCCCAACCCTTCAAAATCTAACTGCATGTTTTGTTGGAATCTGTTGGAGTGAGTACTGCACTAGTAAACTGATTATGCTTTACATGGGGTGAGGCACACCAACATAATCAGTGTCCAACAGTTTGGGTGTTAACATGGTTAAGTGTACCTTAACCCTAACCCCCCACGGTATTTTGGCTAGAAACCCTGCCAAACGCAGCAGCATGCAACACTTGTCTAAGTGTCAAGCCTGCCCAGTGCAGCAACATCCATCAGGTCAATAGTCTCAAGGCCAGACTGCCTCAGAGTCTGTGGTCACCAAATGCAGCAGGATACAACTGTGGCATTGTTCAATGGGACTAGCTCTCATTGTCTCAGAACTGGCCGTTTATGCACTGGTGTTGATAGCTGAATGCATCAAAGTGCACCAGACTTTTCCACCTGATGCACTGTGCTGCGTCTGGCAGGGTTAGGGATATGGTGTAGGATTTTGCAAGAGTAAGGAAGGTTCCTAGTAAATCACTCAAAGGGGTTAGGATTAACCCTTACTCCCTAGCATGATTTACTAGGAACCATACCCATCCTGACAAATTCCAACATATGGGAAACTGCACACACGTTTTTCTGACTTTGATTCTGGAGGTGTGCCAACCCAATGTAAAAGACGGTCAGTTTAGGGGTACTAGGAGGGGTACTGTACCCATCCTGACAGATTCCAACAAAACATGCCAATGGAGTTTGATGGGTTGAGTTCTGTTAGAATTAATGTTTGAACCAGTCCATTCTCAATGGACAATATGTGCTTAAGCTGAAGTAAACTTTCATTGACTTTTTAAAAAATATTTTTTTTTTTTTTACAGGTGTTCCGTTATCTAGCAATGTTTGACAAGACGTCCGGGTTTGAGGTGAAGTCCTGCTTCCGTTACTCCTTGGAAGGGGCCGGAGGGAAGATTGTGGCCACTCAGGATTGGTGAGTTGCTATGAAGTGTTTGCAAGGCCGGAACCCAAAGCCATGGGGCTAATAGATCGATCCATTAAGCACCAGCCCATGGTGTTTTGACCAATCACAGCCGTGATTAACCCTCCTATGCGCACAGTCGTGTTTTTCTTGACTCTCAAGGACAGTCCTTTGTGTTTTCCTTTGTCCCTGTGATTCAACACTCCCCCATAGATTAAGCACACATACTTACTACAGAGGACTGTTTTCAACTCCTGAGGACTGAAAGGATATGTTGTTCTCCCTTTGTGTGTCAGTCCTAAGGGGTATGTAGAACACGCACACACATACATTCTTTGCCAAGTTGTCCTTGCAGTCCAAATTAATCAAGTCAAGTCAAGAGGTCCCAGCCTACATAAAGCAGGAATGACTGGCTGTGACTGTTTAGGTAACTTGATACAGCTATGCTTTGACTGTACATGTAGGCGATTGATAAGCCAGCTGTGCCTACCACTTGCCTGTTTTTGTCTGTTGACTGAATTTGACTAGTCACAGTGCTTGCTTGAAATGTGACCCGACTGTTGTTGACTAGCCTGTTTAAAAAAGAAAAAAATTGATAACAGAACATTATTGTCTTTATCTTTAGGAGTAAGAATGACACCATCCCCAACCTGGTCGGTTGCATCGCAGAGCTGACAGAGTGCGAGGAGAACTCCCTCAAGACGGGCGTCAACGATTTCAGCGTCATGTTCTCTACAAGAAAGAACTGCGCCCAGTTGTGGCTGGGCCCGGCGGCTTTCATCAATCATGGTAAAAAAAAACCCAAAACCAGCTGTTCACATTTCCACTCCAGCCTAATCCTCATGGATCTTTCAAAATCCACCAAATGGTTTTATGAGGATTTTGCAGGATTAACCCAAATTCCCTAGGCATTTTTACTAGGATGTAACCTCAATCCTGCAAAATCCTCCAACTGCCTCCATGTAAAATTAGCATACAGCCTCAACCCTCCAAAATCGTCTGATATTTCTTGAATGTGGTGCTTGGAGGGGTGACCACTGCCTCAATCCTGCAAAATCCTCCAGCAATCACTGTCAATGTGTTGAGGCAGAGCCAGTGACATCCTGGAGCAGTGCGGAGGATTTCAAGTATAGGCCTAAATTTATGCATGGCTGGGCATAAACAAGACAAGGTCTGGCCCAAGACCTTGACACAGTGCATCCTCCGAAATCAGCAGCACACTTGTGCCATGAAGCCTCAATTCTGTAAAATCCTCCATTTTGCAAAGAGAATTTTGGAGGATTTTGGAAGGTTAGGGTTAATCATGCTGTGAAAAAAAGAAAACACATGTCACTCAACATAATTTTGAGGGTTTTAAAGTTTGTGACTCTTCCTAACTTCTTCAGATCTGTCAGAATCTTTGCTTGACATCTAATTTAATGTTTTTTCATCCTTTCCTTTGCTTTCTGCAGATTGCCGACCTAACTGTAAGGTGAGATTTTCTGTTGTGTTTCTTTCTTTATTGACCATCAAATGAACTGAAAAACTGACTATTTATCCAGAAGTGACTTTTTGACCGTACATTCAATAATCAATGAGAGAATAAGAACGAATGCAGAAAATTTCCTTCGTTTTTCGTAATGGTGGGATTTAAATTTGGATTTTTAAAAATTTGGTTTGAATTCCACTATTTGTTTTCGATTTTGGAAATCGGATATTCGTACCAACCTGAGAAATATTCAGCCTTCCATTTTTTGTGACACAGGCTTAAAAAACCCAAATGGAACAACCCCCAATATGCTCCATGGTCTCGGATTGTAACTGCATTCACTTGCTAGAGGTCCTATTGGTATATGAATAGCCTGCCCATTTGACTTACCAGAGAGTTCCAATCCATTTTATTCTTCAACATTACAGCTCTGGAGTGTTTCTGTAAAGGCCCAGTGGTAATTGAATTCTGCAAGCTATACCCAGTCATTGGGAGGGCATTGCATGTGGCACCTCACTCGTCACGTTTTGTTGGCATGACTGAGTTTGACGAGAACTGGTGAAATCAGATAACCGTTACTCGGTTTGAGCAAATTTAAGATAAACAGATCTTGAAATCCGCAATTTCTCCCTCCAATATTTTTTGGGCACTTATAGATTGTATTATTAGAGTCATTGTAAGTTTTTTCCTTATACTCTGTGCAGTTTGTGTCTACGGGTCGCGATACGGCTTGCGTCAAAGTACTACGGGATATCGAGCCCGGAGAGGAAATCACCTGTTTCTATGGCGATGGATTCTTCGGCGAGGGCAACTGCTACTGCGAATGTGAAACTTGTGAACGGTACGTCAAAAAAATAACCCATCTGGTCGTAACGTTGCCTTTATTTTGTTTTACAGTAATCTATCATTTTTTTGGACCTGAATATGGAGGAAACTGCTACATTGATAGATCATTGGACAAAATTTTTTTAATGATATTTTTTTACTTTTCCTGATTATCTCCAAGGAATTGAATTGTTCCCATAAATTGCCACCGGTAAGATGTTGAAATCGGTTTCTCAGTTTTTAAGTGAATTTTAGAAATAAATCTGTGATATCTAAAAACAAAATTGCTTTGAAGTTTGTTGTCTCTGAATTCAGGCATGCAACTTTTCCTCCGAATGCCATTACAAATTGAAAAACGCTGTACAAAGTCTTGTGTGGTTTGGAGTTTCCTAGTTTTTTCTAAACTCCAAGTTGCATGCCTGTGAACAGAAGCATTGAATTGCCGACCAACTGATGCTTAGACTGTCATGGTAAAACTGATCATCTCTCAACCTGCCAACCTTACTTCGTGAAATTGACCCTACTGCCAAGTGAAGTGCAATGCTTTTTGTCATAGGTGGTTTTAAAAAAACCTGCATTCTATCATTGGCTTTAGGAGACAGACGGGTGCCTTCACCCCCAAAGACACCCCGGTCAAGAGCGACGAGAACAAGTACAGCCTGAGGGACACGGACCGACGGCTGCGCTGGCAGAAAGCCAAGAATGAGGAGGAGGGCGGGGCCAGCCAGGAGGAAGGCGGATTAACCAAGAACGCAGTGCCCTCTAGGCTGCTGCGGAGAAGTGGTATGTTGGGGCTTTGTGTGAAACACTTGGCTACGGCTGACAATAACAGGAATCTATGAGAAGTGGCCGCAGCCGCTAGCTAGTGGCTTCCATGAGCGCATGTGTTATTTCCGGCATGTGCTGATTCGGACACGGCCTTGCAGTCAATCAATGTCAATTTCTTAAAAAGAAATTTGAAAACCTAATTTGATTTACATCACCACGACGTAAAAAATCCCATCTTATGAATGGTTAATGCGGTACCCGCTGCTATGTGCATCAGATTCGAACCAGCCAACTGATCCCGTTAGCTCGGTGGTCGGGTGGTAAGACATCTGCACTAGAAAGCAGGAGGTCGTGGGTTCGAGTCCCACCCGAGTGATTTTTGCCAACTTTCACTCGGGAGGTAACACACTGAGTATACAGTGTATATACGTCGGTGAAGGGCAAAACCTAATTTGATTCTTAAAAAGACTTTCTTAAAAAGGTCGGGCTCACTAGCTTCATTCAAGTCATGTAATTTCTGTATTTTGTTGATGAAAAACATATTTGCTATTTTGTCTTTAGTTGTTAGTGAGGTATGCAAAGAAAACTTCTGCATTGTACAATTTTGTACGGTCTGTTGTAATGTGACATTTGATATCATAAGGACCCAATGGCCGTTATTGCATATTTTTTAGTGCAGAGTGTCATGATATTTTAAAGGCAGGTTCACATTGAGCGTCCCTGTATGGGTAGTGATGGACTCAATCCTTCCCAAGTCCTGACAAGCTAATCACAGGTAATCCAGTCTCTGGTGCTAAAGAGTTTGAATCAAGTGTGTACCTTGACCTGTGGTTGACTTATGAATGGACTTGTGATGGACGTAACATCAACTCTCTTAATGGTACCAAACTGCGCACGTCTTCATTTCACATATGATATTTGTTTCAATTAAACCAAAATCTTTGGTTTCAGATTCAGATTGCAGTGGAAGCTCGGACGGCAATAGTTGTCCCTGGAGTCGTTCTCGTTCTTCCTCCCAGCCCCTCTCCCCATCCCTCCAGGCCAACCAGACCCTCGTGGACCTCATCGCTGAGAGAAAGTGTTTGTCAAAGTTCGATGCTCAGCTCCTGGTGGCAGAAGGCTACAAACTCAGGGAAGCCAAGGTGGTCTTGACACCTCATAAGATCAAGGAAGACGGGACACTGACTGTCGAGGAAGGAGGTGTGAGGTACGCCTCCAGGCTTCGCAGGGGGGAGGAGCGGAGGAAATCGGGAGGCCGCGAGAGGAGGATGTCGCTGAACGAGGAGCCCGTTCCATCACCTAGGGTTGAGGAGGCTCACCTAAACGGGGGTCTTCTAGACACTGAGGCACCCGAGTGCGTAACTGCAACGAGAAGAGAAAGGAGGCGGTCCAGCGAGTGTCGCGAGCGCCGGATGTCCCTGACAGAGGAAATGCCTGAGCTTTCCCAGGAAACCTGTCTAGGTGCTAGCGGAGTGGCCGAGACAGCAAGGGACATCCCTGGCCTGAGGTCCAGGGCCCGAACGGTGGCAGCGGAGGGATTGGCCCTGGACCAGCAGTCCAACTGCAGTAGCACTGACACTGAAGTAACGTTTAATGTCAAACGTTCGTCAAAGGCCCCGAAGGTGATTGAGAAGGACTTGACTTACGAGTCAGAAATTTCGGACTGCGAGATGAAGCTTAAGATACGAGGAGTGCCACGGGATCGGGTCAATGCACTCAAGAGGAATCTTCTGGATAGCGCGTCAGTAATGATTAATCGCCATGGAGGAAAGAGGGAGTATCGAGAGATAGACTCGACCAAAAACAGTACAGAATTACTGGGCAGACACAGGAAGCATGAGGGGTTGGAAGTGCCTCCACTTATTTTGCCGAAACGGAAGATGACTAAATACGACGCAGAACTGATCGCGGAAGCCGTGCAAAAAATCCCCAAGCTGAAAATCCGCATGAAAGATCCCAATGGCTGCATAGAGGAAGTGGTCACGTCATCGGAGGACGAGGTGTCTCCGAGGCAATTCTCAGGGTCCTGCGAAAGCAATCCAGCTGCCAGCCAAGATAAACTTCTCTTGGATGTTCCTGACTCCCCGAGTCGGTTGACGAGAGCGCAGCGAGTCCTCATACCCGGACCAAAACTCCCTCAATCACCTACCTCCTCTTCCAAGACTGAATCCCCACCAGGTTCTCCAAGTGTACAGAGAGCTCGTGTGAACCTAAAATTTGACGGTCCCGAGCGGAAGAAGACAAGCCACCAGTTTGCACCTCGGATGTCGCAGCTGCGACACCTCTACGAGATCCCGCCCCACCCGATGTGCCAGAAGGCTGACAAGGACGCACCTCCCAAACACGTCAACTCTAGGGATGTCAAAACCTTCTATCCCTCCTCTCCGGACAATCCGAAAACAAAATCCCCAAGTGACATGCTCGGATCAGAAGAGCGTGCACCCCAGACCTTTAAAGTGTTGGTGAAGCCAGTTGATAACAGAAACACTCGCAAAATCAGGCTGATATTCGGCCAGAGGTCTATGGACTTCCAGGTGCCGAAAACGGAAAAGAGGTATCCAACAAAAGCAAAACCTCTATGATGAACATAACAGACGAAACTTACTCCAGTATTTATTGAATTATCAGCACCTGCTTATCCTGAAATTGATAACTCAATCATTCTCACCAACAGAAATAGATCCTATTAACATATAAATACATAGTATTTGTGCATTTGTTATCAGAATATCAGTACAGATTTAATAAAATGTAAGTGTTATTCATACATGTACTCGGGTATCTCTCTTATCGGGTCATCCAAAAGTCCTAACAGTAACATTTAGTCCCAGTTGTAAATGTAGTTCCTGATGTATTGATCTCGCTTTGAGTAAATGAAGTGAGTTTGTATTGGCTAGCACAGAAACAAATATGTCCTAAGCAGTTGGGTACCAGTTTGTTACCCAATAAATGTTGCGAGATGCACAGCACCCTGTCGTTTACGTCAGGTACCTATCGCATTTTTGGCCCAAAAGTCATCAAATTCTCCATGACAATTCTCGCTGTATTTGTTGCAATTTTTTTGACATTGCTTGGCTGGCACTTGGCAAAATGACCTTCATTAGTTCAAAACTCTTCATCTTATTAGCCTAACAGTAGGGCTGTCCCAAATACAAATGTATAATGAATTCTCAAATATTCGATCATCAGTCGAATATTCGAACAGCTTTTTGGCACATATACACATGACTGTGATGTTATTTTATCGTCAAGTTGTGACGCTTTATTGTCAGGTGCCACTTTTTTTGTCGGCTAACTTTTTTTGGTCAACGGCAGTTTATTGTTCACATCCTTTTAGAAGGTCAAAGCCCTTTTACAGTTAAAAAAATACTGCAGATCACTCCAGCACCCCATATCGATCACTGCACGCAAATTTTAAACTGGCACACTCTTCGTGATATATTTTCGTATATCCGAATATTCGGTCCAATGCAGTTTCGAGTAATTGAATACTAAATAATTTGAAAATGGGCAGCCCAACCTTACAGCAGTAGCTCTACATCATAGAAGTATCATGGCTGGATTTGTACTTGTATAGACCGAATTACATTGAGTTTGAAAAACCCTACGTCTTTCGTATTTAATACATTTAAGGAATTTTAGTGCATTTGTTATTAACCCAAATAGTTTGGTTTTCACCCTTATTTAAATCTAAATGAAATTACTGTAGAGAAAAGAAAGTACCGGTCAAAAAGTGCAAGACAACAAATGTTTATATTCAGATTTATTGAATATTGTTAAAAAATTTACCCAATTTATATACAATGTATTAATTTCACTGAGACAGTGTTATTGTGTCATTTTTTAAAAAAATGTTATTTATTTTAATTGTTTTGCAGCTGTTGCAGTTGACAACACGTACTCGGTTATATTGAATTTGGTGATATTCTGACAGTTAAAGTATCTGGTGTGATTTTGAGTGAAACACTGTTTGCTGTATTTCACTGCTTGGAAAAAAAATATTAAAGATAGACAAACGATCACATCATTCTTTCTTTGTGAAATCTAAGCTTTGAGCAGAAAATGTTGGTAGAATTAACCCTAACCCTCAGTCCTCAGTGGAGGATTGAGTGTGAATGGTGTTTGACAAATATGAGGATTTTGAAGGATTGAGGATAAATGGCGTTGAAGCACATGAGGATTTTGGAGGATTGAGGGTGAATGGTGTTTGAAGAAGAGGAGGCTTTTGGAGGATTGAGGATGAATGGCGTTTGAGAACATGAGGATTTTGGAGGATTGAGGATGAATGGTGTTTGATGAAGAGGATTTTGGAGGATTGAGGATGAATGCATTTTGAGAGGCAGGATGTCGGAGGATTTTGAAGGATTGAGGCGGTGGGTATCCTTCATTTGAACACAAGTGCAACATTTTTTGGAGGGTTTTGGAGGATTGAGGCAAACAAGGGCTTAGGGGGTTGGGGTTAAAGAACATTTTCTATGGGTTGACCATCACAAATCCTTTCGAAAGTTTGATATAACTGAAGATGAACATGACAAAGGAGTGTCTTTGTAACAGTTGATAATGACTACACATACATTTACCCCCAAGTGTAGGTGACTTGTGATGGACTTGGGGAGACGAGTGTGCACTCGTGACCCGTCTACAACACTGGTAATGTTGTATGGAACATCGGGGGGCCAGGGGGAGGGGGTTGGATTTTGAAGCAGACTGCTTGTAAAACCATCATCAACCAGCATGTTGCGGTTAGGCACTGTTTTAGTTGGTATTCGACAAGCTCACCTGGGGTGTACAGAGAAGTGATCAGGTACCCATGGTATCAATCCACATCTCATTGTTATCTTATCAAGGGACCTGACTAAGATTGTCTCATATTTTGTGTGTGAAAGGGTACATGCAATGAAACTGTTAACTCTTAAAAAACAAAATTCATACTGTTGAGGTTAAGTATTTAACCTAAACAAATATGAGAAAAACGGTGGCTCAAATGTCAATTTGTTCCCACCATTTTAAAGCTCGTTACTTCATGATCAACATGTATCTTATTAACAACAATTACTGTTGAAAACACCAAGTGGAAGTACTATTATGTAAGTTTTTGATAATTGTTTTAATACTGTAATTATCTTGGATAAGCATTTACATGTACAATCTTAGTTTTCAAATTTCAACGCAGTGTAAGAAGCACTTGTGAAGTTTTTCCTGGTTTAGTTTGATTCTATCGCATCTGAGAAATTTTAGACATTGTTTCTCTGGGGGCACTTCTTACATCGTATTACAGACGGTTATGTAAATTTTTTTTTTTATTTATTAGAATCTGACGAGGTGTTTGTACAGTGTGTATTATATTTAGACGGAACAGTTCTTGAAATTGTGCATCCTTGTGAATAAATAAAGTAATTTATTTTGAGTGAAATGAATTGAACTGAGTGAAATGTATTGATTTAAATCCCCTGCCCCCACCCTAAATGTCACAATTATTTTAGCGTAAAACTTCAGCATCCGGAAATCTGTGAATGACAAGGTGATTAGTAGTTAAGTAGTGTTCAGAGTTGGGGAAATTGTGCAAGTAATACTATTGCGGGGGGGGGGGGGGGGGGGAGGCTTAACTTTGGGGTGGAATCTGTGAAAGTTCAAGAAGTTGGGGAACAATATCCAAAAAAAAATTCAAAGTTGAGATTTTTTTTCAAAAGTATTGACACGTGCAGATGTTCGAAAACAACTACAGTGTACATGTATATGTACTTTTGTGCCCCAGCCCGACAAAACAACCATAAAGTCAAAGAAAATGTGACATTTTCTTCAAAAATATTTCTTCCTAAAATTTGAACGCGCAGGTGCCTGGGACCATGTAATTGTATATTCCACAAGGACGGAAATAACGAAAGACATTTTTAGAGTGTTTATTAAAACAAAGATGTCTAAATATGGTATGAAAGTCCAATATTTTCCGCCAGTGTATAAATTCTTCCTAATGATCCCAAAAAAGTTGCTGTATTGTACCATGGAAGGAGGATACATATTTTAATTGCCTTCTACTGTCTCTTTTTTCATAGTAAAAGGAAGGGGTTTTTATTCTTCATTAATTTGTAATTTATTCAATGGCTGGCAAGATATTTTATTACAAATATATTAATATTCAATGTGTATAGTTTTTACATGCCCTATCGTCTAAATGGTACCAGTACCAGTTACTAGACTACGCATGTATTTTTATGGTCGACCGGCTATCATCGCGCGATCTTCATTGTAAGGGTCGGCTCGGGAAACACCTTTAAATATGACGTCATTTTACCTCAGTTTACAAGTACCACCATTGCGGTTTTTCATTCTGATATTTTATGCCATTGTGTAAGAAAAGACATTCATATAACAACCAAAATATCGTTTTGTTGGTAATTTTAAAAGAAACAATGTATATATGTTGTTGATTTATGTAACTATTTGGGATATTTTCAAGAATTCAGTAATGCATTGTGGGTAATTTTGTAAAGGGCACAGGAACGAGGTGACCATTTTCGAGCACACTATGCGAAACACGTGAAATAAATTTGCAAAATCGAACATTGAATAAAGTCTCCGTCACGTTGAAGGCAAATCGTGCGCAGTCATGCCCGCTGCTTCGTCAAAACCGACCCCTCAAAATGCCCCGAAAGAGGCCCCAGATTTCCCCACCCAACTGGTGGCCATGATAGAGAAGAAGATCCGGAATCTGGAGAAGAGAAAGGTGGGTTTTTGGTCGGATTTTGTAACGAAAACGGACGGTCCAAAAGTGACGTTGCGACACCGGAAGAGGAAAGTGTGGCCATGGTGGCCGATTGTTTTGTGCATGACAAAGTGGCGACGTTCGAATTTGTCCGGTTCTTCAAAGGTTTTAACAAAAGGAAACATAACCAAATCAGTAGAACTAAGGGTAATCCTTACTTTTAGGACACCTCTATTTTGTACGAGTTCTGTTCAAAACTGACTTTTGCAGATGACTGTCCAGTACCAAAGTGACTTTTGCAGGCTAAAGAAGTCTTTTTTCTTCAGACAAACTCATGTATAATTTTGAAAGCACTTTCAAAGAAAATGTGACTTTCCTACCTTTTTTTGCAGTTCGCCATCTTGCTTTTTAAATTTATTTTCTGTTTGTCATCGTCGTCTTTAACCCCTCATAAATCAAAACCCTGCCCTCTTTCTACAAAATTAAACCTGCTGATATTCAAGAGGTGTCATTGCCAAATGTTCAAATGTGTCAATAAATATCAGAATGTCACTTTTGAGTGTCATAGTCAGCTGTTTTGGTGAGTCTTTTAACCTTATATGGGAAAGGGGTCCTAAAAGTAAGGATTACCGAACTAAGAATGACTGGAATCTATCATTTGTGTCACATTGATTGTGTTGACATGATTTACACGGTTGACATCTTTGTTTTCATTTGACATGTTTGATTCTTTTTTTTGTGTAACATGTTTTTACAATGTCGTCAATTAATGGTTTTATTTTTATGTGCATTGTCACGGTTTGGTTTGGACATTGACCATTTTCCGGTGTAAGATGAATTTAGGTTTTATGAAATACGGACTCGTTGGTGGTATTGTGCATGTTCTTGCATAGATAATTAGGAGAGGGACCGGTCACGTGAGAGGGTTTAACCAATAAAGGGGAAAAACAGTCCGATTTTCATACAACTAGTCCGATTTTCATATGACACTGGCATGACTGAATGACGACATGACGTCCTATAGTACGGTCCATCAAAGAAGCTTGGCGTGCCCTTGTTAATGTTATAGGAGTGGCGACCATTCACCAAATTCCATTGTAATATTTCCTTGAAAGACAAGACTTTGGAAAGATTCCCATATCTGGCCATCACTAATTTTTTCCTTCAGTGACCTACATCATACATGTACGTATCAGCCATCAGATTCAGAAAGTGATAATATGCCTTAAATTAAAAAGTAAAATTTAGCTGGGTAAATATTGAAGTATTTTACTAAGAAAACACTTAAACATTTTCAGACCAGTGACATTGGGTTTGTGTACTGGGTTTCAAGTGATGGCCAGATATATGTCTTTCCAAGACTTTTATTAACACATTTGACTTTTATACAATTTCCTGACACTGCTTTTTTCCTCATATTTCATCTCAATGAAAAATTGAAGGTCAGTCATTTCAAAAATGATGATAGGCCTAAGACATGAATCTGGGACTGAGAAAAATTTCCAATTTTGTAAGGAAATACTTAAACACTTCTACACTCTTCATAGACTTTGTATACAACCACTGAAGGGATGTCAGGTTGCAACATTCTTTCCCCATTTCCATCATGTCCATTTCACAATAATAATTGAAATTCCTCGGCCTACGTGTATTGTGTATAAATTCATAAGGAGGCCTGAACATTTTTTAAAATTAATAAAAATTGTCTAGCAAAAAAATTGATTTTTTTCTGTCGCAAATGCATGTTTTTTGTCCAACATAGGCCTAGGCCCTAATTGTTTTTTCCTCCTCAATATAACAACAGAAGAATTTTGGGCTTGTTCTGTCATTTCTGTTCAGAAACACATTTTTGCCAGTGATTTATTTTATTTATGATTTGTGTTCACCATGCTCAGTACTGTTTTTGTTAAAGAGTGGTCGACTGCCAAATTTAACCCGGGAGTCCGAAATCAACAGTAAAATTATATTATTTGAATACTGTGAAATTCTTGTTCAGTGCTGTAATTTGTAAAGAAAGTTCAAATACCCTTATATGGTCACATACCAGAATGTACATCTACTGTACAGCAAGGCACAAGTGCAAATATCACTTCCTGTTTTGTTTTGTTTTCGTGACAAAACAAAAGTTTGGGATAGGAAATGATTGATAAAATTGAGTATTCGAAACTGTCCCTTTCCGAAATGGTATCCGAAAGGAAACAGGACACCCTATTTGTGAAAACATGTTTTGTGGTACACGTCAAGTTTTCACACAACGCCCACAAAAGGTTCAGAATACGTACATGCATCTTTTCGTTGTTGTAAAACTATCCACCTACATGTATTACGCCATTCAGAATTTATCTAATTACAGTCGAGTCTCGTTAATACAAACTCGTCCGGACCTAGCCAAATTGTTTGTAATATCAGAATTTTGTATATAAGAGGAACATCAGTCCCATTCATTTTGCACATAATTCTCACAGAATTCAAACCTGAATTAAAAAAAATCAAATTTAACAGTGGACAAATGGTGGACTTCAGAAAATGTAAAAATAAGTTGTTTTAGTATTAGTGCTAGAGTAATATTTACAACAATGAACAACGTGTACAATGCAATCACACACAGTGTCCATGTGCATTTGAACATGCATCTCACAAGATACAATGTACGTTGACTCATCTTTGTGGTGGTACACCTACCTACCTGTAGATTTTCAGATTTGATTGTAATTCACCGTGAACCATCTGTCCCTGTGGACTGAATAAAGACCTTGTCAGGCCATTGTTTAGAGTGTGTTAGACATCAAATGCAAAAGCCAACTATTCAAAATGCTAATGTGTACAAGGAAAGGTCAATGTGTGCAGGCACACATCTAGATTACTGGTCTGGAACACCCAAAGGACAAATGTTTTTACTTGTAATCCTCTCGGCCTCAAGTAACATACAAAAGGATTTCCTTTTTAGCGCCGGATTTTACTGCAGAATTTGTAAAATTCGGTTTGAATTCTACTGCATGTATACAGTTTCAAGTTTGGAAATTGGATATTCGAAACCACCTTAAAAAAAATTCAGCCTTCTATTGTTTTGTGACACAAGCTAAACTTAAAGACAACAACTGGTATATTCCCCAATTTGCTCCGTGGTCTCTGACATTTGCTAGAGGTCTTCTTGGTATATGAATAACCTGCCCATTCGACTTATCAGAGAGTCCTCATCCATTTTTCACCCAACAATACAGCTCTGAAGTGTTTTTGTAAAGCTGCCCAGTGGTCATTGAATCCTGCAAACTATATCGCGATTATCACTCACTGGTCACTTTTTGTTGGCATGACTTCTGGGGAAATCAGATAACCGTTATTCGGTTTGAAAAAAGTTTGGATAACCGGATTTTGAAATCTCCGATTTACATGTTCATGTAAACTAGGTCCAGCACATGTTTTTGTACAGAAACAGAATGTGTAGGCCTATAACTAAGCAGTGGTCATTTAAAATGTTCTTCACATGTACTGGTACATGTAACCTATACATTTTTGTACCTCATACATATTCATGAACCAGAGTCAAATTTTACTAGTCCATTCATCATGACGTGTCGGCTGCTTAACTAAGCAATCCTTAAACTATCGTATGCGAGTAGTGTGCACATGTGTGCAAACATCGCCCTAGCTACATGAAAAGATGGCGTTACATGCATTTTGCCAAGATAACTGAGGCAAAGCTGAACAACAGTTTGGTCAACTCTGGGTAAGAGTTGACTTAGGACCAGGTACACATGGCTATTCACTTTGACCCCACTTTGACCTAATGACAAAGGTCACAAGGACAGGGTTGCAGTTGGTGTTGCCTGACTCTATACTTGACCTCATGTCAAAGGTCACAAGGACAGGGTTAATTGCAGTCGGTGTTGCCTGACTCTATATCTGGTCGGACTGCTCATTTTTCTTATTCTGTTGTATTCTTGATTGATTTGCAGTTGAAGTTGCAGTCGTACCAGGACATGGTCAAGTCCGGCCAAGAGTTGACCAAGGATCAGATCCAGGCGGCCTCCCACTTTGATGAGGTCTGCAGCAACTTGGACTTTGCCAAGGAACTCCAGAAGAACTTCCAGACCACCATCAATGACGTATGAGCAGCTTAGGTGTTTTTAATTTTTTTTTTGGCCAGTGTTGGCTGTGGATTTTCGTCAGGGTTTGGCGGGGTAGAGAAAGACATGGGAAAAGGGATAGAGGGAGATTGAAAATCTTTGAGAGCCACAAAATTTGAATAAATCCCACCCACTCACCCATCTTTGTAAACAACTGCAATCGTGGACCCTTATTGTCCCTAATCCTAATTCCTTTGTTTGTACCCTCACTTTTTAGCAACAGCTCTCACTGGTTTTGTACACAACTTTCAATCGTGGACTATCGGTCAATCGTGGACCCTTTGTTTGTGCCCTAACCCTTTTGTCCCTAGTCCACAATTGCCGGTGTTTGCACACACATGCTTACCTACATTTGTGTATTGAACCGATGGTGTGGTCAGTTTAACAAGGTCAGAAAGGTTGTTGACGAAACAAAAGGATGTTTAGCAGTGTGCAATGTACATTATAAGCAATGAGGCTTACAATGTATCTACATGTAAATGGACGTGATCTCGTCTCTGGCCAAGTGAACCAATTTCTCGCCTGCAAAGCTGACTTCTTAAGTGACCAACAAAGTAGCCTAAACATTTGACTGTCAGAACTTGACCCAAATCTCTTTAACAAATTGGCCTTCCCCAGAATAACAAGGTGCTGAAGAAGCTGGCCAAGCGTGAGAACGCACAACGGCACGAGCAGGAGCTGCAGAGAATCCGCGACATCATACTGCTCAACAGCGTCTTGAACAACTTGGGCACGGACCACGTCCGGAACGACTTCCTGGCCGGTGCAAATGGAGCTGTGGTGAGTTTGCAGAAACTAACCCTAACCCCATGGGTATTTTTTTAGTAGAAAGTATCCTGAATCCACCAAAATCCATCAATTTTGCCACGCAAAGAAATTTTGTGGTCAATGAGTCCATCAGAAAACATCAGTTAGCCGGAAGTAAATCTGTCGACATCCTGAATCCATCAAAGTCCCCCAACTGCTCATTATGGAGGTTTTCTGAATCCATCAAAATCCTGCTGTACAGCTAGGCTTACTGTCCTGAATCCATCAAAATCCCCCAACTGCTCAATATGGAGGTTTTCTGAATCCATTAAAATCCTGCAGTACCGCTAGGCTTACTGTCCTGAATCCATCAAAATCTCCCAACTTTTTCAATACATCCTGGTTCCGCCGAAATCCTCCAAAACAGGGGTGTGGATTTTGATGGATTCAGGTACCTTAGGGTTACTGAATTTGTAGTTGCACATCAAGACGATAAATTTATTACTTTAATATTCTTTAATATTTTCACTGCACTTGGGGTAGGGTTTAACTACTAAGTGCAGCAGCATGTAGCACTTATCCAAATGAGAAGCCTACTCAGTGTAGCTAGATCCATCAGGTCAAAAATCTTGAGGTTTAAACAAAATGCCTCTGAGTCTGTGGTCACCATTGTATTGCCTGCCATAATTGTTAATTCTTTGATTACAGTGAAATCTCAATACGTCAAAGTCGGATACCTCAAAACAATTGTTAACGGGGAAAATACAACATTTGCAAACATCAAAAAATAAAACTACCAGATCATTTTGAAATACCTTGCTGGACTGTTAGTGAATGACAGTGTAAAGCATCCTGTAAAATCATGGCACCTGGTATACTGTCATTTTCAAGAAAAGTGGTATTTTTGTATCAATTTCCAACGCTGATCAGCCGAATACTGGCCCCAGTTGACCATCGCACTTGTTTGCAATCGATTACACAACTATGAACGGGTACAAGCCAGCTAGACTGGGTCCCTGACCTTACAATTCCCCAATGTATGTAAACTGCTCTGTTTCTTCTTAAATGGAGTCAGGGAACCAGACTACAGGAAAATGATTGTTTTTCTTGGTTTTTATAGCATTTTTGAACCCAAAACCTCAAAAAAGTCAGTGTAACTATATTTGCTATATATTTCCAACCCCCCAATTCCATCCATTTCTGAAAATTACAGCAAAAGCAAATGATGTATATTCCCTTTAAGTCAAACAAACAATCCATTGCCTTCGGTAGTATAACAATGATGTACAACCCTGCTTAACTCAGAACTCTGCTCAAGTCAAATTTTGAACCTGTTCCCTTGAGGTTTGACTTATCAAGATTTCACTGTTTACTGGTATGTACTTTACAATGTGGTGCAATAAATTTGTTCATTTATTCGTTCATTCACCAACTGCAGCAGGATACAGCTGTGGCATTGTTTAGTGGGACGAGCTGTCATTGTTTAAGAATTGGCCATATATGTTGTGGTGTTGAAGGCCGAATTTTAACAATGTCCCACAGACTTTGCAGCACTGCAAATGTTGCCAGCATCATGACTTTCAATGTGATCCTTAGCTACATGGTATTGACAAGTTCATGGCTACTCGCTTGCAACTCTTGAACAAAGACATTGACTTAATCGGAACCGCCGACATAGTGCTGGATAGCTCAGTTGGTGGAACACCGGAACGGTGATCCGGAGGTCGCAGGTTCACACCCCACTTCAGTCAATTTCTTTGTTCAACTTACAGATTATTACAATGCACCTAGTCAGTTTCCCTTTGTTGAATTTGTTGCTTGTTTGTCTGGCCAATTTTGACAGAAATTAACGGACGATCAAGTGAACCATCTTGATGAGTTCTACAAGTTGGTCATTCCGTCACGAGAAGACGACGAAGAGAGCGAAGGCAAGGAAAAGAGGTGAGTTCAAAAAGTTTTTGCCATTTGTCTGAACTCATTATTCAGGGGACATTTTGTTGGTCTTTTTTGACTGGATTGCCATATGATGGCTGATTATACATTGCCATGTAGCCCTGTTCGTGCTCTTCCTTGAGATATCACAACCAAAATAAAGTTGCCCAAGCATTAGTTAGTGTCGCCGTTTGCGAGTTAGCCACGCCCCTTAGACAACCCTGTGGAATTTTTGTACACTAAAGTTTGTTTGTCTCAGATTTTTAGTCCGTTTGTATATCATGTAATTGGACAATAATTATGTCATAAGCTGCGTTGATCTAATTCTAACGCGTTTCTACAGGTGTAGGTCAATTGCCAGAATTCCGTCTTTCAAAATTGCCAATTACATTTCCGGTGTCGGGAACTTTTTCTGGCCGGACAAAAATTGAAAATGTCAAACTCAAATATATTTTGTTTACAAGTCATCCACATTTTCATTGATGATTGTACTATTATAATGGTAATTTGTTGAGTGTCCCTCATACTGTGGCTTTCCAATGTCTATTACGGAGTCTGAGTCCCTCTTAAACATTTTCGAGAGAGGTTTTGACTTTGAAGTGATCACCCTCTTTCTTTTTCAGTTCGGTAAGCTTCGAGACCAAACTGACGGAGGCCAGCGAACACTTGGACAGTTACATCAAGGCAGACAAGAAGGAAGTTCTGGGAACGACCTGTATCCTTTAAAATCACAAATAACGGAGATTGAATTTAAAAACTACCCGATGGCTAGTAGCTGAGGTTTTAAAATTTTATCTTAGCAGTTGTATTTTTAATATACAAGTGCTAAAACGAAAAAAAAAAAATAAAGTCAGTGTCAAGGTTCAATGAGGAAGTCATCACGCGTGGCAAAGGTTTGCGGACTTGTATGCACAAACAGAATGATCTTAATTAACCCTAACCCTCCTCAATCCTCCAAAATCAACCAAGCAGTTTTGGAGGATTTTGGAGGATTGACATTGAGGCCGTATGACATTTTAGTGCCAGTTGATTTTGGAGGATGCATTGTGTCAAGGTTTGAAGCGATACCTTGCGTTGTGTATGCTCAACCATGCATAAATTATGCCGAGATTATACTAGATATCATCCGCACTGCTTCTGGATAGCGTTGGCAATTCCTCATTGTGTTACAATGATTGTTGGAGGGTTCTGAAGGATTGAGACAGTGGTCACCCCTCCACTGAATAAATTCAAGAAATAACGGATGATTTCATAGTTGCAGTGGGAGGATTTTGAAGGATTCAGGATGGATTCTAGCCCAAAAGACTTAGAAGTGCCTGCAAACTCATAGTGGACACTCAGGAGCAGTGGTGCTTGAACTGCTTTCAGTGACCAACATTTGTTGCGTTTTGAACCGTGAAAGCGTACTCTATTACAGACATTTTACCACAACGGACTGCAGAATCCATCAGATTCTTTGAGTAGATATCATTGTAGTCAGTATCTTTTGAGATAACCTATTTGTATGATTACTCGACCAGTGTATTCTATTTCCAAAATTATTTTGTATGCTTGCTTGTAAAAAGTATATTTCTCGTAGAAAGTATTTTTTCCTTTAACTGCGCTGGCTCAGACAAAGAGTTGAAGGAGCTGGTCCAGGAGATTAACAGCTGCGGTTACCTTGACAACATCCCGGCCCCGCCCGAAGAGGAACCTGCCGGAGAGGGGGAGGAGGATGCCCCGCCCCCTCCCACACAGGGATCAGGTCAGGCCACGTCTGAATTACTCGGATATAGACTCCGTGCACAAACAATAGAGGGCGCTTTGTGACGACTTTACTGAGCACCAGTGGGAGGAACACGCTGGGTGCGCGTACTGATTCTTGTGCGTATTGCCGGAAGTACGCGATACTTATTTGATTCTTAACGTGTATAATCCATAGCGTCTTCGCGTGAGCGTCGTCAGCAATGCGTTCGAATGTCTGTCCCAGTGGTCTTCCCCAACTCTCCTTTTGTGACCGTTGAGGGGGTTCTTGTGCACAGAGTCTGTGGCAGCATTAACCCTAAACTTCCTCCATCCTCCAAAGTGATCCTCCGGGCAGTTTTGGAGGATTGAGGATGAATGGTGTTTGAAGAAAGGGAGGATTTTGGAGGATTGAGGATGAATGCAACATACAACTGTGGAGGATTGTGGAGGATTAAGGATAAGTGCATATTCAATACCGGTTGATTTTGGAAGATTGAGGATGAATGGTGTTGAAGCACATGAGGATTTTGGAGGATTGAGGATGAATGGTGGATTGAGGATGAATGGTGTTTGAAGAAGAGGAGGATTTTGTAGGATTGAGGATGAATGCAACATACAATTTTGGAGGATTGTGGAGGATTGAGGATAAGTGCATATGCAATACCGGTTGATTTTGGAGGATTGAGGATGAATGGTGTTTGAAGAAGAGGAGGATTGAGGATGAATGGTGTTGGAAGAAGAGGAGGATTTTGGAGGATTGAGGATGAATGCAACATACAATTTTGGAGGATTGTGGAGGATTGAGGATACGTGCACATTCAATACCGGTTGATTTTGGAGGATTGAGGATGAATGGTGTTTGAAGCACATAAGGATTTTGGAGGATTGAGGATGAATGGTGTTTGAAGAAGAGGAGGATTTTGTAGGATTGAGGATGAATGGTGTTTGAAGAAGAGGAAGATTTTGGAGGATTGAGGATGAATGCAACGTACAATTTTGAAGGATTGTGGAGGATTAAGGATAAGTGCATATTCAATACCGGTTGATTTTGGAGGATTGAGGCTGAATGGTGTTTGAAGAGGAGGAGGATTTTGGAGGATTGAGGATGAATGGTGTTTGAAGAGGAGGAGGATTTTGGAGGATTGAGGATGAATGCATTTGGAGAGGAAAGACTGTCAGATTTTGAAGGATTGAGGCAGTGGGTATCCTTCGTTTGAACATTAGTGCAACATTGTGGAGGATTTTGGAGAATTCAGGATGGTTCCTAGCATAAAGGCCTAGGGGGTTAGGGTTAATCATGTGTCTCTGGCATTTTTTTTAAATTTCATTATATTTATTTAAACAAAATTTGAACCAGAAGTAATGCAGAAATGACTTGTTTGTTTTGCTGTGCAGGTAATGATGAGGAAACAGCGGAGGAGGATTACATCGTGGTTCAGCAGGACCAGGTCCCCTCACCTGAGGCCCCGGAGGTAAGCAATCCATCAATCAATCAATCAATCAATCAGTCACTTAAAGGGAAAATACATCATTTGCTTTTGCTGTAATTTTCAGAAATGGATGGAATTGGGGGGTTGGAAATATATAGCAAATATAGTTACACTGACTTTTTTGAGATATTGGGTTCGATAATGCTATAAAAAGCAAGAAAAACAATCATTTTCCTGTAGTCTGGTTCCCTGACTCCATTTAAGAAGAAACAGAGCAATGTACATATATTGGGGAATTGTAAGGTCAGGGAACCAGTCTAGCTGGCTTGTACCTGTGTAATCGATTGCAAACAAGTGCGATGGTCAACTGCTGTCAACTGGGGCCAGTATTTGAAGAAAAAAAAGCCAGTTTTTTCCAACGCTGATCAGCCGATCAGCGTTGGAAATTGATACAAAAATACCCCTTTTCTTGAAAATGACAGTATACCAGGTGCCATGATTTTACAGGATGCTTTACACTGTCATTCACTAACAGTCCAGCAAGGTATTTCAAAATGATTTGGTAGTTTTATTTTTTGATGTTTGCAAATGTTGTATTTTCCCTTTAATCAATTCTACAGGGTGAGTAAAAAACCGAAACCCAAATGTAGGGAACATAGGTTTAGTGAAGTTCTGCATGTAGCACTTTCAAAATCTAGAATATAAAAGCTCAATTCATAAGCTTTCTTTTAGTACAAGAACCATTCAAATCACTCATGTACTTTTCAAGCTACGGACTTATAAACACAACCACCGTTTTAAAGTTCTGTCCATGGATCACAAAACAGTAAGTGTTCTTTCAGTAAAACAAAAAACAAATCACATAGGGATGTGTGTGAATTGTTTTCGTTTTGCTGAAAGAACGCACACCTTTTGTGTGATCCGTGGACAGAACTTTAAAACGGTGGTTGTGTTTAAAATTCCATAACTTGAAAAGTACATGAGTGATTTGAATGATTCTTGTACTAAAAGAAAGCTTATGAATGGGCGTTCATATCCTAGATTTGGAAAGTGCTTACATGCAGAACTTCACTAAAACAATAGTCCCGATATTTGGGTTTCGTCTTTTTTGACTCAACCTGTATAGTTGATGTACTGTGTGGAAGACTTGAAGGCCTGTGGCCCACTCACGAGCACCGAGGAAGGGCATGTTAACTAAAAGTGCATTACCCTCCAAAAGCACATATTGTTTTACAGTCTTAAAATATAGTCAGTTGTGCGGCAAAAGACACTTGACCAACTGACTGATCAAATTTTCCCTGATAAATCACAAGGGGAGTTGAGTTGTTGAACAGTTTTAGAGTGAACAGGGAAAAGTTAAGTGTAGCTAGAATCAAACCTGCAACCGTTGGAACTCTGTATTGTTCCCCTTCAATCTAAAAGATCTGGCTAGCTATATGTTGACACAATGGCTTGAAGAGTTGCATTTTACAACTTTACTTATACTTGTTACTTTTTTTTATAGAAAACTGACCATTCCCAATTTTTGTCCGCTGTTCCAGGTGGTTTCGTCCCTCCCTCCGGCCGTCCTGCCCCCTCAAGAGCCGGAACCTCCGATGTCCCGCGATTCCCGCGTCGCGGCGCCTGCGGTGGACCAGGAGGCCTTCCCTAAGCCCATTGAGATGCCGCCCCAGAAGCTGAAGAGCCAGGGGTCTGACGTGCTGGCCTCGGTCCAGCATGGAAGCTTCAACTTCATGCAGGACTCTATGCTGGACTACGACTGTAAGTCAGGCCCCTTAACTCTCTTTGAAAAGTTTTTTCGTTGTAGACCTTCTTGAACCCTTGACCCTACATCCTGGGACGTGTTCAGGATCTAAGCCGGTTTGGAAATCAAGGAAAACTTTGAAAATTAGTTCCCATTTTTTTCCAGTTGAAAATTAGTTCCCATTTTGTTCCAGTTCGGGAAAACTCGTAACCCCATCTAATAACACGTTAAAATTGTGCAGCAGCAAAACCAGTGAGTTTGGCAGTTTTGAGACATCATCTTACATTTCCAACACGCATGCAGAGATGAAACTTTTCCGATTTTAATCGGAAATCCGACTTTTTGAATTTTCCAACGAAATTTCCGATTTTCTTACAATGTGTCCCACAATGCATGTACATGTGTGTATCTGCAGCGCGGCCCAGATTTCGGACACGTATTTTTGTTCGGCCTATTTTCCGATTTTTTTGCCATATGCCAGTTTCATTTCTACGCATGACTACGGCAAAGGGCACGCGCTGACCAGAAACCGGAGGCTTATTTTTTTGGCCTGAAGTGAAATTGTTAAAAATGGTTTCGCTCGCTCTACTCTTCAAGGTCAATTGATTCACGCTGAAGCATCGTTCAGGATTTACAAGAAAATGTTTTTTGAAGGATTAGAGTTTGGAACTGAAATAATGTGCTGAGTTTTGGCTTGACAAACATATACCTTCCTCTATAGCTCCACACATGGACCCGGCGGTCGTAGCTACCGGCCAGTCCTACCACCCATCCCAAGGCTACAGCGCCCTCAACCACCAGCAAGCTGTCAATGGTAAATTCGCATTTGAAGTTTGTAAACATTCTTGAAAGAAAATGGTTGTTGAAAAAAAAAGAAGACAAGAGGCACAACATGAATATGCATGAGGTACGGTTCAAAAGCGCAATATAGATTTATCCTAGACGACTTGTATTAACAAGTCAAGATACATGTATATTTTATGAACATGAGGTCACCTACCTATTTTAGGAGTGATCAACTTGAGCGAAATCTTCCACCTGTGCCTTAGTAGGGAACATGTCGTCGCGTCAGTGCAACAAGGTCTTATCTCCTAAAATGGCATGAACGCAAAACGTGAGTTTCAGATTGTCAAAGGTCGTATCTCGCTTAAAAATAACCCGGATGTACACGCAAAGTCCCTGGACGTTGAGATACGACCTTGTTGCATGGAGCATATTCGCACGATATGCAACTTTGTTGCAGAATGGAGTTACAACCTTGTTGCACTGACGCGACCATGTGTAACCCAACAATACAGCATGTGGTTTTGTGAGCTCTGCGAGCACGACTTGATTTGAACTTGGAAGGTGGTACATTTTCATCGTATCATCCTCATATCGTCACTAAAAATGTCAAGACCTTGAAAATCCTTAAACGGTATCCTGTTTCCCACAGAGCAATCCATGCAGCAACATCAAAGTATGGACCAGCTCTCCCAGGCCCAAACCATGGACCTCCCCCTCTCAGACCCCGCCCACCCTTCCCCGCTTCCCACACACCCGGCTTACGAAGCCCAATCGGGTCTGGTTTCGGACCCGGGTTACGGCATGGCCTCGCCTTTCGAGACCCAACAGCAGAAGCAACAGGCTAGCTTGGCACAACAACAACAACAACAACAACAACAGAGTCTCGGGCACCAAGGCCTCGGCCAGCAGAGCTTGGGCCAGCCGGGAAGTTTACCCGGCCAGCGCGGCCAGCAGAGTGGTCTCGGCGTTCAACAAACTTTGGACACAATGTCGCAGTCACAGACAATGATGTCGACGCAACAACAGCAGCAGCAGCAGCAACAGAAGCGCAACGACTTACCTGAATTCCCCAGTCCGCCTGCTGACGCACAACTCACAAAATCAGAGGTTTGTTCATTCCTCCCCCCACTCCCAGAACTTTGTTTGTGTTCGAACCATACAAAATCTCCAAACCTTTCAGAAAAGTAAACACTGCAAAAAAAAGAAGAAGAAAATTCACACTCATCCAAGGGTCATAATTTTACATCAGATCGTCTTATGATGATTTCATTTATATAGACCTTTGGGGAATTTTGTTAGCTACATTTTGATACCCTGTTTGCTACCAAAGACTGAACTTTATATTTTTTTTGGCCATCAGGAAACATCCTCCAGTTTGCAAGCATCGATGCTCGGCCAGCACTCTGCTGGCATGGGTACCGGGAGCAGCTATTCACAGACGCTATCAGGTAGGTTATAGGGGAAGAAGAAAAAGCCCCCTAGCACTGTGAAATTTGACTTTGTACACGAAAAAGGGCTAGGCACAGAATGCCAAATTGAACACAGAGTGGTGAAAATGACAACTTTGCTGTGGAGAAAGTTGACAAATTGTGATATACTGTGATGGGGGCTGTACAGGAACTAAAAGAAGCATCTGCATGTACTAACCAATTTTGTTTTCATCAAATATAAATGTAAATGTTTCTTTTCTTTCATCAGCGGACCCAGCAAGCCAGCACACGAACCAAATGGTCCCCCCGCCCTCTCTCACCGACCACGCCCCTGCCACACTGCAGCACCACGACATGACGGCGGCCCAGGCCCACCCCAACGCGCAAGCGCAGAAATCCACCATGAACGCCAGCGCCCCCGTGTTCCAGATGACCAACTCGTCGCGCTCCTCGCCGCAGATGCAAGCCATGCAGCAGTCAGCCATGGACCAATCGCAGACGGAGATGGGGACATTCCAGTCAGCGGACGCCACCCCTCCTACGGCAGCCTCCGCGGAGAAGCCGACGGATAGAGACAGCCCTAAGCCAGAGACGACGGCGTCAACGATGGCGTCGCAGCAGAGGGAGCAGGAAGAGAGCCCGGAACAGCCGTCGGATAATCAGTCCAGTGACTCACCAGGTGTGCTTTCATATAGTGTTTGAAATGTCACTCTGTGATTGAATTGGGGCAATTTGTTTAAGAAATTTGGCGGGTGATTTCTGGAGCGCCATCTGAAATAAAGAAGCTTTAAAGTTGGTCCATGTGACTTTTACTGTGAATCTTTTGATGTCTTACACCTATAAATGCTCCATGTAACTATTTCAAATGTTACACCTATAAATGCTCCATGTAACTATTTCAAATGTTGGATCGATGCAACTCTGAAATAGTAATCTTTATTCTCATCAGAGTAGACCAGTTGTAATTTGGGCATTTTTTTTCCATTTTTAACCAACATTTGAAAAATAGATGCTTTATAACTAACCTGATGAAGTTTTAGCTCTGTGAATGCTGTATATTTAAAGAAAACAAAAAAAACCAAAAACAAATTATGCTGGATCTCCATTCCAATTGCAAAGTTGCTGAGTCGTGTTTTGAATTACGCCCTCTCGTGGCACAATCCCAAAAGCAGCATTTGGGACATGATTCTCATTCAGCCAGTTGGCCACTTATTCACAGATTCGGATTCACGGAAATTTCCAAAAATGTGTCACTGAACACATCGTTAGAAATGAACTTCTTATGTTGTTTTCCCTCAAAATGATGGCATGCTTGAAGAATAATGTCACATGGAAGTTTAGTGTCATTACTATCTTTATACCAAGTAAGCTTTTTCACGATAGTTTGGTCGGTTACTTTTGGGTTAAATGGTGTACTCTACCGTTAAACCTGCTGGTAAGAGGTCAACTTTGTTTAAACCCTACCCCTCGGGGTATTTTTGTCTAGAAACCCTGCCCAAAGCAGCAACATGCAACAATTGTCAAAGTGAGAAGCCTGCCCAGTGTAGCAAGATCCATGAAGTCAAAAATCTCAAGACCAAACTGCCTCAGAGTCTGTGGTCACCAACTGCAGCAGGATACAACTGTGGCATTGTTCAATGGGACTAGCTCTTATTGTTTCACTTTTTGCCATTAATGCGCCAGGATTGATGGTTGAATGCAGCAGGGTCCCACAGACTGATGCACTGTGTTGCGACTGGCAGGGTTTAGGGGCAAAGTACAGAGTAGCAGAACAAAGTGCAGATTTGGTTGGTTTCATCTTCTCCCCTCCCTTGTCCATTTCAGGCCAATCGTCCTATTCCTCCTACCAATCCTACCAGTCCAGTTCATCCTACCGTGGCAACGGGAGGGGCAACCCCCGCGGGGCCCGGGGCACCATGAACAGCACCGGTTACCGAGGCGGGAACCGGGGAGGCGGCATGCCGTACATGAGCGCACGGTCTGCGGGACGGTACCCGTCCAACCCCAACCCAAACCCAAGGGGTGAGTGTGTGAAATAACTGGAAATTTTAAAATATTTTGAATTTTAAACAAACCGAGACTAGACTTGTTGATCCCAGACATTGTTCAGTCGGTCAGCCAAGCAGTCATTGGTTCCGTCAGAGGTCAATATTTAACCCTAACTTCCTAGGCATTTTTGCTAGCCTCAATCCTGCAAAATCCTCCAAATGCCTCCAAGTAGAAATAGCATACAGCCTCAATCCTGCAAAATCCTCCAAATGCCTCCAAGTAGAAATAGCATACAGCCTCAATCCTGCAAAATCCTCCAAATGCCTCCAAGTAGAAATAGCATACAGCCTCAATCCTGCAAAATCCTCCAAATGCCTCCAAGTAGAAATAGCATACAGCCTCAATCCTGCAAAATCCTCCAAATGCCTCCAAGTAGAAATAGCATACAGCCTCAATCCTGCAAAATCCTCCAAATGCCTCCATGTCAAAATAGCATACAGCCTCAATCCTGCAAAATCCTCCAAATGCCTCCATGTCAAAATAGCATACAGCCTCAATCCTGCAAAATCCTCCATTATTTCTTGAATGTGGTCCTTGGAGGGGTGACCACTGCCTCAATCCTGCAAAATCCTCCAGCAATCACTGTCAATTTGTTGTGGCAGAGCCAGTGACATCCTGGAGCAGTGCGGAGGATTTTAAGTATAATATAGGCCTCAATGTATGCACGGTTGAGCATAAACAACACGAGGTCCGGCCCAAGACCTTGACACAGTGCATCATCCGAAATCAGCAACTTTGTTTTGCCATATAGCCTCAATCCTGCAAAATCCTCCATTTTGCAAAGAGGACTTTGGAGGATTGGGTTAGAATAAAAAGTTGCATTTTATCTGTGTTCTTAAAAAAAATTGATTTTTTTTTCTCTTCACAAAATTTCAATGTGTATGTTTTGTACCGATTTTGCGCATCTAAAACCCTGAGAAAAAAAGGCTTTTATTTTGCGCACAAATGAACTTGCCCTATAATTCAACAACTGCACGTCAGTGGACATTTTTGTTTAACGTCTTAATTCAAAAGTGAATAACTTTCATATTTCTAGGAAATAACAATTGGAAAAATAAATTTCCTTTTCAAGGTAAAACTGAAAAATAGCACCCACGGGAACGCATCTTTAACACAACTTTCCCCACTCTTTTTATCTCAAACCCAGGCCCTGGTGGGTACAACTCCTACCTCCCAAGAGATAACTTTCAGCAGAGGGCGCCAGACATGCCGTACGGCAACACCAACCCCAACTTCAACACCTTTAACCGGCCGCAGGACCCCAACTTCAACACCTACAGCAGGAGACCGGGCCCACCACGGGGATCACCCAGAGGTAGGCAATAAACGTGCAGGCACGCAACTTTTCCTCAGATCCGCTGATTTCCTAATTTTTTAATAAGGGAATAAATGTGTGCTCCGGAGGTTTTTATCACTCTGTTTAAGACCGCTTAGAGTCTGGGTGCTGATAATTACCCGAGCCGGAGGCGAGGATAATTATCAGCACCCAGACTCTAAGGGGTATTAAACAGAGTGATAAATACCGACCGAGCACATATTTATTCCCATTCATAAATACCTTATCCGTAAAAAAATATCAAATAATTCGTTCAAAAAATTCCGATTTTGTACAACAAGTTCACTTCATGCTTTTTGAAACATCCCTCTAGCAAAATAATGGAGTGTTCAGCTGGCGAGTAAGATGTAAACAACCCTTTTATGGAGATTTACGCGCGCGTAGCATGTTCTGCGCGATGTCACGCAGAACGCACCTGGGGCGTTGCGTTTGAATTTAGAACTATAAAATTCTGACTCGCTTGTAGTGTTGCGCATGCCTACGTGAGGATTGTGAACGTTCAACCAATGAAACGGTAAGAGGCACTGGATTTTTAGGAGTCCACATTTTATTGTGACACTGGAAAAGTGTTTAAGACCAGCTAGCCATGTCTTTATCATCCGTTTAAGACCGGCCACGTGACGGGCTCTCGACCAATAGGAATAGCTAAACTGTCTGAGGTATTTATGAATTCCGGTTAATGCCATTGCAAATTAAAAAAAGCCGTATGAAGTCTAGTGTGGTTTAGAATTTCCTCGTTTTTTAAAATAAAAATTCCCAGTTGCATTCCTGCCTTGGGATTTGACTTGGAAGTGTATTTTCAAAAGAACGTCGGCTTGAGCCCCTTTTGAGCAAAACCATTCAGAAAAACTGCTGTCAATCTCCCTAGGCCTTTTTTGCGAGGATGCACTCTCAATCCTTCGAAATCCTGTGTGTGTTCTTGAAATGGAAAGAGGAACGAATGTTGCATCCTGACGCCATTTTTTCATCATATATTATCTCACTGAAGGTCAGTCATTGAAAAAAATGTTGAAGAGACACGAATCTGGGACTGAGAAACATTTCCAATTTTGTTAGGAAATACTTTTAAAATACACTCAACTCTCTGTAGACTTTGTACACAACCAAAGAAGTGGCGTCTGGATACTTCATTCTTCCCCTTGAGTTTGTTCATTTGTGGGGTGACCACTGCCTCAGTCCTGCAAAATCCTCCAACAATCACTGTCAGTACGTTGTGGCTGTGCTGATGAAACCCAGAAGCAGTGCTGATTTCAAGTATTATCTTGGCCTAAATGTATGCATGGCTAAGCACAACACACAAGGTGCAGCCTAGACTTTGACACAATGCATCCTCCAAAATGCACTGACGCAGTTTTGCCAAACAGCCTCAATCCATTGAAATCCTCCACCTGTTCGAAAAGGATTTGTGAGGATATGGGAAGGTTAGGGTTTAAACTTGAAATCTGCTTTAGTTGCGCTGTTGCAGCGCGTCATAGCAAAAGTTGACGTTCAATTGTAGACAAAGCGTTTACGATGGCTGCTTGTGTATGATTTCTGCTCGGAAACAAAAGAGTCGTTAATTCACCTCATTTCACTGTTTTGCAACAGCTTTTGTTCGACCTTTTTTGAAGTCGTGTGCCAACTCAAAATTTTTTGTCAAGGGTAAAATAGCAATTCATTTACTTAAGCCACCTAAAATGACTGAGTAAGTTATGCCATAATCTGTCGTATAAGTCTTAACTGAACAACATGGAATGTTGCGCGACTCACGTAATAAAAAGTGGAGTTACGCCATTGTGTATACTAGTTTCATGAAATGAGCTGACGTACTCGATAGATGGTTTCTTTGAAACTTCCCACACATGCAGCTTGATCAATGCACAACTCAATATCATAAAATTCTGAAAATTTAAATTTTGCGTATTTTCCAGGAACGCGTGGAGGTCCAACCGGGGTCAGAGGTCAGGCCAACTTCCGAGGTCGGGGCGGTAGCAGCGGTTTCAAGCCCCAGTCGTCGCAAGTGACCGTGTAGTAGGAGATGCTAAGCCTTGATTTGACCGATCCATTAAGCCCATTCTCGTGGTGTGTTTTGACCAATCACAGTTGTACAAAAGTCGGCCATGTGTATGATGCGCACAGCTGGAACATGCAGTGTGGCATTTGAAATGCGCATAGTTGCCCACGTGGGCGGAGCCTAATGAATCGGTCTATTGAATTCTGGAGGGAGGCAAACTTCAGAGAATATCAAACTTTAGAGAAAGCAAGGCTTTAGAGGACATTACCTCTCCCCCTCACTTCAGCCCCTCCCCCCTCACTTTAAGTACTCCCCCTCACTTCAGCACCTCCCTCTCACTTTATTCCCTCCCCTTCACTTAAACCCCTCCCCTCTCACTTCAGCCCCTCCCCTCTCCAGCCTTTTCCTTGCTTCAGCCCTCCCCTAACGTTAAGCTCTTCCCCTAACTTAAGCCCTTCCCCCTCACTTAAGCCCCGCCCCCCTATGTGAAACCCCTCCCTCTCTCTTAAACCCCTCCCCCTCTCTTAAACCCCTCCCCCGTTCCATTTCTTCAAAGTCCCCACTTTAGTTTTTTTTATATAGAAATAGTGCCCCCTGTAGATCTCGTGCTCACATCTTTCAGTAATGGAGTCCCATCTGCGGCGGCCATATTGGACCGGTTTCCCAAATCCATGTTTGAAATCATAGTGAACCTGTGATTCGGAATGATGTCACAGGGACCAGACTATTTTGTCTGATGGTGATATGCATTGTATGCTGTGCATGCATTAGTGTCTGGGTCCCTAAAGACATCACAGTGTTTTGCACTTATTTCTTAATATTACATTAGAATAACCCAATATGGAAACCAATATGGCTGTCACAAGAAACTGAGTTTGAATGCCAAAAAAAAAAACCCTTCAAAAGAATAGTCCTTTAATAAACTATACCTGGGAAGAAGGCAAAGCAATAACAAAAGTATGCAACTGCAAAACCAGAATTTGAACTGTCATTAAAACTCATAAAAAAAATCCTTTTTTGGGGTAAATCGTTAGAGACATTTAACCACCTCTCCCCCCCCCCATATGCAACTTGAGAATAGCAGCAACGATAGTTATATGTACACCATGGCCTAGCTGTAGTCTTATTTATAGAATCAAAAACGTGTGTCTTTTGTCATTGTGGAGATTTTCTTTTTACCTTGGGCAAGAAGTTTTCACCAACCTAGTGGATTGTCCACTGCATCATCAAGTTTTTCAATTTTGGTGACAAGTCGGGTTTGAAAAATGTTATAATTTGCTTAAGAAAATCTGCATCTGTACTTGCAGTGCCATCTAAAGAGAGTGTTTTTCATTTTTACCCTTTTTTGATCTCAAAATATGAATGTCTGCACAAAAACGAAATTGAGATAAAAGTTGCATTGTTTATGTCAGATCCATATATTTTTTTTTTACTGAACTCACAGTGTAAAACCGATTCAAAGATTGTGCAGTGATTGCTTTTCAGTGACCGTGGACATTTTTTGTGTGTGAAATTATTAAAAGAAATTGAGACCAGGGCCCAATTTCTTGGCTCTGCTTACCGTTAGCGAAAAATCCCTGCTTACTGTAGCAGAAAATTCCGTGCTTACGGTAAGCCTATTTCACGGGTTAGTGAGGAATTTTGGCTTCTGCGCACCCGTACATCCCGTATAAACTAAGGATTCTGTGCTTTACTGGATAGCACAGAATTTTTCTGCTAGCGTGGTTAGCACAAAATACGTGATAGTAATCGCGGAATTCTGGGGTTAGCAGAGCGAAGAAATTGGCCCCTGTTCCTTTTGACTTGGCCTGTACTTTTATGGCTACCCACATCCTGCCCACCACTGCATTTGAATTGGACGCTGCAGTTTTGTCTGCTTTGGCTGTGGCTATGACATTTGGCCACTTAGTTGGCTTCTGAATTGGCTGCTAAATGTATCCGTTGCAATACTAAATTTGGCTGTTATGGCTGTCGGCCACCTTCACTTTGGCTCCTGAAGTGGCTACCAATGCATTGGGTACACTGCTCACTGAATAGGAGATTGTGGCTCTGGCCACCTTTGTTTTGGCTACTAACGTGGCTACTTCATGCAGCTGCTACAACTTTAGCAATTCATCCCTGCAGTTTGGAAGAAAAAAATTTGGAATAATGTTTTGATTTGTTTTCAATATACAGTCCACAGGAATAAATTGAAGTTTTTCCAATTTCTTGATAAACAAGAGATTTATCGAGTAATATGATATTGGAAGTAGTAATGTGCTTTTTTTGTGTTACTAACAGATTATTTTGTAGTTGCCATCCTTGCATACAAATTGTGTAATTTTTTTGTTTATAACAAGAGTTGTATTATTCATGAGATGGAATTTTTGCGTCGGGGGTGATGTAAATCAAATTAGGTTTTACTCAGCCAACTGATCCCGTTAGCTCGGTGGTCGAGTGGTAAGACGTCTGCACTAGAAAGCAAGAGGTCGTGGGTTCGAGTCCCAACCAAGTGATTTTTTTCCCACTTTCACTCGGGAGGTAACACACTGAGTATACAGTGTTTATACGTCGGTGAAGGGCAAAACCTAATTTGATTAAGAGTTGTATAACCTTTGCACAAAGCGCAGATTTCCTGATGATGATTTCTTTTTCTGTCTTATACCATGTCAAATCTGGCAAGTTTAAGGAAAAAACTGAAATGAATTGGAATAGATATGGTGTACGGTTGAGAAGACATCAGGTTAATTTTCCCTTTGTTTACAGTGTTTGGCGTATAATCCCACACCCCCCTTTTTGGGGGGGGGGGTGTTTGCTTTAAAGCCGCCCTTCTTTTTTTCCTTGCATTGTGCAAAGGTGGTATACTGATGTCTGTGTATTTAAAAAGTGCTTTGAGCAGACCTTTTTTGCCCCAGATGAATTTTGTTTTGGAAACTCGAATCCGAAGAGTTCCTTTGCTGAATATCTTTTGTGTCTGTTTGTAACTTCTTCAAAACAAACAAAGTTATAAAATGACGCCAAAGTGGTTAAGCCAAAAATGTGTTGATTTAAAATGTGCCCAAGTGTTCGAGCCGATTGTTGTTTCTTTGATAGCTTTTTTTTTGTACATTTGTTTTTGTTTGTCTCTTTTTTGTTTGTTTGTGAAATTATCTTGTCGTAAAAATGTGAAGCTTTGCTCCTTTGTTGGGGACTTTCATGTGTTTCCATTGAACGAAAGGAGCAGGCTTTATCCAGATGTGTTGTTTACATTAATTATCGGCCACTGTGTGATTGGCTGAGAGATGGCCATTCTAATGAATATTCATTGTTCAATATTTGATATTGAATAATAAAAAGCTGTTGGGAACACTGTCGGGCAGACTTCTGCAGACCTTAAAGAAAATTTTGAAATTCTTCCCTTGTTAATGGAGTTTTGTGCACAAGAATCCTTAGTGGAGACAATAACAATGACACACAGTTGCTCTTGCTGTGGTGAACTCTTAACTGACGTAGGTTTTTCTCATTGGAAGATGCTAATGAATTCGTCGGGTGCACCACGAAGTGACGAATCGCCTATGGACTTTGTGCACATGACACCTGACTTCGTGGTGCGACTGACAAATTCTGCCCATTGGTTGTGTGCACACTGAGCACACTCCGCTGGCTTGTGAATAGACTGATTGCATTCAGCATGCTCGGCAGACATGTTTGAGGTGTGTTTTGTTATGTTAATTAATGAACAATGAATATGCAAGGTCCACTCATACATATTCATGTTGATTAAAAGGACACACTTCAAACATGGCTGCATGTGCAAACTGTCTATAGGGATACACCACCATGTGTTGCTGCACTGATTCTATAGTCATGTCTATATGTAAATGGACTCTGCAATCTGAAAGTCCCAGAGCTCCTGCCAAAAGTTAGTTGAACAAGTAAACTGGCAGCGAGAATTTTTTGCAACTCTCAATCCCTGTCTGCAAACCGTTGACCAGAATTCTACAAACTTTGCAGAAGTGTTCAGACGTTGTGTGGGAAGAGTTCTACAAACTCCGTACATTTTTGTCCGCAACTGTTGGCTTGGATTTTAGACTGGACAGTAGGTGCTCAGACACGTTGTCAGAATACTACCTTGGAATGCAGCAGACTTTGGAGTGCTATTGAACCATCAGTGCACTGTCAGCTAGAATGGACCCAAGACATAGTCATGCTTTGTTGACATGTTCAATTTCTTATGGGAGCTCGGTGGCTCTCTTCCCTACCTGGTTGCAGTGGCATGGCGATTGTGGAGGGTTGAAACCCATGATCAAGGAAAAGGGGGGAGGGGATTAGCAGATGTGGTTGAAACCATCAACACAGCTGCCAACACATTGATATTTTTTTTTTGTGGACAAACTTTGGTCAACCCCCACCCATCACAAAGTTCTTGCTATACTAATGCCTGGTTCCTATAAGAAAATGTACATGAAGTCAAAGCTTCATGTTGTTACGTAACAGATCTGCTCTACAGATATACAGCCAGCGTGCAGACCCAATTGTACTTCCATGTTGACTGCCAGTTGAAAATGAACATGTACACAAATGTACTACATGAAAATGTTATCTAGCAGGGATGTAGTCGAGCCCAGTACACGGCCCTGCAAGTCCATTGCAAGTTCTCTTCGCAAATCAAATTACTAGCCTTTGAAATGAGCTTTATAAAAAAGGCATTCCTTTGTTATTGTTCATCCGCTGTTTCTTGTGACTGGACTTGTAACTGGACTTGTGATGGCTTCGATTACATCCCTGTCATGTATGGACCTACAATCCCGGCCAAAATGGTTCGGACATGTCCACACAAGAGCATACCCTCCCCGCTCCCCTGATCAATATTGTCATATTGCGCTGTAGCACAGACTGCGCAGTGAGAGACAACATTGGCCGGGGGCCAGGGGTGGGCGTCCAGCAAGTTCTGGCCGGGATTGTAGATTGAAGAAGTTGCAGAAAGTGTGCGAACCACTCTCAATTTTTATTATGCTTTCAGTTGAAAAAGAGCTCGGATACCGGTAATTTCACTTCTTTGGAATTCTTCAGACTTTCACCGAATGTTCCTGTACATTGAAGTTGTGTGTTTGTGTAGATAGGTAAAAGAACGTACAGAAGAAATGTATAATCCATGTTTAATCTATTCATGTATGTGTGTTAATTGTTTCCTGTGACGTGTTGGCAAAAAGGCAGTTTCTGTTAAAAATGTGCTTCGTGGACACGGAACCCTGTGTAAATTTTAAGATTACTTATTGTTGAGAGTTGTGAAGCGGGTTTCATTAGAGTTTATGCGTAGCGGCCATTTTAGAGGGCATGTTTTATTTTAATTCAGTAACAATGAAAGCACAAAAGGTTCACTATTACATATCCCAGAAAAACATACATTGCCTTCTAAAATGGCTGCTACGTATAAGGTCTAAAGAAACATTCAAATATCCCAGTTATTGTGTTACTGACACCATCTACATGTACCTGCGATAAGACTGCAATGTCGAACAGACCTTGCAGTTCATGACATTCATGTTATTTTCATTCAGTTGATTATGATTTCTGCTAAAGAGAAATATCCTTGAACTGTTTTCTACTGTTTATATAAAAAAGAAAATTAAAGCAAATTTTTTTTCTTGTAATTTGTTGTCGATGTGGCTAACATTGTACATGCAATTAAATTAAAAGAGTTAAAACATGGGTGATGCTGATGCATGAGTGTCACGTGAGTGTCACATGTGTTTCACATGGGCATCGCATGTATTTCACATGGGCAGCACATGTATTTCACATGGGCATCGCATGTATTTCACATGGGCAGCACATGTATTTCACATGAGCAGCACATGTATTTCACATGGGCATCGCATGTATTTCACATGGGCATCGCATGTATTTCACATGGGCAGCACATGTATTTCACATGGGCAGCACATGTATTTCACATGGGCAGCGCATGTGTTTCACATGGGCATCGCATGTATTTCACATGGGCAGCACATGTATTGCACATGCATTTCACATGTATCTCACATTGGCATCATGTGTCACATTGTCATGTTGCAACTGTTCATTAATTTTCTTTTGGCAATTTGCTTGCAATTTCATAATAAAAAAAATAATCAATGAAATCGGTTGATTTTGTTGATAATCTGTCATTTGATTACAAACAAAAGTGTTGAGCTGATTTATGTATTGTGTGTGGATATGATTTGCATTTTTAAAGGCGTATAGAATCATTTGCATTTATTCCAAAAGTTACCCATCAAATTATTATCAAAAAGCTTCCTTGGATTAAAGATCATACTGGTACTGAAGACCCTGTGAAATTATTCCGTTTGGCTTGCCGTCATTTAGAACGAATCAAAAATTTCCAGCGATAAGCCAATTGCCTGATTTTTTTGTGCTCCATCATGGCCCCTGCTTTAAATCATAATCAAGCATTGGTCTTGATGGTCACCAGACTAACACTAGAGAGTGGAGTTACACACTGGATAGGGTACAGAAACCAGACATTTTAAATCGTGATAGATTTACAGTCTTTTATTGCATCAAAATAAATATACTGCAGGGTGTGTAAAACATAACGCACGGCATGAAAAATAATCTTTCATTAAATTTCAGACAAAATTAAAACATGTACGTAAACTATTTGAGCAAAAATTGAAAATTAAAGCAGTGTAACACATCTGTTTCTTTTAATATATATATATTTCCACACACTCCCACCATCTATAGATGAAAAGATTGAAATTGTTACACTCAATCTTTTTTGAATCTTTCAAATTCAACATCTGTCAAGTAGTTCAGATTCATGCACGTTTCGAGTTTCACAGCATCAAGCCCAAGTAATAGTGGTTTAACTGGCTATACCTTCCTCAATACTACAAAATCCTCCAAAACAGCATCATGGATTTTGAAGGAAATTGGTTCAATACACTTTTCAACAATCTCTGAAATAATAAAGAATTTGACACCATACCGAGTACCCTTCTGCCATTGCAAAAAATGAACTTGAAACCCTTAATCTAATGGGATATGGGCTCTTGAGTGCCAACAAAAGAGGGTGCTTTTTGAGAGCACCGTGGATGGGACACATAGCATGTACATACTGGTTCACACACACATAGCTTGAAGTACGCACTGCTAATTTTATTCTAAATGCGCACAAACCCATAGCATCTTCGCGTGAGTGTCAGGAATCGGCGGTGCGTTCGAATGTCTCTCCCGATGGGCTCCCTAGTCTGGGTCCCAGACCAAAGGATCTATTTCTGATAAATCTAAGACTTGTCAGAAATAAAATTTGGAATCTTTTGGTTGGGGAACCAGACTATGGTCTCCCCCAACTCTCCCTTTCTTGCCAGTGAGGGGGTACTTGTGAACAGAGCCCATAGGGAAGGGCTAGGTGGTTAACCCGACCTTTACCCTTTGACCCGCTTGATTGCCCCAAGTAGAGCTTTCTTCAGGAAGGTCTGGTTGGCATCTGCTAGCCTCTGCAGGGCGGCAAGACCCGCGGCTGAAATCTGTTGGCAAGGAATAAGGTAGCAGATAAGATGGCGTCTGTGTAAATATTAAACTTGTTGGGGGTCTCCATTAAAGTTACTTGGATCATTTGTTCCTTGTGCATTTTTTTTTCAAAATCTTGAGTAGGGTGATTAGAAGGCATATATAGGCCATCAGCCTGGGGATTTGGTCAGTATCAAATCAGGGCATAAATGATTATAGTGCGCATGCGCAAGGTATAGGCCTACCACCCCATGGTAACAAGTATTTTGATGGACATTTTGAAAAAAGGGTGATACACCCAAAAAGCTGCCACCGCTACAATGCTATCACATATTTTTACTCTCTGGAGGTGTATACCTTGCCAAAAATCGCTATGACGATTATTCCCCTCATTTGTTACCGGTGGCCAAAATTTTGGACCGAAGCTACCTAAATATAAGTTCATTTGCATCAGTCATCAGTTCACAAAATGGGTCAATTTTAGGGTGTTAATTTATAGCAGACATTGTTCCACTCAGATGTTCAATGTTTTGCGTCCATTGGTGCTGGAAAAAATACCCCAAAAAACCACTGTTCATTTTCAACCGTCAAAGTGCAGTTTGTTGAATCATCATGTCACATGTGACCAGCCAAGGGATACGTAATCAAATAGGAACGTCATTGTACCTGTTTAGAGAACCGATTAATGACAGCGAGCAGGAGTTTTGCAAACTTGGCGCATGAGCTCCGAGAACTCCCATGATGCTCCAGGGCGGTGACAAACATCTCCAGTGTGTGGTTATCGAGCTCCAACTGAAGAAAAAACAGACAGGGGAGGAGAGGGAGGGTAGGGATGGTGGTGGGGGGGGGGGGGATAATAAACATACTGACTCTTGAATTGAAATTCAAAAAAAGATTTCCTGATGACCGCTTTGCAGTGTTGAAGTCGAGTCCATCACAAACCCCATGAAAAGTAAATCGCACATCAGTTTAAAAGTTACAGGGGACGGAACACAACAACCAAATGCTTTGGTCACAGTTCATTCGACTAACTTGTGACTTAACTTGAGATTGGAGGACCTTTGATGGACTTTCAAATGCTTAACCCAAGACCCTTTTAACCAGTGCAGATGTCTTAACCACCTGACCACCAATAATCCAGCCAGGTCATCTGGCCTGTTCAACCTGGTTAATCTCCAGTACTAGTCACTCATCAACACCTTTCTTGCTGTCTGTTGGTCGGAATGTCTGTTTGTTTGTTTGTAGGTGTACTAGTATTTGCTCCACTCACCTTACATGCCAAAGCAGTCTGGAAAAGTCCTGTCAAGTCATCCGACCACTGTAGTGTCTGGATTGAGAGAAGCTTACTACAAATAAAAATTTAAAAAATCAACAAAAAAATCAAATAAGAGCCACAATTGACCCTTTTAAAAAACCCTGCGCAGGCAATGTAATCCATTTTGCTTGATCATAGAACTATTATTTCACAAGTTCCTCATTCAAACATAGCCGAAACGGCAGCATCGACCTGTATACTTCCCAGTTTGGAATAAAGAAATATTTCAAATAATTCAAATGGAGGCCTTTCATGTTGTGTGCCTGTGTCACATGGAAGTGAGGAAACTTTTCTTTTTTTAAGATTCTGTGCATGACAACTGCATCAGCAGTACAAGATTTTGAAAAATTTCAGTATACTTTGGCACTGTTGCCAACATCCAATCAGATAATCCAATGGAAACTGGTCTTGCAACAGCAGCCAATCACAACTCACCTTAGAAGGTACACTCGACTCTCATTGGTCAGTGCCTCTTTCAGCACCTTGACGACCAGGTCACACTGATGGGAGGTGGATCCGCCCACCTGGCCATCCCCTGCCAGGGCGAGGAGGAAGGCGCCCTCTATAAGTGGCTTGGGGAAAGCTTTTGCAAAACCGATGGCTGCTGCGATGAGAGTTCTAGGAGCAGTTTGGGTCAAATCTCGAATCTGACAGAATATGGAGAGTAATAAAAAACTTCTTTGGATAGGCCTAAAGCCAAAAAAAGTCTCCGGTTTCTGGTAGGGACTTGCCCCAAAAGTGTTGTGGCGATGCAGCTTTTTTCTTTATTTTTATCATTTTTTTTCTTCTTCAAATGTTGGCTGATGACTGCAAATGGTGCCCGCCTAAATTTAGTGCAAATATATGGGAGACCATAGTGGCCACATAAAGCTTATTCTCAATCATAACCCCATCTAAAAACACGTTAAAATTGTGCAGCAGCAGGATTCCAGTCAAACCAGTGGGTTTGGCGGTTTTGAAACATCATCTTTCATTGAAAAAAAAACAAGCTTTTTCATTTTGCTGACGTGCATGGCTACGCCGACGCGTGTGCATACCAGAAACCACAGCCTTTTTTGGGGGCCTAACGATCAACTGTATATCATCAAGAGTCAATTCACAATAATAACAGAAAAGTTGCTGAAATAAAGTTCCCAAAATAATCTCACAAAATACATCTCCAAGGAAGTTTGAGAAATTTTGAGGACCAACCTGCTGTCCGAAACACCTCCTTGCCAGTATTGTGGCGCTGGAGTGACCCAGTTCCAAGGAGAACCCAGACAGTTCCTGGGCCAGGGCAGCCAGACCTGCGGCTGGTGTGGAGTCTAACTCCAGGATGTCACACACTGCTTCCATCTGAATCGCAAGGAGAAAAACTCTTGAGGTAGTCTCCAATACAAACCACTGGTTAGGCTCACTCGTTTGTTTGACAAACGCCATAAAGTGCAACACTACCAGCAAATCTCAAATCAAGACACATGTTACTTGTTACAAAGTTGTGTCTCAAGTGAAAGAAAACATTTTTAGATTCTAGTCAAAGTCGGTGACTTTTAGTCTCATCACTTAATTCTTTAGGACTGCCAGATTAACCTAGACTTCCGCTTTACTTTTTATCAAAGGGTATAAAACAGTGCTCATCCTCAGCTCCTTTGTAAGGAACAAAGTAAACTCTGCTACGAGCCAATGTGGCTCATCAGGCCGGCATTTATCTCCAGTTTCAGTAGCATGAAACGACCGAAAATATTTCTACTCCCCCTGGACGAGATGCTAGTCCATAGCAGGTTAGTCCCCAGCTAATGCCGGTACCTATTCACACTCCTGGGTAGACAGAGGCAAGTGAGGGTGAAGTGGCTTGCTCAAGGACACAACATATGACCAGCAGCTGGATTCGAACCCCTGACCCTCTGATCAAGAGTCACGGACCCTAACCACTAGGGCACACCCCCACAATCCTCAGCTCCTTTGAAAGGTTAATTCTCTGAATTAATTGTGACTTTGGTGGAGAAAGGCCCCTTCCCTACCCTGTAGATTCCCTTCATCCCCACCCCTCAGGTCCCCCTGGGTGTGTCGCACTCTACCTTATCTATTGGAATGCCGATGATGACCCTCGCAAGCTCAGAGGGTACTGGTCCTGATGAGTTACAAAGAGCTGCCTTGAGCGACGCCAACTTGTCCTGAAGGAACAAGGAATAAGAGCTAAAAGTTGCATCATAAATTTGTTTTTCAACTTGCATATATCAAAATGCTCCAATTTTAACAAATCGGAATCTGCAAAAATCTGGGGAAAAACAAGAAATAGATTTTTTATTCTGGCCAGAAAAAGAGTGGCCTTATGAGCTGACTACCGATACAGAATTGTTGTTTGGCCACAAGTACTCCTTAAATTAGTAAAGTAATAATTCAATAACTAAACTTGGGCACATTTCATTGGATGATGTCTCATTCAAAAGTGAATAAATTTGGTACTGTCAGAAAAATAGCAATTGAGAAAAGGAATCTTGTTTTCAAGATGAAACTTGAAAAGAGCACGGGGGATGCAGCATGAAGGTATTAAGACCAATTGGCAATTGGACATTAAAGTGACTCTATCTATCTTACCATGGTTACTGCATCCACAACATCATTTCTGCTCCGCTCTTGCTTCCTTCCAATGTCCTCCACATCTGCTCTTTGTCCTCCCACGACCTCCCCCTTGACCTGTGAACTCTGACCTCCGAAATCCCCCGATGCAATTTCGTTGACAACTGACACTTCTGAACGCCTCTCTGGCAAGTTTGGAGCAGCTGCTACTTCCACCTCCATCGGGGACGGCAGTGGTGATTCTTCAATTTCGATAACTTCGGGGCTCGTGGAACGTCCCTCGTTTGGGATCGCGGAGTCTTTCTTCAAGCTTTCCTCTTGACTTGCTGGCACAACCTTTTCAGCTTCGTCTGAGTTCAGCTTTTCAGAAGAGAAGCATCTACTGTGCTGGCAGGTGTGACGATTGCTCGACACGGCCTCCGGCAGCCAATCAAATTGCAGCGTGAATCCCCCGCCTTCATCCAGAATCCCGTCCTTGTCTCTGATCTGCCGACAGACATTTTCAAACGCATCCCTCGATCCCCGGGTCAATTTCATCTGAGAGTCATCGGCACTAAGCCCAGACCCGTAATTCAGGCACCGATTTCTGCATATAAAGTCCTGCAGCGTTCTGAGGTGGTGCTTTGTCCATTCGTCAGACACGGAACAATTTCTTAAGGAATCTAGGAGTTTCTCAAGACAAGGCACGGGTATCTCTGACAAGTGATGGGAGAGAAACGCCACGGTGTTTCTTTGAACGTTCACCGGGAGGAGGAGAATTCTTGGCAGGCTGAAAAGTGATTCGAAGAAGAGAATACATAGTAGAAAAATATATTACTAAAACATCCTTCAATGTTGACAAAGAAAATCTGCATTAATTTTTCGCTATTTTATTTCTATCTGGTAATGGCACCATCATGGGTTTCTTAAAAAGTGACTTTGCACTGTGGCTAGGAGCATACCAAACACGGTTGTCAGTTTCAGTGCAATTTAGTCATTCTAAATTTATTTCTTAATTAATTGTTCATAAGATGACTTGTTTTTATTAACTTATTGTTGTTCTATTGTCAAGAAAAAAATATAAAATCCCCCATTAAAGGCATACCTAGGATCTTGCATTTGATTTGTTTCCATTACTACAACCATGGAGGCATTTCCAAACATCATGTCAATTATTTGGTGACCACTCTGTGTTCTGACACCCCTTTTCCGACACCCCTATGTTCCGACAACCTGCACAAAAGATTGCGTTTAACTCCCGGTTAGGGTTAGGGTTAGAGATAGAAATATGTGCATTTGGAACATAGAGGTGTCGAAACATATAGCTAGGGGTGTCGGAAAAAAGGCGTTGGAACATAGGTGCGTAACCAATTATTGATAAGAAGGGTAAAACCTGAAAACCTAGTATTGATCATGTCAATGGACTGATCGTTGGAAATCACCTTACATTTCTTGATTTCTTCCAAATGACAGCAAGCCAGACAGAGTCATTTCACGGGGTGTTTAGTACCGGTGTGAACTTTAATCCCATTACTGGACCGAGCCCAGTCTAATATGGCTTTCTCAGATGAAGGTAGTTCTCCAGCACTTAACTGGTTCGTCACTCGTCACTCAGATTCTGATTGGAGGCAGGTGGCTCTGGACAACGATGCACATACATTGGGGATAGCCTGACTGTATGATCATGGAGCTGAAGAAAAAGGCTCCATGGTATGATCAAGGACAAACCATGCACTCCCCCTACATGTGCGAACATATTTATGGTGGTTAATAATAATTGATTGAGAAGCCATTAGGCCTATCTCAGTAGGGTGCTCATGAATGCGAATCCGGGAAACCCGGGTTTGCGAAAATTCCAGCCGCATTAGACTGGGCTGGGTCCAGTAATGACATGTTTCTGGATAATAATTCACTAGGTTAATTTTGGGATAAAATGCAAATGAGCAGCCTTTAATAATGAACGAAGTATAATTTGATCGTTAACTACTTACAATGCAAGTTGACCTGCCACCTGCGTCGGTTCCTTTTCGCACAGGCCTTCCACGAACCGACTCCAGTCGACGTGGTGGCCACGTGGACAATACCTTGACGTGCGACACGTAAGAGCGCCCTCACGGTTCTCCACCAGCCAGGAATCGGCCCCTACGGTGGGCTGGTGGTCCTTGGAGAGGAAGGCAAATACCCCTCGCCAGTAAGGTGGGAACTTCATGATGTAATCTCCAAATTCCATATCTAGACATTTGTAATTATGCCAACTGAGGATTAGCCTTAAGGTAATCAGTAATAATAATACTAATATAGTAATAAGCCAGTAGTACAGAAAAAATGTTGCAACCTGACGCCACTTCCGCGATTGTGTACAAAGTCTATGGAGAGACAAGAACATTTTTAAGTATTTCCTAACAAAAATTTGAAATGTTTCAAACTCCCAGATTCATGTCTTCAACAGTTCTGGTTTTAATCTCATCAATTATCATTTTCTTTGCAATGGCACGTAACGACCTTCAATTTTGACTGAGTGATGAAGAAAAAGTAGCGTCAGGTTTCAACATTTTCCCGATCACTCCTTCTAGTTCTATTGTGTTATGAGGAAAACATGATCAAGGAAAAGATACTGAGTAACTGACTGATAATTCTAACAATCCCATTGCTCAAATTGCAAGACATTATCATTACGCACCGTGCAATTTACCAAAATGTCGACACTGTCGTCTGCAACTGCAAAATTGCAATTTGACAAACGCCCTCTATAGTTCCTGCCCTGCATATTAGTGCAGTGCGTACGGTGGCTGATTTCCGCCAAGAGAGAGAGAGAAAAAAAACATTACGGCGTTACTCCGCCCTATTTTTTACGGCGCTATAGCCGTCACCCATAGTCTGAAGGTTCTGGGACCCACAAACATAACAAAAAGAGCGTGGGCCTTATTTAACCAGTAAAAGGCCAATGGACAAAGCACAGAAAGCAAGGAATAACGCCTACCTGCAGAGCCCGACGGATTATTGATAAGAACTTCAGGAGAAGAAGACGGCCAGAGCATACTGACCGGAACGTCGAGTTTATACCTCTGGTTCTTTTCAGAACCATTCTCTTAGTTGAGAAATTATTCGCACATGGTGGTTCCGCAAACCTTTCATTATTTAGCAATTAAATAAAAACACGAAGTCAAGTACATTTTTGTATAACACAACGAACACAAATATTTGAGTAAAAAGATAAATCAAATTAAATACGAATATAAACAATTATTACACAATATAATACTGAAAAACATAACAAAATTTGTAGCAGCCGTCTTCGAGGACATTGCCTTCGTTTTGCTGGAATGCGCATGAGCGAATCTTTGCTAAAAGATAAAGAAAAGATGGCCCTCTAAGATGGCCGCTGTATAATTATACGCATAAGGTCTATACATCGTGAAGGACCAAAATAAAAGTAAGTGAGGTTTTTTTCAAATAAATATTATAAAAGCTGTAATCAATATGTCGTTTTTTGATTGTGAGTAAAATAATTTCCCATGATTTGTTTTAGTGAATTCACATGTCCTGGTGAAAACGTGATGTAGCCTACACGTGCGTGGATTGATGAAACTGAAACTTTAATTTCTGAAAACAAAATGTTTTCATATAGGTTAAAACGTTTATATAGTAGGCCAAAAAAAAAAATCGGTCTCTGGTCAGACCAAAGTTCCGGAATTGACGCGCGACGCGGCTTTTTTTTTTTTCTTTTTTTTTCTTTTCTTCAAGCTTGGATTGTACAGACAAGGTGGGGTACTATTTTGCTTTTTTTGGTGTCCTCATGTACATTGGTGTCCTCCATAATTTGCCTAGGTGCTTTCGATCATTTGCCTTGGTGCAATTTCCCATTCCTTCGTGCTCTTTGGTTAAACAAATTGAGGAGGTGCGGAAATAGAGGGCGCTGTTGGAGCTACCGCGGAACATTTTGGAAAAAAAAAGATCGACGCGCATGATTAAAATCGACGCGCGCGCTGACCAGAGACCGACTTATTTTTTTTTGGCCTTATATTGTATTGTTTTACTTTTGTCAATTACAATTTCATTACAGTGTCTGTTTTACAATTCTTATCAATTTCTTGTACACACTGGGAACGACGAACTGTCACTTTTAGTTTTAGCCACATTTTTGCCATTTTCGCTTCTCTTCTCAATTAATACCGACACACCGGTTAATTCATTATAATTTTAAGGATCCTGAACCGAATGATACCTTCTTAAACTCTCACATTTGCCGTATTGTATAATCTATTGCAACACAATAACAATCCACCTTTTACAATATTATCACAAAATATTTTGAAAAGAAATACAGATAATTTGAGCATGCACTAATAAGAGATTGGATTTATATGCTTTAAATAAGAGATTGGACAAAAGGAGTGCCAAATAACGAGGGAAAAATACTCTAACCAATGCAAATTGTTTACCGTAGATTTCAGTATGCTTTATTCACTAATCACATGACCACAATAAACTGAAGTAAGCAATTACATAAAGTTATAATTACTAAAAGAAACAAAATCTTAAATGGGCATAATGATGAAACTAAAACTAACATAAAAAATGTACATACAGTACAAAAGGAAAACCTTCATGCCATTCGGGTAATAGTCATATAAATACATATAACTTTCTATACAAGTTCAGGTACAGAGTCCACGCATGAACAAAATATGGTTTATTAAACCGTGTCAACGTCTCAATTGTATCGCAGAAACGCTAAAGGACCAACTTTGCAAGTCATTGTAAACACGTAAATGTTCACTAGATCCCAAGTATTGACCCAAGAATAATAGATAACTAAATATAAACGGACATACAAATTCTAAGATAACGCTTTGGGCTTGCAGGAGGGGGTTTTTGACAAAAAAACCTGGGTGGTGGTGTAAATCTCCGTGTGGGTCCACCGCAACATTTTTTGGTCTCCCGGCTCTAAGGGATAAACACGACACCGTTCATAAGTTTATCAACTAAATAAACTCACTTGTATAATAGAATTCGACTGTTACGAAAGCCCGTTAGTGCCATCGAATGTATAAATTGCTCTTTTGCAAGTATATGTTTGGTGAATCTTGTTTTTCGGATGTATATGTTTGTGGAATCTTGTTTTTCGGATGTATATGTTTAGCAAATCTTGTTTTTTGGATGTATATGTTTAGCAAGTCTTGTTTTTTGGATGTATATGTTTGGCGAATCTTGTTTTTTGCAAGTATATGTTTCCCGAGTCTTGTTTTTTTGCAAGTATATGTTTCCCGAGTCTTGTTTTTTTGCAAGTATAAATTTGGCAAATCTTGTTTTTTGCAAGTATGTTTCGCGAGTCTTGTTTTTGTGAAGTCTATTTTTAGTAACAGTCTTGTTTTTTGCAAGTATATGTTTCCTGAGTCTTGTTTTTTGCAAGTATGTTTCGCGAGTCTTGTTTTTGTGAAGTCTATTTTTAGTAACAGTCTTGTTTTTTGCAAGTATGTTTCCCAAGTCTTGTTTTTGTGAAGTCTATTTTTAGTAACAGTCTTGTTTTTTGCAAGTATATGTTTCCCGAGTCTTGTTTTTTGCAAGTATATGTTTCCAGAGTCTTGTTTTTTGCAAGTATATGTTTCCCGAGTCTTGTTTTTTGCAAGTATAAATTTGGCAAATCTTGTTTTTTGCAAGTATGTTTCGCGAGTTTTGTTTTTGTGAAGTCTATTTTTAGTAACAGTCTTGTTTTTTGCAAGTATATGTTTCCCGAGTCTTGTTTTTTGCAAGTATATATTTCCCGAGTCTTGTTTTTTGCAAGTATATGTTTCCCGAGTCTTGTTTTTTGCAAGTATATATTTCCCGAGTCTTGTTTTTTGCAAGTATATGTTTCCCGAGTCTTGTTTTTTGCAAGTATATGTTTCCCGAGTCTTGTTTTTTGCAAGTATATGTTTCCCGAGTCTTGTTTTTTGCAAGTATAAATTTGGCAAATCTTGTTTTTTGCAAGTATGTTTCGCGAGTTTTGTTTTTGTGAAGTCTATTTTTAGTAACAATCTTGTTTTTTGCAAGTATATGTTTCCCGAGTCTTGTTTTTTGCAAGTATATGTTTCCCGAGTCTTGTTTTTTGCAAGTATATGTTTCCCGAGTCTTGTTTTTTGCAAGTATATGTTTCCCGAGTCTTGTTTTTTGCAAGTATAAATTTGGCAAATCTTGTTTTTTGCAAGTATGTTTCGCGAGTTTTGTTTTTGTGAAGTCTATTTTTAGTAACAGTCTTGTTTTTTGCAAGTATATGTTTCGCGAGTCTTGTTTTTTGCAAGTATATGTTTCCCGAGTCTTGTTTTTTGCAAGTACATGTTTGGCGAGTCTTGTTTTTAGGAAGTATATATGTAGGGACCCGATCTGCTCCTCCCCACACAAAATTGTTGCACCCCTATTTTTATTTTTGGAATAGTCCTACTAGCTAGTACTCATGGCGACCGTTTTAACCGATTTTCGGCTAACTTTTTGTTAAAAAACGAGTTTGACAATATTGATAGTTTCTCTATCAATATTGATACCACTCTGAACGCATCGCAAGTGCATTCATCTATAGGGGTCCACTGTACTAATTCAAGCCCCATTGAAAACAGTGTAAAATCAACAAAGTTCAGGGCCAAGTAACATGCAAGCCAACATCACTGGGGTTTCTGAAACAAAAATTAAATTATTGTCTTGTCTTTCATCTTTTCATTTCTTTTCAATTTTACGTATATTAGCCAATTACATTTTTAAATATTCACACCCAAATAAAATCACCTCCCGAAAAGTGATAGTTCCCGAGCCTGCATGTAGCCATTTTACAAGTGGCACCCTTCCACTTTCACAGGCAAATAGGACCCATTTTTTCATCCGTGATTTTATCAAGCCTGCCCTCAGATGGAAGCCCTAAAACCAGGGAGTTGATCCTTGGGTATATTTAAACAATTCCACCGTTTTTAAAGCCAAACGGTCTCCGTTTTCAAAAGAAATTGTCGGGGGGGGGGGGCACTTTTTATGCTAATCAGCTGGCGTAGAAATTCTCGCTTGAATTAGTTCAGTGCACCCTATAGGCCCTAGCCATGCAGTTGCCCGGATGTTTGCAACTCTCCTTCAATAAAGGTGGCGACGTCTACAATATCGGTGTGACTTTTTCGCCGAAAAAGACCTAAAACTCGCAGTTTCCGGTTAAGATGCCGTTTGCTGATGATAATATTGTTGTTTGCGAGAAGTGATGCAATTATTTCGTCGCAATTAAGGCCTAAATTGAAGTAATAACGAATTAATTGGTGGCATGGCTATACTTTCATCACAAACAACAGCGCCCTCATGATGCACACCGCAGCTATAACAAACTTAAAACAAGTCAGGTGTGTTTACAAACACAAATGCCCCGCCGTGATTATTCCAATGACATAACAGCACTCTTTTAACATCAACTTACATGTACCTTGGTCACATGGAACGTTCATTGACAGCATTAGTGTCTTCTGTAGGTTTTATATGAATTAATCCCTAATCCCTATGATCTCAGAATAAATACAAGATTTTTGAAGTTCATATGTTAAGGATTTCTCAAGTTATCGCGCTGACAAGATTTGTCCGGACACACACACACACCTTCTCAAATTTGTATCCTTGTGGAGACATTCCTTTGTTCTCGTGTAGTAAAGTTTTCAATTTCACCCCCCCCCCCCCCCACACACACACCCCGGTTTACGTTACATACCTTGTGTGGACATTCCTTTGTTTTCGTGTAGTTAAGAAAACTCGGTACAAAAAATAACTTTACTTAAACTGTGAAAACTCTTTTAACCCAATTTTTTTCTATGATTCCCTATAGTGTTTCTCTTCATTCGGCTACTGATAAACCTAACCCAAAAATGCCTCTAAACCTGTTTTCCAGAAAGGGCAAAACCTTATGTGGACACGGCTTAGTCCACATAACGTTAACACAACCTGCATTATGTGGACATCTCTTGTTCACAAGTCCACATAGGGAATGTAAGACAAACTCACACACACCCACCCCCCCCCCCGACTCACCCACCCACACACACACACACACCCACACACGGAAGGACAAGGCGGAAACAGTATGCCCCTTCGGCTTCGCCGCGGGGCATACAAAACCAAGATTTGCCAAACATGTACTTGCAAAAAACAAGATTCGCCAAACATATACTTCCAAAAAACAAGACTCGGGAAACATATACTTGCAAAAAACAAGACTTGGGAAACATATACTTGCAAAAAACAAGACTCGGGAAACATATACTTGCAAAAAACAAGACTCAGGAAACATATACTTCAAAAAAACAAGACTGTTACTAAAAATAGACTTCACAAAAACAAGACTTGGGAAACATACTTGCAAAAAACAAGACTCAGGAAACATATACTTCAAAAAAACAAGACTGTTACTAAAAATAGACTTCACAAAAACAAGACTCGCGAAACATACTTGCAAAAAACAAGACTTGGGAAACGTATACTTGCAAAAAACAAGACTCGGGAAACATATACTTGCAAAAAACAAGACTCGGGAAACATATACTTGCAAAAAACAAGACTCGGGAAATATATACTTGCAAAAAACAAGACTTGGGAAACATATACTTGCAAAAAACAAGACTCGGGAAACATATACTTGCAAAAAACAAGACTCGGGAAACATATACTTGCAAAAAACAAGATTCGCCAAACATATACATCCAAAAAACAAGACTTGCTAAACATATACATCCAAAAAACAAGATTTGCTAAACATATACATCCGAAAAACAAGATTCCACAAACATATACATCCGAAAAACAAGATCCACCAAACATATACTTGCAAAAGAGCAATTTATACATTCGATGGCACTAACGGGCTTTAATAGACTGTACAACAAAAGCGCACAGTGGAAAATCCCACTCAAGATAAAAATCACAGTGCATTGCACCATCAGCAAAAATCCCCACACTCTTTGTCCTTAAAAATAGCCAAAGTGCAAGTCTGTGGGAGGTCAACCTCGTCCCCAGGGTGTCGAGCAGTACGCGCCCACCACTACCTGCTCTCTCACCCTGGTATTGGATCATTTGCATGTGCAAGATTTTTGCACACGTATGCAAATGAGGAACAGTCTGGTGCCTTGATATGCGTTACACATTAGCGTTTGTTTTTGAATGCGGTGTCTGGGGTAAAAACAGAGTCAATTCGTATAGCAGCGCGAGCACGGCGTGAGTTACGAAAACACGATTTTTGAAATCAAACTGTCGAGACAACATGCAGTATCATATTTCATATTAATATGACCAAATTGGAAAGGAAATTAGTATTTTCGAAAAGGCGTGGACGAATGATCGCGAAAACACGTACTGCACGTTGTGAATAATAGCACCAAGTACACGATACAAATCCGTTACTAGCCAATTGCGGTATCCAATCAGGATACAGGAATAATAATAATAATAATAATAAGACAGTCTTATATAGCGCAAAACATAACCGAGGGAAATCTCAATGCGCTTAACAAAGCAAACATAGGTAAGCAAAAATTACAGTGAATGAGAGTAGGCCAATTGAAACAGATGGGATTTGAGGTTAGATTTGAAGTTGTCTATGGTTGGAGCTGTTCGAAGTGGGGATGGAAGGGCATTCCACAACTTGGGAGAGACGTGTGAGAATGCCTTTGAGCCGTATGATTTGGTCCTTGGTATAGTTGTTGTGAGGAATCCCTGGGAAGATGAACGGAGAGATCTGGGAGGATGGTGTGGTTGTAGCAGCTCAGTAATGTAGCTTGGAGCAGTTCCGTTTAGGGCCTTGAAAGTAAGCAGAAGGGTTTTGTAGCGAATGCGCTGCCGGATGGGCAGCCAGTGGAGGGATTTGAGGGTTGGAGTGATGTGGTTGCATTTCTTGGAAAGGGATACCAGACGGGCAGCTGAGTTTTGGATGCGTTGGAGTTTGTCAATTTCTTTGTCTGGGAGGCCAGTAAGTAGGCAGTTGCAGTTGTCCAGGAGAGATGTAACTAAGGCGTGGACCAGGATTTCGGTGGAGCGTTTATCGAGAGATCTGCGAATTTTGCCAATTCGCTTCAAAGCAAAGGATGCCTTTCGACATACAGCGTTGACCTGTGGACGCATAGTAAGGTGGCAGTCGAAAATAACACCTAGATCGCGGACTGATTCGGAGGGTGTAGCTTGGAAGTCGCCAGCAGTCAGATGGGGGATTTTTATGGTTCCTCTGGCATGAGATGAAGACAGATGGAGGACTTCCATTTTACCATCATTTAAGACTAGGTAGTTAGTCGACATCCATGCTCTGATGTCACAGAGGCACTTCTCAATCTGTTGTGTTGCAAGATTTCTGTCTGAGGGTTTTACAGATATGTAGAGTTGTGTGTCGTCGGCATACATTGCATGGGAGAGACCGTGCAACTCGATGATGTCTTGAATTGGGGTTGTGTAACACACAAATAACAGGGGCCCGAGTGCGGATCCCTGTGGTACTCCCCATTTCAGGCTCACAGGATCGGAGCGCTCCTCTCCAATGATCACTGATTGTTGTCTTCCTGAAGGAAGAACGTTTCCTATCCAGGGTTTACTATTGGAAACGCGGTTGGAAATAAAGTAAGCACTGGGGACGAGGTTGGTGGGAGGTGGCTTACCCGGAGGAGGGACCGGGGTGGAAGGGGGTTTGGGATGCGGCCGGGGGGGGGGGGCTCTTTGCACTTGAGACTCGGTAGTGTGCACTGTAGTCTGTGGTTTCTGTAGTCTTCCACGTGTCATCTCTCCTTCACCATCTTAGATTTAAGAACGAGGCCTTCAAACCGCTGCCGTGAAATACAACACTTACTTCAACAGTAATAGAATAACTGCTCAACCACTGAATGCATAGTGGGGGCTTATTCCTTAGACACTGGGGAACAGCGAAAGTGTAGGGACTCGAAACCGGCACTTTTATCAAAATGTACTCATATCAATTAAAATGTACTAATAAATGAGAAAACTAATACATCCCAATGATGAAATTGCGGCAGAACAAATAGTCAATGGAAAAATGGACACAGTAGGAATCGAACCAGAAATCTTTTAATCCATAGCTCATCTTGTTAAAGGGAATGTACATCATTTGCTTTTGCTGTAATTTTCAGAAATGGATGGAATTGGGGGGGGGTAGAAATATAAAGCAAATATAGTTACACTGACCTTTTTGAGGTTTTGGGTTCGAAAATGCTATAAAAACCAAGAAAAACAATCATTTTCCTGTAGTCTGGTTCCCAGACTCCATTTAAGAAGAAACAGAGTAGTTTACATAAATTGGGGAATTGTAAGGTCAGGGAACCAGTCTATAGCTGGCTTGTACCCGTTCATAGGTGTGTAATCGATTGCAAACAAGTGCGATGGTCAACTGGGGCCAGTATTTGGAAAAAAGCCAGTTTTTTCCAACGCTGGTCGGCCGATCAGCGTTGGAAATTGATACAAAATTACCACTTTTGAAAATGACGGTATACCAGGTGCCATCATTGACGGGCTTTTAAAAAGAACTTTTGCAAATGGGAAAGAAACTTTGGAAACATCCAATCAGTTTGAATATGCTTCATGAATTTCTGAATAAACCAGCACATTTTTAACAGTATTTAATTTCTATTATTTTGCGGTGTTGTGGTGGTTGTGGTGGTGGGGGGGGGGGGGGGGGGGGTGCCCTGTGGGGAGGGGGTGTTGGCTAGGCAGAAGATATATCTGAATGGCGCAATAAGACCAACAGCAGGCGCAAACATTTTGATTAGGGTTTCAAAATGTCTACGCGTCCGAGTCGTTAATTTGCATGAAAAGTGCCCCCACATTTTTTTGTAAAAAACGAGACCGTCTAGTTTAAAAATCGATGGAATCGTGCGAATATAGCCGAGGATCATCTCCCTGGCTTTTGGGCTATTATCTAAGAGCAGATTTGATAAAATTAGGGTCCAAAAATGGGACCTATTTGCACGAGAAAATGTAGGCATGCCACTGGTAACTTTGGCAGTTTGCAGGCTCAGCATTACCGGCAGGCTTCAAGCATTACAGACACACTCTCGCAAAATGTGGTCCGGCAGCTTTCTATACAAAAACCTCTTTGGCTTGAGGTTTTGTACGTAAACCTTATCAGTCAGCCGATCACGCTCAATTGACTTCGGCGAAACCGCAGTCCCATTAAAGAAATAAGTTAACAATGTTAACCGGACCATTTTTTCCAAGAGTGTGTCTCTAATGATGATTTTACAGGATGCTTTACACTGTCATTCACTAACAGTCCAGCAAGGTATTTCAAAATGATTTGGTAGTTTTATTTTTTGATGTTTGCAAATGTTGTATTTTCCCTTTAACCCGACGCAACGGTAGGAGCTCGACTATTGTTTTAAACATAACTTACTGACTTAAACGAAGAAACATAATTTTCCGTTTTAACTATTAAAAACAGCAAATAAACGATAACTAAGTTGACATGGATTGATTTTTTTCCACAGAATTTAGTTCATAATCTTTCATCCAATGTATGAGTACACCGAGTTGCACTAGTCGGCATGTAGTTTACATTTTTGGAAGTGAGAGGTCTAATTTTGGCACGATAGTTTTTTTCAGAATAAAGCATTTTTTGTCCATTACCATGAAGATACAAATAGAAAACACTGACCAATCACAAATGCATTTTGTACATATGAAGCACTTCGCTAGGAAATTTATTTCGAAATAAAAGAAGCAGAATCTACATAGTAATTAAACTATTTAACTAAAATCAAAAGCGTACTAAGCAATCAGGAAAAATATTCTGTCGTATACTCATAAAGTAGGGAATTAATCTTTATTCGTTTTTTGATACATTATTGAGGTAGAGATATGAATCTTTCTACATGCACCAAAATTCAGGTTCTGATTCCGTTTAGCTGCACAAACAGGTACAAAGTCAAAAAGAAGTCTTTGTATTCAAATCGACAAGGTTAAGAAATTATCAATTAACTAAACCGACCAAGATAATCTAATTTATTGAGGAACCGTCAACAAAAGGCTAGATAGCTCAGTTGGTAAGAGCACCGGAACGGTTATCAGGAGATCCCAGGGTCAAACCCGCTCCATTCAATTTCTTTGTTCAACTTTTCAATTTTTATATTTAGTTATACATCATGCACGACTGTATCAGAGACACAATACATAGTGGGGCTGTGTAGCGAAAAAGTCTCTTGTATATTTTTCTTTCTATTTTATTCTTGTGTAAAGTTTGTTTTTGTCCATGTGTTGGCTTCTGAAAATGCCCCATATTTGCGTACTCCAAATTCATGTCGTTGTTTTGTTTTTGTGTTGAATTAGTTCTTGATTATCTTTGATTTAAATACTTGTTCTGTAATTGTTTACTTTCCCTTGATTTTTACCAATATGGAAATTAATGTCAAATTGAATTGATTGAATTGAATGTGTGCATTTCCCCCAACATCAAGTTCCACCCTCAAAATGGGCAAGATCCAAGGTGGGTCCACCTCGTACAATGATTTTCAGCCCATTTAAAATGGAAATGCCAATTTTCAGGGATTTAACAACCAAACTGCACGATTCTATTCACAATTGCTTCACACTGCATATATTAGCTACATATTAAAGCTACGCCCATAATAATGGGTCGAAAATAACAGGTATGCAAATGATAACATCTTTTCTGAAGTTTTACTCTGCAACCCCGTTTTAAGAAATAAATACAAATGTAAAAAAAAAAAAAAAAAAGCCGCCTCCAAACTTGGCAAATTCAAGGCGGCTCCATCCAAAAAAATATGCCAATTACAACCCTGCCTGGTTGGGGGTACCTAAGCAGCTTCACTGGGAAAATATCCTTATTAAAATACAAAATATAACCAAATGCATTGGCCCACCAGCAGAATTTTTACAATTAATCATATACAAATGCTCTCTACATTTTAAATTGCATTCAATTTCAATACAAACTACAGAGTGACATTAATCTGAAAGTATAGGCCGAAATGTAAATGATATCCAGTGCCATTTTATAGATCATGTTTAGACTCAGGCAAATGGGTTCTAAATTGATTTGTTTTTTTGTTGTCTGAAACACAGCGATTTTTAAGAGGTATTTCTTTTTGGTAGATGAGAAGCACATTCTGACAGCTATAAAATTAAAACTCCGTCCTATCAATCAATCAACAAAACAAACATTGGAACGTTCCACTTTTGAAATAGATAAAACAAAATCTGTTTTGCTGGTACTTGAAATAAATGTCAGCTGAGCAAAGACATCTGCTTCCAACCACAGATGGAGAATATATTTGAATGTAGGAATGCATTGTTTGACTTTACTTCCAAGTACTCCTTTCAGTTCACAATATTAATTCAACGTTGAAAACCTGTTCATGATGAAATACATGTATAGCACTTATGACGATCATCGTTTGTATCATTTAATTCATGCATACAAGAAGAATTCTCAGTTATCAGAGCCAATCCCATTAAAAAAAATATGCACAAAATATGGAAATAACAATTAAATTGGGCAATTTTAAACAGCTGAGTGGTGTCTGTTTTTCTATTCATGGCCATTGCTGTGCAAATACAACTCGAAAAGACTGACCAATCGAAATTGCTTATCAGAGTATAGCAGCATGCATTGAGTACATGCGCATAAAGCACTGTGGCAGAGAAGTTATATTTTTGAAAGACACAATATCTATGTAACAATGAAACTGAAACTAAAATCAGAAGTGTAAAAAAAATCAAACAACCAAGTTTGATTGCTAACTTAACGAAACTAATAAATCTATACGAAGTGATAAAACTAAAGTCAAAACAAAAACTCTACAAGCATTGCAAAAAGAGAAATCCTGATGTCCTTGTTTTTGTAGACGACACGTATACTCTGACAGTGAGAAAATTAAATCTCAGTCATTTCGACAAAAAAGGTGCAAACATTTCAATTGTTTTAAATTGATAAAAATGGACTTGTTTTTTTTTTAAAAATCCACACTGAAACTCTTACAAGCAAGACCCACAAATCTGAGCTGATTATGCATTCCCAGGACAATGGTTGTGTTCTTTTAAATTGTCTCATTGTTATCCAGCCCTGACCAGTTGGCGCAAGTCAGATTTCACCCGATCCCTTTAATTGTCTCCTGTGCAGTCATGCATGAAAACTAATCCAGTGAAAATGTCACCAAAAGCAGTAGAAAGAGTTACTCTAAAAGTAAATATGAAAATATCTTATCTGTTGCTATAGAATTTAACTACGGCAAATTTTGACTCACACTGTATAAATAAAAGTACGGAGTCCAAATAGAAGCCATTGCAATTCAAAAACCAGTCAATAATATCAATTTAAAGCCCACAAAAAAACAACGAAGGAAAGCAGGCAATTGATCATTACTCTTTAAGTATTTACACACAAATATTCGTTACAGCATATGACCTCTTGTGTTTAATCAACAATTTTCCACAAATTTTGCATAGACATGTTTTACCGAGTAAAATGCCATCTTAAAGTAAATACAATTAAAACGATCCAAGTAACGTTTACACCCGAGCCCGCAAAATACTATTCCATTGGTCCAGAATGGTTATTCAATGGAATTTGTTTCATGCATTATAATGTTCATAACATTGATATGGATTTAAACCCATTAAATAAATAATTAAGCAGCTTTACTTAGTTATCCCATTGCACACATTTGGGACAAAGTAAGATTTAAGGAAGTCAATGTCCTTAGTGGTAGTCAGTGGGTCGGTCAATCAGCCAACCGGGTGCAAGGAAGTAGGCTGATGAGTTTTCTGTAAATCTTTCTCAAAACGCCTTTCGACTTCCCAGATGGCTCTGAAACATAAACACACATAAAACAACACTGATTTAACATAAAATACGAAATCTGCCTGCCATTCAACGGAATCGATGTGTGTTTCAAGCCTCCCATTCGTCACTGACCTTTTAAAAGCTGTTTTGTTCGAAAAGAGTATGTCGTATCGAAAAATATCACAATTTCTAAATAGCAGCCAATGAACAAATCCAACTTTCAAATGAGACAAGGCATGTTGATAACAGAGAGCAATTTCCCCCCATTTGATTCCGAATGGTTTTTTAATGGAGGTTTTTCATGCTTAATGGTCTGCACAATTAACCGGATTTAGCCCATTTTGTTTGCGTAAAGCCCGATTCATACTCTGCGCGAAAGCGAACGCGAATTTGTGACGCCACGGTGAGTGTTCGCGCTGCAAAACTGTAAAAGTTGTAGGCCTACACATTTCAACTCGGGCGAATTTCGCAGCGAATGTTTCATGAAGTCAAATTCGCTTCGCATTCGCATTCGCATGAAGTATGAACCGGGCTTTATATCGTTGTTGTGCGCAGGATCTGTTCAGCAGTTCGATAGCTCAGTTGGATAGAATTGTGATTTTTGTGCCGCGAGGGATCCTTGCAATATGGGTTCAAGTCCCCAAATTTACCCAGTTTTTTTTCCTTTTTCTAATCTGAGGCTTGGGAGGATTTTTGAAGGAAAATATAGTCCGAATTTTACGCTCGAATACATTATTTTTTTTTTTTTACTAATTTAGTTCAAGTAAAATTGAAGTAAAGTCCAAAAGATCATAGCGTACAACCCATGCGGTTGTCACATGGGGGCAAAAAAAATCGCTGCCTGTACGCTCAGTACCAAGTCGGTGTGAACGTTTTTGCCGGCACAGCCCGTGATTCAGCCTGCGGTCCAGTCCGCTGTGATTCTGGAGCACACAGTCAATTATCATTTCACGTCACCCGTGCGGAACGGAGCTCTGCTGATTTGTTGGACCTCATGCGCATGGGAATAAACAAATTATTTCGGGGCTTTTCTTAAGAAAAAAAAGAGAGAAAACTCCTGGAGAAATAAAAAGCAAATGTAACGAACGTTTGTAGTCCTGTACATTTGCAATGGACCGCTTTCGCTTTTTGCCGCTGGGCCCATGGAGAATTAATTAACGAGCATAAAGTACAAAATGTGCACTTATTTTGGATGAATTGATTTCTGACTTAAATCACCCTCGGAAAAGGCCTTTGTAAATTGCTACTACAGCATCCTAATTTATGGAAACTGAAAAATCGCCTGACGTGAAAGAGAAATATCTTGCCAAAAAACTTACCTCTCACGCGTGGAAAGTGGAACTCGTTGTATGCAAAGATTAGCTTATTTTTTTTTATCAAATAATTTTATGGCGGTCATTAGATGGACAATAAACCGTTTTCACGAACAGCCACATACTATATATATAATGTTGATTTTGAAGTAAAGTGTTTTCGAGATAATCACAAAAGAAGTTTCTCATATTTTAAAACTGCAAGAAATACCACTTTGCAACAACTTTGTGCAGCAAGGAAACCATCACACGATTCTACGTGAGCTGAAGTTTTACATAAACCCGGTAATAAGACTTAATAAAGCAGTTAATTAGTAGAAATTAATTAGTAAAGATATGTGGCTCTTCGTGAAAACGCAAATTCACGTTTCCGACATATTGGCCCTTTCTGTTCAACGTGTATTTCCATAGGCGCGCGTGAATACGCGCGCGCGCCTGAAAATGTAACAAAGATATGTGGCTCTTCGTGAAAACGCAAATCTCATTTGACCTACTTTTACGTATTTCCGTGCAATGGGTTTTGTACGCGTTCAAAGGGCCAAAATGTATGTGGCTCTTCGTGAAAACGCAAAATGCAGTTATCGAGATTTCTGCCCCTTGCAACATTAATGTAACTTAGAAATTAATGATGTTTTGCTTACAGAAACATGTCAAAATGGTTAAGTACATTGTTTTAATGCGAAATATTGAAAAAAATCAAAATCGAAAAAAATTGTAATTTTGGACATATGTGGCTCTTCGTGAATAGGATATTAAAGTGTTTTTACAAAAAATAATGACCGCTGATAAGGACTGCATTCAAGTCAGGCTGAAAAAAATCTAGAGCCTTTGAAAACCTGTCCTCTCAAGTACGCGATGTGAAAACAAACGTGAACGCACTTAAATGGATCTAGGAACGAACACGCCGGGTGTGAAAGGTCGTGAGTAAAATCCGTTTTTACACATCTCCAAGTGATTTCTCATGATTTACTTCTTAAAGTATTCAAGATAAATTAAAAATGCATGTTTCTTAGGTTGTTACATTTAGAAAAAAAATGTCAAAAAGTAAAGTATAAAAAGGGCAACCCAGTGTAAAATGCCCCTAGGCGGACCGAACGATGTGGATGCGGAAGCTAGCCGTGTGAATTTCTTTTTTTAGACTCTATTAATTCAATCATGAAAAGTGAGGTCAGCCACTGTGTCAATGTTCATTCATAAATACCTCAGACAGTTTAGCCATTCCTATTGGTCGAGAGCCCGTCACGTGGCCGGTATTAAACGGATGATAAAGACATGGCTAGCTGGTCTTAAACACTTTTCCAGTGTCACAATAAAATGTGGACTCCTAAAAATCCAGTGCCTCTTATCGTTTCATTGGTTGAACGTTCACAATCCTCACGTAGGCATGCGCAACACTACCAGGGAGTTAGAATTTTATAGTTCTAAATTCAAAACGCAACGCGCCAGGTGCGTTCTGCGCGACATCGCGTAGAACATGATACGCGCGCGTCAATCTCCATAAAAGGGTTGTTTTCATCTTACTCGCCAGCTGAACACTCCATTATTTTGCAGGAGGGGTGTTTCAAAAAGCATAAAGTGAATTTGTTGAACAAAATCGGGATGTTTTGAACGAATTATATGATTTTTTTTTACCGAAAAGGTATTTATGAATGGGAATAAATATGTACTCCGTCGGTATTTATCACTCTGTTTAATACCACTTAGAGTCTGGGTGCTGATAATTACCCTCGCCTCCGGCTCGGGTAATTATCAGCACCCAGACTCTAAGTGGTATTAAACAGAGTGATAAAAACCTCCGGAGCACACATTTATTCCCTTAATAATAATTGAGCTCTGTAGCGACGTCGCAAGCGTCCGTCGGCGACTAGTTGTTGAATCTTGATAGTCTGAATTATTTTCCGCTGTATGCTTAATTTTTTGTAAACATATGATTTCACTTGAATGATAGGAATACAACTGTAATGTTTTTTATTCGACTGGCACCATCTGTTGATGAGGCGCTATTCAAAATCGACTATTATGGACACAAAGGGCCATCATATGGTGCTTTTCAGGGCGATACATGTGCGAAATTATGAAAAAGGCACCAAAAACGACAGATGCCACAAAAGGGGCACCACTTGTTCAGAAAAAGGGCACTCTTTTTTAGGGGGGGGGGGAGTTAAACCCGTTGAAAAAAAGGGCATTTAAATGAAGAAAAAAAATGCAGTCTTTACAAACTATTGGTGGGGGGGGGGGGTAAATACCCCCCCCCCCCCCCCCCTCCGCTGGCTACGCCTATGCGTCTTGATGGGATATAAGCTAGAAAAACCTATTCCGAGCCAGGTAACATATTTAGTTGTTCACGTGATATGTTTTACGCATGCGCATTATGGTCATTGACTAAACTTGGTTGCATCCAAAAATGATTGCAGTCTGCTCGCTATGCGAGCCCGCGCGTATGGCTCTCACCACTTTTCCTTTGTAAATGTTCGTCCACTTACCGCTATCATACCGGACGGTGTCGACACGATGCTTGCAGTTGTTGCGCCAGAGACTGTAGTTTGACCATGAAGAAGTAATAAGTTCGCCAAGGAGTTTATCAAGCAAGTCATCGCCTCCCGTCCAATTAATTGACGAAACGTTGTCTTTTCTGTTGTTGACCCTCACGCCAAGAAATTTAATGATCGGTTTCAAGATCGAGTCAATACGTCTGGATGGTTTATCCTTCGCCGAAGACCCGTGACAGGAGATGTGTTTCGTCGAGAAAAGACTTCCGTTTCCATCGGTGGAAAAGTGAAGAATCAGCGGTGTGTTTCCCAGATGACCGAAGCAGATGGCCCAGTGACTGTAGAACAACCTACCGTATTGCACCCTGTCGCCCATGTACAATTTAGACGCCAACTTCATGATATCTTTCTTGTGACACCACTTACCAATGTTGTACTTGTTTTCTTTGGCCTTGTCCTCCCAATCTCTCTCTGAATAACGATATAAAGTTTACGGAAGAAATCCAAATCAATTATCGTAAAGCAGGTAATATTATAGCACCCAAATTTTGCCATGATTGATGATTGATGAGTCGTTGGAATGTTTACGTTTCACATGAATTTTTATTCATACTTTTTTTTTACCAAGAATTCAGGTTTGTCAGTATGCGGCCGTTCTTTCACGAAAGAGTTGATAAAAAGCTGTAGGCCTAATGATCTGTAGCCAAAAAGGGTTGAGAAATATTTCATTACTGATTCTTACCCTGCTGTCGCCAATAATTTTCTCAAGCATGTCAGTGGAAAGCATGCTGTTTTCTCGACTATTGTCAGGAGTGATGTAAGCAAATTGCCAATCGTGTTTGGATCGACCGACGATACGAATAATTTGTACGTGGAGCTTGTTAATTAGCTCTATGTCCCACAGCTTTACGTTCCTGCTCAATTAATCGATATTGTTCACGCTTTAACATTGTTTTTGTAGGCCTATGTTCCGTTTTCTTTTTTATTGCCCATAAAAAGACAATGGCTTCCAGGCTGTATGTGCATTTGCAGGGCATATGCAGAAAACTGCCTCTATTTTCATGAAATTTATACATTTTCGTCAGGAACTAATACAGGTTGTTCCAAAATTAATGATTGGTAAGTGTGGCAAGTTTCAAAATCATACGATTAATAATTATGCTTGGGAGAACACTGGATTCATAATACGCGTGGGGGAACAATAAAACCTTTCAATGCAATTTTCTGGAATATGATTTTTGCGTCGTTACGCTCATATGCCCTTCTGCTAGGCACCCGACGAGATAAACCCTGTAATTACTAATTTATCCGTTAACTAATAAAAGAGAACGTATGATCCAGCCTCTACATATACTTTATACTTACTCATCAGAAGCTTTAAAACCCCTTTTGTCAGGTTTTCCACTGCCGATTTAATATTCTGTGTATTTTTTTCGTCAGGGTTAAGTTCCTGGATTTCTTTCACGAGAGAGTCGAATAGAGTCGTAAATGATTTGTTGCTGACCAAGCGGGCAATGATATGAAGCTTGATATTGCTGATTGCATCAGTATCGTGATCGTCTCCTCTGAGGATGTTTGGGCAACTGACTCTTTTATTATTAATTTGAACTTTGTGGCCAACAATTGCTTCCTCGAGGGGATCTGAACAGTCAAGCACCAAGCTGTTTTGATCAGTCTTGAAGCGAGCGATTTTCCAGGCCGGTTTAGGTATTCCTTCCTCCGTGGGTCCACTGACGACGAGTGCCCATTCTTTACTTGGCGGCTCATTCTGCTCTTCCACTATCTGTACAATGTTCCACAACTCCACGTCACTAATCAAACACTCGATATCCTCCTCGCTGTACCAAAATTCTGCAGGCCTTTTAGAAACTTTGTTTTTTTCATTGTCCTTAAATATAAAGCCTCTCAGTGTCTTGAGCGTCTTGAGCAGACCCATGTCCTGAACGTTTTTTTAAGTCATTCCTAACTTGTCCGATAACAAAAAGAACGAATAATCTACACACATCAAGCTGACGTTGTGCAGTAATGTCGTCGGACGTCGCCAGGCACGCGAGGGATATGATGTGACTGTTATACACTTTACCCGGACGATCCTAATACAACTTCGCAAAAAATCTGCAGTGCACAAAACCATCGGCGCAAATGGTTGTTTGCACAAATAAATGAACCAATCAGAGTACAGTGTGTCAGCAAAGTACCGCCCCTCTGGAAACAGCCTGCGTAATCACGTGCGCATAGTCTGAGTATCACATGTTATCCACGGAGCCATGCACGTCTCCTGTACGTATCAGGTAGCAGACCAGTAAATAAACTTCCATAGACCCCAATGGTAATAGCCTTGACCAAGGCGTTGCGGGCTTATCGATTCGCCGATAAAAAAAAATCGCCGATAACAAAATCCCTAATCAACTTGGCAAGGCATAATTGCGTGCACATATCGATGCCCGAACGCTGCTAGTGAGAAAGTAACTTGTACCATACAGCAAGGCTATGCTTGTACATGTACATGTACGTACGCACGTACATCACACACGTACTCGTACAACAGCCATGCACACGCAGTACATGTACATGTACAAGTACAATGTACATGTACATGCATGAGCTAGTCCGCGTAACCCAACGATCGACAGGCCACGCGGCGCGTATATCCCCCTCACGTACGTACGTACACCCACACGCAGAACATAGTAGGTCTACATTTACTGCCTTATTACACCATGCGTACAGTCCGTACTCACGTGTGTGTGCTTGCTGGTTGTGTTAGTACCGAACCGTTCGTACGGACAAGGGTCGGTGGTACACGCACGGACAAGGGTCGGTGGTACACGCACGTAACCGCGTTGATTGTGGGTGCTAGGGCCCGATTATCTCCCTTCGACAAAAAGCCGAGAGACCGCATTGAACAAGGCTACAATGGTAAATGCTCCCACTTCAAAAATTCGGGAAAAATACTTACAACTCTCCAAGGTGTTCGAGACGCACATCAAATTAAAGCTTATTTCATCATCTTTCATTTTCTTTTCAATTTTCGGGGGGTCAACTGATGACTTTTAGGGGAAATTTCCATCTGAAGATGATCACCCCTAAAAATAGTCCTGAAGCCCATCGCCATTTTGAAAAACGATGCCTACACTCCATTGCAAAATAGAGCGCTTTTAGGGTCCAAATTACATCAAAATTACACAGAACTGCAAGCTCCCAGTCCTGTGCACGGCTTCCACCCATATTTTTTACAAACCCTCAAGTTCATGGCCCAAAGCATGCCCAAACACCGAAGATTTTGAGGGCATGCAAATCGTGATTTGGCCGGCGCAGGCAATTTCGGACCGATTTACTGGTCTGCACCCATCACGCTAGTCCAGATTCTGGACTTTTTGTTTTGGTCGCAGGCCCATTAGGGCGCCCTCACCAACAAACACTCGCCTAGTGAACTGCCGTGCGATCAATCGAGTGCGCGCCACCATCATGCACCCGGCCCGAGCCACTGTGCGCACAACCTCGTCCCCAGTGCTTACTCTATTTCCAACCGCGTTTCCAATAGTAAACCCTGGATAGGAAACTTTCTTACTGTATCCTGATTGGATACCGCAATTGGCTAGTAATGAATTTTTATCGTGTACTTGGTGCTATATTATTCACAACGTGCAGTACGTGTTTTCGCGATCATTCATCCACGCCTTCTCGAAAATACTAATTTCCTTTCCAGTTTGTTCATATTAAAATGAAATGTGATACTGCATGTTGTCTCGATAAGATCGTAACAGTGCTCGAGAGGTTTTAATCACTCTGTTTAAGACCGCTTAGAGTCTTGGTGCAGATAATTACCCAAGCCGGAGGCGAGGGTTAGGGTTAAAAGTAATATCAAGCTTTGGTAACAATCATTTTTGGATTCAGCACCCCCAAGTCAGGTAAAATAGCTGGGTTATAATTACCAACTTTTACTAAAAAATGCCTCTCCTTGCCCTAAATGAGCCTTTTTTTTTTTTAAATACATGTATCGCCCATAATACAAATCAAACGCATTGCACCGTCAGCAAAAAGAAAAAAGCGACAAAATGTCTTCTATAGTAGCATGTACGTCATTATTACACTGACAAATTACCTGGGTTAATTTCACCCAAGCAATGGTGAAAACTACCACTATCCAAACTTGGGTTGTCCTTAATTACCCAATTATTTGAGTTAGAATTTCTGTTAAATTCAACCAAAACTTGTGGTCATACAAGAACAAATTAAATTTAGTCAATTTTGGGTAGTTGTAGTTTTCACCCTTGCTTGAGCTGAGTAAAATTAACCCAGACAATTTTTCAGTGTAGTCTGTGGGTTCAACTTCTCATTTTCCAAAACGCAGAAAGGCACCAAGTTCAACTTTAAGCAATTGTATTAAAACAGGACTTGGTTCACACGTTTATCACTTAAACAAATTTGTTTTGATATATTTATTTATAGAACGCCACTGTACCACGAAACACACAGTGGAAATTCCCACTCAAGATACACATCATACCGCATTGCACCATCAGCAAAAATCCCCACACTCTTATAAAAATAGACAATACGCGTCATTACTGCAAGTCTGTGGGTTTGGATACAGTGGCGCAACTGGAGGAGGGAGGGGGGGGGTTCAGCTTTAGACCGATCCACCCCTCCCTCGCAGAGATAATATTGTTTCCAATCAGTTTAGTGTTACAAAAATAAGGCATGCTCCCCCCTCGGAATGTCCTTCTTTTCTAAAATCTATTATTATAAGTTGTATAATAGCCACCTTGTGGCAATAGACCATGCTTTTACACACAGACCAAGTATTTACACACACAGTTGTGCTTCTGTTTAATCAACAAATGTCCACAATTTCAAAATACCAGCCGATTAAAATTGAAAGCTTCCGAGAGTAAAACAAACAAGACAAGGCGAGCCAAATAAAGCTGATGCCAGAGCGTACACAATTATATTCACTTGATTCAGAATGACACGTAATGCGACCAAAGGTTTATAAACCAGACGTCCCTGTGGTAACAATAATTATTGTAAAACACCCCCTTGAAATCTTAAATAATAGTCCAATAATATTTATATAGTTATACATAGTTTGGGGCGAAAACGAAATGAACAGGATCAATAATAAAACGGCGAACGGCCTACAAACCGCACGCCGGCAAAAACGACGTCACCGTGCACAGAGACCACTTCGGGGCCGTCAATTGTAGGCACCGACCGGGCTTGCGCTATGCGGTATAAGACACACTGCGCTTTCTCCGTCAGCGGGAAAAAAAGCGCTCACACTATTGAGTATCTACCGCTGACTTTTTTTTGGGGGGGGGGGGGGGGGGGGGGGGGAGGGGGGTATTTCTACTAGGCTCTCTCCTTCTGCTAACTTAAGACTGATTTTAACTTGTATTGTGAACGACTTATAAGTTATATGTCGTATCATGGAGGAATAAGAACAGTACGACGAATATATCGACAGGGTACGACATAATGTTGACAGAGTATGACTAATATACCGACATGGTACGACATAATATGTCGACAGGGTATGACATATCAAACATATGACATAATGTCGACAGGTGCCGGTATGACATATATGTCGTGCGTAGGATCTTATATGTCGAGTCGACAGGGTACGATATGTCGCATACGACTTTGTCGTACTTATTTAATATCTCGTGTGTACAACATATGAATTTTTACTCGTACGTTCGACTTGTGTGTTGAATATGTCATACATACGACATATCTTGTGAGTACGACTTGTATCTCGTATATGTACGACATATGTATTGTAACTCGTATGTATGACTTGTATGTCATACGACATATTGGTACGATTTATATGTTATACCTACGACTTACGTGTCGTACGTATGTCATAAGTGACATACAATTCGTACGTACGCGTTAAAATACATGTGTCGTATGTATGAAATATATGTTGCACATGGTACGAATTCAGGGAGCGATTTTATTCACCAAGTCCCTATGACAGTTTCGTATATTTCCATCCCAAAGTCAATAGCTCGTTTCTTGCAGTTAATTCATACGGTTGCGACATGAATAGATACGAGTTAACCTGCATTCGATAAAATGTGTACGATTTGACCTGGGTCCGAGCTGACCTGTTCCCTACATTCGAATCGATTATTCGCTGTCAGAATGTCACGGGCAGGTACGGGTAGAGCGGCGTGATAATGTACGCTGTTGCACCGACAATAAACGTCGGCGGTACGTCTAATTGACCTGTCCAATTCGCAATACGTTGGAAATAATATCATCATTTTGATAAAGTGTTCATTCACATAGCGGCATATTTCATTTGTTTTGGGAATAGGCCTAATAATGGAGAAATGGTTTAAAATGGATTTGACATACCTGGACATTTGTTTTTGAGTGAACATACGTGTGTTTACGGTTGCGGGCTTCATGAATATGTATGTCGCGGGTCAAAGTTTACGGGCTTTGATTGGATATCGTGTAATATATGCGCATTAGAAATTCTCGGCCGAGTTTGGCCGAAAATATAAAGAAACACATAAGGAATTCGCCACGGTTGCGTCAAGGCTATCCTCCGCCTCGACTTACTGTACGGCTGTTTTCGGAAGTGTGTGTGGGGTGTGCGTACATGCACACAAGGGTCGTTGAAGCTAACGGTATAGTAATTTAGTGTTGCGGCGCGCGCTGTGTGCGGTAGCGGGAACAAGCTCGTATGGGAACAAGCTGATAGCCTTGGTCAAGGCTATATCGACGGAGGCATCTCCTGTCTAACGTCTGATATGTCAAAGCATGCAGATTTATACAAGCCGCGCGCCAGCCAATCGGAGTCGACTTTACTAAATCGTGACGTCAATTTCATTCCCAAATCAGGACTAACGCTGTGATTGGTCAATTCGAATGCAGTGTTTTGTAATACAACAACAGCCGGGAGCGCATTCGCGTAACAAGATACCGAGCCGCGCGACGGGACTGCTTTTTGTTGTCCATGTCTATATGACGCGCAACGGGTGAATGACCGAAGACCCGATAGGCCTATGAAAAGTACCCGCTGATTGGTTAAAATCTAGGAAGTTAAGAGGCGGAGTCTTGCCTAATTAATCAGCAAATCTGTTCGCGCATAATAGACATATGTAAGTCCGTGCATAACAAAAATATAATTTTTAGCGAAGAATCATACCAAAAAGCTTTACACGGTAAAGCCTTGGATAATAAAATTGCGGGTAGACAATATGGGGCATAATCATCACTAATCATCAGAACCGGGGCGGATCCAGTAAATTCCTGGCAGGAATTTTTGCAGGGTGGGGTTTTCATCGGAATTTTAACAGTAAAAACATTTTAGTTGTCACGATCGGGGGGGGGGGGGTTTGCATTTGTTTTCATGAATCAAAAGTGACTAAACTTGAACTAGAAAGACAACGGTCAATTTTGGGTTGGAACTTAAAAATAGCGCAGTCGTTACTTTGTCAAGTAAGATTCCAAATATTTCAGGGGGCTCTATATAATCTTGCATTATTGAACCATAATAGCGCGCTGACTTGCTACTTGTCTTGAATCGGTGTAGTGTACAATTGGGACTTTATAAAATACGGACGCGATGGTTGTATCATGCATGCCTCAGTACAGGAAATAAGAACAGGGATAAGTCACGTGAGAGTCAGAACCATTACAGTTCATCAAGGCACCAGATTTCATAGGAGTCCAAATTCCATGTGAGATAGGCATCAGTCTATAACGCACGTGCGATTGGACATGTACATGGAGACGAGCGAAGAGCGGCGACATGCAACGGATACACCTCATATCACTCGCACATGACACCAACACTTGATATTAACTTTCTTTTTCAAAACAAGATTACTTTAATCCGACAGAACTATAAGGGAATTCGACATGAAATATTGCAGTTGATACAGAAACTACACCTTGTAAAAAAAGTTCTCTTAACAATTTTGTCATACCATTGAAAAACATTTTATAATGAATTTGAAAGTATTGACATTTTTTTAATGAATAGCTTCAAGTCCACTCTATCTCTGAGAGGCACGCAATGTGAGAGACATACAATGTATACGCTATTCAAGAAGGATTATTTATGAAATAGCAGTTTTTAACAAGTGGAAATTCCGCGTAAAAATTTACAGTGGTATTTTTGTTCAATAGTTCAAAAATACGCACAGCTTATTTGAGGCTGTATTCACAGGTTCATATGGCATTATACAAAAAAACACAGTTCTACAGTCAGTTTAGCTGATTATTCTTTTGAAAAGTTTAGGAATGTCAGAACGCCCAATTAGAAATACACATTTCAATTATCTTTGGTCAATGCAAAAGTACACACTATACTACATCTCCACATCATATGTCCACTAGGCAAGTGAAGTTAAGTACAACATAATTCTATTTAAAAATGCGCAAGTATGAACACATCTGACAATTTCAGGCAATAAAATCTGACAATATTTAATCTTATAATTCAATTTGATACTCTTCTGATAATTACAAAAATAAAATTGTCATTAACTATTTATTGACAAATGTATTACTCTTTTCGTGATAACAAAACTTCAGGACAAAAAAAACCCAGGGGTTGCATTTTTAAGCCTATTCATGTATTATCCTATCTCTTTAAGGCACTGACAGTTTTTCCTGATATATTTACAATACATGCACAACCCAATTTACTCAATTTTGAATCTATACAATACGTACATGTCTGACGTCTCATCTGAGGGCATGTCTTTGTTCCTCAATGATACGCATGAGTAGGCGCATTGTACTTTCACTATTCACCGATTGTCAATGGCAAAGCCTGTCCTCAGTGCGGGCGCAATGTGCAAAGGTCTACAGCAAAACATGTACATTACTTGAATATAAATGCAATGTATTAAATCAAGCAACATCCAATGGCCCAACCTACAAAGAGATACACAAAGTCAGTCAATGCTTGCAGAGAAATGACAACCGCATCTATCATGTCTATGCACGGACAGCTCCTACTTGCTAAAATTACAGACCTATAATGCATTACATTGTAATTATCAGGAATACAAGCCTCATAACTGAATATTTGCTTAATAATTTCCATAAAGATCTTACATGTAGTAGATTGTCGTAAAAAATCCAGACCCTTCATTACAGTTGAATGAATAGTGAATACAAGTCTAAAAAACTATAGAAATGAATGCATGCTTAATAATATCCATAAACATCTTGCAATTAAGTCAACTTATGCACAAATCAATTTTATGTTTTAATTCATGAAAATACACTTAACTACTTAAGTGCACTTTTCTTAATTCTCTGGAAGAAAGGCACGCAACGTGACATTTAGAACTTGAAGGTCACCCAGTGATAACATTATATGCGTTGTACGGAAATTGTTATTTTTGAAAGAACATTAATGGAAAGGAAAACAGCTGCTAATAAACCTATTTTTTAAGTAGAAAGTCCAGCGTAAACCAGAGAAGTGTCTATTTTGTTCACTTGTTCAAAAATATACATAACGTATGAGGTTTTTTCAAAATTTATACAAACAGGTCGTGGCCTCATTATACAACAAATTACTTTTCTATAAAGCCAGTTAAGCTTCATTGTTTTCAAAGGTTTGGAAACGTTATAATGTCCAATTAGATTTACAGAAAGTTTTATCTTTGGTCAATGTGAACATGAACGTCCATGGGCGTCGCAAGGGGGGGGGGGCAAGGGGCGCTCCCCCCTTCCCCTGGAAAACGAGAAAAAAAAGGGAAAATGAGGTGCAAAGCCATATTGCTGTTAATTTGAGGGGGGGGGGGGGTAGGGCAAATGCTCCCCTGCTCACGCTCGGAAAAATGATAAACTGAGAATATAATGAAAAAGTAAAAAAAAGTTGGGAAAAATTTTGCTTTGCCCCCCCCCCCGGAAAAAATCCTGGCGTCGCCCATGTGAACGTCATGTTTTACATAAATCTCCACATCATTTGTTCATACTTTGATCACTAATCAAGTACTTCACAGGAAGTCAGGAACAATAAGCCTTTTCGGAGTTCCAACTGCGCGCATTCTTAACCTGTGACAACGCACATTGTTTGTCTCAAATGCCCTGTGACAGTACCCACAATGCACAAACAGCCTTTTTGTAAAGTCAGTGGCGCGATGATGTCAAAGGCCATTTGAGACAAACAATGCGCGTTGTCACGGGTTACGAATGCGCAGTTTGAACTCCGATAAGGCTTATTTTGTTTACATGTATTCAAAAATGCGATACTAAGGACACACTGGAACTATACATTACATTGTATGTACAAAATATTCATTTCAGGCAATACATTTTGACAATAATTTAATCTCATCAATATTTCTTTTTATAATTAAATATATATATCATTTTGATGAAATATATATTACAAAATATAATTCTCTTTGATGTATAAATTACTTCATCAATTTAGGAAAAAACAAGTATTGCATGGTTTTTTTTTAGCCTTTCATCTTCTCTTTAAGGCACAGATTATATTTTCTGATACGTACCTGTATACCATGTACAATCCAATTTACTTTTTGAAATCCAGTAATTTGTACATGTCTGACGTCTCATCTGAGGGCATGTCTTTGTTCCTCAGTGATACGCATGAGTAGGCGCATTGTACTTTCATAGACACCGATTTTAAATGGCAAAGCCTGTCCTCAGTGAGGGCGCAATGTGCAAAGGTCTACAGGAAAACATGTACATGACTTGAATATAAATGCAATGTATTAAATCAAGCAACATCCAATGGCCCAACCTACAAAGAGATACACAAAGTCAGTCAATGCTTGCAGAGAAATGACAATCGCATCTATCATGTCTATGCACGGACAGCTCCTACTTGCTAAAATAACAGACCTATAATGCATTACATTGTTAATTATCAGGAATACAAACCTCATAACTGAATACTTGCTTAATAATTTCCATAAACATCTTACATGTAGTAGATTGTCGTAACAAATCCAGACCCTACACTACAGTTTGAATGAATAGCGAATACAAGTCTAAAAAAACTATAGAAATGAATGCATGCTTAATAATATCCATAAACATCTTGCAATTAAGTCAACTTATGCACAAATCAATTTTATGTTTTAATTCATGAAAATACACTAAACTACATCAAGTGCACTTTTCTTAATTCTCTGGAAGAGAGGCACGCAACGTGACATTTGAAGGTCACCCAGTGATAACATTATATACGTTGTACGGAAATTGTTATTTTTGAAAGAACATTAAAGAAGGAAAACAGCTGCTAATAAACTTATTTTTAAGTAGAAAGTCCAGCGTAAACCAGAGAAGTTTCTATTTTGTTCACTTGTTCAAAAATATACATTACTTATGAGGTTTTTTTCAAAATTTATACAAACAGGTCGTGTCCTCATTATACAACAAATTACTTTTCTATAAAGCCAGTTAAGCTTCATTGTTTTCAAAGGTTTGGAAACGTTATAATGTCCAATTAGATATACAAATCAATTTTATGTTTTAATTCATGAAAATACACTGAACTACATCAAGTGCACTTTTCTTAATTCTCTGAAAGAGAGGCACGCAACGTGACATTTAGAACTTGAAGGTCACCCAGTGATAACATTATATGCGTTGTACGGAAATTGTTATTTTTGAAATAACATTAAAGGACAGAAAACAGCTGCTGAAAAAAACTATTTTTAAGTAAAAAGTCCGCGTAAAAAAGAGGAGTTTCTATTTTTTCACTTGTTCAAAATTATGCATAGCTTATGAGGTTGTATTCAAAATTCATCAGCCTCCCTCGCTTTGCATAAGTACTCCTTGGCCCTCAACCTTTTCCACTGTTACAAGGAGACAAGGCTTTGCATCTGCCCCCAAGACATTACTATCCTCATGTCTATCAGCCTGTGGGTTCTTTTACCAATTCGCAAGACATGGTGGGGCAAGACATGGTGGGAAACGACATGGCATGGCACGATGGTATCCATGGGAACAAGATTGGGAAATACACAGGTTTGTGCACATTGAGATGAGCAAGAGTCGTGCGTACGGTACATGTACGTCACACCATACGCAACATACATTGTAGGCCTATATGCGAGAACCAGAACGTGCAAGCAATGTGTCCTGCGAATGGAGCTCTCACGAATGGAAACACAACACCTGTTGATGCACAGAGTCCGTAATCACATTGAAATAAGAATGATTGAAGACAATATGGTTCACAACTACGGTAGTGTATAATCAGGAGACACCATTAGTATCCAAGTTGCAAATAATGAGGAATTACCAAAAGGCAAATAAAACACACCTTCTCTCCTTGACACACGACCTACGTGTAATCAAATTAACAATACCAGGAATACAAATAGGACCTTCACCAACGTACAGGCAGTTGTTTGTGGCTCTCGGCTTTTGCTACATATGTACATGTAGGTATTACATTCTGTACCTCTCGGTGTTTACAGTTTGACATAAATACTGCTTCAAGAAGTGGTTGGCCAGGTGACAGAGGATTAATGGCTACCGGTACCTGAAGCGTCCAAAGCAAACATGACCGATAACACTGTCACACTATGAAACCCAAGTAATTAGCTACGGTACAACTCCTGTATTTCCATTTCTACAACATGAGAGTTTTTGCTCGATGTGGTAGATGTGGTAGCCCCTTCTGACAACCGATGCTCACCAAGTTGTGCCCTCAAACATGTTTGTTGTCCACAACAAGCTCTTTAAGTTTTGGCTTTCCACCTCGGATTTCTTCAACAATGCTGTCTATTATGCCTGGTTCTTGTCCAGATTCATCCAAGGCAGATGTATGAAAACACTGAAGATTGTCCGTGTATTTAATGGTGTCTGTAAGGAACTTGCCGAAAGACTGACTAAGACGGCCATGCAATAGATACAGCGTTTGCAATCTCCTCAGCACGGTGGCATCCTTTTCCATCTCATCCGTCACCTTTTTAAACCCCTCAGAAGTCACTTTATAAAGAGACAGCCTTAGGTCGATCAGCTCTTTGCAACCAGAAAGCCATGTCATTATCTTCTTGAATGCGCTGTCATCAGTTTGGGTATTAAGCCGAAGGTCCAACTGCTGCAAGTGTTTGAGCCTGTCAAGGTTAGAGATAAGGACAGACAGTTGTTGGGAACCAAGAATTGGTCCCAAGAGAACAATCTTTTCAAGATTTTTCTGTTTAGGAAGGTGGAAGGCAAACTCGTCTGCAACATCTGACGAGTGGCACTCATCGCCAGACTGTGTGTCTATGAGGTCCTGTAAACCCAATGACTGCAAGGCATGGAGCACATTTCTGTCTTTTGGACTCTCTTGTGACTCTTTCTGCTGGTGCACAATGGCAGCTTCTTCTGTAGCCCCCTCCTCAATCCCTCTGTTGTGAAGGGGCTCAGGATGTACAAAGTACTCTACATTATATTGTGTGAACTCAGCACAGCTCAGTTTCTCATCAATACAAAACAACTTCACTGACCTCAGATTTTGTTTGTATGCGTTATTTGATGTGTGTTCTAGTAAGTCTGTCAACAGTCTGAGGCTGTGACTAGATATCCCCAAAAAACACAGCTGTCCTTCATGAAAGAGCAAATGTATTTTTTTGTCTAACTGCTTATTCCATTTGCGATTAAAAACCACTTTGAGACACAACTCGGCCAACCTCTGCGCCTGAATCTGAGCCTTCTGACCACCTCTATTATCTGTAATTGTCTGTTTGATGATAGCTGTCAAACGACTCAGGATATGACATATAAATGAAACCCCATCATTGTCGTCATTTGAAAAATAGTTGGTAGCAAAGACCAACACATTAGCCAGCTTTTCCCAGTTGTCCACATTGATTTTCTGCATATACTGGTATCCTTCAGCATTTAGAGCCAATTGCATACCAGCACAAAACTCCTGAAATATTTTGTTGGTAAAGGTTACCTTATCTGTACATGTAGAATTGTCATCACAGAGAAGGCCCATTTCAATTCCACGGGTCAAATTTCCCTTATCACAAGACACCTCTACGAGTTTTTCACAACCGTTAATCATTCCAAATAGACCTGCTTTGCCTAAGTCAGCCCCAAACTTTTTTTCCAATTTTGTAAGCGCCTTGATATGCTTAAACAAGTTAGTACTGATCTGGTTACTAGAGATACCTATAAAGTTATCTTTCTCAAGCAACTTCATGACAATATTCTCGAAGCCTGGAAGAGCACCAATGTCTTGAGGCAAGGTATGTCCTTCCTCAACATCCACAGGTTCAATGAGGGGCTCTTCGTTTAAATCTTGGATTTCATCATGTCTTGCTTCATTTCTTGCTCCCTCCTCTAAACCAGTTGAAAAAGTTGATTCTGCTGGGAACAAATTAAATGTACATGTATAAGCAAACAAAAAGGCAAATGGGCAATAAGATGTATCTGTCGACTAATGATGTACAGATTGATAAGACACAGAAAAAAAAAGGGAAAAAAATTTTTTTTTCCAAAGGTTAATGTGGTTTTAAGAATTCTGAGGATCTCTCCTTTCTCAGAAGTTAAAAGTTCATGTCATTTCTGCGGCAACCTTTGACCTTATTCCTGGAAATGACATATACCGGTACATCGAGAATTTACCAACTGATTTATTTTGCAAACATGCAAATGTTTTCAAAAGTTTTTTTCCCCTGACCATAAAGCTCAGGGACTATAAAAAAGTTACTGGTTGGCCTTGGCAGCAAAATAATGTTAAAAACACATTCTCCTCTTGAGTCCGGATTGCCTCATCCACACTTGGCTATAATCACTGACATAATTACTCTTTGTTGATTTCTGTCTTTTCATAAAACAAATTTAGCTACTGCTAACAAGAGAAAATTGGAGTGAATGATGCATTTCATTCATACATGTAGGCCTACATGTACATGTAACTATCATTATTTTAATGCCGAACAGAACATAGGGCTTTTCTGCATTGTTTTTTTTAATGACTTTACGTTTTGTTTTGTCCATATAAAGCCAGTTAAATTATATACCGTAGTTACACGACTAATTTCCCCACATAAAGTAAATGTACTTTAAAATATACACCTTTAACATGACGTTACATGTCCCGTGATGACGTCATCGTAAAAACACTTGTCAATGCACATATTTTCATAGAAGTGTTGATGTGCACCAAGTTTGACCTCAATCCCATGAAGGGAAGTGTAATATTGTGTAAGCGGAATAAAATTGTAAATATAAAAAAAAATCATTAAAAAAATCAACTAATGACGTCTTGGTGACGTCATTTCAGATTTTGCATACATCTCCTACCCATCCACCGAGTTTCATGACGATGGGACCTTCTTTTATATGTGTTTTGAAAAATCGGATTTTTGATGACGTCATCATGACGTTACACCTTTCTTCAAAATTTTGTGCATATACATGTATGTATACGTATTACCTAAAAAAACAAATACAAATAGAATTTTGAATTTTTGCATGTTGTGTTCGTAAGATATGGCTTAAAGGTCCAAAAAGGAAGTGTACAATTTTACAGGATGAATAAAATTTTAATATTAAAAAATCATTAGAAAATCAACCGATGACATCATGGTGACGTCATTTCGGATTTTGCATACTTGCGACATTGTCTACCTATCCACCAAGTTTCATGACGATTGGATCTTCTCTTATGATTTTTGAAAAATTGCATTTTGATGACGTCAGGATTACCTATCAAACCAAATACAAAAAGAAGTTTGAATTTTGCATGTTGCGTTCGTGAGATACTTGAAGATCAACAAATTCCAAAATTCATATAGAATCGTATGATGACTTCACCATGACGTCACCTCAATTTTTACCCATTACACATATCCCGGTCTTCCTTATACATGTAGTAAGTTTCAACCCAAACAGACTTAAAGTTCTGTAGATATAGGACTTTAAAAAATGCATGTTTGTGACGACGTCACATGACCCACGATAATGTAATCATGACCTCACTCTTCGGGACAAAACTTCACCGTAAGTTCTTTACCTGAAATAAGTTTCATCGGAACAGGACTTTGTTTTAGGTCAAAAGTGCCTCATTCAAAAAACGTGTACAAAGTTTATGGGATTTGGGTTGGACCCAAAAGATGAAAAAGAAGAATAGTGCTATGTCTGTTCAATGAACAGAACATAGGGCTTTTCCGCATTCATGTAGTGTTTTTGATGAGTTTGTGTTGTTATGTCCAGGTGCATCATCATCATCATCAAGTCGACTCAAGTCATCATCAAGTCGACTGCAACAAAAGCAAGCCACACATCATGGTCTCCCATGGCCGTCCCGATCTCGACCACGGAGGTAAGCCCAGTATCACGACGCAGCTGGTCCACGTATATACGTAGGTTAGCGTCTGCCCACCTCAAGAGTCTACTCCATGAGTGGGTTCCCATGAGTTGGCTTACAGCTATCTCTGGATGTCGAACGTAGTGACCAGCCAATCGCAGACGCCTAAGTCTGATAGTTGTAAAGATCTTTGTCTCTCCAACTCACGTCTAGAGCCATCCTCAGCATGCGAGTGTAGCAGCAATCGAGATGAGCCTCTTGCTTTGTAGTAAGGGTCTATGCCTCAGAGTCGTAGAGTAGGATGGACTCTACGGATGCACAGAATAGAGCTTGTTTAAATTTATCCGGCACCATAGACCTCCAGATCTTCTTGAGGTTTTGGCATGCCTTCCAAGCCTGTGCTTTCCTTACTCGGATGTCCTTGTCTGTTGAGCTGATGTGAGAGCCCAGGTAGATGAAGTTTTCTCTTACAGCTAGGGTAGTGCCGTCCTTGGTGTCGATTTTCACATCCCCAGTGTTGATGTTTAACACGACGTGACTTCCGTCTTCTTGGCATTAATCTGCAGGCCAATCTTTTTGCACACTCTTTCCACACTGTGAAGCAGTGCTTGTGCCTTTTGCACCGAATCCGAAACCAGAGCGATGTCATCTGCAAAGTCAAAGTCGGTCTCTACAACAGCACTCACCCGTCTGCTTTGCCTTGGTGAGAGAGTGAAACCCAGCAGCTCCTCCCTCCCCACGAGTATCACCCTGCAGCACACCAGCCATGATCTCGAAGATGTCTGACTTGCCATCTGGGGTCATCAGCACCCTGGCAGAAGTGTTAGCATACACAGCGCTGATAGCCTGAACTATGCGCACTGGGATTCCGTAGGCTTGCAGAACTTCCATGAGTTTCTCTTGGTGGATCGAGTCGAACGCCTTCCTGAAGTCCATAAAGGTCATCACAGCTGGGAAATGCTTCCTGTTAACCCCTTTGATGATCCTTCTCAGAGCCAGTATCTGTGAGACTGTGGACCTCTTCTCTCTTCTCTTTGGTTTTTGTGCAGCAGAGGATCGAGAACTGGGCTGATTCTATCCCATCTTCCCCGCAACTTTTCCCAGGTTTTAGTGAGCTTTTGGCAGAATGGTACTCTATCTTTGACGGTAAATGGTCCATCGTTGATCGGCAAGTCTTGGAACACAAATTGTATTTCTTTATCCTCTTTCTCCACTAGTTGACTCGATTTTCCACAGTTTCTCCAGCGATCTGGTTTGGTTGTGAAGAGGAACCTTTCCCAGTAAGTTCTTTGACAAGGACTTAACCTTTGGAGCTTTGGTTGTCAGCAAGGCTGTTTCTGATGTTCTTGGCTAGATATTCAGCCATCACCTCATCAAAGACCTTGTTGAGCTGCTCTTTCTCTCCAACATATCCGCCTTCTTCTTGTTTTCCCTCAGCAACAAAGTTGACATATGCTGCCTCCATTTTTTGCCTGGCCTGAAGGACTCTAGGGGTCATTTGAGAAGTACTTGCATTTGACCTTCTTCCGTTTGGGTACAAGAGTTAGTACTACTTGAGCAGCCCCTTCATGAGCCTTGATGAAACGCTCGTACCTATTAGTTGCATCCTCATCCACTTCCAAAGATTCGCATCTGTTTCTCTCTCCCACTGCGTATTTCTCTTCCAACACTTGGTCGCACTCCAAAGCCTCCCACACATACATGTACTTGACCTTTCTCCTCACCTGCTTCTTGGGTACTTGCAGATGAGTTTCACCATGGCTGAGACTACACGGTGATCTGACCCCACGCTAGCGAAGGAGTTGAAAGCCTGGGCATCTCTGATGCTGTTCCGCCACCTCTTCAGTACGAGAATGAAGTCGATCTGCTGCTTGTGTTTCTCCTGGTTGTTGTCCAGTGGTGATAGCCATGTCCAGAGTTTCTTCTCGGGCTTTCGGAAGGGGGTGTTTGCAGCTACCAGTGCATGCTCTTCCATTAGGTCGACAACACGCTCTCCGTTTGCATTGGTTCCAGGTGGAATGAGTGGGGCACATTGTCTGCTCCCAACCGTCCGTTGAAGTCCGGAGAACAGCTAAAAAGTTGTGTGCAGGGACTGACTGGATCGCATTGCTGAGTGTCTCATAGAAGCTACTCGTCACCTCTCTGTCGCTTCGCTGGTGGGCGAGTAAGCAGATATGATAGTAGTGGCTGGATTGCTCTAGAATGTTGCTATGATAACTCTTTCGGAGAAAGATTTAACTCCAGTGAGCGCCTTCTTTGCTTTTCGACTCATCACTATTCCTACTTCGCCACAAGCTGCTTGCGCCCTTTTGTGCCATGCTGATGATGTCACCAGGTACTGGTCGCCGATCTTGTGATGTTCCACTGTCTTGGTTGGGTCTTTGTGTATGATTCGATGCTCCTGAATGCCCATTATCGAAATATTCTGAATTTTCATGTTGTATGCAAATTCTTGATGATTTTTTACTTCCCTGATTGTCAGGGTATTCATTGTAGACAAAATTACATCTTTCTTACATCTCAAAAGGGTTCGTTTCGAACCGCCACACACGTCAGCCTCTCCCCTCCCAGATGGGTTTAAGGGAGTGGCGTCATAATGCCCGTTAGGACGTGTACCGGGTCCCGCAGCTGTGCCCATGCTCACTCCCGGAGCTGGCAGCTGTATAGGATTTGTGTTGTTTAGTTGTGCCATCCTTGTTGTCTTTCATTAGCTGGTTAAGACGGGGGTTCGCCAAGCCTCTCCTCCTCTCTACTGGCCGTTAGGGTTTAGTCTTTTTCATTGTTGTCTTGCTTCTTGTCATCAACATATTGTTTTGCCTCCTGTTAAAATTGAGGATATTCCTATTACAGGGGTTGAATCAACTAAATTCCTGGGTGTCATCATCGACCAAAAACTTTCCTGGGTTGAGCATATCTCCTCTATTACAAAAGTAGTTTCACGCAATACCGGTGTTCTGTCTAAACTTCCTTTTTTTCTCCTAAATGCCTGGTTCTGCCTTATAACTCACTTATTTTCCCTTACAATTAACTAGTGTAATATTGTCTGGACGCACACATCCAATAACAAGCTGCACTCTTTATACATGTACATCACTCAAAAAAAGAGCTATTCGTATCTGTACTTCCTCACACAATCGGGAGCACTCTGCACCTATTTGTAAGGCTACATACCCTCACTCTTAATGACTTAAAAATAAATTTCACACCGAGATCTTTATGTATAAATTCACTCACAATCTTCTCCCCAATAGTTTCTCTTCTTTCTTCTCATCAGTCCAAAGCACACACAATTATTCAACTACATGCACATCTCGCCACTATTTATACGTCCCATTTACCCGCACCCTCTATTTTAGTTCTACTCTCCGTTTTTGTGGAACACCATTGAAAACGAAATCAGAACAATGATGTCCGTGGGCTGTTTCAAATCCTCGTATCAAAAGGCGCTCCTAGCACAATATGTAACATAGCTTTCCCTCCTCAGCCACTCTCCATAGCCACATCTCTTCTTTTCACACAATTCATTGTCACTTTTATTTGACTTAACCTCATCGCAACTATGCAATTTATCTCGGTTTTTAGTGTCCCGTCTCATGTTTTATTTTGTTTTGTCTTGTCTTTAGTTTCCCCTTGACTGTTTTCGTGTTTATTCCTATTATCTGTGTACAGTATACTGTCCTGTATTGTCCGTATATGTTTTGGCTGTTCTCTACTAGCTTCGGTTTATATATGAACAGCTCCATACTCTTCTCCTACTAAATTTAATATATTCAGTCATTGCACATGCACTACATTGTTGTATCATTATTTTTTTTTATTTAATACACACAATTAACTTCTTTTTATTTGAAAACTTAGTTTGACTTATTTGAGGAAAGTATGGAAATAAATGTTGCTTTTGAATTTGAATTTGATTTGCACCAAGTTTGAAGTCAAACGTATGAACGGAAGTGTACATTTTTGAAAGCAGAATAAACATTTTTAAAAATCTTACGATGACATCATCATGATGTCACTTCGGGATTTGCATACTTGTAACGGTACCTACCTACCCACCAAGTTTCAAGACAATCCGACTTACCCTTATACCTGTATGTGTTTTGAAAAATCACATTTTTGATGATGTTATCGTGACGTCACAAATTTTAAATTTTTTTTGTTGCATATACCTATTACCTAACAAACCTAATGCAAAAAGAATTTTGAATTTAGCATCTTGGGTTCGAAAGATATGGTGATAATCTACAAAACTTCAAAAATCTATATATAATCACACGATGACGTCATGATGACGTCATCTCAATTTTATAGATAACACATCCTGGCCTACCTACATACTGAGTTTCGACCAAATCGGACTTACAATCTTGCAGTTATAGGACTTAAAAATATGCACATTTGTGATGACGTCAAGTGACCCATGGTGACATTATGATGACATCACTCTTCCAGACACAACTTTGCTATAGGGACTATGCCTATATGCTGACTTTGAATGATGTATGACAAAGATTAGTGCCAAAAGTGGATGTCACAAAAATCATGTACAAAGTCTATGGGATTTAGGGTAGAACAAAAAGAAGAAAGGAAAAAAATCAGAACAAAGAGAAAGGCATTTTTGCAACTATGCGGAAAAGCCAAACAAAATCAGAACAGAGAGAAAAGGCCTTTTTCGCAAATTTGCAAAAAAGCCATAAAATAACATCAAACCTAAAAGAAAGTTTTTTTTCCAAATTTGCGAAAAAGCCACCACATTTATCTAGCCCTTCTGCTGGGTGATTCACAAGGTACATGTAGTTTGCAATGCACTTGACCAACAAGGCAGTGTTTGTGTTTGATTTTTTTTGTTAAACATCAAATGACAACATACCTTCAAGTATTGGGACATGCGTGTATTTTGTGTCCAAGTTGGAGCTCTTTTTGAAGGGCCGTTTTCCTTTGCACCACCGATGAACCAAAATTATTACTGCTACTACCAGTACCAGTACCAGTACAAATAATCCAATTAGAATAAAGATGTAGACAAGTGTTCCAGAGGGGTCTGGATTGAGTTCCTTATCTGTATACATAAAAAAACAAAAAAAACAAAAAACACTCTGAATCTTCTAATATATTTATGTTTCATCTATGTATTGAGGAAGATCAAGAGGGCATGACATTTCAACCTTGGCAAGATCTCAGATCCTGCCAGGGTCAAAACGTCAAGTCACACAATTTATATTATTCCTGTCAATTTAGTCAGTTACATTGTTTACAGAAGTTTCATTAAAATTTCATAAGCTATCTGTTAGTTAACCCTCCCCGGAGCCAAAACAACTGAATTGGGAGGCTTGCAAGTGGTGGGGAAACCCTTCTTCATTAACCCCAACCATGCATCCACTATCCTTCAAAATCCAACTGCATGTTTTGTTGGAATCTGTTGGAGTAAGTAATACATGAGTAAATTGATTATGCTTCACATTGGGTTAGGCATACCACCATAATCAGAGTCCAACAGTTTGGGTGAAGAGTTGACCATACCGGTACATGGTGGTAGATTTTGCAAGAGTGAGGAAGGTTCCTAGTACATCACTCAAGGGGGTAAGATTTCTTCTTCGTATAAGGCACAGCCGCAATGAACCTTGATGTCATTTTACAGTCAGTTTACAGTATAACAAAAAAAAAACTACAAGTGAGACTTGCGCAATCCCCCTGGCATGCTGGCAGTTTTATAAAGTCAGTGTCCCTATACCAAAATGGAAGATTTCTATTGTTTTAGCAAAAGTGAATTTGACCTTTGACCGTCGGCCCCCAAATCAATAGGTTTGATAAGACCACCGAGAGCAACTCACAAACCTAATTTGAAGTTCTTAAGTACCGGTAAGTATATCTCAAGCAATCGAGCTGACAAAATTTCTATTGTTTTATCAATAGTGACCTTGACCTGTCGGCCCAAAAAGCAACAGGCTTCTTAAGATTACCAAGAACAACCCACAAACCAAATTTAAAGTTCATAAGTAACGTATTTCTCAAGTTACCGCGTTGACATAAAAGATTTCTATTGTTTTAGCAATAATGACCCTGAACTTTGACCTCATTGCCCCAAAACAATTGGCTTCTTAGGACTACCAAGAACAATCCACAAACCAAATTTCAAGTTCCTGAAGTATTTCTAAAGTTACCACGTTGGCAAGATTTCTAATTGTTTTAGCAATATAGTGACCTTGACCATTGACCTATCGGCCCCAAAAGCAATGGCCTTCGTAAGACCAAGAAAAACCTAAAACCAAATTTAAAGTTCCTTATAGTAAAGAATAAATTTCTCAAGTTATTGCAGTGACAAGATTCTTTTGTTTTAGGAATATTGCCCTAAAATAAATAAACTTCTTCAGACTATCAAGAACAATCAACAAACCAAATTTCAAGTTGCTAAGTAAAGTATTCCTCAAGTTATTGTCCTGACAAGAGCTAACCTATCCAAAACATTACACACAAATGCACATACACACATACTGGAATTTGTATCCTTGTGGAGACATTCCTTTGTTCTCATGTAGTAAAGTTTTCGAGTTTGAAAGTGAAGTTTCAAAATGATCTTATTTTAACCAGAATTAATTTCCTTGGCTAAAATTTGGACTTAAATGGAATGTACAACATTTGCTGTTTGCTGCAATTTTCAGAAATAATAGATTTGGAGTAGTTGTACGTTATGGCAAATATTGTTAAAATGACTTGTTTCACGTTTTGGGCTTGTACATGTAGGTGTTGGAAAAACCAAGAAAACCAATCATGTGCTTGTAGTCTGGTTCCCCGACCCCACTTAAGATGAAACGGAGCAATTTATAGACTTTAGGGAATTGTAAGGTCAGAGAATTAGTCTAGCAGGCTTGTACGGTACCCCTTCAAATATGTGCAATCAGTTGCAAAGAAAACAATGAATAACTAATTATGAAAAAATTAGAAGGTTTTGAAAAAAGCCAGTTTTTTTCCAATGCTGGTCGGCCGACCAGCATTGGAAAATACCATTTTTCTTGAGAATTATAGCGCACCAGGAGCCACGATTTTACAAAATGCTTTAGACTGTCATTCCCTAACAATCCAGTAAGGTATTTCATGATAATTTGATCATTTTGTTTTGTGATGTTTGTAAATGTTGTATCTTCCCTTTAATATCCCTTTTCTAAAACTCTTCCATTTGCGACAGATCAACCCACCTTGGAAATTCCTAGTTTTTAAGTAAAATCCATACATGTATATCTATTTTGTGAAAACCTTGTGGAGACGTATTCATCTATAGAAATTGCCCTGTGGAGACGTGTACAATCTCTTATTCCCTATTATACACACGTCTCCAGAGGGCACAGTGTATCAGATCACACACACACCTTTGTTTATGGTGTAAATAAAGGATTTTCTTTTGTTCCTCTTCCCTTTGTTTATACTTTCAACTTTTCCGCAACAGCTTTCATTGGTTTTGTACATGTTTGCAATCGAGGAGTCCTCGATTCAGTTTCTGACCTTGATTCACTGATGATGTTGCATGTGTGTCCTTGATTTACGCCATAAAGAAACGCAAACATACACACAGACATTTATGTACACACAGAAGGAATACGCTATCACAATATTCCCCTCTGGCCAATGCTGGCTTACAACCAGGAAGATAAAAATGATAGCAGGCTCAATGCGAGCTTTTATGTTGACAGTCATAAGTACCGGTAACATGGAAGTGTCCTGCACTGACAGGGATGTACATGTACTTTGTACTAATTTTTTCGGCATCAGGAGCAAATATGTACCACACTCACAGACCTTGTATTGTCTAATGAGTGGTGTAACAGACAGAATTTGACACTTGTAGCAAGTTGATTAGGTTGCCTTATTAGCGTAATTATGCATACATCACTGTCTTATTGGTTGCCTGAGGGCGCTGTATATTGGGTGTGGTCAGTTCTTTGGACATGACCATTTGCCCCTATGCTTTATACTGTACATGTACACAACCATGCTGACATATGCCTTGACATAACTGTACTGTTCTTTGCCAATTATATGCGACATGCTTTGGAACCTCAGCAAAAGTAAGTTTACCGACATGCATGTGGGTTACTCCATGAAGTTCGGGCAAAAAGTGTGACATTGGGTCAAAGTTCCCAAATGTTGATCTGAATATTGTTTTTGATAGCTCAACTACTATATTTTTAGGAAATAGTATGCTTTTTCCCCAAAACATAAAACTGAATTTGTGGTTGATCTTTATATTCATGATGGGAAATTCAAAATACCTATGCTACATGGACACCAAATCTAAACAATTGCTCTGAACATTTTTTAATGGGTTAGGTTATTTGTCAGTTTTCTTGTTGTTTAAGATTAACTTTTAGGGTATAATCAAAGGAAAAAACAAATGGTTCAGCAGATGCTCAAAAAAAGTTGATACAACTCATTGTAAATTGAGGCTTTTTGTGTAATTTTGACAAAATTGTGCTTGTTTGGAAAAAGTAACCAAATCAGCTAGAAGAGATCTAAAATAGCATTTATGAGTAAAAGTTTGACTTAAATGACACAGTCAGTGAACCACCTTTCTAAAATGATGTTCAAAATGTATGCCTTTGCTCGTTGTGCTGAGCAATATGGCTGACAATGTGTCAATTTTAGCTATGCTACATGGACACCGTGTCCTGTAGCATAGGTAGAAAACAGCACAATTTATCCAGTAATTAACTGAAAATTAAGCAAAAAATGGCTAAATCATGTTTTATGGCAGTGGACATGCAAACCGAATACAGAAGCTGAATTTTGGATACATAATTTGGATGTATGTATGAATTATAGAGTGTGGAACAATACCTATGCTACATGGACACCGTGTCCTATTTATCAATTTTCACTTTAGAGGAGAAAACCCTTATGTAAAATAGAGTTCATCTGTATCTGATTGTTATTAATTTATTGTAATTAACCACTCTCTTGGTTCTAACATTAAAAAATAATGTGTCTACAATCATAGCTTCACAACTAAAGGAATACTCTCTTACCTATGCTACATTTTCTACCTATGCTACATCTGGACACCACGCTATATTTTGGAACATAAATCTTCATTGCTGAAGAACAATTTTGCAAAGCATGTTTTATTTTGTATATCCATCCAATTACTATTTACCAAAGGTTAAGATGTGTCAGTATGTGTGGAGGTATTTCAGCTTGAGGGGTTTCTTTAGTTTGAAAATACCGATGCTACATGGACACCATTTCAAAAAATGATACTTTTTCTTCTTGCATCTTATAAACAGCAGCAAGTTTGGAGAATTCAACTTTTTAAAAACTCAACTTGGAGTGAGTTGCACATATTAAAATCAAAATCTTTCAGATACAGTGTACTGTATGGAGATAGCAAGCCTTAGTACCTATGCTACAGGACACAAAAAGTGTGGACACCAAATGTAGCATAGGTAACAGAATTTTCACATGCATGTAATATCAACACGAGCAGCTTTTGTACAATTTTATGCATAGATATGGGTGAATATGACTTTAATCTAATAGTAAATTGCTTAAAAGGATTGATCAGTTGGCATTTTTGCAACAAAACAACAACAATAAAAACACATGTTTCTGTTAATTTAAATGTCACACTTTTTACTGACATTTTTAGTGGGTTTTGCACACATTTTGCCCAATAAAAAATATTTGAGGGCAGATACAGTCCTAGTTTGATTTTCTTTTTAAAAGTAACATCATATCCTTTGAGGAAAATGTTACTTTGAAGGATTTGAAAGAATAAATTTTTTACAAATTGATAACAAAGAGAGTAATTTCAGCATTATCAGCTATTATTCCAACTTCATGGAGTAACCCATACATACAATAAACTCCGGCTAAACCGGCACCATCAGGACCTGAGAATTTGTGACGATTTACGCGAATGCCGATATCTGCTGTAAGTTGTCATTTTGCCGATGTTTACATGAATGGTCTTGTGCACACATGATTCATTGCACTAAATGGCTTCAATTTACCCTGGATTATCTCCTTAATGCTTGAGTTGAATCCAGCAAATTAATCCTCAAATTGTATCATCACGTTTGGGGTATTGATAGTGGAGACCACGATACATATGTATGCACACAGTAATGAATTAAATGCGTGCGTGGTCCAGTATATACCACACACGCATTGACTGCAGCAATAGTCATTCATTTAGACGACCCCAAAAATGGACAGAGCGCATGCGTACAGCCTAGAGGGGGTATAGACCGCTTGCAGACGCGTTCGATAATCGACGCGCGAAGGCGCGCGACGCCATGTTGTGGGACAAGCGCATATCTACCCATGCACATTTTGTCACACAACATGGCGTCGCGCACCTTCGCGCGTCAATTATCGAACGCGTCTGCAAGCGGTCTATTGATATGCTCACGATGCATGTGATGTATGCAGTAGGACACCCTTTTTCGACACTGACGCATGCAGCACTCACAGGCCGTGTGAAACCACTTTTCACTCGACACTTTGCCAACCGCTGTATAGGAAGCCAATGCCAATGCGTGATTTGTTGAATGCCGGCTCACACAAAGGATTTTGTAATGCTTTTTATGGAAAGGGGACCGAGAGTAACACGACGAATTGAGCGAAATGGCAACTTATGAAAGCCCACTTAGAAATAAAAAATTCAATGGAAATGCATTACGGACAATCGGGACCAAGGGCAGATCCAGAACACAATTTTTTGGGGGGCCAAAATTTTTTTGGACCCCCCAAAAAGTGGGTCCAAACAATTACGGCGTGGGGTTCAGGGCCCCGAAATTTTTTGGATTTGAGGCAATTTCTGACCACTTTAACCAATTGATGTTTTTTGAGGAAAAGATAGTGGTGTACTCATTGCCTGCCTTTATTGCGATGTCACATAAAAAAAAAAAAAAAATTGGTCTCATTTTTTTTGGGGGGGGGGGGGGGGGGGGGCCCCCCCCCCCCCCCCCCCCCCCCCCCCCCCCCCCAGGATCAGCCCTTGATCGTGACTTTAGTCAGACGGCCGACTTGAGCGATTTGACGAGTTGTACGATGTCGGTTTAGCTGGAGTTTACTGTATATTAAAAATGCTTAGTTTTTTAATGATTGTGTTAAAGATTTATTATCACATTTTTAAAGGCAATTTGTGAGCATTATTTGAATTATTTGATCAGTCAATTCGAATCTCATGAGTCATTCCTTGCTTGTCTTTTGGCTCTTTTGACATTGTGCATGTTGTAAGATGAAAAGTTATTTATACTCACCACTGATAGATTTGTATTACACAAAAATCAAACTTAGTATTTTCTTTTCATTATTCTTACAGTTCAACCTTGCTACTTGCAACTTGCTTGCTTGCTTGCTTGCTTTTTGCTTGCCAGCAATATGCTGGCTGCATTTTTGTACCTGAGACACCAATGTGATGAATTGTGAATTGAATTAAATATCAAGACAATTTAAGCATGAGTTTCAAACTGAGCTTATAGTGATTTAGTATTTTTGTAACCTATGGATGTACATGTACATTGTAACAAGTGGTCAACCTCAAAACATTCATGAATAAAAAGAAAAGAATGATGAACATTATTTTAATGGATAAGTGAGGATTTCCCTCTCCCTATTATTTGTGTGATGAATGATGATTAATGGGATATTTTATATGCATTTGGCATGTTTTGGTTTTGTACATTTTAGGAATGTACGCAAATATATGACAGGATACATTCAAAGGATACAATCTTTAGGATGTTGACAATGAAGTTGGAAAGGGTGACCTATGGGGAAGTGCTTTAGTAATTGTCACATTTTACCATGTAAGATCTGAACGTCAGTGGAACAACTATGGAGTGTGCCGTTTGACTGGAACACGTGGCACCAGAATCTCTGTGTATCTTGTACGTCATTCAAGGAGTTGATTGTAAGTGATGCGTTGCTACCAATGCTGTAATTGGTGCCATGTTGGATCGGCAGAGTAGTACCATCAGAGAAACGCGCACCAATGATCTGTGTGTCTGTAGTATTGCCTTCTCCCATGGACCAATACACTGCAGGTGGTGCATCGTTCGTCTGTGATGCGCACCCACACGGTAGCATATGTCTACGTCCCCGCTCAATACTAGTAGGGGTAGATGCCTCACTGATTACCCCACTTCCAGGTGGGAAGGTGTGTCCTGTAATGATGAAACAAACCTTGTTTTGTCATTCCAGATCCAAGAGGTTTTAATCAACAATTTGTATCCCGGAATTTTAACAGTCTTACCAGTAAATAAATTTCCTGAATCCTCCAGTATCCTCCAATGAATAAAAAATGCACAATGGATATTCTGCCCCAAACATTGTGTGATTTTCATTTCTTCTCTGCATCACCTACGATATTGGTGTAACTACAATGTACATGTATGTACTGAGATTTATTGAACAGTATTTAGGGACACACAAATTCAATTTAAAGTGGTTTCTAACACTCGTTTCGGCTCACCCAAAATAGATGATACAAAAGCTCAGTGGATACAAGTGTTGTAGTCCAGTACTTTTTTTCTGAGTACCGAGTATTGCCGAGCACTTATGTTGCCGAGTACGAGTACCAGTACTTGTACTTCTGAGTACGAGTACTGGCATACAACAAGCGATATATTTCGTGATTTTCATCACGAACAAGTTACAACTTGGGCACAAAAGTGCCACAAATTCTTCACAGGCTGACAATTGTTGTCAAGCGAACGTGGACGGTACAACGTGCAATGTGGCAGATTTGTGGTAATGTACATGTACATGTACATGTACTATGCATAGTCTGCTCCCCTGACATGACAATCCTAGGCCTGTGTTTAGTCGGTGGGCATGACACCAGAACCAGACTAGGGGTCATTTTCTAAACCCTGGCTTCAGCTCCGCCTCTTTCTCCATTCATGCAGGTTGGCAATGGGGCTGGACCCGGGGAGGGAGTGGAAACAGGGGTTCAGAAAACAGCTTTGCTCCAATCACCCAAGTTAATTGAAGACCATTTTGAGGAACACCTCAGCGTTTCACGTATATCATGTACATGATTGGCCATTGTGCCCACATACCGCAAATGGTTCATTGTGCGTAATTATTCCAGGCCCTGTCAGACTGATATATATACATGTACAGACCTACTCATGGCTAGCTGTTAATTGTGTTTGTCTGGACGTGCGCAGAGGAAAGTAAAAAAAACTTTGATTTCTCCGCAAGCTAATCAACCTTTTCAAACTGAAAGTATCGATAAAATAAGGCCATGGTGAGTCAAGCTACGCCATTTTTTTTGTTTTAGTATTGCTATTCCAATACGAGTACCTTCATGATCAAGTAAAATTTCGACATGTTGATTACGAGTACTTTGCTGTCCGACTATGAGCACCGTCATTTTGAGTACCAGTACTCCGACATTTGAGTACGAGTACTCTAAAAAAGCACTCGGGTACTACACGAGTACGAGTACTACAACACTGGTGGATACTACACATTTGTATTAAACAAAGAAAATGTATGCCCAGTTTTGAGGGTCTTGGAACTGACTTAACTTGGAAATTTACATGTATGCACCTGCTGTACATGTACATTGTATGGGTCATTCTGTGTCCCCCCCCCCCCCCCCCCCCCCCGGCTTCAAATTGCTTCATTTTCAGTGAATGGGAAGTTTGGGTGAAAAAGCTTAAGTTTTCCTGCAACGGAACAACAGTTTTTGCGATACCACCTGCCATTTAAAATGGCAAAAGTGGATGTGGCCGCCTTCTTCTAATGACCACATTTCCATAACCTGTGGGCTAAATAATCTGTTCATCTTGATTGCTTTGGAAAAGTGACATCATAAGAAATCCGAATTTACCATTCTTTTTCATGTCGGAGTTATTTGAAGCATGATGACCTTTTTACCATGTTTACTATAACTTTGACCATGTGGGTCACCTGACATTGCGACAAACTTGGACGAAAATTAAAAAAAAAAAACCCACAGAAATGTTGAATGTACATGTTTTTGGGGGAGCGAGTACACACACACCCGACACAACCGGCTTGCCTAAAAAGTTTCTGTGTGAAGAAAATAATCATTGGTTTCTAAAACATTGAACGGTCAAAAAGAACTTGTACATCTAATGCAATCACATACCAATCACATGTGTGTCAATAGCTCCTCTCAAGGGCGCCTTTCGAAGACCGTATAGAATGCAGCACGTGTACCGTCCACCATGGGTGTGATTGACAGATTTGATGCGTAGACCAAAGTCTATGGCAAGATCGTAATCAGGATCAGCCTCGACGGTGTCAGTAGACAAATTGTAACTGAGGACGACCCGTTGACTAGACTCATCATGCTCATGAATCCATTGGACGCCACACATCACGTCACCAGGCGTCCAGCTTCTACAAGGCAGAACTTGCGGAAATCCTTCTGGAAGATAGAACTCTGTTGGCGATGCCTTCAGGACTATGTTGGGATTTCCATCTGAATGCCCCCCCCCCCAGAAAAAAAAGAGAAATAGAATATTTATTAGACACATACGCTGTTCATGTATGACCTGGTCACTGTTATTACTTCAGTGTTCCATTCAATAAATAGGACAAGCTATGAGACAGCATAACATGAAACAGTTCCAAATTCAGAAAAATTTAAACCTGCATGAATAGTTAAAAAGGAGGGTTCACCATCAACCCTAATCCCCTACCCTGACAAGGGTTGAAGTACATTGTATAAAGGACTGGTAAAAACCAGCCACATTTACTTATAACTTGAAGTCCCTTGAAAGTTAAAAGACCAAGATTGTTCAAAAGCAGCAACACAAGTACAACATTATTGAAGTCAACACAATAGGCTATTATATTATCTTTTTGGAGTGCCTCACAGAAAAATAAAATAGTTTTACGTACATGTATACACAAGCCAAACCATTCTCCAGTGCTAGACAATACGACGAAAATATCGCCGCGATACGATTTTTATCAAAAAATAATTGGAATCGCATACGTTGTGATAAAAATCGGAATATTGTGATATCGGCAATATCAGTTTTAAATCGCCGATTTTTTTCTCAACCCGCATTTTTCGAAAAGATATCGGTGATAATTTTTTTTTTTGCTGCAAAACGTACCGGTACGTAAATCAAAACCAAATCTGCAGGATAACAAACACTAAAAACAACTCTAGCCGCCCGTCGGCGAATTTTCGTTCCCAAACTACATCCGCATACATGGTTGTTTAGGGCCCTCTACGATACTTGCATGAAACATGTACGTACGCAGGTATATAATTCTTTTTCCCACGATTTGGCGAGAAGTGCAGTAGCTCAGTCGATACAAATTTGGATTTTTCACTTGCGTGTACTATTTTCGGTTTCGTACCCGACATTTTTTTCCTTTCTAATCTGAGGCTTCAGAACAACGTACATTGTAAGTGCACGATCCGGGACTGTATTGGTTTTTGACGGGGAAGGACAAAATGATAATAGAGACACATTTTTCAAAGATGGTTCTGAAAGTTTTATAATTTTTTTAATGGATTGAACAAAAACCTCAAAGTTTCTGGAGCTGTATGCCGCTTCCAGTGGCTGTAAAAATTCTTATAAGATGATAGGAAAGCTGATTCACATAGACAAATCCAAATGTTACGTCAATAAAATAGCGGCATGCAGGCAACGTGGACAAGAATGCCGGCGCAGCAGTGTTTTTTTTTAAAATTATTTTAAAACTGTGCTCGAAAACTATTAAAATCACTCTTAATATGTTTAATTCTCTTGTTCAATATGTCTGATTAATTTCTGTGTCTTTGAACGGTGTAAAAACCAACAGCTTTCGGAAATTTTTCAAAACCTGGACGCTGAACATGTTTTTTTACCTGGCCTAAGTTGGACAAGATTGCAAACACGTGATGTGATCAGACGTGGGTAAGCTCACTCATAAGCTTTTTCACGAAGGAAGGAAGCCTATTTATTTAAGCCTGCTTAGCGACGGGTGTAGCATGAATTTAGGACTTATATAATTGGTATAGTATTGCGCTTGCGTGATAATTTGGTGAGGAATTGGTCAAGTGAGGGGGTTTAACCAATAATTTTCATATGAGTCCGATTTTCATACGACACCGGCCACAGCCACGTACAGGCGCAGCACAGTGCGGTGTGGCTGGCTGGGCTAGGTGGGCGGGATACACCATCGCCACGTGGCCGGTGGGCGGGGATCGCTACGAGATCGCAGGCAAGCCCGTTCCAGATCCAGGGCGTGCAAAGTGCCGCTGGGACGTACAGTAAGGGTGAATTCAGCAGCAGGTCATGGGAACGCATGGAAAAGAATTATGCAACCAATAAACTTTACTATATGTATTCGAAACGAACCAAGCTGCATTTCAAGCGGAGATAGCTTTTTATTTTGTCCCCTCAAAAATTTATCTCAGAAACAGGGCGCCGCCATCTTTGATTGAAGGGAGTCTCCAGTGCGTTGATTATTTTTCATGCAATATCCTCCCAAATTCGGGACGTGCAAAAAGTCGGCTAACGTGAACGGACTAGACGTCGGGAGCTGGCCATGCAGGCGCTGAATGACGGACATTTTGCACATGTCGGGTTCGCGGTGACTGACAGTGCGGATGACTGCCGGGCAAATTGAAAACGTAATCAGAATAATTTGTGCTATACATGGAAAAAAAAATCTGTTTGGTTTCACCAAGTTCCTGGTTGGCCACACTCCTTACCTTTCTGTCGGTGCGTTTATATTTGGAGTATTGTGAAGATCGCTATTTAAATATAAATTGTTTAATTTGTTGACGATTTATTGCCATATCGCCGATATTGCGGGGGAAAAAAATTGGCTACAAAAAAACTTTTTCAGACATTTTACATCTGTTTGTCACACACTATTTAGAAATGGAAATTATTTGTGTGATGACTGGTGACTTATTTAAGATACATGTATGTATGTATGGTTTTGGAAATACAACATGCAAACAACAGACATAACTATGTGATTAATTGAAGGATACATTCTTCAGGATGTTGACAATGAAGTCCGAAAGGGTGACCTCGGAGGGACGTGCTTTAAAAGTTGTCTTATTCACCTTGTAAGATGAAAACGCCAGTGGAACAACTATGGGGAGCACCATCTGTCATAAACACGTGACACCAGAATCTCTGTGTATCTGGTACGTCATTCAGGGAGTTGATTGTAAGTGAAGCGTCGCTACCAATGCTGTAATCGGCGCCATGTTGGATCTGCAGGGTAGTACCATTAGAGAAACGAGCACCTATGATCTGCGTATCTGTAGGGATGTCTTCTCCTGTCGACCAATACACTACTGAGGCTGGTGCATCTGGTGTCTGTGATGCGCACTCACACTGTAGAGTGTGTCTCCGCCCCTGCTCCAGACTAGAAGGGGGCGATCCTTCACTGACTGCCTCACTTCCATGTGGAAAAGTGTATCCTGCGAGTATGAAAAAAATCCAGTTTTAGAATTCAGGTTAATGTGGCTTTTAACAATCTTTAACCTTAACAACTCCCTCAGAATTTCTTTCAGTAAATTTCCAAAGTCTTCCAAAATAGTGATGCTGCTGAACCGCCGGAGTAAACTAAAAATCACCATAAATGCAGCACTTCCGAACTGAACTGAACTGAACCAAAATAAGGAACTGACTCAAATTGTTCAATTCCAATGTTCTGAAACATGATTTTTTTTAACTCTGGATATGTTAACAGCACAATCAAAATACATGTAATACAAAACTGTATCTCCAAATCAAGTTAATTACTTCTAATTTAAATAAAATAGTATTTTAGGCTGAAAGTACCGACTTAAATGAAAAGAAATTCATGAAGGCCTACATGTGTATATGTACGTGTAAAGTGTATACTTTTGTACTGAATACAAAGTACATGTACATGTACAATGTAGGCCTATAACGTCAACATAATCATCCATGGACTGAGAGGCCACGGTGGATCATGGACTGAGCAATCATGTTTCAGAACATCGGAAATGATCTAAAACTGAAGCTTTCCACTTGTAACTTCCAAATTTGTGAAATTACAATTGGAAAGCTTCAGTTTTAGATCATTTCAAAAAAAAATTGCTTGACATATATTTTGTACAACTGAACCGGTACATGCACATGTACATTGTACAATTTACATGTATCAATTATTATTATATTGGGCAAATTAATTTAATTATTATTAAATCCAGTGCAAAATAAAGAAAAACATAAGCTTTTGCCGACGATTGAACCAAGGCGCTAGATTGGTTCCAACTAATTTGCATAAAAATAGTGGCCTGCATTAATGCACTGCATGTGTAGACATTATGACTGCATGCATAGCGCTAATGAAGATATCGTTTACAAATAAGAGGGGCATGCAAGTTCTAATCACATGCACACATATTTTAAGATTATCAGTACCTACATGTACATACACATGCATCTGTGCCAAACACATTTTTGTGTGAACTCTTTGACAGTTTTTATTTTGGTGCATACTAAGAATCTTTCAACAGAAAAAATAATATTCAGGTTTCTAACATTATTTTCGTGTAAATCAAAATCGCTAAAAATGGTTTCAGACAGGCAAACCTAATGTGCGGTACATGTAATGTCATTTAATGAACATGTACATGTCCATGTACACAATTGTATCTGGAGTCATTCAATTTCCAAATAAACTACATAATTTGTAAGATTGATGAGATGTGTACAATGTACATACATTGTACATTCTACAATGTACAAAAATGCAACTCATGCCCATTTTCCAAATGATGCCAACTGATGTGATTAACTCTTGTACATGTAAGATGATCTTGACAGCAGTCTTACCAATGACTTCAATGTCGATAATTGTCTTTTTCCAATCTGTGTACCTCGTGCCGAACCATTTGACTTCACAACGGTATTTGCCACCATCACTCTCTTCAACACCTTTAATGTGGAGGCCGAAATCAGACGTAGAAGTGAGGGAATATCTGTCGCTGTCTGTATATTCCCCTTCATTGTAGGTTATCAGCCATTGTGTTTCTATGTCTCCGCTGTCGGGACTTTTGTTCAATTTGTACCAGATGACCATCGGAGATGTGTCATTTTCCCGATAAGAGTAAGCCAGACATGGGATTCGGTGTGTTAGTCCAAGCTGCACATAGGCACTGTTGTTGAACAGGCCGAAAGCATCCAGAGTATCGTTGGCTGTAGCAAAACATAACAAAACAACTGTTGTATGAATGTACATGTACATATATTCAAATATTTGTTGATGTATGCAGGGTTCTAGCCAGGGTGAAATTATAGCGTAGGGGTAATTTTGGTTCAACAACTAATGCGAGCGCGGAGCGCGGAGCCCTTACGGCGTGGGGTTTGGGGCCCGCTTAAGGGCCCTGAAAAATTTTGGACTCTAGATGCTCTGTGGTGCGATCTGAGGCGATTCCCTGCCACTTTCCCCTGATTTTTTTTAGCAGAAGTGTTTAAAATTATAAGAAATTTTGTTTTATTTGTTTCAATGATTGATATTCTTGCTCCTGGTAAAGTTTCTTCTGTTTTCAAATTTTAGATTATGTTTACAATGTATAAATTGTTCCAAGATCGATGCTTTCTGATGTTTAACCATTTTTAGTAGTTCCTCAATGTTTTATAAAAAATTGGGATTTACTTTGTCAATATTAAGTGCGAGAACAAATCGCATGAACATTTCATATTTCAAGAAGCCTTGTGTTGTGTAGAGCTGCGGTAGTACATGTAGCAGTAGTTCCGATTTTAAATTTGTAAATAAAACCATCCGATCAGCAGGGAGAGAAATTGTAAAACCATGGAGGTCTAAGACAGAAAAAGTCGTCGGCGATTGCAATTTCAATATGCTACAACACAATGTGAAGGAGAAATCTCATTTTTGTTATGTTAAAAAATATAATTGTAGATAATTAATGACGATGAGAAATAATCACCGGGAATTGCTTCCTATCCCGGCCGCCGCCGGCCCCGGCGTGCAGGCGCGGGCCAGCCCACACCGGCTACGCCGGCGAACTACGCGACCAAATTTTCCCTCAGCATCTGAGAAAGCAACACATTCGTGGAGCGCTAAAAAACTTGCTTTGTTGCAATACTTGCTGATTGGTTTTGTCCTAAGAACAAACAGATCCGTTTTTACTACCAAACTTATTGAACTGTTATTATCAGCAACGAGTAGTGTAGTCAAAATCCAAATTTTCGACAGCGACATTCTTCGAGAAGAATTCCTCACGTGCGGCCATCTTTGTGGACGGATCCATTGATATCGTAGGGGTGCTTAACCTTTCTTTGGACATCGTTCTCAAATAAATCCTTTACGAAAATTATGTTGCGATGTTGAAGAACTTATTTTCAAACAGTAACATGTTTCAGACTTGATAAAAATATTATTTATAATTTTAAAACAGTTGAAATGCTTGTAAATATTTACCTTAGGAAAGCACACCCGATACCGCAAAATGGTGTGGTCCACAGAGCGCTCTGTACGTGTATGTTGGTGACACGTACGTCCGTACGGAGCGCTGTATCTACGCAGCACAAAACAGCACGTGCTTATTGCTATCATAGCGAATGCGTGTGGCGCAGCATCACAGTAGGGGTATCGTACGGGGTACGTGCGGTGGGATCGTTGTTTATTTTTCGCTGTGTCGTACGGCCAGTGCGCAATGCTCAAAGTCGCTGCGCAAGCTTGTATACGAACAAACGGCAGATATGTTTTTTTTCGCAACCAAAATTTATTGCGTAGCGGTAGCGTAGCGGCGCGATTTAAGCGTAGCGCTTATTTCCGAAAGCGTAGCGGGTGCTAGCGCTATTTGATGCCTGGCTAGAACACTGCATGTAAGACATTTGTAAGATAAGAACAATTGTCCAGTATACATGTAGTTATTACCAAAGGCATGTGGGCATGCTGTTGCAGGAATGTTACGTGTACTTGATGTCAGATTTGTGGTGATCAATCCCACCACCAAACATGCCAAAATGACCCAGAGAAGTAACGGGTGTTGTGATGGGCTCCATGTCATCATGAATGTACCGGTACTTGTCAACCTGTTGAACAACAATAAAAAAAAAAAGGCTTTTTTTTATGGAAGCCATAACATTTTTCAAAAACAGCTATGTGTTCATTTGTACATGTTTACATGTACATGTTGTTAATGTTCACCTTGTACGCCAGTCGTCTACAGATAGTTTCATGTCTTTCAAACTCAAACGGCGCCATCAATTCTTTAGTTTACTCACAGTTTCACTTGTTTCACGCGTTCACTGACCCCGATCGGCGTGATCAATAATTCCTCAAGTCAACAGTAATCACAGTTCCACACGAGATTCATCAGATTGATGGACACTAACATTTAATCAACACAACAGATCTTCAAGTAGAACTACAAATCTTATCTCCATTATCGTGGGATTCTTTCAAGTCTTAGCGATAGCGTAAACGTTAGGTAAAAGACGGTTTCAGACGTGCATCTTGTACTACTCCAATTTTCAGCGAGCACATGTACAAAATCGCCCCATAATCCCTTGAGAAAGTACGCTTCGTATGCAAATCACTTCTTTGGGTCAAAGGTGCAGAGCATTGAAGGTCGCATGCAAATAAGTAGACTTTATGCAAATCGCTCAGTGTAAACAAAGAAAGGTCAAAACTAGCATATAAGACTTCTAAAAAAACTTGGAAACTACACATAGGAAATAAGGTTTTAAATTCCCACAAGCAGTGATTTAAGTGATTCAGTACTAGCTCAGTACATGTAGGTACGTGTACATGTACGGTACATGTATTGTATTTGAGAGCTAAAGGGTTCAAAACTCAATGAGAAGTTACATGTACAAAACTAAAACTAAAACTGCATGTACATGTACATGTTGTACCGATACATGTACAAAACATGTACATGTATCGGTACAACATGTACATGCAGTTTTAGTTTTCCAAAATATTTATTATCATACTTTTTGGTTTTAATTCAAGTCTTACTTTTACTTTAGGTGAAGTAACTTTAATTTTTCTTTCTGGTTCGTGCTCACAATGTTCAACTTCTTTAAAAATAGCAGAGTTGTAATGAGTCACTGATTTTTGTGCTGTCTGATCACAGCCACAATGTTATTGAATGATCGTAGCCTTGGTCAATGCTCTTGTCATTATTCGTCCCGTACGCGGTCAAAAAGACACTTTGAAAGACAAGTTGGACAAGAGAACTGACATGACCACATCGCGTCAAGGGCGGATCCAGAACACAATTTTTTTTGGGGGGGGGGGCCCAACAAAATTTTGGTCCTCCAAAAAAGTGGGTCCAAAAATTACGGCGTGGGGTTCGGGGCCCGCTTAAGGGCCCCGAAATTTTTTTGGATTCTAGATGCTCTGTGGTGCGATCTGAGGCAATTTCTGACCACTTTAACCAATGTTTTTTTGAGGAAAAGATGGTGGTGTACTCATTGCCTGCCTTTTTTGCGATGGTTTCGTTTGGGGGGGGGGGGGGGGGGGGGGGGCCATGGCCCCCTTTGGCCCCCCCCCCTGGATCCGCCCTTGCATCGCGTCGTTCAAACATGAACATAGTCGGAAATTTAACGTGTTCACGATCGCGAGGGAGCTCTCGGAATTGAACGGGAATTTTCACTTTTCACCTGGATCGTACAATGTAAGTAACCTTCAGTACAACCATCTTAATAATCGATGTCTACAATGTACTTGTATGTACAGGTATGTACCTTGGGTGGCGTATCTAGTAATTTGTAGGCCGTTTTGAGGGTGAAATCTGATGTTTTTGTTGGGCAATGTTGGGTTTTTGGGTCAGGACAAAATTGTTTTAAGAAGTAGCTAGGACCCTACTATCGCCAGACCATGTCCGAATGTTAAAAAAAGGCGCTAAGTTGGGTCCAAGTTACTCGGATTACTCCCCCCCCCCCCCCGGATTTCACCTCCCCAAGATCTCAGCCATCGAGATATGAAAAATTTTAAAATTCAGTACATGCATAGAGCAACACTTCCTCAACGTACCCTAGAAATTTCATGACTCTTGGTCAAAAGGTTTTGGAATTATGGCTAATTAATTATTCATAGGTACAAATGGCAATCCTGCTCTGTGTACACGACGTATACGGAAAAATTCAGTTGGCGCCGGAAATTTGTTTGCTACGCCGCAACCCCTGGTCCGATTTTTATGTTTTTGGTACCAGAAGATGCGCAAAGCTCGAGGCTAAAAAGTCCCAACAGCTCAGGTCGTGAAATTTTTTTTTAGAGGCTATCGTGGAGAATGTTGAGGGGGGGATTCCGCCCCCCGGCCCTTTTAGGGTTATAACAAACTGACTGGATATTTTCAGTCTTAAGACTTTAGTCACACTAGAGGCAGAATGAGCCCGAATGCTGTCGGAATGAAAATTCTTTGTTTATTCCTGGATGTTCGCAGTGCATTATGAAACTTCTGACTGCATTTGAGTGCATTCCAAATAATCGGGCCCATTCTTGTGGCAGGCCCGAATGTTTTGTTCATGCTCAAAACTTTCGAGGTGCATCAAAGTGGCGAAATATCGAACCACATTCGAAGTGTATTCTAACTGCACTCTGACTTCATTCTAAATATTCTTACCGCATTCAAACAGCAATCGGAACATTTTGATCGCATTCGAGGGAGAATCGAAAAGCCAAGCCACTATACAACTGCTATAAATCCTGCCAGAATGTCCCGAATGCGCCTCGAATGAGCCGGAATGCACCTCGAATGCATATCGAATGCATCTCGAATGCTGCCAGAATCTATTCCTATATTAAAAGAATTCAGCTCAGCTGAATGCACTTCAAATGCCGTCAGAATCTTTTGATTGCTGCTCAAATGCAGCTCGAATGCAGTCGGAATGTCCCGATTGGCTCTCGAATGAGTCCGAACGTAATTCAGAACAATGCCGAATTGCATAAAAACGCGGCCAGCTGCCGCTGGAACGTCAGTCTGCATTGAGAAGTCGCCTGGTCAACATCACATCATGCCACTAAGGCTGAGACTGATGAAAATGCTAGATTCGGCAGCATTTTATATCCTATCGGGGACCTTTTGAAGTGCATTCTAAATATTCGAGCTGCATTCTGTTTGAATTCTTGGACATTCCAACCATATTCAGTGGCCATTCTGGGAGCGTTCTGACTGCATTCGAGGTGAATTCATGAAAGGCATGCAACTCCCAAGTCCCAACACTTCGAGTGGTATTTGGGCTGCAATCGAAGTGCATTCTAAATATTCTGACTGCATTCTAACGGCATTCTAAATGTTCTACATTCGACAATGTTCGAGCTGCATTTGAGAGTTAATACACCCGGAATGCGCAAGAATCATTCAAAGCGCATTCTAAGTAGGCCTATTCGAACGGCATTCTTACAAAGCTTGGTCAATTTGATATTCCCTCCCAAATGTGGCACAAATTTTGAAAATTCTTCATTCAAGCTGGTTCTGCTTGATTCATGCTGATTCCGAATAAGTGTGACGGGGGTCTTAGCAAGACATTTCTCAAAGGCAAATCCTTTGAGCATAATCCTTTGAACATTTACAAGGCCTACATGGAAATAAGAATTTTCAAATTATTAAATTTAATACAGCTACACTAATCCCTAGATTAACGCTGACAAAAGAAATTGGGTAGCTGGCCAAGGCGGCACCAGACAAAGAGGTTGTGATGAAAGGGCTGGAGTTCCAATGACATAAAAGACGTTGGTGCATGGCAGTGCCACAATGGTGTCTTGATTACTCTTTTATGATACGTGACATTACATGTACTACATGTACACTTTACGTACGTATAGCTAGGCTATTTTCATAGCTTTTTTTGCATCATTTGATTTGAGCTCCGGATATATTATATTTCTTTTCTTTTTTTCGTTGAGAGCTTCGGTTTTAATTGAAAGACACCGAACGTTCTTACTGTATATATGAAATTCAGTTGAAAGACTGCTTTATTTATGTCATTATTCTTAATTTATATTAATATGTATTTTTAAGAAAGTTCCACTTCATTATTCAAGTTAAACACCAATTATTGAACATGTTGAAAGAGAAAGAATACACATGATCAAGTTCATTTTCATCATTCAACTTTATAGTCCTCCGATCAAAAGGTATCAAGCAAATCGAACGAACAAGTCATGATAGGCACTGCTGTACACCAATCATAGGCCTACACGTACATTGTACATACCGTCATGATATGTTGATAAAGTTATAGGCCTCGTAATTGGGGCCGCGCCCATTGAGAGTCAAGTGATGGCCACATATAGGAATCTTTCCGGCCATTTAGTTAATCTGGTTTTTATCACCTCCCGCCCCGATTTCCATGCAGCCCTGATTTATTTGTTTTGGCACAATTGCAGATTACCCGCCACTCGATCTACCAAAAGTATAGTTCCGATCCCGCCCAGCACAACGCAGCACACGGAATATGTGTCCACGCATTATCCCTGTTATAAATACCACCACCACGTGCCAGACAAAGTCTGGCAATGGCCGATCCCGCTTCACACAACACGGAACATGTGTGCATGCGTTATTACTGTTAATACCGCAAGCCAGACTACATGTAAGTCTGGCACCACTTCCTTCAGCGTACAATAACATGCGGTTGTAGACCAGTCTGGCTGCAATGGCGTCTCGCCATTGTACAAAATTCTCTCATTTCGCTTCTGTACCCCGACCTTTAAAAAGTCTTTGCGGCAAGGTGCGGCAAGCTTTTAATAATTTCTTTTCATACATGTACCACTGTTTCAATAAAAGTCTGCACTTTCTGGGTATGAGTGTACCAGTCGGTACCATTTTATTTATAGTTATGATAAAGACAGTTCGATTTTTCAAGTAGATTCTAATTTTACACGGTGTTTTAAATGAAAGTACCGGCTCACGTGGTAATGTTTGGGCATTTCCTGTCCTTTCCTGGGCACTTTTACCATTAACATTTCGTTAACATTTCCTGTCATTTTGGAATGCGTGTAATTATTGGTACTAGCAGAGTAGATGAGTCATGCTTGGCCCTGCCAAGTGTTTACAACCAACTAATGAGTGGATTCAGGGACACAATGGCTAAAGTCCAAGACGATGTCTATTGTGCATTTCTGCGGTTGTTTGTAATGTTGTACCGCCTGGCACTGAGCCCGTTTGGATGCCACTGCGAGCAAGTCCGTGCCAATGCGGGCAGATGCGTGCCGATGCAGGACAGTGGGTTCAAACTCTCCTTTGTTCGAGCTTGCCTGCATGCGCACGCAAATCGGAATTAATCCATGGGGCCTTAAAAATACATGTATGACTGTCCAAGAAAAAAGGGTGGAGAAGCCACATTGACTGTACAAAAAACATATAAAACAGTGTGTAGGCCCCCTAATATCTTAGTGAGTGACAACATTTGCACATGTATGTTTATTGGTTTGGTAAAAAAAAAAAAAAAAAAAATCAATAAAAAAATCCTATTGTTTTATAATCCTGGCCTTTGTCTTGTGGGGTCCCAACTTATTCATTTTCTATAAGCTATACTAGCAAGCTACCTTCATTGTATCAAGGTATACATGGACATACAATTATCCAGATATTGCTGTGGAACCAAAGGCACACGCACGCACACACATGTTTTACTATACGCCTGAGGACAACCTATTGTGTGTCCCTTTGTCCCTCTAATATAACACTTTCCCATTGGCATGGACTAAGCACATAACCGTACGATAGAGGACCGGTTTTAACAGTAGGCACCGTCCTCCGAGGATCAAAGGTCCCTTTGTGCTCCTTTTGTTGTCTGTCTTGGAGCGTAATACAATACAAGAGCCCACACACACACGGACGGACGGACAAGGCAGAAACAGTATGCCCCTTCGGCTTCGCTGGCGGGGCATAAAAATGAGACTGTAAAATAAATGCCATGTCATTCCTCAAAAATTTGCATAAAGTCCCACCCAGTGTATGTAAACCAAACCAAAAACCACGTCAACAAAACAGTTACACATGATGAGTACTAAAAATGTTATGTATAAACTGCTTCCATATCACACCGTCCCCTCAGAACTGATTAAAAACCGGATTAATTTAAAATATGTTGCTTGAGGTTGAGTTTAAAAACTGACGGTGTGTTGTTGTGAAAAGCAGTCGTAGAAAGCAAGACAACGCACCAGACGAAAATTGAACCCACTAGCGGCACTTGAAGCGGTGTGGTACCCACATACATCGCGCAATTTTTTTCCAATAAATCATCACGCGATGCATTCATTTGCATAATTAACTAAACAAGATGGACGACAGCCGTTGCAACTGGACGTGGACAAGCTGCCGAAATCGTCAAAACTTTTCAAATTTTAGTGTTGTTCTTTTGGTTTTGTTTTTATGGAAGAAGGATAGTGCCACTCAATGAGTGTGAATATATTTTTTTGGTGCGTGTGAAAATATTTTTTGTACAGCGGCCACCACTTATTATGTGGCGGCCGCCATATAAGTCATCACAATGGGTGGGGCCCCACTTAAAAAAAGTGTGAAAATATCTTTTTTATACAGCGACCGCCACTTATAATGATGACTTATGTGGCTGCCGCCACTTATTATCTGGCGGCCACCACATAAGTCATCATAATAAGTGGTGGCCGCCACATAAAAAAGTGTGAATATATTTTTTTGAACGTGTGAACATTTTTTTTGTACAGCGGCCGCCACTTATTATGATGACTTATGTGGCGGCCGCCACTTATAATCTGGCGGCTGCCACATATTAAGTGGCGGCTGCTGTACCAAAAAATATTTTCACACGCACCAAAAAAATATATTCACACTCATTGAGCATGTTGAGTGGCACTATCCGTCTTCCATACTGTTTCAAGTCGATCATTACCTTTGTGGAATGACTGCTGAATGGTGTAAGGTATATGAGGTATGTCCATGGAATCTGGGGTTGGATTAGCTTTATAATAGAGGTGAAAATGGACCATTTTGTGGAGGCCCTTTTTAGATAGAGTCTCTCACACCATGGAGCAATAAAACACATTGCTCCATGCCCCATAAATGTGGCCAATTTACTGGACTACCTCCGTCAACATAGGCCACACGGATGTACAAAAACTTGGCGAACTTTATCAATTTTTGATTTTCACATTTTAGGCTTATTTTGTAGTTCTTTTTTTTTTTATTTAGAAGCATACTCACCCTCTTTAGGCCCTATAGGCTAACCAGAATGTGCTGCCTTTTTCATATGTCAAATTTTTGTGAAATTTCATTTAGAAATTTTGATACGCAAACGTGTGCAAATGAATCTGGAAATTTCACGAAAAATAGACATCTGAAAACGGCAGTACTTTCTGCTTAGCCTATAAAGAGGGTGAGTATGCTTCTGAAGCAAAAAAACCCTACAAAATAAGCCTAAATGTGAAAATCAAAGTTCGACACGTTTTTGTACTGGACGTGTGGCCTATGTTTACGGAGGTAGTCCAGTAAATTGGCCACATTTGAGGCTAACTCTCTCCATGGTCTCACACTAGGTTATGTATGTGAATGAATATGAGTATGTCACTTGTCAGCTGGAGTTTATACTCAAGCTACATGTACATGTATGTACAATTGTACATCAAAGTGGCATCATAAAAGTACATACATGACATAGGGCCTACGTTAATCATCAGGATCATGACGTAGGTAGATTGATCTTCACCTGGCCATCCAAGTTTGTCAATGTCTAGCCCCATCAATATGGCCAATTTACTGGACTACCTCTGTAAACATAGGCCACACATCCACATGTACAAAAACAAGACAAACTTTGTCAAATTTTGATTTTCACATTTAGGCCTAATTTGTAGGTTTTTTTGCTTTAGAAGCATACTCACCCTCTGTATAGGCTATTATTATTAATCAGAAAGTGCTGCCTTTTTCAGATGTCTAATTTTCGTGAAGTTTTATGTCGAAATTTTTAAACGAAAACGTGGGAAAACGAATCTTTCACGCTTGCACGGCACTAGACCCGTGAACGTGGCTATATACATAGCCACGCTTCAGTCTATAGTAAAAACACTCTATTGTGATCCGCGGTTACTAAAATGGAGTGACCGTTCTAGCCGAATTTTGGCTACATTTGACAGAATATTTGCATACAAAAATGAGTTGTACAGAAAATCAGCAGAATATTTTTTCGGCAGTACTATGAAGATGAAGGAAAATAAAAAAGATTGGAAAGAAATATGGCACATTTGGTTTGAAAAACCTTCTTTTTTTGAAAAATCCTTAAAACAAACCCTTGCACAATGGAACAGCAATATATACTGGGTGATTTGGCAGACTTTCGAAGTGGATTTAGCAGAATTTTACATGGTATAACGGTCATCCTGCCATGTAAGACGGTTAGTCGGGTACCCACTGGTGATACTTCTTCCGTTTTGCGCATGCGGAACTCGGGGTACCAGAGTGTCATGCCTGTCTTTGATTTCCTGATCATTTTGAAAACATTCGTTGTGACAAAGTTGTGCCGTACTTTACATCAAATTTCTTGGCAATGACAGATCCAACACTCGCGGAAATTCACAGGAGGCCCAACAAGTAAGTGATTCACATATTGGCGAAATTATACATGGTTATATGTAGCGGATCAAAAGATAGAATGCTGTCGCTAGCATTTACCCGATGGAAGCACGTGGCGTTGTATACAACGCCACGTTCACGGGTCTAGCACGGCACCGGCGTGAAGTCAAACTGGATGATGATGCCTAGCGGCGATATCCAGTCAACTTTCTAAGATTGTGAGATCTTGAAATTTCACTGAAAATAGACATCTAAAAAAGGCAGCACTTTCTGATTAGCCTTTAAAGAGGGTGAGTAGGCCTATGCTTCTAAAGAATAAAAAACCTACAAATTACTACAAATTAGGCCTAAATGTAAAAATCAAAATTTTACAAAGTTCGCCTTGTTTTTGTACATGTGGACTTGTGGCCTATGTTTACGGAGGAAGTCCAGTAAATTGGCCACATTTCATGTTTGACATGAAGCTGTGGCGACCACCCCGCGTGAACTCTGACCTTTGTCAGCATTTCGACATACTTTGACCTGCCAGCAATGGTCAGCACTTTTGCGCGCCTGTCGCGCGCTGGTAGGCCTACCTGTACATAATACGCGTTTCAGTGTTCACTAGCTCTACTGAGTGGAGCGTTGAATTACGGGTACCCCTCCATACAAACGCTCCACCGATTTGCCATACTTTGGTAGCACTTACACGGTCGTCATGACGGTATGCATTTTGTGCATGCCCTCGCGAGGACAAGGCCCAAAAAAACTGATAAAGAAAATACAAATGAGAAAGACAGTAACCCTGGATAGATCCACACATTCATGACATTCCATATGACCCCTCAAATTGTTTCAAACAACCGGTAATTTTGAAAAAAGAACAAAATAGTCTGAACTTACCGCTCACAATTAAATGTGTCTGCCGAGTTGCACAGTCTATTTCACTGACATGACTGATGCATAATTCATTGCGCGCGTGTGTGACGTCACTATTGAAGAAAAACAAGTTGCGCTTACTCAATAGCTGTTTCATGTAGTCATATGTGCCCCGCGCCGTCTGACTGTGGGTTTTTGGTGCGGGGCACATATCAGTACATGAAACAGTCATTGATTAAGCGCGACTTGTTTTTCTTCAATAGTGACGTCACACACGCGCGCAATGAATTATGCATCAGTCATGTCAGTGAAATAGACTGTGCAACTCGGCAGACACATTTAATTGTGAGCGGTAAGTTCAGACTATTTTGTTCTTTTTTCAAAATTACCGGTTGTTTGAAACAATTTGAGGGGTCTTATGGAATGTCATGAATGTGTGGATCTATCCAGGGTTACTGTCTTCCTCATTTGTATTTTCTTTATCAGTTTTTTTGGGCCTTGTCCTCGCGAGGGCATGCACAAAATGCATACCGTCATGACGACCGTGTAAGTGCTACCAAAGTATGGCAAATCGGTGGAGCGTTTGTATGGAGGGGTACCCGTAATTCAACGCTCCACTCAGTTAATCGTTAAATGTCCCGAAAGACACAACATTTTTTAATCGTCCTTTTTATACATCACGGTAGAAAATCCTTGATGACTGGTGAACTGGATAAAAATCGCCACTTGAAGGAGTTTTGACACTGTAAAAAGAGAAATTTCCCAATCCCATGCCGCGATAATAGGGATGCCGCGATAATAGGGAGTCCGACTATACTAGTTATTTAATTCTCGTCGTCTTTGTCCGTCCGTCGGTAACCTTGTGAACATTTGTAAATATATATTCGCGGGACTAGGATCGGTTTCGTCTCGTGGTAGTCAAGGAAACTTCTCCGGCCAGACGCCGTGCGGGAGAACAGATGGACAGGACACGCACATCGGAACAGACTTGGGGTGAGTGACACTTGACTTGAACGATTTCGCATTCCCCAAAAAGCCTTGAACTTGAAGGTCTCTTATTTGGCAACCCAACCAAAGAAGTGACGTTTGGATATTCTTTCCTATTCACGTTTCATTTCTCTTAGTCTTCTTACCTATGCATTCTTCAGCTAGCTGTTTATTCGGAACATGACAGTGTTCCCTTCATCATCGTGCAAAAATTGCATGTCATGAAAACTCATTACGCCACAACTACCTAGCTATCGCATCGGTCCCAACTATAGTTGGGCCTGTCCCAACTGTAGTTGCACAGTTGGGCTGGCCCAACTATAGTTGGGACGGTCCCAACTGTAAGTCCACTGTTGGGCCACTCCGATCTTTTAATTTTGCGTTGTCCCAACTATAGTTTACATTGATGTACAACTATAGAACGTTTCCTACAGCTCTGATACACGTCTGACTTTACTGGGGACCACTGAAATTAGCTATTGATGGGGCGAATCTATAGTTGGGCCACCGCAATCTTTTTATTTTGCGGTCCCAACTATAGTGTACATTGTTGTACGATTATAAAACATTCCCTACAGCTCTGTTCGTGTCCGACTTTACTTGGGACCTTTGACATTAGCTATGGGTGGGGCCCATCTTTAGTTGGTCGGCCATGCATGCCATGGCAATCTTTGAATTTTGCAAAATGTTGCTGGACAATAAAACCCAGCAGCTGGACAACTCATCCAACTAGGCAGTACCACGTGACCGGCCAGCCTTGCGGCATGCATGCACGACGATGATACACGGTGCCAGCGCCGCGAAACAGCCCAACAAGATCTATCAAGCATGAAGCAGCCGGCGTAACTCCAGTCCTAACGATAGTTAGGCCGACCCAACTGCCGCACTATAGTTGGGACAGTCCCAACTATAGTTGGGACCGATGCGATAGTTGGGGCGCAACATGACCACCTAGTCTGGTTCCCAGACCTGACAATTATTCCCGACGCTCACGTCTAAAATAAACATGACGACATTAATGGCCCTTTTTCAAAGCGCGGCTTCGTTTCCGATTCGCTTTATCACTTGTAGCTTTTAATGTTCTGATCAAATCTTTAAATAAATCACTTGCTTCGTAATATCATACAGTTATGATAATACAGTTTGATGTTTTTGTAAGATAACATTGAGTAATGTTGATCAGGAATCTTCAAAAGTACGGAACCAAATAGCACTGTTAGCAGGCGGAGCCGAATGAAGACCGAGTTTTGGAAAATCTCGGTAACGGTCGTCGAATTCAAAATTGTACATGACGCAGCGAAAGGTTCGCCCGTACGATCCGAGTATATTTGATGCACAAAATCGTCGTTGAATTTCAAGTTTTCTAAATGAAAACAATGAATATAAATAATCAACTCATTAAAAATAAAATTAATAAGCAATTAGCAGTTAATTAAACCTTAGCCCGACTGCGTCTGGCCGTACAGTACTATCGCAAGCTCTGTAGTACGGCCAGACGCCCGATGCTTCCACAGAGACTGAATTTTTTGGGCCGCCGATGTAGCGATTTTGCTACATCTTTCGATCGCGATTATCTTTTCATCCAGGACACAAATTTCCAAAGTTAAGGTTCGTAGTCGTAGAGCAACTCATACCTTTTCGAAAAAAACGTTCTTTGGTCTCAATATTTTCATCCATCTGGCCACAAGACGAATTTCAGTCATCAGATTCCACAAATATCGTCCCCCATGCGATCCCCCATGCGATTTCAAAATGGCGGCCGCGCTGTAATGTATGCATAGTATGCGAGCGCGCTTGGGCAAGATAATGAATATGCATTATTTAGTTCATGACCTCGTGTTTGTATGGCCAGCCGCGCTGAGTGTCCGACAAACGTCATAAACTGTGATGCATATTCATTATCTTGCCCAAGCGCGCTCGCATAATGCATACATTACAGCGCGGCCGCCATTTTGAAATCGCATGGGGGATCACATGGGGGACGATATTTGTGGAATCTGATGACTGAAATTCGTCTTGTGGCCAGATGGATGAAAATATTGAGACCAAAGAACGTTTTTTCAAAAAGGTATGAGTTGCTCTACGACTAAAAACCTTAACTTTGGAAATTTGTGTCCTGGATGAAAAGATAATCGCGATCGAAAGATGTAGCAAAATCGCTACATCGGCGGCCCAAAAAATTCAGTCTCTGTGGAAGCATCGGGCGTCTGGCCGTACTACAGAGCTTGCGATAGTACTGTACGGCCAGACGCAGTCGGGCTAATTAAACCTATATTATATACTCGAAAATACTCGGGCGCTATCCGATTGTCGACGAAACGACTTCGGCAAACTTCGGAAATTTTCGGAAAATGGAGGAATACCTCCCGTTTTAGTCACGTGACGTAAATCTATACTACAATCGCGAAAATGATTGGAGGGCGCTGCCATTTTCCCGACCGGTCTCCCGTTCCGCCCGCGCCCGTTGGCCGCGGGGGCTGCGGAACGGGGCCCGGCTATTTCCACACTATTTCCCATAATTCCCTTCCCCATTGGGCCGCGCCGGCCATCTTGCGTATGGGCCGGTGTCACATGAAAATTCGACTCCTATGAAAAATCCGACCCCTATTTCCCTATTATTGGTTGATCCCTCGCACGTGACAGGTCACTCTCCCGAGATGATCCTAAAAATAGCGCAGTATCGTACTCACGCGTGCGCAGTACTACCAATGAGTCCACATTTCATGGAGTCGGATATTCACGCTACACCTGTCGTGCCGGCGCGAGGGTGACGTCATTGTTTTGTTGGTCGGCCATGTTGGATTACAACATAACAACAACAAAACGCACACAAGTACCCGTACCCGTACCCACGTACATGTACGTACGTGACGGTAGCGTAGCGCAGCATACACACTTTTGTCAGTTGGTTGCTGTTTCGACATTTTCTATGTTTCCAAGCAGTGTAAGACATAGAAATGGTGAATTTTTGCGCAATTATTGGCTGCAGCAACAGGGGGGATCGGGACAAAAAATCTTTTTTTCGGCTGCCCGCCGTTTTGACCCGAGAAGGAGCTGCCACTCTTGAACTCTCCCAGAGCAGACGCGCTAAATGGCTGTCGCAAATCGCCCGAGACATTAAAGAGAGCAACTTGCCGTATGTACGGGTCTGCTCGGACCATTTTACAAGCGGTGAGTTATTTAAGTGAAAGGAATTCCGTATACGGACTCCTCTTATTTTTCCTAAATATGACTTGAAATTAAGTACCCAAAGTTGTAAATCTGATGAAGAAACGCAAATTTAGGAGGGAAAACTGAATCAAGATTTTTTGTCAGAAAACACCTTGACTTTTTTTCTGTCATGGCCCATACAGTTTGTGCAGAAGGTCTGAGGAGGAGTCTGTATATGGAATTCTTTCCTAAAAATGATTATTTTAATAATATTATTAATATTACACTACAGTTACAGGAGTGAGAAAATTTAAAGTTTTTCTTTGAAATTTATGAAAAATCTTTTATTCTGTGGTACTCCATGGACTTAATGTTCCCCTGGCCCTCTCCACCTCCTTGCACTATCCCGACCCTTATTTGGGGTTTTCGTTACGTTTTTCATGCCCCAGGATGGGGATTTTGACACAAATTTAAAGTTTAAGTGTACCTGTGACTGTGAGCAAACCGCGCTCAGATTTTTGCCAGATTTTCTTAGGAAACATTGGCATGTCCCGTAAGTGTAGGTTTTGTGCATGGAAGTGGCTGGGTATGGAATTCTTTCCAATATTTTTCCTCGCTAATTTTTTTTTTTTCATCAAGCCTGCACTTTAACAAGATTGTAAATCCATAGTTGGATGATGATGCCTAGCAGCGATGTCCAGTCAACATTCTGAGATTCTGAGATAGTGCTTGGATAATGGATATTATATGGAAATCAACGCTCATTTTCTCTGCCAATTTCTTGTACATTAGCCCTTTTTGTAACCGCATACGTAACCCCTAACTGCTCACATTGCTTTTCTGTCGTGACCTTTGACAATACCCACAATGCCTGACAACGGTGATCAACATCAAGATGGCATCCTACAGGGAGCAGTGCAGGACACATGCAGAGTGCGCGATATCAGACCTGCTTGACGCAAGCGCCTAGATGAGATGCACACAAAAAGCCTTTGTGTGAACGTAGTAGCACATGCATTGTCAAAGGTCACGAAAGAAAAACAAGGCGCATTGTTACGTATGTGCAGTTGGGAGTAAAAAACAAAGGATTATGGAACCAACCCTTTTTTTGTGATCAATAGGGGTCCACCCACTATAATGTTATTTGAATGAACAATTTGTTAACTTATTTTGTATTTTATTCCCTGTAGGAAAGCCCTCTGCATTGTATGATAATACCAATCCAGACTGGGCACCAACTGTCAAGCTTGGTCACAGCAACATAGATGGTGCGACTGCCACTCGAGACTTGGAGAGGTACCAAAGACGCTGCTACAGGCAGGGACAGAAGTCCAAATTGGATGCCGCCGAGGCTCTTCTCCAGCTTCATTCAGTTCCCAAGACCCCCAAACGACAACAGTCCACTTCCGAAGAGGCCTGCCAAACTGACTTGGATAGCAACTCCATGAATTCCACACAAACGGAATTACAGCGATTGTTAGAGGAAAACCGAAAATTGAAAGAGCAGCTGGCTGAGAGTAACAATAATTTTGATCGGCAGTTCTTCCAAGATAATGATGAAAATGTGAAGCATTTCACAGGATTGTCAAGCTTTGCCATTTTGGATGTTCTGTTTACGTACCTAGAAACATTCATTGTGTGCAGCTGTTTGAACAAGTTAACAAAATTTCAGCAGCTAGTGTTGTGCCTCATAAAACTCCGACTGAATCCTACATGTACATATGTGGACCTTGGGCAGAGGTTTAATGTGCATAAGTCTACAGCATCTAAAACATTTTTGAACATTATTAACATCATGTATATCAGACTGAAGCCACTCATATTTTGGCCTGATCGGGAACAGCTGTGGGAAACTATGCCCATGAGTTTCAGGACACACTTTGGCAAACAGATAACTGTTATTATCGATTGCTTCGAAATATTTTTAGAAAGGCCGTCCAATCTTGCAGCACGAACGTCAACATGGTCTTCGTACAAACACAACAACACTGTTAAATACTTAATCGGCATCACCCCTCAAGGAGTCATATCTTATTTATCACAAGGCTGGGGTGGAAGAGCAAGCGACAAATACGTGGTTGAACATTCATCTTTCCTCCACAAGTTGTGTCCAGGGGATGTTGTGATGGCAGACAGGGGATTTGATGTTTCAGACAGCGTTGGAATGATGGGTGCTAAGCTTGTACTCCCTGCATTTAGAAGAGATGGGCCACGACTATCTGGAGAGCAAGTTGAAAACACACGCAGAGTAGCAAACTCCAGAATTCATGTGGAGCGAGTTATAGGACATCTGCGCCAGAAATATACCATCCTCCACAGCACAATTCCCATGGATTTTGTCATTTCCAGAGATGATAATGTTACACTTCTGGACAAAATCACCGTTGTATCTTGTTCTATGACCAACATGTGCCCATCAGTTGTTCCTTTTGACTGAATGGATTTTTGCTTTTCCAGACACAAGTGTCATTGAAGCAATTTTTCAATATTTATTGCCTATTTTTCTTCCATGTCATAACAATTTTAGAACAAGTCTCCCTCTGCTTGAGTCTCAAGTTAAGTCCAGTCGAACTGCCTTCTGAGTGCCAAGTCAAGTCAAACTCATGTACATGTTCATGTACCTTCAAATCCCTAGTCAAATCAAATCAACACAGGCATGTTGGTGAAGTCGGGTCAAGTCAAGTTGTCACTGCAGTAACTTCGTTCAAGCTAAGTTTAAATTGTTATCTTAAAAAAAAATCCGTTTTGGCAGATTCGAGTCAGAGTTAAGTCGAGTAATTTCTGACAGTGATTCGAATCCAAGTCAAGTCATTTGAAAAAGTGAAGCGAATCCAAGTCAAGTCATTTGAGGTTGGATACTTGAGTCGATTGGAGTCCCGAGTCTCGAGTCCAAGTCATTACAACACTCGGTCATAATAGCATTGATGCTATTTGTTGTGGTTTTTCCCAAAATAATCTGTCACAAACCATTTGAGAGAAAGTAACGTTGGATCATATGATTTATAGCAACCCTTACTCCAATAACTCCATCCATTTGAATGTCTACTTCTTCATATTAGTGAATGGATATGATTCACATTGGGGGGGGGGGGGGTTGAATTTCAAGAAATATGGTCCAACAATAAAAAATAAAATGAGCACATAAAAATAGATTAGAAATGAATGAAAGTCGACTTTCATGGAAAAACAAAACACTCGTGGTGGTGACGAAATATCTATTGTATTGAATTTTGGCTAAAACCTCTGTCTTATTGAAGAGGACATTTAATGATTTATAATCGAACACGCCACTCTAGAAGCTGCTGGCCCCTGCCCATGATGAGTTATAAGCGTATTTTGTATAAATGCCTAATGCGGTGGTGGATGGCAGTGTAAATGTTGTGATTCTTTTTTATAACCGGTGTATATAGTTTTCATTGTTGTGGCCATTTCCAAACACATTTTATCTTATCCAGTGTATTATTTTAATTATGATCATGTATTTATATTTATTTATTCATTTATTTATATATGTACATTTTTATTTATTCATTCATTTATTTATTAATATATATTATATTATTCATATATTGGATTGTGATGGATGCCATTTTCATTGGATATATCTATTTATATATATTATATATATTATATTATAAAATGTGGGGATGCTGCGTTGCACTGTGAAGCATAGTAGATGTAAAAACAAAAGTAAAACAGTGCTCACCGGATAGTACAATCCAAGCTTTCAGTGCAAAGCACCTTCATCGGGGATACTATGGCTATGTGTGATGTGGCGCAGGTGGAACAAACGTGTTTGTTCCACCTGCGCCACATCACACATAGCCATAGTATCCCCGATGAAGGTGCTTTGCACTGAAAGCTTGGATTTTACTATCCGGTGAGCACTGTTTTACTTTTGTTTTTACATCTATATTATATTATATATATATATTATATTATTTATATTATATTTATTTATATATATATTTATTTAAACTAAATATATATATATTTATTGGGGGGGGGGGAAGAACCAGAGAAACACATCCTTTGGACATGTATACATAACAAGAATGTTATTTATTTTTGTATATTACAATTGTGGGTTCTGACATAAGGCACGCCCTTGAAGAGAAGTCAATTTTACAGTACAGTAGATAACGAATAACCTTGGGATCCATCAAAAGTTGTTGTTACTGTGGGTGATCATTATACATGTACTATAGACTATAGGAAGCAAAGAGATACACTGTAACTTACACATTGAGAGCCATGAGTCATGTTCACGGATGCAGAATGTTCATTAGAGCAACTTTCTACAGTATTTTCTGAAATGTGTTCACCTGCATTGTCGTATGAGTATGCACAGTGTAAACTCAATAATAAAAACACTTGCTTACTGTTACAGAAAGAAACACTTTGATCAGAGGTCCTTTGTTTTTATTACAGCCTGGTGTGTGTTACAAGGGAATTCTATACATGTACATGTACATTTGATTGCACCCATTTGAAATTAATACAACTAGGAAAAGTAAGGTACATGCAGGAGCCCTTTTTAAATGTATTCTTTTAAGGATAAGGGTACAGTCTTTCCACAGTGATGGAGCCCATTGGACAATTAAGATCATGTTTTTGCACAAAAGCCTTTATCTTTTCTCAAAGTGAAAAAAAAAACTAGTTTTTTCAGGGAATGGCTTTAGCCCAAAAGTTATGCATTTTTTGCCTTGGGGTGGAAAAAAGAAAGTGATTAAACTCTCTGCAACTTTCCTTAAAAAGCACAACCAATTATTGTTATAATAAAAATTTCATTCTTCCTTTTTCCGTGGTATTTTACGACACTCTGGGCAGATCCATTTCCCTTTTGGCAGTCTCTTTATCTGGAGGCAACTTTGGTGGAACCAGGTGATTTTGCAGCCTTCATTAGCGCATGAGATCATCTTGTCCACAGGTTGCGATTTTCCACAGTAGCAGTGTGTAGCTGGTGGCTTATCGTGAACAGATGGGATACGGGTGTAAAATTTGCCCATTAATTCTGGTAGCACTGCTTTGTAGAAAAACTCGCGACTTTTTTCTAGAATTTCATCCCACATATTTGCATCAGGCTCAACTCGCTCGATATGGACATCTGTATTTGTCCACAACACAAAGTCAGCATAGTCAACAGAGCAAGTATGTATTTGTGTTTGAACCTGATACATGTATGCATGTTTCCTATCAAGAGAAACCTCGTTATCATTTGCTACAAGGCATGTATTTTGTAGGGATGCATATTCATTGACTTGAGTGTCACGAGCACAAAATGGACACTTGATTTCTAGGACACCTTCCCCACAGCAATCACAGGAAATACGCCCATCTGGGGAAGCCCCAATGTGGGGGCAACTTGTGTTAATTACCAAGCCAGAGTCCTTAACATCAAAATTATGGTGCACTTCTCCCATTCTTTCCACATAAGCCTGCCGTGCCTCTATATCATGGGAGCATCCCCACTTGGTTGCAGCTGTAGAAAACCTGCACGACTCTGGATAGCACACAGATTGAATGAGTGATTGAGAAGGTTGGTCTGGATTAGTCCTGCAAACATTCTTCATCTTTGATGCAGTGGTGCGGCCTGATCGAAAACGAAACCATTTCTTGCTGGATGATTGTGCTCTTGTTGCCTTTTCTACATTGTCTGCCTCCTCTTGGGTAATTGTCAGCTGAAATTCGTTGCATCTGTTAAGCAGGTCAGGAAATGAGAGAGTTGAGTACTGAGGGTTATACAGATCGGTTAGAATTGGTGGAAGAATGTTGTCAGTATGTGATGGTTTGAATTGGTGGCAGTGTTCAGGTACAACGCTGAGGAGTGCCGGCTTAGTTCCTGTTGCATTCATCTGCGAGAAGAGGGCTGTGAGTTCAGCATCAGTAGGCCCAGGAACTATCTTCCGCACCTTGCTTCGTGGAGGTGGCATCAAACCATCATTAACTAACATATCAAGCTTCCTCTTTTTGGTTTTGGCTGATGTGAAGTCTATTTGAGCTACAGGTAAGTATTGGGCATCCTTTACAGCAGATGGAATCTTCCAGTAAGCTGGTTCCTGTGTTACTGTTTTGCTATCTCTGATACGCACCTTTGTGTCAATGTAAAACATCAAAGCACTGACATGAGTACAAGCCTCTCCGAGACCAGCAATGCAGTTGCAGTGGGTTGTGATGATCTTCCCACACTTTTCTGCAATTAACCATGGCTTGAGTGCCGCCTCCCGCAGTCTCTGTGAATGCATCACCTGCAAGTGTTAAGAAAAAAGTTACAAAACATTTTCAGTAAACCAAACAGAAAGAATATCACACGAAGTAACATGCCCAAGACCAATGTACAAAATATGGAATGTAAAGCTCTGATATTTTTTTTCCTTAAAAAGTTGTATATTTCATAACAAGGACAATTAAAGACTTGCACTGTATTAAAGTAGCATCTTCTTATGGTGTGCACTGATGGGGAGTGAATTACAGAAAGTTTACATTAAGGGCACATAATTTTTTTTCCACCAAGTCTTAGTTTATTACCTTTGCTGTAACAACGTGCTTGCCGTTGATGACGGTAGAAACGACATTACGAACCCATCCACTTACGAATTGGTTGTACGCATCCAGGCCTTTATAGCATTTCAAGTCCTCCAAAGTGTATGGACTAGGAGTATACACTAGAAAATTAACAATGTCAGGATACGATATTTGAGGAAGAGAATGTGGATCCTCTTTCCATGACCGCAAACTAATTGTGTATGGATCAATGTCATCAATACACTGCAAAATCTTGTTATATCGGACTTTTGCAGGGCCATCCAGGGCTTGGTAGTATGTTGATCTTGCTGCCATGATAACAGGTTTACATACAGTCAACTGCGAAATAAAAACAGAACACAAAAAAAGCAAAATTAATGGCGCTCAATCTGCAGAGTTATAACACATACACACACACAAATTACTGGTGATCGCCAGCTCTCATCAAGCTCATACAGGGCAATACTTGACATTATAAATCAACCTTTGCAGTGTTTGCCCTTGATTTAATTGACAATTACATTTTTTCCTTAAATAAAAACAATAACTTAGGCCAAAGGCTAAGTGCAGTTCAGATGGGATAAAAATTAGCAATGAAAAATGTGATGATTTCACTATGAGTAGGAAAAACCTAAATATTCAGCCTGTCTCATGTTTTGTACAAAAGAAATGTCATTATGGTCAAATACCGAACTAACGCTAGGGCTAGGCTAGTCTCGATTTAGATCCTCTGTATAATGCGTTGTTTACATTTGGACGTGTATTGCAGTAAACAATGCATTAAACAGAGGATCAAAATCGAGAATAGGGCTAGGCCTGAGTCAAACAATACATGAACAAAACATATTTACAAAGTTCCAATCAGCCAATGAAATTTTATTTTGGCGTTATTTTCTGATTTTTTTTTCGAAGTGCACAATGACAATGAACTCTTTTAAAATGCGCCCCAAAACATGAAAATGATTTTACAATTTATACAAACTGGAGGTTACAATGATTTATCTGAATTTATCAATTTTAAAGAAATTATTAAATGTTAATGTGGGATTTTCAGAGATTTGTTCAAGTGCGTCAAGTCTGCACGTTTACTCGTTACTTACGGAACACCCAGCTGAATTTGTGCCCAATTTCCGGACGCCACCGTTTTTTTATTTCGGACTTGATTTCATGACACTGAAATCTTATGATTAGTAGGCCTACCTGGAATTACATCCCTGCTACAGTTGTCGATTTAGTGGTAGCAGCAAGCACTTCAGCACTGGAGATCAATGAATCATGACACTAACTTGTCTTGCAAGTCGAGTCGTACTCGGGATCGTCTGTAATTTACGTGTTATAAACTTCGCGCCGTCAACGTCCCTGTAATCAAATATGGAGGGCGCTGTGCGTTGCTGCGGTAACATGACGTGGGGCGAGACGGCTCTATAGAGGAGCATGCGCTGCAGCGCATGCAACGGTATTCCATGCAACATGCAAAGCTATGCTTGCCCCACATTTTCTCAGCACTACTATAGCTTCGTTTGATGGTCGTTTGATGCATTGATTATGCTACAATTTTCTCTTTCAATGGTAAGTCCGATTTGTGCTATGACACATTATAGATTATAGTTAGTAGTAATTCTTTTGAACACCTCTGGCGAAGGATTATAAGTATTCTTTCGAACACCACTGCTGGCAATGACAATTGTTGTTTGTGAAAAGTGTGACCCAATCGCGTAGGCCTCGGACTAGCCCCATAAATGTGGCCTATTTACTGGACTGCCTCCGTAAACATAGGCCACACATCCACATGTACAAAAATCGTGTCGACGGAGCCAAATTTTGATTTTCACATTTAGGCTTAGTTTGTAGGTTTTTTTTGCTTTAGAAGCATACTCGCCCTCTTTATAGGCTAATCAGAAAGTGCTGCCTTTTTCAGATGTATATTTTTCGTGAAATTTCCAGATTCATTTTTACACGTTTGCGTATCAAAATTTCAACATGAAATTTCACAAAAATTAGACATCTGAAAAAGGCAGCACTTTCTGATTAGCCTGTAAAGAGGGTGAGTATGCTTCTAAAGCAAAAAAATCCTACAAACTAAGCCTAAATGTGAAAATCAAAATTTGGCTCCGTCGACACGATTTTTGTACATGTGGATGTGTGGCCTATGTTTACGGAGGCAGTCCAGTAAATAGGCCACATTTATGGGGCTAGCCTCGGACATGGCGATCGTGTAGTAGTAGTAGGGCCCGGTTCCTAGTATAAGGGAACACAATCCACTTTAAAAAAGCCCGACCAAAATAGTTGGAGACATTCTCAATAAACAGGTATGTCATAGATAGAGGGCCGGGTTTTGATTTTTTTAGAGAAATTTTTTGGGGGGGGGGGGGGAATTACGATGACAGCTAAGCGAAAACACGCAACCCGAAAATAAAGATGGCGATTAATTACTGCGCGATGTGCTGTGAGCACGCACGGCGCGCAGAATCGTAAGGCACAAACCGCGCAGGAACAATTTATTTGTAGCTATTGTTAGCCGATGTATTTTTTTTTACAAGTTTTCTTTGTTACTCCTTTACACAGGACTCCCGATGACACCCACATCGCATGACCAGCTCCAACCATGCTCCAAGCATGCTCCAGTGCATGCTTCAACCAGTTCCCAAAGCAAGAATCTCGACTCAAGACGAAGACGTGACACACCTATTCTTTCCAGTTCATCTGCAAGATTCCTGCTTTTTCTCTTTACCCATTTTTCTTCTAGCAATAATTTTATTATTTAGAAGTCATGAAAATGAAATAGTGCAAAAATAATCACTCTTTTTTGCTGTTTTATGTCCATCCTTTTTAAAGTTATATCCTTGGCTTAGTTGTACCCAAGAATAATTATGGAATGATTACCCGTCTTGCTTGAAAGTCTTTAATGGAATGTTTTTGCCTATGCTAAACAAGCCTGGACCGACGTCCCTTGCGAAAATCGCTCCGAAAATTTACTACAATTATATCCCCTGAGTTTTGTCGAAGTACTACCCTGTAATGAATGCAAATACATTATTACTAAAACATTCGTGTGTGCATTGTACCTGATTTCATTTTCACAGTTTTGTAATAAATACATTTAACATGTGGTGCTTGACATAATTATGAAGTGCTCCAATATGTCCTTTCTTATAGTTTTACTCTCTTCTGCAAATAAACGTGTTACAATACTTTGCTCTACAACCCCATCACCATAATAAAAACACCAACTGTTATAATGACATTAACTACTACTTAATACATAAGAAACACCCCCTGCACCATAACGAATAGAAATTGTTGCCCACTTCCCCGGAAATATAAGTGACCATTCACAGGTGTAACATAAGTAGGCATGGGCGTCGCAAGGGGGGGGGGGGGGGGGGGGGGGCAAGGGGGGCCCTACACCATAACGAATATAAATTGTTGCCCACTTCCCCGGAAATATAAGTGACCATTCACAGGTGTAACATAAGTAGGCATGGGCGTCGCAAGGGGGGGGGGGGCAAGGGGGCACTTGCCCCCACCCCCCCCCCCCAGGAATAGCCCAAAAAAAAGAAAAAGAAGGGAAAAAAATGTGTTTAATTTTAAATTTAATGAGTTGGGGGGGGGGGCTAAATGTCCCTGCCCCCCTCTAAAACTGATAAATGGAGAATGTGTTGAGAAAAACAGGCATTTTTTTGGCAAAAATATGTTTTGCCCCCTCTAGAACACAAATCCTGGCGACGCCCATGTAAATAGGCCACACAATATCCAACCCCCACCCCCACTGGCTTCCCCCTCTTCTCCTCTGTAGTGAGAACGATGAATACGACGTTGTCAAGGCCAAGATCAAACCGCGTTTCATCTAAATTACCTAATTGTACAGTTGGTGTATACGTCCTTTATGGTTTGGCACCTTGAAAAATCAATGTTCAATTTGACTGGACAATATTCCAGCACAACATTAGTTATGAACTTTATATACATGTAATGAGACATCGCATGAGACAATCGGTCGGCAATAAATACTTAATTTCATTCAACTGTTGACAGCAAGACCTTCCTAATCGGTGCGCAATTTAAAACAACATTTAAACGGTATGAATCCCAGCACAAACATAAACCTCCACAATATCAGCGATTTCAATATCACCATCTCCCCTCTATAACAAAAACCATTTCTCCCCGTCCCTGGAAATATTTCTCCCCATCCCCGGAAATATTTGTGACATGGTTGACGGGTTGTACGGAAATTGGGCGTTCCGACTAGCACCCTTCACCCTAGCTAGCCCCTTCCCCTATATTGACAATATGTCCTGGACCCTCGCACAATCTCCGCAGGAAATGTTATGTGCGCGCACGTTGCTAAACGCAAATACAACTTAGGTGAGACTGATGGCGAGTCCAAATAGGCTCGCCTGCAGCAGAGCGTCTGATTCTTTATTTGACTTAACAGTTGTTTGGAGTTATTGGAGTTTAGATTATCGAGATTTCACTGTATACAGTAATTATTACGAAACAGTCAACTCCACCCATCTAGCGGGTGCCGCGCGAAGCGCGGCATCCCGCTAGTTGTAATACATTGTATTACCGGAGGCTACCGGACCTAAGATTCATCAGGAATAGTCGGAATCTTTTGGTCTGGGAACCAGACTATTGTATTACCGGAGGCTACCGGACCTCAACCTCGTCCCCAGGGTGTCGAGCAGTACGCGCCCACCACTACCTGCTCTCTCACCCTGGTATTGGATCATTTGCATGTGCAAGATTTTTGCACACGTATGCAAATGAGGAACAGTCTGGTGCCTGGATATGCATTGCACATTAGCGTTTGTTTTTGTATGCGGTGGTCTGGGGTAAAAAGAGAGTCAATTCGTAGAAGCGCGAGCACGGCGTGAGTTACGAAAACACGATTTTTGAAATCAAACTGTTACGATCTTATCGAGACAACACATGCAGTATCATATTTCATATTAATATGAGCAACTTGGAAAGAAAATTAGTATATTCGAGAAGGCGTGGACGAATGATTGCGAAAACACGTACTGCACGTTGTGAATATATAGCACCAAGTACACAATAAAAATCCATTACTAGCCAATTGCGGTATCCAATCAGGATACAGGAAGAAAGTTTCCTATCCAGGGTTTACTATTGGAAACGCGGTTGGAAATAAACTAAGCACTGGGGACGAGGTTGACCGGACCTAAGATTCATCAGGAATAGTTACATGACTTAAACAATTGAAAAGAACGGCAGTGCGTGTTGTTATGTTCTAAGCTATATACTTCACATTAGGCCTCGGAAAATATTACTTTTTTGCAACTTTTTTGAGAACCACTCGTCCAAACCACTTCAAACTTGGCACTGCACATTCGTTGTCCCGATCAATATACCTGCCGTTTTTCAACTTCATACGGTGCCCGGTTCTGGAGATAATCGACGTACAGACAGACAGACAGACAGACAGACAGCCCAACCGACAGACAGACAGACAGAGATTTCTGGAATTATAGTAAGGATGCAAAATTGGCCACATTTGGCATGGTGCCAATGGGCCTTTGTCTGATCTAGCAAAACTTAAGACTGCATGGCCATTCTGTGATCAGGGTCGATGAAACTATGCTTTAAGACAATCAGGGGATTTGTTCCCAAAATATCCATATCCAGCTCTCAGTCTAAACTCGCAATTTGCATCTTTCCTCCAGCACGTGACCCTCAATGCAAGGCCGCGCGTATGCACGCGCTGCCGATCTAGTCTTTTTTCCAACCTCGTGCCCCGTGGGTACGATCTTGCAGCGCCATGTTGTTTCCCATCATGCCTTGCGCGATCGTAACCCCTGGAATTGTGTAATTTAAATGTACCAAAATACGGTACATTATAATTAGGGCTGCAGTTTATCCGTTTTACGTGCCGACGCCATCTTTAAAATGTTAAAAGTTGTGATTTTGAAGAATCAATCCTTTCAAACACAACGTTTGGACGTTGTGTTCATTAGCAAAGATTTGTATTAAATGTACGTACCCCTTTCTCGCTTTAAAACAACAGATACAGGGGTTTTTTTTAGCGAAAAACGCGGCTGACATAATTCATATCGTACAGGCTTCGCGACTTTTGAATCATAATTTTGTTTTTGTACGTGACGTTACGTGCAAAGCTAAGCACGCGAACGCGAGCGCATTATGGGCGCGCCCGGCGTGCAATCTTCGAAATGCCCGCGCAGTACGCTGTGAATAGCCATTCAGTGTCATTTACGTCATCATCACAGCCAGGGGTCAGTGTATTGGAACGAGCACGCGCCCCTGGAGTCGAGGCTGCGTCGGTGCGCGTTCCTTCGTTCCGAGGCTTAGGCCGTGTCCGAAACGGGCTTCCAGAGCTACGGCTACGTCTATTGTCAGCGCGTCCCCGCGTATTTTCAATGGGCGCGGACCTAGACCTAGCACTAGACAGCTGATCATTTTTGGTCAGGGCGCGAGCAAGAATTCAGAGTCTAACTACAGAGGGCGCTAGAGCGCTACTGCGCTAGTTAGTTGCACACATTCGGCGCGCGAACGGCAGTGCGTGTTCAGACATCGTTAGGAACGGACGTGCCGAGTGCTGAGCTCAGGTATTGGAGGCTACAGTGTGCGCTACCTCGATTCGAGCGTGGGCCACTGTTAGGAATACTTGAGTGGGACTGCTGTGGGATGCCGATAAGGAAACTAGGGATTAGTTTCTGGTCCGTGTACTAGGGGAAGGGAGTTAACTTACCTTTGGAAACCCTAGGGGAGGCACTCGTAGCCTCGAGAGGCTACAACGGGAGAATCCAAACTAGGAGGCGCGTCAATCGCTGGGAGGCGGCACGGCTAGCGCTAGGCGGATCAGAGGCACTCATTCAATTATTTATTTACTTGTAATTACAGCAATCAGTTAATTATTGAGGGTACATTTTAATCGATGATAACTGGGAGGCTCAAGCAGCGGTAGTTGAGCGATAATTAAAGAAGGTAACATCATCATTATTTCCTTGTCCCATTTACTCTTGTCCTGTGTCCAGTCTGTCCCCGAGGAGGTTTACTGAGGGTCCAGTCATTAGCCCTGTGCATTAGGCGGTACATTTCCGCCCAACGGGCCTACTCCACCGGTCTTGGGTCTCTTGAAGGAGGTACCACACCTGCTGGGTGACCACCGGGGGGAACAAATCATCCGGGGTAATTTGGTAATTCCGCTACAAATGGTGTCAGAAGTGGGATAAATGCACTCGACTTCACATTGGACCAAAATTCACCATAAATCAGTACATTCGGGGACAACAAACATAGCCTCAATTATGGACAAGGAGGACACCAAGGAGGCGTCAGGAGCCTCAAGTCATGATGTTGGTGACTATGAGGACAAAGTACATTACCTGCGGGTGGAGATGCAGGGAAAAGAGGACGAATTACAGCGATCACTCCAGAGGAATGAAGAGCTTGAGCTGAAGCTTAAGGTGCTTGAACAGGAGGTGGAGATCGCGAGGCTACAAGAGAAAATAGCCAAAATGAACACAGGAGGACCGCCAGGGAAGCTACCCTCCGGTGATGGACAACAACACACAAAAGGTGAACTCAAGGCAAGTTCGGAGTGTCTGGAGCCTCTGGACTTGTCCCTAGGAATTCCGGAAATGAGTACATTGGGAGGCACTTGGACGCCTCCTACAGGAATACTGAAAACGAATAGGACGTGGACGCCTCAGGCACAATCTACTGTATTAGCGGAGGGTACCAAACGTTTGACAATGGAGCCTCCTGCGCAACCGAAGGGAACTGCCCAGGAGACAGCTCCAAAAGAAATTAAAGAGGAAACCAAAAGGGAGACCAAGGAGCCTCCTGTGCAATCAAAGGAGACTACTGAGGATACAGCTCAAAAAGGAAAACAAACAGTGGAGGACACATTCACAAGAGGGCTTGCACGGCCTCGGATTGTACCAGACCGATACAGAGGGAAGGAGGCATGGAAGGATTACGTAGAGCACTTTGAAGCTTGCAAAATTGCAAACGCATGGACGGATGAGGAGGCATCGGTATTTCTTGCGGCAAGCCTCCAGGGTCCAGCACTTAAGGTGCTTCTTAATCGCAAGGAGGATGGTAAAAGGAAGACATATAAGGAGTTGCTTGGCCTACTTAACGCCAGGTTTGGGCCTGGGCAGAAGGCGGAGAACTTCTTAATGGAGTTGAGAAGTAGACGACAAGGTCCAAAGGAGACCATACAGGAACTGGGCCAGGCCATCAGTGAATTGACGGCAATGGCGTACCCCGAGTTTTCCGAAACTGGTAAAGACCGCCTCGCGCGAGGCCACTTTTCCGACGCGATTGCTAGCCAGTCAATTCGCGAAGGCATCTTCAGAGCCAGCCCTACAACTTTGGAGGAAGCAATTAGGGCAGCCTTGGCTACAGAGGACCATCATCGCAGCCCGAGGCTACATCAACAAAGAGGAAGCCTGACACGAGGATTTACCATCCACGGCCAAAGCGTCAGGCAACGCTGGACGACACAATGTTTCAGCTGCAAAAGGCGAGGGCACTTTGCACGGGGGTGCCCAACAAAAAGGAACAAAACACAGCAGGGTAAAGAGTCACAGCCCGTCCTGGGACCCAAGGAGGGGCTGCCGTGGATGTGCCACAGGGTCAACAAGTAACCACAAAACAGGACTAGGTCCGCCCATAGTAGCTACAGAGAGGAGGGTTTCCTCGCCTCTAGTGTCAGCCAAAGATGGATTATTTGTTGTAGGAGAAGTTCGATCACTAAATTTCGGATGCTGGTTGACACTGGAACAACAGACACAATCATTTCTGCTGAGATTTACTACAAGATACCACCTGAGAGGAGACCAAAGCTGGAGGACCAGGGTGTGAGGGTGCTCCAAGCAGATGGGAAACCTCTGGAGATTCTAGGTGTAGCGCAGGTTGAAGTACGAGTTGGGAGGACAACTTATCTCGTTCGAGTAGTGTTCGCCAAAGTAGGGGTTCAAGGAATACTTGGGATGGACTTTTTGCTCCCGACGGGAGGGAAGTTGGATTTCAAGAGGCGTGAGTTGGTACTCAATGGAAAGCCTCTGAAATGTACCAGCCGATTTGGAGACTCGTTCTGCGCTAGGATTGTTGTCTCGCAGACCACTACTATACCACCCGGACACGAGACTATAGTTCCCGGAAGAATGTCCACGCCATTGGAGGCTTACAGTGCTGGCATTGTAGAGCCAGTAAGGGGCGGTGGAGAGTTAGAGAAGAAGGGACTAATACTAGGAAGGACTCTGGTTAACACTGAAGAGGACACAGTCGCCTTGAGGGTACTTAACCCAGGACGGCAGCATGGACGGCAGAAGTGTGTCCTCCGATGTGGGTTGACGGCGGGTCATTTAACACCTGTAGACGATGAGGATATCGAGGAGTCACACCAAACTTATGGAGGCGCTCAGAAAGAAGTTCAAGTTCCGGCCCACCTCCAGGATTTGTTTATTCGGGCGATTAAGGAGATGGAGCCGAGTCATCACGCCGCCATTGCTCAGCTACTTATCGATCAGCTGACGTATTTTCTACAGGTGACGATGATATCGGGAGGACAGGATTGGTAAAACACAGTATCGATACAGGCAACGCCCACGCTATTAGGGAGAGGCCGAAGCGTCAGCCGGCCTGCCATCAAAAAGAAATTGACAAACAAGTAAGCGATTCGCTTGCAAGGGGCATCATTCAGCCATCAGATAGCCCCTGGGCATCGAATGTGGTTTTAGTGCGAAAGAAAGACGGTACCCAACGCTTTTGCGTGGACTATGGGAGGCTAAATGCTGAGACCGTGAAAGATGCCTATCCAGTACCCAGGATCGATGACACGTTGGACGCACTTGCCGGGGCCAGATGGTTCTCCACGCTTGATTTGGCCGCTGTGTACTGGCAGGTGGAGCTAGATGAGGGCGCAAAACGCAAGTCTGCCTTCGTTGTGCGCGGGGGATTGTACAGCTGGGGGGTTATGCCCTTTGGTCTGTGCAATGTCCCCGCCACATTTGAGAGGCTAATGGAGAGGGTAGTATCAGGCCTACAGTGGGAAACATTACTAGTATATCTGGACGATGTAATTGTCTACGGTAAAACTGTACAGGAGGGGATTAGTCGGTTGCGGGAGCTTCTGCAAAGATTCCGTGCGGCGAGGCTCAATTAAACTGAAGCCTAAGAAATGCCATCTCTTCAGGCGGGAAGTCAAATATCTGGGACATGTCGTTTCCTCCAGTGGGATATCAACGGACCCTGAGAAGGTGGAGGCAGTCAAATCATGGAAGACCCCGACGGATGTCAGAGGTGTGAGGAGCTTTTTGGGGTTAGCCTCATACTATAGGAGGTTCATCAAAGGATTCGCGGATATAGCCCGTCCATTGCACAAGCTTACGGAGAAGGCGCGACCATTCGTCTGGTGGGATGACTGCCAAAATGCTTTTGAGACATTAAAGCAACACCTACAGGAGGCACCCATTCTGGCGTACCCTGAGCCAGAGGGGCAATTTGTATTGGACACCGATGCGAGCGGCATCGGAATAGGAGCTGTACTTTCGCAAGTACAGGAAGGACAAGAGCGCGTTATCGCGTACGGCAGCCGGACGCTCAATAGAGCTGAGGAGGAACTATTGCGTCACTAGGAGAGAGCTGCTGGCGATCATTGTGTACCTGAAACACTATAAACAGTACCTATATGGGCGGCGGATATTGATTCGGACGGATCATGCGGCGCTCCGCTGGCTAGGTACCTTTAAGAATCCTGAGGGCCGAGTAGCTCGCTGGTTGGAGGTCTTGGGGGAGTATAACTATGAGATTGTTCACAGACCTGGAAAGAGACACGGCAATGCCGACGCTCTCTCCCACCAGCCGTGCAAACAATGCGGACGTTCGGATGAGGAACCTCAGAACCCCGTATTGGACGAAAAGGATACGACCGAGGGAGTGAGAACCGAGGGTTCAATAACTGACAGTGGACTGGAGAAATGCCTCCCGCACAAGGAGGTTGAGGCATCTGAGTATATGACAACACGAAAAACCGAATTGGAGCCTCAAATTAGCATGGGAGAATTGCGTGAGGGCCAATTGAGGGATCCAACGATCAGTTGGGTAATAGAGGCAAAAGAGGAGTCTGGTTGTCGCCCGGAATGGAGCGAGGTTTCCTTAAGAGCAGGAACAGCTAAGGTCTACTGGTCACAATGGGACCAACTAGAGATGCGTCACTCGGTATTGAGTAGGCGTTGGGAATCCAATGATGGTCAGAAAATTAAATGGCAAGTGATCCTACCCTCCGGATTTTGTGAGGAGATGCTAGAGGAATTACATGGAGGAAAAAGCGGAGGCCATTTCGGTGTAAGCCGTACACTAGCTAGGCTGAAGACCCGGTTTTACTGGTGTGGTATGGCAGCAGACGTGAGAGCCTGTTGTCGTAAGTGTGACATTTGTGCCAAACGGAAGTCGCCTCCCAAAAAGAGGAGGGCGCCTCTACGGCAATATCAGGTTGGGCTCCCATCGAAAAGAGTGGCCCTTGATCTTGTTGGACCGCTACCAGTGTCAACAGAGGGTAACAAGTGGGTGCTCGTCGTTGGAGATTATTTCTCCAATGGATGGAGGCCTATGCCTTCCCCGATGGCCAAGTTCCCACCGTGGCTAAAGCTTTTGTGACAAACTTTGTATGCCGGTAAGGGGTACCTCGGGAGTTGCACTCCGACCAGGAGCGTAACTTTGAGTCTGCTATCTTTTCGGAAATGTGCAAGATCCTTGGGATAAGAAAGACCCGGACAGTGGCGTATAACCCCAAATCCGATGGGTTAATCGAGAGATTTAACCGTACACTGATAACCACAGTGTCAATGATGCTTGATACGAGCCGTGGCCAGAGGGACTGGGACAAACAGTTGCCATTTGCTACATTCGCCTATAGGTCAGTTCCTCAGGAGTTCACGGGAGAGACCCCAAATATGCTTATGCTCGGACGGGAGGTTGCGTTGCCGATAGACTTGACGACGGAGACACCACCTCTGAGGGGAAATGAACCTAACACAGACTATAGAGAGGAATTGAGGCATCGCATGCAAGTGGCTCATGACCGAGCCAGGCAAGAACTCAGGTTGAGTGCGAGGCATCAAAAGCGCACGTATGATAGACGAGCAGAGGATGCAAGGCACAAGGAGGGAGCATTCGTCTGGCTGTTTGACCTCTCCAAGAAGAAAGGGGTATCGCCCAAGTTGGTGAGCCGGTGGAAAGGGCCTTTCCTAGTGATCAAGAAACTTTCGGATGTGACGTTTAGGATACAGAGAAAACCACGGGGGCGAATGCAGATAGTGCATTCAGACCGACTGAAGGAGTATCAGGGTAAGGCATTGGAGGCGTGGCAGGTGCCGCCACAATAGTACCCTCACATGGAAGGCGTTACCAGGACCAACCAGTTCAGTCTGAATCAGAGATTCCACCCGCCGGTGTTATAGAGCCTGAACCAGATGTGTCACCAGACTGTGAGATCGACCCCTCGCCAGATGAGAGGAGAGACGTGCTGGGTAAGGAACTGCTCCAGCAACTGCAACAAGATGAGGACACCGAAGCCTTGGAGCTCAATGAGAATGTTGGCCGGGGAACCCAGACATTCATGAGCCCGTGAGGAGGAATCCGCCAAGGCAGAGGCGACTGCCCTCTCGCTATAGATAAACCTCTGCGGGAACAATGTGTGTTGTCCGTGTGTCCTTAATATATAGTGATCAAATAATTAATTGATGTTTTGTTCTTTTCTTTCTTTTGGAACTCGGAGACAAAAATGGACGGACAAAAGCCACCGCAGGAGTTTAAGTGCAAACAGTGTGACCGCACTTACCAATCAATTTTTGATGCGCCATTATGTATGTACCTTGAACCTCACCAGATAATGTAATTTACTCATTTGCTTAGTTTGTTGTAACGCAAATGAGCAAGATTTGCTATGCGATGCGAGCGCGAGCAAGCGCGAGCAAGAAATCAGAGTCTAACTACAGAGGGCGCTAGAGCGCTACTGCGCTAGTTGCACACATTATCGCCCGGTCAGGTGATCGTCCTGGGCCAATGAAAATACAGTATAAAGACAGAGGTATGACAAGTACACTTCATTGCCGTATAACAATACGCGAGGACTGTTTGGCACGCGAACAAATTCACTGGGTGGACTGGCAATAAGCCAATTCGGTATTTCAATTTTGCCTCCTATAGAAAAAAGTGGGTCCATATCCAAAAATATGTTGATCTTCTATTTCACTGATGACCCGAAAAAAATCGAAAAGTTTCTTAATATTCCCCTCTGTTGGATTCAAAACGTATTTTGGAACTGCCCGCACTGCGTCTCAAACCAAACTGAAACCATACGTTAGGCTAGTACCAGGAAATGAGCCCAGGATAAAAAAAAAATGTGTAAACGTTTGGTTATCAACTGCATATCTCTTCAACTTACAATTCGATTCGGATCAGTTGTGGAACTTTCTCTGTCCAGGGCTCTCGATATGGACGTTCTATTCATTCTTGCGTTGTTTGCACTTCAGTTTCAGCCATCAAAAGGTAGGCCTGCAAGACTATCGTAACAGAGATATCAAGAGAAGAGAATTAGTGGATTAGTTACTGTAATTTAGGCAGAATGACTCGTACCGTATCACAAAAATTCCCATTAATATAAAGCGCCAACTGAATTCCAGTCATAGAGCTATAGCAATAGCTTTATGACCCCAGTAGACTTTATGCGTTGCATGCATACCTGGGAGGGTGTTCTTTGTTATTTTAATGTTGTTGCAATGAACGAAAATAATATAGGTTTTCCCGGCGAATCTCCGAATTCGTCTAATCAGTTTCATTATCTGCCATTCAATTTCGCGTGAGTTTTGCACATGTGGTCCAATTCGTCACCGTTTTCACGAAGAGACAAAAGTCTGCCCGTTAAGTGAAAATCATGTTTTGAGAAAATCGCATTTGAAGTTGGTCTCTTTTTGCATCGCACATTTTCCTATTACCCGGTACTCTTTTTAATTCACCAATGTTACCACACGAAAGACCAGATGTTGAATGACTAAAAACTATTAAATTATTTCCAAAAAGAATTAAAAAACATTGGTTAATTAGCAACGAAACACTTTTGTCTGTTCGTGAAAACGCTAAAATGTGTTTTGCCCTCCCTACAGTCACTTTTCTCTCTTCGTGAAAACATTACGCGCTGTACGCGCAGTGGCGTAGTGGGGTAAAATGCACTTTCGCTCTTCGTGAAAACGGTACGCGCTGTACGCGCAGTGGCGTAGTGGGGTAAAATGCACTTTCGCTCTTCGTGAAAACGGTATGCGCAGTACGCGCAGTGGCGTTGTGCAGTAAAATCATATAGCTCTAGGGCAAAATGCACTTTCGCTCTTCGTGAAAACGGTCAAGTCGATCAAAGGCTGTGTTTTCCCCTACATTCGCGCATTAACCGTGTACACAACTAAGGTAGATGAGCAAACACGCATTATTTTGCAACTCAAAGCAACTTGGTTTCCACGTAAAAAGTTGCTTTGAGTTGCAAAATAATGCGTGTTTGCTCATCGTAAAATATAATTATGGTCTTTTTGACAAATCATTAGTCTCTTATCCGGCCGTGAAGCAGATGCAGTAAGATTATATGACGTCATTTATTATGTGTTACTGCAGTAGCTATAGGGTACTTTCGGGTTACTGTGTAATGAACATTTTAGGTCATTGGGACTGGGTAATTTTTGTTTACATTAATTTTGTACAGTTTTTTTTCCATTTAAACTGTTCTCATTTATTTGTTTTGTTTCCACACATTTATGATCAAGTTACTTCAAGAGGACCCTTCAGCTTAGTGATAGACTTTTCATTTTGTCTGATACCATGAACACAAAATATTATCAAAATGAAGTTTTCATTGCATGCCATTTGCCATTTTCATTTTACTGTTTTTCCATTTTTTATTTTTATTTTTGGCTTTCGTGAAACAAAGGGAAATAAGTTCTGCATGTAGCACTTTCAAAATCTAGGATATGAAAGCCCAATTCATCAGCTTTCTTTTAGTGCAAGAATAATAATCAAGTCATTCATGTAATGTTCACGTTATGGAATTGTAAACACAACCACCGTTTTAAAGTTCAGTCCAGAAACCTTGATAAATAATGATATAGGCCTATTTGGCTTAAATTCAAGCCAGTTCTAAATTAAATGGTTGTGGTATCCACTAATGATATCAGTATGGCAGGAAAACCTCTCGTCATGAGCAGGCAATCGGCAAAGGAGAAGAGATGTACAAATGTATTAAATCCATGTCTTAAGTGTACTTCTCTCTTCCCGTATTAAAATATTACAAGATTGAGGAGACGTGAAATGTGGCACCAAGGTGCGGCAGAACTAGGGGGAAGGGGGAACTCCCCCCCCCCCGGCCAACAAAAGTGCCCCTCTCCGGGTTGTAAATGTGCCCATTCGAGATGAAAACAAAACTGGCCCTACGAAGTCATGAAAGCATAATCATGATTGCGCTTAAATATTGTCTCCTCTCATGTAATGAAAAATTGCCCCTCAAAAACACAATACCCCTCGCGTGAACCTTCTCCAGATTTGTGAAACTTCTCGATATGGAAAACTACCCCTCGAAAGCACAAATACCCCTCTCGCAATACTAAAATTGTGCCCCTCTCGAGATTTGAAATTGGCTATCAAAAACAAAAGTGCTCCTCTCCCAACAACTTATCGAGATGGAATACTGCCCCGCGAAAACATAACAAGTACCCTGCTCGCAACATTATTATACTGTGCCACTCTCATGATGGAAAACTGGCCTGTAAAAAAAAACCTGTAAAAGTGCTCCTCATGCAATAAAAAAAAAATGGTTACTAACCGGCCATCAAAAACAACATTGCCCCTCTCACGATAAAAAATCGGGTCCCTTTGCATAGGCTTAGCTAGTCAAATTTAAGGGCGGACCCAGAGAAGTTACTGCCGGGTGTGCTGGAGGCCGAATGTCTCTCTCAAGTGAAAAAAGTCAGGAAAAGGCTAGCATACTGTAAATTATTTGAGTTAGGAGATTAAAATGTAAAAAAAGTTTAACGCAAACATTTCAAAAAGTGTATTTCGCTGTTAGTAAATTTGTTGCTAGTAACTTTTTTTGAAATGTGAACGAAAACAGTTTCACAATTTCTCTTCTTTCACACTGACGGGAGGTGCCTTTTTTTTCTGAGGAAGTACCGCCTTTTATTGACCCCCCCCCCCTGTTTGAAAAGCATTCCGCAAATACAAGCTATTAGTATTAATAACAAACGATCAAAGCACTTGTGCAAGCTTCCCAAACGTCTTCCTGGCATTTGAAATCTTCACATAAGCATGCTGCTTTTTGACGAGTTTTATTTTCTGAGTATTTATCTTGATCGTTTTCTGTATACATTGTTACAAGAAGTTTAATGATGAACAGATACACTTTGAAATAATTGACATGTTTTCAATTGGAGTGCACTTATGAGACATAAAAAATGATCAAAATAACACGTTTTAGCGGTGTAGCAGTCAACTCATTACTCAAAACATCTCAAATTAAAGTCATATTTTTCATCGCACGCCTCCCCCAAATAAGGTGCACTAAAACAAAGGTAAATGACAATCCAGTACTGTCCTTGTCACAAAAACTTCCTTTTGTTCTATTTCTGTTTATGGTATCAGACAAAATGAATATTCCATCAGTAAGCTGAAGGGTCCTCTTGTAGTTACTTTGGTGGGAAAAAAAATTGAAAGAAAAACTGTACGAATGTAAACAAAAAAAGTTACTGTCAGTAACCCGAAAGCTCCCTTCAGCTCCTGCAGTAACACACAATAAATAATGAATATTATCTTGCCGACAGACCTGCATCTGTTATTTAAAAAATGCCGAGGAATACGAATGAGAACCCACGATTTGTAAAGAAAGAGACCATAATTGCAGAAACCAAAATCTTCCAAGTGGCAAAATAACGCGCGTTTGCTCATCTACCCATAGTTGTGTACACGGTTAATGCGCGAATATAGGGGAAAACACAGCCCTTGATCGACTTGACCGTTTTCACGAAGAGCGAAAGTGCATTTTACCCTAGAGCTGTATGATTTTACTGCACAACTCCACTGCGCGTACTGCGCGTACCGTTTTCACGAATAGCGAAAGTGCATTTTAACCCACTACGCCACTGCGCGTACAGCGCGTAATGTTTTCACGAAGAGAGAAAAGTGATTGCGGGGAGGGCAAAACACATTTTAGCGTTTGCAAGAAGAGAGAAAAGCGTGATTTCATTGATTTAAACTGATTTTGACAAAACACAAGTTTGCCAGGATGTTTGTTATTGTTCACTTATTCAATTAAGACCAAAAACAGAATTTCGAAAATATGAAGATTTCTGGCCACTTTTCTCTTTTCGTGAAAACGGTGACGAATTGCGGTTTCTTTTTCATTTGGGGTTCATTCAATTTCATTTTTAGGCAGCCAAGATTTTGCTGTGAATGTTCGTTTTCGTTTTCGGGCAGCCTATTTCGTTTTGGTGCATTCAAGATTTAACTTGTAGCAGTCTTAAATTAAGTCTTTGCAACCTTTTGACGGTTGACGCATTCAAATTAGCGAACATCTGTGCGCTTATAACGTATAACCATGCTTTTCGTATCTTATTCATTTATGGGCAATCGCTTTCATCGTTTGGTCATTTAAATTAGTAAGATTTTTTAATCAATTGTATTTTCCTATTTTTCTCCGAGGTTCATTCCCCCCCCCATGATCTTGATGACTGTAAAATTGACAATGTTACAAATCAACTGATATGAGGGCAAACAAGATGCAACGAAATAATGAATTGAAAGGGACTAAGATAAATTCTTTTTCACTGTTGATCTTTTTTTCTACTTGTTTAAACATTTGACCAAGGTTTTTTTTTACGTTGACGATTTCTTGACGTGTAAGACATCGGGACACGTATACTTGGCAATGGTTCTACCGTCGGGAACACTTCTCTTGCGTTATTTCTTAAATGTTTTTTTGCGTATGTCTGACCGAACACTTACCATATTCACAGGGCCCATGCAAAGATTTCAATGTAAACCTTGAAAATACATCTTTGTGTCACGTTTAACCTTTTTTGCAAGTTTTATTTTTTTTTTTGATGGGTGTTTTTGGTGCCTTTTCGTTTTTATGCCAATGCAAAGTTTCATATTCATTAGAAAACACGGCTATTTCAGCCAAAAAAGTTGCTAGAATTTTGGATATTTTTCTGTCATAACTTTCTTTAATTTGGTGATTATATATGATGTGTCAGTACATGGCAGTAAGCCAATTACCAACCCTTTCCCACAAATGTTTTCAATTTGCAAATTTTGGATGAATAATTTGAAAGAAAAACCCTAAACTGAACAGTGTCTTCCTGAAATGACATCACAGTAACAGCATTAGTCCGGAAAACATAGAACTTTTAAATATTTGAGGAAGTGGACATTTGCAATAAGATTAACCCAAAAAGTGTTGTCAAATGTGTAGTTTTCTTACATTTCACAGAGTTGCGCAAAAAGAATTCATGAGAAAAATTCCTTGCACATACCCTTTAATTAAGAAAGAAAGTCAATCTACGGTTTGAAGTCATCAAATACGATTTACGCTAAGGAATACGGACACGTATGAAGTCTTAAAAGATGTTTGACAAAATGTAAAACATGTTTGCCGATTAATGAAAACGAATGCCCGATCAACCCCTTACTAATGGTTCAGACAAAATTGAATGAACAACGCGATACTTTTAATATTTATTTATTTTTTATTTATTTATTTATTTATTCTCATCATGTAAAAACATGAAACTTGTCTCCTCGTTCTGCACACAAATATGATGTATAAAACACTAAAAAACTTCACATTAAAAACCAAAACAAAAACATATTACATAAATGTACAAATAGGCGTAACAATATAAGAACACTGACAAGAGTACACGTAAACAGAAATAGAACAACAAATTGAGCCTAATTAAATAAATAAATAAAATATCTGGATTGATAGAGCTATTATGTATAAAGACGAAAAATGGGAAGGACACAATGGCAAGCCGGGGGGGATTAGAAAGCCAGGGGGATATGAGCGGGGGAAAAGGAAACAGGGAAAGGGTTGAAACTTACATGTACGAGGGGTATAAGCACACACATTTACATCACGATTTAAAAAGCATAATATCTACTATAAGTCTGATTAAAAACACGAGATTGCCCTGGGTAAAAATAAGGGGAATATGAATGCATCTTTGATAGGGACGAGTGAAGCTAAAAGGCGATAGAATGCTCGGATAGTGAAATAGAAGGATTCTTTTTGATTGTCGAATGCCGATCTGCACGATCTTTCAATTTCAATCTTAATCGAATGAGCCAGGCGTTAAATTGAATGAAAACTTGGTGAAATTGGCCAGGAAAACCTATATTATAGGTTTTCCCGGACAATTTCGGAAAATGTGCGTTTGAATTTGTAAAACATAAATTCAATTTGGCGGTGATTTTGAGAACGACGTACATCCTGGTTTCATTTTCGCAATAACTAGCATTCGATTTCATTTTGCATCAATCAAATGAATGAATGTGCATAACGTTTCATTTAAGGGATTACAAATACGTGATTAGGTTTTCGGTTTGACAGATGCGTTGCCGATTATTACGAATGTGCAATCCAATTCGCAGAAATTCGATTGTCTATTGTGACACAGGCTAAATTGAACATTCTTTTTCATTTGTTACAATTTAAATTCGCATTTGATTCATTAATTAATGATTCATTAATTAATCAATGTATGCCTTATTGATCATTAATGTCTTTGTTCTTATATACACAAAGGCCTATGTGAAATGTAGGCAAATGAATTGTGAAAATGATATTAATATGACCAATATGAAATCAATCAAAATAATCTTGTAGCCATATTATTGAGACGGTAAAGGGACACATCACGTGTCATGTTACATGGGATCTGCATGGAGACTTTTTGAATATTCAAAAATTCAATCATTCAATCAACCATTCCTCAAATGTTACTTTAACACATAAATGAATTCCAATGCTTGACCAGGCATACGTTAAATAACACTGCGAGGGAAATCGGCTGCACATTTAGCGAAAAAGATTGATGATTAATTAAAAGGAAAACAGGATTGCGGATGAGCCTTCGATTTCGCGCTAAAATGAAATGTCAATACACTAAATGCAGTGCACATTCGGGAAATCGTACGCTGATTTTTTTACGACTGAATGCACTTTCACGGAAAAAGAATTAACATTTGTTAAATAGAAACAGAGATATGGAACGTTCATTCAATTTCGCACGAAAACGAATGCTTCTTTTACAAATTCGGGTACACATTTTCCGAAATTGTCCGGGAAAACCTATAATACTCACTCTTAACCGGGAAATGTAAAAAATATGACCCTCTCACTTCGCCTTTATATAGGCATGAAAGATCATTTGCCATTAATTTTATGCATTTTTGTTCGCTTACAATAATAACACCCCTCAAACTCAAAAGAACAATGATAAACAGCATACTTGCTTCAGCTCAGTAGATATTAAATTTTCAAAAAAAAAATTCGAAATTCATTTTAATTGACGTAATACTATATGGGATTCTGTTGACAACGCAACGGGCAGGCCCTAACCATCTTAAAAATGACAGCATACTAATCGCAGTGATTTCATGTTTGATACTGTGTTGATGTTCAATCAAGTAGGACATTTCTCAGAGTTGAACAAAGAGATTGACTGGAGCGAGCAGGGTTCGATCCTGCAACCTACCGAAAACTGTTCTGGGTTCTACCAACTGAACTATCCAGCCCTATGTTGGCGGTCTTCAAATTTGTCAATGTCTTTGTGCAAGGGTGCTCGTCAGAAACTATAAACAAAGATATTTGGTTAATAGGGCCATCACATATTTGTCCTTAAGAAAAACACAGGTAGAATAACAAGAAATGTTAAAAAAATTCAAAATGGCTGCCATTGCCCTAATATTTTTTTGTAAAAGGTTAAATCTGCGAGCCAAATATTGTTCTCATTACATATTCTGACCTGACTTTGTGCCAATGCAATGCTTGTATCATCAAAGACACAATACCATCACCTATCTGCCGCACTGATAATACAGCTGTGGCTCACTTAAAGAGTCACGATGCTGGCTATATTAGCGATGCTGCAACCTGGGAAGTAAACCCGAATGGCATGTTACTTCTGCTTTTTTTTGGTATTCCTTTTCATTTTTTGGAGGGTCATCCTGTCGTCCTCTTTATACCTGGTGCGCGTGGCTAGGCTATACCCGGACGCATGGCGCCCTATAGCCTTTCGCCAAAGCCATCGTGGCTTAGAACTGCGAAAATGCGAGCGACTGGAGCGAAGACTACTTCAGCGCGCCCGAGTGGTGAAGCCACGAAGCCTTTTCTAACTTGATTTTTGCTGAATATATTTTTTTAGGCAAATACGTAGAGTGCTGAAAGGTTAACCAATATCAACGCAGATTTTGCCTGGTTGCGTCCATTTGGGAAAGAAGGGTGAGTGATGGAAAACGTAAGGGGAAATAACCATACGTTAATCACAGTTCATACACTCAAAATTGAAATACTTTAATAAGTAAGTCTTAAAAGAAGATAATGAAAGAACAATTATGCCGTCACGATCCCCTGGAAAACTAGACTCACATTTTGTGTTAATATTATTGTGTTCCAGCATCTGAGGCGCACGCGCGCAAAGGGCGCGCTTAGGGCGTCCGGGTAGTAGCCAGATAGCGGATATGCATACAAAATTCACACAGTAGACTTTGCATATTGACCAATTCGCCCCCGGTCTCACGAAGATGGCCGCGTATAATACGAACGTTCTACGCGTAAATACGCAAGCGTTGTATCAACAGTTGACGCGCATTTTGGTCACGTACACATATTATGATGTTCTAAAAAGGACACAGTTCCGTATAGTCCAGCGGATATGTGAAAAAATTGTGCACTTTTGCATAAAAGCATGAAACTTAGCACAGTTGTTTATATTCATGCGAGAAAATATTTTAGATGTGGAGCCATCGCAAATTTACCCTTTTAGGGGCGTGGCATCCATTTTAAAAAAGGGGGCGGGACTTGTCGTACCCGCAGTAAAAATGTTTTTTCCCACTTGTTACGAAAGCAGGAAACTTCACAAAGACATAATTATATAGATTATTAGTGTGTTCCAGATTTGGAGCCACCACAAAAGTACCTTTTTAGGGGCGTGTGTGGTCTCCCGCTCCAGTCGCTTGGGTTCAAGTAAACATTCACCAAAGACTGGAGATGTCGTTTATACAGTAGAGGTTATACTAAATGACAATACAATCAAGCTGAATTTGATAAAAAGAGGTATTTTCGATGCAATTGAATTGTGTACAAAATATAATGCCAAGCAGTTGGTTCTCTTCGCCAGACCGAAAGGGATCTGACCATTCCACACGATCGCGCGCCCATTGTGTTGCCAACCAGGCTCTTAGCACGACGGCTGTTTGATGATTCCCTATGAGCGGTACGGTCCGCCAGAAGGCGAAGCCGAGTGAAAAAAGCATTATGCCTTTAGCTGCCTGGCGCACACGTGGTATCATGGTAAACCATAGAGCTATATTCAATTACTAGAGCGGTAACTCCGTGTAAAAAATAATGCCTGCTGGGCGCATCCATGTTTGTGCACAAACCTATGGAGACCTAGAAATTTTGTACGGCTTTTGTACGGCTATTTGCATATCTGCGTATGTATTCCATACCGGTTCGTTATCGAAGCCGATACGCCCAAAACCAAAACGCACGATCAGCAAATGAGCGTGCGCGTATTCGCTGCAGATGTTTCCTGCCGTCACATTTTTGAACCGTCAATGACGCGCTTAAGTTGTTTGCGTATGTTTTACTTGCGCGTTGCATGTAGAGTACACTTTCAAAATTCAATCTACCTAATTTCTTTATGTTCTAGAAACACGCACATGAATTCAAAATGTCTGCGTCCAGGGCGGCTTCAAAGCGTCCCCGCACGCAGAATAATGAGTTAGCGCTCTAGTAATTTAATATAGCTCTTTGTGGTAAACGCAAACCAAGGGGCATGATTATATTACTTGAATAAATAATTAGTGACTAGTTCCACGAGATGAATCGTAGCTTCGCCATGCGCACTGGTCTTCACCGTCACCACGAAGTGACACTATCTCGAAAAATTGATATTTTGCGATTTCGATTTTTTTCCTGATTTGTGATTAATTACACATAATCTATCACCTCAAGAAGTTACGAAACACATAGTTAATTAGTTTTGTCAAAACATTAATAAGGGAATAAATTTGTGCTCGAGAGGTTTTTATCACTCTGTTTAAGACCACTTAGAGTCTGGGTGCTGATAATTACCCGAGCCGGAGGCGAGGGTAATTATCAGCACCCAGACTCTTAGTGGTCTTAAACAGAGTGATAAATACCGACCGAGCACATATTTATTCCCATTCATAAATACCTTTTCGGTTAAAAAAATATCAAATAATTCGTTCAAAAAATCCCAATTTTGTTCAACAAGTTCACTTCATGCTTTTTTAAACATCCCTCTGGCAAAATAATGGAGTGTTCAGCTGGCGAGTAAGATGTAAACAACCCTTTTATGGCGATTGACGCGCGCGTGGCATGTTCTGCGCGATGTCGCGCAGAACGCACCTGGGGCGTTGCGTTTTAAATTTTGAACTGTAAAATTCTGACTCACTGGTAGTGTTGCGCATGCCTACGTGAGGATTGTGAACGTTCAACCAATGAAACGGTAAGAGGCACTGGATTTTTAAGAGTCCACATTTTATTGTGACACTGGAAAAGTGTTTAAGACCAGCAAGCCATGTCTTTATCATCCGTTTAAGACCGGCCACGTGACGGGCTCTCGACCAATAGGAATAGCTAAAATGTCTGAGGTATTTATGAATAAGGGAATAAATGTGTGCTCGAGAGGTTTTTATCACTCTGTTTAATACCGCTTAGAGTCTGGGTGCTGATAATTACCCGAGCCGAAGGCGAGGGTAATTATCAGCACCCAGACTCTAAGCGGTATTAAACAGAGTGATAAATACCGACCGAGCACATATTTATTCCCATTCATAAATACCTTATCCGTAAAAAAATCAAATAATTCGTTCAAAAAATCCCGATTTTGTTCAACAAGTTCACTTCATGCTTTTTGAAACATCCCTTTAGCAAAATAATGGAGTGTTCAGCTGGCGAGTAAGATGTAAACAACCCTTTTATGGAGATTGACGCGCGCGTGGCATGTTCTGCGCGATGTCACGCAGAACGCACCTGGGGCGTTGCGTTTTGAATTTAGAACTATAAAATTCTGACTCGCATGTAGTATTGCGCATGCCTACGTGAGGATTGTGAACGTTCAACCAATGAAACGGTAAGAGGCACTGGATTTTTAGGAGTCCACATTTTATTGTGACACTGGAAAAGTGTTTAAGACCAGCTAGCCATGTCTTTATCATCCGTTTAAGACCGGCCACGTGACGGGCTCTCGACCAATAGGAATAGCTAAAATGTCTGAGGTATTTATGAATTAACATTAATTAACATTTGCAACTTAATGGGTCAAAACCGGAAAATGCGTTTTCACGAAGTGTACTATACCATTCTTTCGCGTGTAAAGTGTCTGCACACTACGCGTCAAAAACAGGTTTTGCGTTTTCACGATGTGACACAAATGTCACGTGATATGCGCGACTCACTTCTGGCGTTTTCACGAAGTAGCGCTAACCCATTAGCTAATACACGTGGTTAGCGTCACTTCGTGAAAACTCGAACACAGCGTCATCTGAATTTTGAGTTTTCACGAAGTGACGATAAGGTTAATTAGTTTGATAACTCATTAATAGTAATTTATTTCAATGAAAATCATACATTAACGTGACATACAAGATCCCAGCTTTCAGACAATGTAAAACAATATGAATTTTGAGACTAAAACGTTGTTCAGATCACCGTTTCAAAACATCGCCAACTTAAATCGCTTGTATCTCGAAACACACATTTTCCACTTTTGCGGGGGTTAAGGTCACTTTGTGGTGTGCTAGCGGGGTGATGTGTTCCAATGGTTACGGTGTTCGATTCGTGTGCAGTGGTACATGGGTTCGAATCCTGAGGGGATGAGCAAGGCACTTTGCCATTATTGTTTAGCCCTTCGGAAGCAATGCAAAGCCGTAGGTCTCGTGTGTTGTGTAATGCACGTTAAAGACCCAGTAAAATTTCGCCAAGAGAAGGGGTTTGACCTGGTGTTTCTAGCAGTGGCTGCAAGCGTAATTTTTATTCCTAGGAGGGTTAGGGGCAATGTCATGAATAATTCATGTTTATCCATGAGAACGGACAATGACATCAACAGCATAGTTGTTAGTTACTCAACTAGTTACAATACATTAAAGCATTTTTAAAGAACGGTTGTCGTCGAGCTACCACACAGTAGCCTAGTGGATAGCGAGATGAGCTATGGATACAAAGATCCCTGGTTCGAATCCACGTCTTCGCTGCTCATTTTTCATCAGCTAGTTTTCTTCTCCAAATTTATCACTGAGATAATTTTAAATTAAGGGGAAAATAGAACGAGAACCTAAGTCTTGCAATGATTCAAAGGAAAAACTGAATTATTCATGACATTGCCCCTAACCCTCCTAGGAAAAAAATTACGCTGGCTGCAAAGTGCACCGCAGCACTTTGAATACCCTTTCTAAAGGTGCTGCATAATGGGTCTTATATTTTCATAAACTTCATTTACCTGTCTTTAAAAATATACAGCGCCTTAAGTACCTAATTGTCGGTAGATACGTGTGCTATGACTCCGATAGCATCCGGAGTCTCACGCGTCCGAGTAGCCACGCGAGCCTTGACTAAAGGCTATATTTACTTTGTATCAATGATAATTTTTTTAGCAACTCAAAATCTCAGTGGGGGGCAACTGGGGGGGGGGGGGGGGGGGGGGGCGACAAGGTTTCATGGGGGGGCCACGCCCCCCGTGGCTACGCCACTGATTGGGCCCATGCCCTCCCACCTTTTAAAAGGTGGCGATTTCGCCTCCCCCGCTCCACTTTTTCCCAACATTTTCTCAATAATTATCGGGTACGCTTCGTTCACACGAAACATTCTCACACAAAATATTTAAGTGCTAGTTACAATGGCATCAATGTTTTAGTCTACATATTTCTAGACATTAACGGTTTCGTGTAACATGGCAGGAAACAAAAAAAAAAGCGAAAAGGGCGGTCCCTAGCAGCATTATGGGGTCCTGCCCCTCCCCTCTTTTCGAATTTGCAACGACCGGGTGGCATCGGAGTTGCTTTCTAAATTAGGCCGTCAGCTGGACTGGAAAATTCGTTCGTTTCGCTCCAGCAATCGCGGGTCCAACAATTTTTAACAATTGTACCGAAATTCACTTCCAAAGAATGATAGGCCTACTACAAAAGTTCTCCACATTTCGTCCAGCAGTTTTTTGATAATTTGACTCGAAAAAGCGAACTATTTGTCCATTGTGGACGTTCAAAAACGTACCGCGCCTACGTTAAAAAAATCCGCTGCGTATGACGCATCGTACCACGTGACGTGAACTGTCCAATTAGACACCAGATATGAGGTCGCAGGTCATGACATTTAACAAACATGGCGGCGTCCATTGGCAAAAGTGCGTCAACGTAAACATCGACCGGTGCAAAAAAGAAGTGTTTGCACTCATAATCTGTCACGTTTGAGGGGGGAAATGCGAAGGATCTGATGTCCGGTGATAGTAAGTTCATTTCCTGTGCCAAAGAGTGGCTGAATTTCACAATGGCATCGCCGAATATACCCACGATGTGTGGGCAGTGGATCTGTTATGTCTGTATCGTACTGTACAGTACTACATCATGCACTACCGGCGCATGTAAACAAGGTAGTCCGGCCGGCCGATCTCACCCGTGGCGGTTTTTATAGATAGTAAACGTCTCGGTGCTGCAAGAAAACGCAAACCAGACACTTCAGCTGAGACCCAGATTTCTTCACCGAAAAAGCTCCGGGCAAAGTTCAAGTTTCTTTGAATTGCCTATCTACCATGTCTACATAACTGTGTCATGCTGCACACAAACTCAACCAGGATTTTGATTTCGATGAAAACCTCAATTCAAGGACAGTACAACAAGCAGAACTTCCGTTGGAGGTAGGCCTACATGTCATTATAATAAAGGCGATTGTGTATTTATGTGCCCCAAAAAAGAACCAACAAATCCATGTTTGGGTTTATTGTCTTGAATTAAGGGTAAGGTTAGGTTTTAATTTCTTTGAGGGAAACTGGGGTGACACAACGATAAAAACGCAAAGCTGGTGGTCACCACGATGCACCGTGAATGCACAGAACCGCATCTATTTGGATGGCGTCAACTGAAAATGCATAGGAAAATTTTATTTTCTTGCAAAAGATACCATTCAAAATGATAACAGATTCCTGGTTATAAAAAAACACCTTTTCTTTCTCTACGGCATTGGACTGTTGGGTACGTCACTTGTTTACCGAATGGTTCTTGGACTTTACTTTCCTTTTAGAAAAATTCTCTGAAGTCAATGAAGAAAAATGTCTTCAATGACAAATAGATCTTATTTGAAAAACCCAGTAAAAAAGGGTGTTTTTTTTAGTTCCATCATCCATGATTCAAACCGAGTACCTCTGGCACTGAAAATAAATGTCTAACGTTAAGATGCCAAAGTACAACGTGTACTGCACAAAATCCCATAAAATGTTGTGCAGTCTCTTTCTCCATTGTTGAAGGATACTTTTATGGAGGTGTGAGGGTAGTCTTTCCCTTTGTATAAAATAGCAAAATAGCTTTTTATAGAATTTACTATTTGATTCTATATATATAGGCCTAAAGGATGAACGTCAGGAAAAGGGAGATGTTCTGCGACTGACTGTTCAACCCCGATCAACAACTTAGTTTCATGAGAATGTCCCAGCTTGGTGAACTGTTGGAATCATGAAATGATTTAGAAGCCGAAGGAACTGGCCTTGGATCTTTATATCGGTAAGATGTTTTGATTGTTATTCAGAGTGCAAACAGAAATAAACTTTAATAGAATATTCAAAATGAAAACTTCTTGATATTGCTTTGGAAGCTGAAAAGGTTGGTTCTCAATAGCTACCAATGTTTACATATTTACAGTGGAAGGCAAAACGATCGGCACGTGATCTTTCTAGTAATTTAACTCTAGATTGAACAAGTTGTTTTCTTTCTTCTAAAGCACATCCACAGTAATCATTGTTTTTGATCATCAGATACTAAACCTGTCTATATTTTACAATTTTTTTTTTTTTTTACAGAACTGACAAGTTGACATATCGGCTTAGAAGAGAATATCCACAGATCTCTTTCCTTGATATATGGGACATCATCTACACCGCTACTTTATCTGCTGGATGTGTAGTTGAATCTCTGGGGACTTCAGAGGAGGATTCAAAACTGAAACTTTGGCTTAGAAAGCAAGACATACGCTCCATCCTGTTGTTAGGCCGTTACTGCACAAGATTTGATGAGAACTTTGATGTAGTGATAACATTTACTTGAAGTTGTATCAGCACGACTAGTTAGCATTTGACATTATAATGAAAATAATGAGTAACTCTAGATTTCAAAACTACATAATTGTATCCTTCTGTTCATTAGTGTTGGTTTTATTCATTTTAATTCTTTTCAATTATTAAAAATTAGTTCCAGTAAAAAAAGGCAAATTCTGTGAATTTTAACAGTGAGACTAGCCACATATGACAAGCCAAATCACTCTCTTTAATGTGTAAGCATACAAAATAGCATGAGTTATGGTTTTGTTTTCTTTTTATTGATATACATGCAAACATTTATACGTGCTAATCAATGTATCAATAAATAAAAAGCTGAAATTTTCTTTGACAAAAGACTGATCTTAAGGCTTTTCTCCAAACCAAGATGGCTGTTTTGATTAGATAGCAAATAAATGTACAATGGTTGATTTTTTAAATTATTAAACCAGACTCTGACTTCTATCTGATGGTCCTTTGATTTATAATTGTATTTAAAGCCTGTTTCATTCCAAAAAAGGTGGTCTTTCTTACAAGTAGAAGGTTCTTTAAGTGACGTACCTGGTTCACCACAGCAGATCCAGAGGGTTTGGGGGGCATAGCACCCATTATTTTTTTTTATATGCGTTAGTTTGCTTTGTTTAAAGGGACATGTCTTGTCTGCTTTCCTGTTTCTTCTGCTGGTTACATGTGCAGGTATTTATTTACTCTAAAGACGCCTCCATTTTGGGCACCCCCTCACTTTCATTAATCTTGAGCTGGTTCCACCACTGCATTATAAACCTTCAAAATAACTGCATTGTTGTATGCTGCCAAATAAGTTAGATTACAGTGAAATATTTTTTGGAAGAGGGACTGTGGTGATGTCTACCAGATGAGAAAACAAAAGGTCATGTTCTGTGTGACCCAATTGCCAATGTACATAAAAGATATTTTTTAACTCTAAAATCTCCTGGGTCAAATTGACCCAGAATCTGAATCCAAATTTGCTCAGTCCTTTTCTGGGTAAAAAAAATACACATTTCAGTCAAAATGACCGAGAAACATGTCTTTTTTTTACTCCAAAGGGGTCATTTATGACTCCAAAAGGGGTCAATTTTTGACCCGGAAAAGGACTGAGCAGACTGAGTCTGACCCAGGAGTTTCTAGGGTCAGGAGTTTCTAGGATATGACAAGCTATAGTGCTGTACGTGCATAGTTTTGAAATTGGAAGTGCCAACGCAAGGCCTCAAACCGGAAAATGTGGGTTTTTAGCATACACACATGTATATAACATTGGCAAACTTTGATGAGGTGTAAAAAAAAAACTGCAGCATATTTGCTGGAGAACTTTTGACATAGTGTTTGTGATGTACTGAACCCCACATATGTGCATTAAAAAAGTAGACCCAGTGTTGCTGGAACGAAACTCATTTTACAGCCGGTTTTTGAGTTTCAGCTGATGGCCTAAATTGGCCCCACTTTCAAAACTGTTCCGCCTTCGCTGGGAGCAGGGCAGTGTCATCGAAAAGGCTATATCCCATAGTTAAATCCGGCACATTGTGAACACCAGATGCATGAAAACACTGCCAGTGAATGTGTCCAGCTTTAGTAGGCTTGCCCTGTCCTTTTTTTCAATAACTAGACACGGACACGGTTAATGAGTACATGATTTTTTCCACATCAATTTCAGGTGAGGGGGATTCGCTGAGGATCCTCCCTGCAGAGAATTACCCGGCTTCCATTGGAGTTAATGTAACGTTTACGTGCTTGATAACAGGCCATCGAACTAATGTGGGACCGGTAACTCGTGTCGAGTGGCAAAAATCTAGTCTGATTTTGCAGCGGTGTTCGTTCCAGCCACCCGGCGACCAAGACGGATTTGAGGAGCACTGCAAACTGAGCATCGCCCCGGTGAAAAGGACCTCGGCTGGCCAGTACAAGTGCGTCGTGTACTACCTGACATCAACAACTAAAACCCTGCAGTTGGATATAGTCGGTAAAGCTTCAGAACGTGCTAGAAATTCACGTGGACATTTATATGAAGTCTCAGCATTTTGTTTTTGGTGCCGGTGGTGGTGGCTGACGAACAACTAGCTCCCACCTATCGGCAAAAACCATAAGCGTTAAAATTATATTTAAGTGTATTTTCTTGTGGTGTGCCTCCCCCCCTCCAGTTTGTTCTTTGCCTCCCTCCCCAATGCCCGAAGCTGGTGACGGGACAGGGTATGCACGTGCTAAAATTGTGGACGAATGTCTGAGAACATTACGTCTGTGTAACAGCTCAACCCTGAATCCCTTTGTTGGTTAGAAAATGTAAGCAAATGCCATTTCTTCGGACAATCATGCTAATGATGCATCATGTAGACATTGAAAAGTACTGTTTACGGTCATTGATAGGTCGTGCGGAATCCGAACCAGGTCAAAAGTGACCATGTATAAAGCCACATAGGTGTGTTTTTTTTTTTTTTGGGGGGGGGTCTTTTTCGTTTGACGCAACACAATTGTTAAACATTTTAAGTATGGTGCACATTTACAACAACTTACCTTAACATGATGATTCTGTTTCTAACGTGGGCACTTTATTTTCAAACCACTTTCAATGTTAAGCCTATATAAATATATAAAACAAATTAAAAACCATACCATTTCAGGCCGAACAACAATATTTAATACCAGCGCTATCTTCACTTGAACTTTAAAGTGCCTGTCGTTAATGAGGAGGTTACTTTTGCGGGTAAATAAGTAACGATCACGAAGTTCAATTTAAACGTTTATGAGCCTTAACCAATCGGATATATGCAGTACGTTTATGCTATTTTGCGTTGAAGTAAAGTCGCGGAAGCTTACCATCCAATACAGAAGAAAGACAAATTATAACCATTTTAATCTGCGACCGGGTCGTACACGTTCAAGAAAGAAAATGAAAGATGGTTATTTCTAAACCAACATTATCATACCTTGTTGTTTCGATTTGGCTCAACATTTGCCCATTTTAGATAACACCAAAAAGTTGCGCCATGCGTGCCTACCTGTAATTTTGGTTTGCTTCGCAAAATGTTTTCTTTGCAACGGTGACTGTTTATTCTTATTTGTCAAACTGAAACTTGCCAATGTTTGTTTTAAAGTCAGGAGTGTTTTTTTTTTTATACAATAAGCACTTGTTGGTTTCATTTTACACGATACACTCATATAACGAGATTGAAAGTTGACCTCACTCTGCCGGAGATAATGATCTGTCAGTTTACAGCGTTCAAGCCTGTATCACAAATTTAGTACAGAAATTTGTAACAAATATTACCTGGGTATTTTATTAGGAAAAGAATGGATAGAACGCGAAAACGACAAATTAATGTTTTGAGCCGTGAAATAAAAGGAAATTGACACTTGCAAAGCATTCTGGGTGTGGACGACAAGCGCTGAAATAATTAGTACAATAAAAGAAAAAAAGGAATGCTTTCAAGATAGGAGTAACCTTTGGGGAATCTCTATTGGTTTGTCCCTAAACTACATTTATTGCTTGTCATTCGTACCCAGAGCGCAAATTGAATTTCAGAAATGTTTATTGAGTGAAGTCATTGGTTTAAAACAAGAATTAAAGTCTACCTAAACTGTAACAGTCCCAATTTTCATATTACTCATTGAATCTTCAGGAAGTTTCAATTGCTTTGTTCTGGACGCTGTTAAACATCTGAATTTTTAATTTTTTTTTTTTTTTTTAAAGTGATTCAACGTTAGGTTGTACACATTCAAGAAATTTTGTTTTCTGTCATTTCATTCAAAAAAGGTTCGTGCAATTATTCCACCATATTAACTCACCCTTATTTACATAATTAAAAAAAAGAGGGCCTATAATTCTTTGTTACTTTGCCTTCGAGAAAGTTCCTGCCAAGGATCGAAACATTAAGCCCTCGTATTTTGTTGATTAGTATATTTCAGGTCTAAACCGTCAGTAAGCAGTTTGCACCGGCTTTATTCCTTTTCACCTTTAACTTTCCTTTAGAACCAAACACTACGGTAGAGGTTAAAGATCTCAACACAGGCAAACTCGTCGACAGTGATTCTGAACCAATTTGTGTCCGTCGGTCTGGTTCAGCTGTACGTGGCTTCAAGTGCACAGTTCGGGACGCCGAACCCAACGCCTGGAACATCGCGTGGTTCGTCGGAGGAGAGCGAGTTGTAACAGGTCTCGTTGAGACCGCAGTAGGTGGACTGGTGAAAGTGAGCAGCACCTTCAATCTTTCACAGTCGCAAACCGAGTTTCCGAACAACCTCACTTGTCAGGCTACGGGTCTCGAAAGACTTATCAGCATTACAGTTGAGTTAAAGTCTTGTCAAGGTAAGAAATCAAGTTCCCTGGTTTCTTTAAGAGTGTTCGTCATTGGGGGTAATAATTATTATACCGGCAAGCATCATCACAGTTCTCAGCTCCTCAGCAGACCTTGCTGCACTTCTTTGTAAATTTTAGTATTATCAAGTTCATGGGCGACCCTCCTTTGGGCCCCAAAGTCCTGGTGCCCGGGATATAACCAGCTGAGCGGACAATTTGGGTGTCGATGGCAGTGAACCAGTATAGGAAATATCGTCGTCCTCCTGGCTTATCTTCATGTCGCGTGCTGCCATAAAGTTCAGTGTTGGTGACATGGTCCTATCGGCTAATGTCCTGTGACGTTCTTAGCATGAATAACTCTCTTGTTTTATTTTTAAATTCCGTAGGCATTCATCCAAAACATGATCTTGACCTTTGGGATCTATCGGCTCGACGTCTTGTTGGACTGACATCCACGCCAATCTGCATCCAGCTTCATACGGAGCGAACTTTCCAATGCCAGCTCAGAGCAGCCAGACCAGGTGTTTGGCGTGTAGCCTGGCTCATCGATGGAGAAGAGTCTGGAGATGGCTTCACCAATTTAACAAGTAGCGCCGGAGATGGATTGGTCAACGTGAGCAGCAGGTTCATTATATCCAAGTGGCGAGACGATGGTACCATTACTAGTCTTACATGCCGAGCTACAAGTGAAGGGGAAAATTCACTGAACGTCACAGTGCACCTTGAGATCTGCTCTGGTAAGTAAATAATCTGTCTTTAATATTTCAAGTGCTGTTTTTATACTGCAAAATTCCCGTTAGGGAACAAGTTGGAGGTGTTTAGGCACAGGTTTCAAGTGGATGGGCGCCCTGTTAAGTACACTTCTTTCGTTTTCAACTGTTTTTAAAATGACTGTACTATTTACACTTTGCTCCAGACGTAGACAGAGTAGTAAATACGTCAATACACCTTGTGGATCTCTCGACTGGCGAACTGCTCGGCATCAAGTCTGGGCACATCTGCTTCAAGGCCGGCACGAAGCGAACCTTTGCATGTACAATCCTAGATGCCCGGCCAGATATTGTAGTGACTTGGATCATCGATGGAATCAAGAATGAAAGTGGGCGAGTAGATGTAACTCCAACAACAGATGGATTATTCAATATGAACACCAGTTTTACAGTCTTCAACTCCTTGGATGGAAGCCTCATCAACAGCCTTACTTGCATGGCTACGGGATTCAAAACAGAGTCTCTTTTCGTCACCCTCCAGCTCCAGACTTGCCCTGGTGAGACCACCATTCTGGTGTTTAATTTTTTTAAGTATAGCAAAATATATAAGTATCTGATTGCTTGTGAGACACCTTTTTCATTATTCAGAAATTGTCTCCAATACTTCAATGGAGCTCTTGGATCTCTCGACTGGAGAGTTCATCAGCGAGGCTTCGGAGGCCATCTGCCTGACATCGGAGACGGGAAGAGCGTTCGGATGCACCGTACTACAAGCCACACCCGACTCGTGGAGAATCGTTTGGGTCATTGACGGCGTGAGGGTGGAAACCGGATCCGTGGTTCAGACACCGAGCTCGGAAGAATTAGTGGACTTGTTCAGCAGGTTCACTATTCCCAACCCGTCTAGTGAAGACGTCGTAAAAAGTCTCACATGCCGAGCAACGAGTCTAGAGAAGGAAGAGCTTGCAATCACGGTTAAGCTCCGATCATGCGCCGGTAAAAATACTAAAACAATATTATTTTGAACTATTTTGTGGGGATTTCATGACCCGTTGCATCCATCAGAAGCAGTTTCTAAAATTGCCTTTGCTTCTCAATTTATTATCCAATATGATGTATTTTTGTCATTGTCGCCAATTACCTGCTGTGTGCAGCTAGGGGAACCCCTATCAACCGAGACGGGGTGCTTGCGTAGACATAACCTCCTAGAAATTAGTAATCTGGAAATTTCCTTGAGACGAAACTAAATGGTCGAAATAACACTATTTCTTCAACAAAAAAATATACTTATAAGCAGTATAAACAATCCCTAGTTATATTTCACTCTTGATTCTATTGACATGGGCGTCGCGGGGGGGGGGGGGGCAAGGGGGGCACTTGCCCCCCTGGAGAAGCAAAAAAAAAAAAAAGGAAGAAAAAAACCCGAAAAAAACAAAAAGAAAAAGAGGCGCGAAGACAAAGTGGTGTAAATTTAAAGAGTTGGGTGGGGGGGGGGGGGGCAAAATGTCCCTGCCCCCTCTAAAACTAAGAAATCGAGAATGTGTTGAGAAATACAAGCATTTTTTGGCAAAAAAATGTTTTGCCCCCCTCTAGAAAAAAATCCTGTCGACGCCCATGTCTATTGACCTGATACTTGTCAGGGTCAAAAGGCTTTTTCGGGTTAAAATCACTGGCAAAAGATCATCGGAAGTCATTTTAACCCGGAAAAGTGTTATTCAACCCCGGAATAGTATTCTACGTCAAATACATCCAGGATTTCGGGCCTTAACCCGGAACCTTTTACAGTGCGATTAATTTTCATTACAAGACATCAAGCCAGCAAGTAGCACGATCAACATGACGATGCTCTTTGCCATAGTCGGCGTCCTGAGCGGAATGTTAGTTTTGGCTGTCGCTGCTCTTGTCATTTCTTCAACAAGAGCCAAGAGGAGATACCAGGTACCAGTGAGTGCACAGAGTGTGCCAAATCTTCAAGGAAGCGTCGAGATGGTAAGAGATATGTCCAATGGGCTCCGTGCGCCAACAAAAGAGGCCGCCCTTTTACCTAGCAACGACAGCTGGTTGACGCGCACCGTTCCCTGTGTGTGACACACGTGCACCAGGAAATTATATTGTTGATGTACCCTTACGTGGCGCGGCCCCCAACGTGGCGCACTTTTGCATGTAGCGCCTACCTAGAGCAATAGTTTTAACTGAAATTTCACAGAAAGCGAAATTTCATCAAGTTCTAAAAACTCCTGAGTAGTTTAAGTAGACTGTCTGACACAATTTGACCTTGGGCATAGAAATAGGTAAAGGTCACATAAATATGTAAATATGGAAATATGTAGATATAAATATGAATGAATGAAGTTATGAAATTCCGGGCGCAGTTTGACCTAATGAATGGATGGGATGAATAGGGAATAGGTGTGGGTATAAGGAACCGGGTACAGTTTGACCAATTCTATGGGAAAGATTGCATAAGGTATGGAAAAAAAATTTTATGGTACATTTGGATCTTAGCCCTAATATGAGTTTCATACGTTAGTCCCTGTGAACGACCAGCTGGTCGGATCTTTAATCCCCCAACAATAGACGGGAGAGGGCGCGTGCCAAGTCAGCGCAATAGTATTGTTACGAAGTTAATCCGATCGATACAAAAAGTAATTGGATTTCCGAACGCTCGACAGCAGAAAGCAGCGATAGATGGCAAAAATGAATGTTGCGTTGATCAGACTGAAACGAGTACGATTGTCTATTTGAAGAATTATTTTAAAGTCATTTTTATTGGGTTTATGGGTATTGTGCACGTTGGTTTCCAAGGTATAAACAAACACTCACCGCAGCATACTTGCAGGGTACAACCTGTGTCATGTGTGTCGGCCATGGGGGTATATGATAAATCCACGATCCATAATCCATGCGTCTGTACGGAGGCCGTTGGTCGATCACCCCTCGATGATCGCACCGATCATGGAGCAAATAACTCCGTCTGTGCGCCTATATTCCTCTTGTTAATCGATACAGTACCAATGGCACTCTTCTACACTGCCACCAGAATCATCCAAGTAAAAATATATGTCTGTGCGCGGTGATCGTAGAAAAGGGAAGGTTTTGGCATCAGCCAGAGCAAATGTTAGTATACATGCACACTACTGTATACATTATGGCCGTCCGATCAGATAGCGCTCAAGTGTTCTTAATCCGTGACGGCTAAATTATCGATTAGGCTCTATAGTCTGCAGAGGCGCGTACAATAAGGAATGGATTCAGTGGTTTAAAGCCATAACAAAACGTGCGGGCATGTGGTTTTTAAAGGGAACTACGGCCTGGAAAGTGCCCGATTGAGTGTATAGGAATAACACAACCATCATTGTGCATTTTGTAATATTTCGTACTAGAACGACCCCAAAACCAAGCTATAGCCTATCCATAGTTAAAAATTCAGTCGTAACGTGGTGAAAATGGTGCCCCTTTAACGCTGTCTGTATAGGAATGCACCGAACCCTAGTTGTACCTCCGTGCCGGATTTGTTTACAAAATCGAGGATGACTGGGTTTTATCTACGACCATTTTACGGGGGTTATTTAGAGGGCGTGTCCAAGCGCTAATTTTATGACTGAGAGTAGGCTTTTCCGATTGATAAGACAACACAAACAAAGAAAAATACAACTGCAGAAATTAGTATATACGTTATGACATTATTGGTTTATTGACGTCATTTCTCATTAAAACACTCGTGTTTTTATTTGTCTGTCCCAATGTATTTCTTCGCAATTATATCGTCATTGTAATGTTGACTAGTCTTTAATCGTTACTGTCTTCCTCGCTTACGTCTTCTTCATCTTGATGGAACAATCCGTCAAATTTCATCTGGTGTTTAGGCATAATTCTGCCGAGAGCCTTTTGTACGCTAATGCCCTTATATATTTTTTCTTCGAGATTGTCCACAATATCTTGATGAGTATCGTTATCTTTCAGATGTAGGTAGCTTGACAGAAAATCCCTGTACTTGTCAAAAAAGATTTGCTTGACTGCCCAGAGGGTCTTCCTATCGGCCTTTTCCTTGGCCTGATCTTCACCCATACCCTCGTTGATGTACTTTTCATGTTTTTCACTCCACATGTCACGAGTCGCTTCTTTGGACTCCTCCAACCAGTCTTGGAAAGTAGCATTGTCTTCTAATTCAGAACTAGACTCATCTTCATCGTCATCTTCTACCTCCGAGTCCGTTTCCGAGCCCGATTCATCCACGTCAGGATGATCAGATTGAATAACCTCAATTTCAGAATCATCGTTAACCCCATTCATTTCAGATTCATCTTCAGCATGAGCGTTTTCGGTATGTCGCAAGAGATTATATCTCCGTCCAAACCTTTTATCACACTGGTTACAAGCATGGGGTTTGACTGCAGAAAAAGTATTCATGTTGAAGTTATAAAGGCTGATTCACGAATGACAAGAAACGGATGAATTGGTTTAATATATATTGTGCCGAGACCTGTCTGTTTGAGCTCATCCTGCTCTTTACCCTGCTCATCCTGCTCTTTACCCTACTCATCCTGCTCTTTACCTTACTCATCCTGCTCTTTACCCTGCTCATCCTGCTCTTTTCCCTACTCATCCTGCTCTTTACCCTGCTCATCCTGCTCTTTACCCTGCTCATCCTGCTCTTTACCCTGCTCATCCTGCTCTTTTCCCTGCTCATCCTGCTCTTTACCCTGCTCATCCTGCTCTTTACCCTGCTCATCCTGCTCTTTACCCTGCTCATCCTGCTCTTTACCCTGCTCATCCTGCTCTTTACCCTGCTCATCCTGCTCTTTACCCTGCTCATCCTGCTCTTTACCCTGCTCATCCTGCTCTTTACCCTGCTCATCTTTACCCTGCTTTACCCAGCAGGATGAGCAGGGTAAAGAGCAGGATGAGCAGGGTAAAGAGCAGGATGAGCAGGGAAAAGAGCAGGATGAGCAGGGTAAAGAGCAGGATGAGCAGGGTAAAGAGCAGGATGAGCAGGGTAAAGAGCAGGATGAGCAGGGTAAAGAGCAGGATGAGTAGGGAAAAGAGCAGGATGAGCAGGGTAAAGAGCAGGATGAGTAAGGTAAAGAGCAGGATGAGTAGGGTAAAGAGCAGGATGAGCAGGGTAAAGAGCAGGATGAGCTCAAACAGACAGGTCTCGGCACAATATATATTAAACCAATTCATCCGTTTCTTGTCATTCGTGAATCAGCCTTTATAACTTCAACATGAATACTTTTTCTGCAGTCAAACCCCATGCTTGTAACCAGTGTGATAAAAGGTTTGGACGGAGATATAATCTCTGGCGACATACCGAAAACGCTCATGCTGAAGATGAATCTGAAATGAATGGGGTTAACGATGATTCTGAAATTGAGGTTATTCAATCTGATCATCCTGACGTGGATGAATCGGGCTCGGAAACGGACTCGGAGGTAGAAGATGACGATGAAGATGAGTCTAGTTCTGAATTAGAAGACAATGCTACTTTCCAAGACTGGTTGGAGGAGTCCAAAGAAGCGACTCGTGACATGTGGAGTGAAAAACATGAAAAGTACATCAACGAGGGTATGGGTGAAGATCAGGCCAAGGAAAAGGCCGATAGGAAGACCCTCTGGGCAGTCAAGCAAATCTTTTTTGACAAGTACAGGGATTTTCTGTCAAGCTACCTACATCTGAAAGATAACGATACTCATCAAGATATTGTGGACAATCTCGAAGAAAAAATATATAAGGGCATTAGCGTACAAAAGGCTCTCGGCAGAATTATGCCTAAACACCAGATGAAATTTGACGGATTGTTCCATCAAGATGAAGAAGACGTAAGCGAGGAAGACAGTAACGATTAAAGACTAGTCAACATTACAATGACGATATAATTGCGAAGAAATACATTGGGACAGACAAATAAAAACACGAGTGTTTTAATGAGAAATGACGTCAATAAACCAATAATGTCATAACGTATATACTAATTTCTGCAGTTGTATTTTTCTTTGTTTGTGTTGTCTTATCAATCGGAAAAGCCTACTCTCAGTCATAAAATTAGCGCTTGGACACGCCCTCTAAATAACCCCCGTAAAATGGTCGTAGATAAAACCCAGTCATCCTCGATTTTGTAAACAAATCCGGCACGGAGGTACAACTAGGGTTCGGTGCATTCCTATACAGACAGCGTTAAAGGGGCACCATTTTCACCACGTTACGACTGAATTTTTAACTATGGATAGGCTATAGCTTGGTTTTGGGGTCGTTCTAGTACGAAATATTACAAAATGCACAATGATGGTTGTGTTATTCCTATACACTCAATCGGGCACTTTCCAGGCCGTAGTTCCCTTTAAAAACCACATGCCCGCACGTTTTGTTATGGCTTTAAACCACTGAATCCATTCCTTATTGTACGCGCCTCTGCAGACTATAGAGCCTAATCGATAATTAGCCGTCACGGATTAAGAACACTTGAGCGCTATCTGATCGGACGGCCATAATGTATACAGTAGTGTGCATGTATACTAACATTTGCTCTGGCTGATGCCAAAACCTTCCCTTTTCTACGATCACCGCGCACAGACATATATTTTTACTTGGATGATTCTGGTGGCAGTGTAGAAGAGTGCCATTGGTACTGTATCGATTAACAAGAGGAATATAGGCGCACGGACGGAGTTATTTGCTCCATGATCGGTGCGATCATCGAGGGGTGATCGACCAACGGCCTCCGTACAGACGCATGGATTATGGATCGTGGATTTATCATATACCCCCATGGCCGACACACATGACACAGGTTGTACCCTGCAAGTATGCTGCGGTGAGTGTTTGTTTATACCTTGGAAACCAACGTGCACAATACCCATAAACCCAATAAAAATGACTTTAAAATAATTCTTCAAATAGACAATCGTACTCGTTTCAGTCTGATCAACGCAACATTCATTTTTGCCATCTATCGCTGCTTTCTGCTGTCGAGCGTTCGGAAATCCAATTACTTTTTGTATCGATCGGATTAACTTCGTAACAATACTATTGCGCTGACTTGGCACGCGCCCTCTCCCGTCTATTGTTGGGGGATTAAAGATCCGACCAGCTGGTCGTTCACAGGGACTAACGTATGAAACTCATATTAGGGCTAAGATCCAAATGTACCATAAAATTTTTTTTCCATACCTTATGCAATCTTTCCCATAGAATTGGTCAAACTGTACCCGGTTCCTTATACCCACACCTATTCCCTATTCATCCCATCCATTCATTAGGTCAAACTGCGCCCGGAATTTCATAACTTCATTCATTCATATTTATATCTACATATTTCCATATTTACATATTTATGTGACCTTTACCTATTTCTATGCCCAAGGTCAAATTGTGTCAGACAGTCTACTTAAACTACTCTCCTGTTCATAAATTGCGAGTTTATTTACCCGTAACAAAGTTAGAAGAAAACAATTACTTTGGCGTGATTTTCTACTCATTATAGAATATGTAGTTAAAATTTATTCTTATTACTCCGATGGATGAAAATACAGGAGTCGGTGGCCCCCGATTCAGAATCGGATACCACGGCAGTTAAGGAAGAAGTCACCTACCAGAACACCATAGCACAATCCAATGTGACGCCTGAAGAGATTTCATCAGACACCGGCCTGCCATCATGGGCCGAGGGATGGGGGATTCCTTGGCGCGACCTCATCGTCGAGGAGCGAGTCCTCGGCAGTGGGAACTTTGGTGAGGTGCGATACGGAACTGTTAGGAAAGATGGAGACTTGAACAAGGCTGCCATCAAGATGCTCAAAGGTATACTCGAAATTAAGGAGAAAACATTTGACCAATGTTCTTAAATTTTAGAATGAGAATAGCCTTAAATTTCATGTGCCGTTGTATCCATTTTTATTGCACTAATGACTAACATATTTTGTCTGATGTTATATCAAAATAATTGACAAATACAACTCTTCAAACGTCAATGACACAAACTCTAACATATTCAATCAGTTCGTGCATATTTCATTGGCTTACGATCTCACTTTCCTCTCCGTCTTGTATAGGACATGTATCAGCATGCGACAGAGATGATTTCATGGATGAGCTATGGACGATGGCTCGTATCGGCAACCATCCTAACATCGTGCAACTGTTCGGTGCTTGTCAACATCAAGGCAAGTTACGGGACGTTTTCCAAGCCCCAGCGTCTCCTTTGCCGATCTACATGCACAAGCAACCTACGGAGTTGAACCTGGGTTTAAAAAAAATGGCCTTGGTCAGTTGGAACCCGAGTATTATACTTGACAGGGAGCACTTCACATGGTACAATCGAGGGCTTATTTTTGGAAGTAGCACACGCAGACTGATTCGTTTAACCGCCGCTGCTATCGTTTATCTATACCTCATCATCCTGGAACTGCCGTTTTCGTCGAAAAGAGGAATATGGGATTGGGTTTGCGGGGGGGGGGGGGGGGGGGGGAGTTGCAGAAGTTGCGGGGTGAGCCGGGGTGGGGGTCAGCTCCCTCAGCACGCATACATGACTGAAATAACTAAACACAGGACTTAATTAAGATTTGGGCCTACCTGGACGATGCTATCTTATTTTGTGTTTCTGCGTATTTAGGAGTGCTGTACGTTGCCTTGGAATACCTTCCTTATGGTGATCTGCGCAGCTACCTGCGGACGGCTCGCTCACAGTCAGACTCAGACGAGGACGCCTTGTCTTCCGATCAGCTGGTCAAGTTTGCTCTGGATGTTGCCAGGGGAATGGAGCACCTTGCTAAAGCAGGGGTATAGACCTGACTGATTTAGCCCAATTCGATGGTGTTGAATTCATACTTTGAGTAGAAACACCTCCCGTTCAACGACCATGAAACTTTTGTGTAAAAGAGATCCTGCAGACATAATGCGAATTTCTGTTGTATGTAAATAAATTCAAATCCCCTCAAAGAAGTCTTTAAGAAACCATAGTAGTTCACTTGAATTTGGGCCTATCAAGGATTTCGAAATTCAACTTTCCCAAACTTGAAATTTTTTTTCCCCAGGTTATTCACCGCGATTTGGCTGCAAGAAACATCCTGATCGGGAACGGATTGGTTGCCAAGGTTTCTGACTTCGGTCTGTCCCGTGGGGAGAATATCTACGTCCAGACATCAAGGGTCTGTATTTTGGGTGATTTATTGAAAGATTCTATCGTTTTACAAACACCTCCAGAGAGAAATGTGCATTATAAATATTATTTACGTCAGTTTGCGAGGAAGTGAAGCTTGCTTTTCTGTAGATACACTCTAAAAAGTCCCAGATCGGATGTGCTCCGGAAATTGTGTCATATTTGACCAGGTACTCTTTAAGGTTGAATATTAAATTACACTTCTCTTGATCCTTTTTCGCGTCATTTTGACCCAGGAAAGTGTCATTTAAGCCGGATGGGTAAAATTTGACTGAAATCAAGGTCAAATTTGACCCAGGATTGTTCAGAGTGTAACAAGAAACAACAAAATTGTAGACTGCATTTGGAGGTTTAAAAACACTTAGACTGTTTTTTTTTTGGGGGGGGGGCTGATTTTAGGGGGTAAAATACCCCCTAGATTACTTGAGGCAAGAGGTGGTGTAGTGATAATTACCAGTAGTAGTTAGAAGCAATTAGTGCACATGAATTGGTTTCAGGCGGAGCGAGGCTTGCTCAACACAAGAAAACAACGGGAGTAACGACTTGTAAAGAAAGCACGCAAGTCCAACAACCGCAGAACATGACAAGAAATTAATCGAGCATTTTCTGCAGATTGAATTTTTTCTATCATTTTATTTATGCAGCGACGAGTACCACTTCGCTGGTTATCCATCGAATCAGTGAGGCATCAGCTGTACACCACCCAGAGCGATGTGTACGTTTTTAACTGTAGGAACGTCTGTCTTTTATCCTATAAGATTCGTGAACCAATTCAGATCAAATCTGAAGTGTAGGCTTAGACGTACACTCTTAAAACGTCCCTGTTTACATCTGACATGGAATCCGGGTTCTGTTTCGTCTGTTACTTTCAAGGTCAAATATGACACTTTTTCTGGATCAGTGTGACAGTTTTGCTGAGGTTTCTGGGTTAAAATAACCCGGAAATGATCCAAAGACGTGGCATTTTGACCATAGAGCCTGGACCCTGGGTCGATCCGACAGCGAACATTATTTTTGGAATTTATGGCGCGGGGATGTTACATGTTTGAGAGTGTTTGCTTTTTCCCTGTACGTTTGGTTCCTAACCGGTTTCAAAGAATTTATATGGCCGTGTTCATCGACATTAGGACAATTTGAAGTTATCTTGAAACAACAGTTTAATCCGTATGGAAATTTGTGTTATATGGGAATAAATTCATTTCTTGCTGTACGTGTTCCTGCAGAAATGGCAAGCTAAATGTGAAGTCTTTGGGAGTTTGCACGCGACTTAACTGTCCACCGCTATCAACTGTACATTACCTAAGCATCTGCTGATGTAAGAGTCAAATGTTTTTGATTTTGGTTTCGACTTGACAAATGACTTGGAGTCCTTTTAACCTTGAAACTATTTTTTTAAATTAAAATCCATAGGTGGTCTTTTGGAATTCTCTTGTGGGAAATAGCCAATTTCGGTAAGCCTTTTTACTCAAAATACAATACCGATTCCATATAAATTTTGATTCAATATTTGTATCAGGACATCTCACTCTTTAAGCTATCCATGTATTGTAAAAAAATAATGAAGCAAGTTTGTCCGATTGTATATCATATCCTGTCTTTCGATTAGTTTTAAGCGGATGGTTGCACTTTTTAAAACGATGTTGTTTTTATATGATTTATTTTGCATGTAAATGTGGCCATCTCTCCTCCTTTTTTCCAAAACCATACATTCTGTAAGTAAAAGCTAACTTTTAATATTATTTGTTTCCTTTTCAAATTTAAGGCGGAACTCCATATCCAACCATTTCGAACGACTTGCTGGTAGAAACAATCAGAATAGGATATCGTATGCCTAAGCCGGACAATTGTGACGACCAAATGTAAGAACTCTCGTTTCTGTAGATAAATTATCTGCACGGTCCTCTAAATAACCCAGTGAAAACTGTTGAAACGAACGATGTATTGAACCACACACTGATTATTCTCGAGAACTGTAGGTGTGGACTAAAGAGGGCGCCCTACATGCTAGCACCAATACTAACGAAGGGTACAGACAAAGTCTTAGTGCACTTGCGCTATCCATTGAAACATGGATTATGCACAATAAGGAAGGCGGTAATTTGCCTCACAAAAACAATAAAGTACAGTCTGGTTCCCGGTCCTCTGTTCTAATATTTAAAAAAAAATCAGGCTTGCTGATCAGGCACGTACAACAGCAATTTGTAAAACAAAAACAGTGATGGAAATCCTCCCCCCCCCAAAAAAAACCAAGCTTGATTCTACCCTTGTTGTTTTATAGTTATGCCCTAATGCGCGATTGCTGGGACGAGGATCCGAACAACAGACCGACCTTCACTGACCTGGTGTATATCTTGAGTGACATGGCCGACAATCGGATCAAACATGTGAGTCGAGTATCTACAGATCTTAATCGTCAGACCGTCTTCGGTATAAGCTCTACTCAGGGTCACCATACTCAGTTCGGGCATGAGCCAATCGCAAATCAATCAAAAGTCATTTACATGTCAATCGAAAGTCACTCACGATCACAAGTCAGTCGCTAGAAAGTCGCAGGTCAAATGCGCAAATCGCAAGTCAATTACAATCAATCACAAGTTTACAAAGCAATCGCAAATCAATCGCAAGGCAATCACAATTCAATCGAAATTCAGTAACAATTCAGTTGCAAGTCAACTCGCGCATCTGGTCACAAGTAAAAAAAAATTGCCTCTCTCACAGTTCATTTGAAAAGAGAACTTGAGATTGAATTGTTGGTGATTTTCAACAATTTAAGTATTTGTGATGACTTGATAATGCCACTATGCAACGACTTCCAAGAAAAGCCTACTACACGTACATCGTGTATACATCTGCACCATGTAAATCCTTAAGGTCTGAACAAGTCTTGGTTTAGAATCCAATGACCGACTTAATAAATTGGTCTTATGTTTAAAAAAACATTTAATGCAGTGTATCATTTCCCCCCCACAGACGTACATGGCGGTAATCCGAAACGAGTATCAAAATATGAGTGCCATCCTGCCGGAACTTGATGACAACTGAGGGGCGTGGCCAATGTCCAGTCAAGGAGATTACGTTGTATAGGCATATTGCGTGGATGGCTGAATCCTGAACAGTCTTATAATAACTACTCGAATGGATGTATAAAGTCTTGGATAAAAATTGAATTTTTTTTTTTTATACAAGTACGGATTATATAACCAGAATGAATAACGATTTTATTTGAAGACCGCAACAAGATGCCCAACTTTTATCCGTTATTTTCTCCCCTGGAACTGCTCGTTGTGACGTAACGAAGATCGTCATTCTCATCATGGTTCTGCGTTGTATATATGGCTTCTTTTCTACGTAAGACTAGTCCAAGGACGGATCTAAGGTAGACGAATTGGGTAAGAAGCTAATCAACCCATCTGCTTGACCCATGTTAATTTAAAATATTCACAACCCCAAAAAATCCAAAATATTATAATTTTCTCAAACAAAGGCACCAGTCAGTATTAAAAATCTTAATGATTGTTCCACGACTTTGATCTTTCTATGCGATGACTTCAACGCCTCATTTAACCAAGCTAGAAAAAGAAACTTCCTTGGAGTTTGAGCCCACAACAAACTTGAACTGCCTTGATCCGGAAAATAAACCAGACGCCCCTTGCTGTGAAACGATTGTTGAATGCCTCTTCCCTGAGTCTGGAGTAATGATGTGCATCGGGTCGGGTTGACAAGGCCGACCCGAAACATTTGAGATATAAACCGAATCCGAATCCGAACCGATCTTAACTCCCTCAAACCGACCCGACCCGAGCTGACAAAAAATAAGGTAAAACCGACCCCAACCGACCCGACCCGAAAAAAATTAAGAAAAAGGCCCCCACCGCCATTGTCAAACCCAAGAATCCCTTGATAACCACCTTGCATCCCAATCACCCTCCCCTTCGTAATATCACTTATGACAACCACCAAATTCTCAATACTTCAAGTCCCTTTCCCAACGCCATCCCTGACATGACAGCCCAGTAATTGGCTTTTCATACAAGGCTTTTCTGGCACTGCCCGCAGCACTATATTTGGTAACATTACCTGCAACGCCTCTAATGTTATATGTCTCATCTTTTGCAGGGTTTGTCAACACAACTAGAGTGAACGCCCCTGTTGTCATGGTCACCGACCTCCTTAACCATTCCACCTCTAAACATCCAACAAGACAACGATTAGTCTTTCTATATGCCCCTCTTTTTATGTTTCGGGTAATTTCGGTGATAAACGCCAGTGGCGTTTATCACCTCCTTTGTTGCCCCCCATCAATGTAACTCCTTCCACGTAGTATTCCCGTTCTAATGGCTTCATGACTGAGGTGGACTGGCAAAAACTAACACAGACGTTACTAGTATATTTTTTTAAAAGCTTTTAAGTATTTAAAAACTAGGTAAAATTCAGTTAAAAACAGATAACTTAAGAAAAACTGATAAAAGACTCAGCGATTTAAAAACATTGTAAAGTCGTCACTCCCACAACGTTCTTTAGTGAAAACTCTTCTTGAATTATATAGCACTAAATATGATCAGCATTTTTAGTTCTGATAAACGATTGATTTGTACATGCAAATTATGCATTGGTATAAATTATAATGTGCTCTCCCCCCCCTTTTAAATATGCACACACGCTGAAAATGAAAATTCCAAGCTGAGACAAATTCGATGCGTTGTGTTTGGATCATTAATCATTAATCCTTAAGTGTCTGCCTTTTTTGCAGGAAACACAATTTACCTAAAGGCAATTACGGACATAGCAGTGAAACAAAAAAATTATAATAAAAGGCACGTAGCCCACGTATAGGATCTGCTGCATGCACAATGCCGTAGTTAATAATTGATCACTAAATAAACAAACCCTTGCAGATTATAGTCAGTATTCATAATAATGAGTCAACACTAGAAAACCCGACGGAGGAAATTTCCAACTCAAGCATTAAATCAAAGTCATTACATCATCAGCAAAAATACATACTCGCTGCCAAGTAACTATAGGCTGTATTTACGTATTGTAATACATATTGTAATACATACTCGCTGCCAAATAACTATAGGCTGTATTTACATATTGTCTTTGGAATATTTTACAATGTCTTACCGGGGACACAAGCCTTCTCTCATCGGACTCAGAATTTTAGGAAATGCCCTAAAATCTAATAACAATAACAATAATTTAAACAAAATACTAAAATATAAATGTTTAAAACCTGTTAAGTGTCCAACTTCAGCAAGTGATGCCTTGTGAACTCCATGTTTAGAATTGGACCCTATTTATGTTATTATTCTGAGCGTTGGCTGTAGATTGTAATCTGACATCCAGGTTTATAATTCGCACAAAAATTAAACAAGATTTCATAATTGGTATAGGTACTGACATTACATTAAACTATCATGTTGTACTGTATTTTTTATAGTTCTTTGAAATGGACTTCAGTAAATAGCAGTGTATAATTATAAAACAGTCCATGAATTTAATACTTTCCTAATGTTACCTTACTGATGAAATTGTCACTGAAAATATGCAAGAAATGGCAAAATTTTCTGCAAGTTTGACCATATTGACTGGAAAGTTAGGGACCGAGACCATTCAGCCCTGGTATGAAAAGGGCCCCCCGGTACCCCGTCCAGTCCAAAGCCAGTCCGGTCTCCAGCCCAGTCTCGTCCGGTACATGGTCCTGTCTGACCAGAAGTTTTGAAGTCAGTCAGGCGCATTAATTTATTGCCCTTCAGAAAACGTCCACAGCAGAACAATAGCAGACTTACCAGATTTAAGAAAAAATCCTTCCATAATGACTTGGTAATTTACGGTCTCATTGTGCGCAAAACTGCATGGCAGGGGTTTTGATCTGTGCCGAGGAAAGTGTTCTATTGTTTCGCGCTGAGAGATGAAAACTACAAGCGGGTTTCTTCTGGGATATATTACATGTGTTATTACTTGCAAACAAAAAAACCCAGGATAGAGGAGGTCCTGATTAGCAACAGGACTAGCTCCAGGGCCGGTAGCTTGGACGGTACGAGAGGACTTCTTGGGAGGGGACGAGCTAACCGGGGGGCCCTTTTCATACCGGGGCTGAATGGTCACGGGCCCTTATTACTCTTGTTTCAAATACATAAACGTGAACATGTATGTGCATGTGATAACAATACAGACTGCATAATGCAAACTGGTTTGAAAACTCAATTGGCTTAAGATTAAATTGACCCATTAATATTTTACGCACTGAGAGCAAGAATAAAATGCTTCTGGTGGATGGGCCTGGTTCATCTGCAGCTATACTACTAGTTGGCAGGCCTGTTTGCCCATTTGCAGTCTCAGTACTGGTTGACGGGCCAGACTGAGTGCCGAGGCCATAGCTTGATGGATCTTACGCTCCATCAGTTCGAGAATGAGAAATTCTTTGAAAACAATTCCTCAACTCCATCTTGCGTAAGCCTCCACTCATCCTCATCCAGTCACTCTAAATGATATCCGCTTGGGGTGTAGGCAACAAAAATCACACTAAGTAATGCACTGGTGTGCATGCCAACTGGGTTTGAACCTGCATGAAATATTCATTAATTAATAAACAGCTGTATACAAAAAGCCTTTGAACCTTATCAAAAATGCTGGCCATTGCATCAGCATGCATTAATCATTGTGTGCACAAACCAAATAACCTCTGTACAGGAGGGTTGGACTTTTTTTCTGCAAAAAACACAATCTATTTAAACGCAGCGGGCATACCGAATGAAAACTAATGAACAATTAATAGCAAAAAAGCCCCTTCAGTCTCAAAGTAAATTTACTGTAATTTATTTTTTTACATGTTTCAATTCGTAAACAATTATCATAGTCAGATACATTATGATTAAATAAATACGAATTCAGATAGCGACTATATTCATGCAAGCAAGTATGGTTTATCCTACCGTGTCAAATTTTCTTTTTTTAGTTTATTGGTTAACAACAACACAATGATCAACAGTACCAGCTGAAAGGGTTACTTTACATCAATCCAAATACACTTACATACACAATTTTGCCCATTAGGTCATAATTAAAACGTGATAAAAGTTTTAAAAAATGGTTATTTAAACATAAGTACAAATACTACAGATGGGCAACACGCGGCAGTATAAAATTAATAAAAAATAAGACAGTTATATAATAAAAATTTAAACAAAATAATAAATTATAATTAGATATGCAAAACACCATAGTCTGGGACAAACAAGGAGTAGGGAAAGGGAGACAGTTATTTTTTTTTTCAGGATTTATCTAGTTGTGGAACAGTTGATTAACTGTAACTCTCTGTGTTACATTTAATCGTGTTTAAACCAGACATGTAACGCAAGACTCTTGAATTGGCATCAGATTTGGAGGGTTGAAGCAACCTTGACGGTTTACTGTCAAAACGTTCAGTTCCAAAATGATGAACTTGAGTAAATGATTGTTCATTCATTCCAAGACATTCCGAGACAGAAGTTTGATCAGATCAAGAGCTTCAGTGTAAATGTACTTCTGTCCAAGTATAAATTATCTTCTTCTTTTTTTATACCGATTCTACTTTATGGGATTGGAGTGAGTAATGGCGATGTGCCAGACTTGTGAGCCACATTCTAATATGGGCCTTATGTAGCATTCGTTATCAGTTACCATATCTTGGATGGGAACACTTGATTTTCTCAGAATGCATGAAGTATACAAGCGTCGAAAAGCTTTGGCAACGATTTCAGAGACATGGATTTGTCTTTCTGTATTTTTCCGATCACTTTGAATAATAATTCCTTTAGACGTCAAAAATGTGACACTACATTTATTGAACACCATAGCAAATAAAAACCAATTTTGGCTGTAATCTGTCTCAAAAAGGAAATAGTTTTAACATCGCACTTAGCATGTTTTAAATGACTTAAAAAACAATTCGAAATGTAAGTAATTTTGAAGAACCGGTTATAAATTTGTGCTCACGACTTCACCTAAAGTTAAATCATATAAAATATTTCTTTCTATTGGAACATTCTTTGGCCGCACCATTGACTAGAAATGAAATGTGTTCATGACAGCAATTACATTGAAAAAGGGCACATTGAGAATTATAAAGAAATATTTACCGAATTTGAAAATGCAATGAAATTTAATACACATTTACAGATAGACACAATTTATTAGAAGCCTAAAAAATAATGCGGAAGGTCTCCAGTGACAATTTGAAGATCATGTTTATATTATGGGTGTGAACAAGGTATTAAACAAAAGGTGTGGCAGCGGCCCTTTTAAATTCAATACTTTTTTGTCTAGAAGAATACACTGATTTGAGTAGTACATGTTTTGTGGATGAGAAGCATATTCTGACAGTGTTGAAAAGTAATACTCATGTCATTAAAAAAAACCCGTCATTTATCATTGCAAAGGTTTCTCCATTGTGTAGTTGTGCTTCCACTGATGATAAACTAAGGACTTAAATTGATGTGTTGCTTTTCACCGTCAGTTTGATGGTAAAAAACAAAACAAAACAGGAAAACAGAAAAGTCCTGATGTGCTCCCATTCACGGAAAAAAACTCTTCTTGAATTATACAGCACTAAACACGATCGTTATTTTTAGTTCTGAATAAACGATTACGACAAGTATTATATTTGTCTGTTTTAATGCCCATCACTTTTATTTTGGAATATCCACACACACACACACACGCACAAAATTCTTTGTAAACACATTCAATCATCGACCCACTATTATTCCCTCTTTTGCTTATACTTTTAATTCTTTTTTTTTTTTTAGAAAGACCGCCCATATGTTTTGTATACACACATCAAAAGTGAACCTATGGGTCTTATTCACCAGTCGGCCATATTGTATTGAAAGTGAGGTAAAACCTTAATTTTTGGAACCTCCGAAGAGAAATGACAGCAAGTTAATTCCTAATTAATTCCAGTCTGCTTCAATGAATAATTTTAATATGTAGTTAAAAAATCATTGTGCCTGCATGAACGCCATTCCTTTGAACAGTTAACACTTAATGAAATACGTTCAGGGAACTCGACAAAAATGGCCAACTGTGAATAAGGCACACTGTTCACATTATACATGGACTTTGTACACCCACACCCAATGGAATTACCAATTAGCTGGGTCATAGTGGATGCTTTGTTTATTGACCATTAATCATTAAAAAACAGGGCTCTGTCAACCCGCATTATATTTCCATCGCCGCTCAAATAGGGGGCGCCCGATAGTCCCAATGCACAAAATTTCCATAAGAGGGGGTTCGTTAGTACGAAAATGAAATAAGGCTCGTTAATCCGCACATTTGATGCAATTAGTCCGAAGATTCATTAATCCGAAGGTTCATTAGTCGGAAGGTTCATTATTCCGAAGGTGCACTAGTCCGAAGGTTCGATAGTCCGAATTTAGAAAAAGGTTCATCAGTCCGAAGGCTCAATAGTGCGAAACGAAAACAATGTTCAATAGTCCGAAGGTTCATTATTCTGAATTGACAATAAGGTCCAATAGTCCGAATCGACAATGAGGTCCGATAGTCCGAATCAACAGTAAGGTCCGATAGTCCAAAGTGTCATACTGACGAACCGTATTGCCCCTTCGGACTATCAAACCTTCGGATTGTTGAACTTTTGGACTATCGAACCTTCGGACTAATGACCCTTCAGACTAAAGAACCTTCGGACTATCGGGCTGTAACCATTCAAATAGACCGCAAAATAAACTTTGATCCGCATAAAAATAGTGAATCCGTGTACATCAGCATGCATTAAATGTGCTATACATATTACAAGAAACATAGTATTCTTAAACAAACGGACATACCATTGAAACTAAAACGGACATTTAAAGCGAAAATGCCCTTCGGTTTCAAATAAGATTAACTTGTTTTGCACATGTTATACATTTGCGGACAATATTAAATCGTCAGATAAAGATAAAATACCAGATGTAAGCAAGTATGGTTTATCCCACCGTGTCCAGTTATATTTTTTTCATCACACAAACTAAAGACACGAATGAGTCACTGCGAAAATGCCATATGGTTAACAGTTTATCAGTAAACAAAAAAAAACCCTTGAGTGTTATGTAGTAATTGCAGGAAAACCTTAAAATAGTGGGTGTACACAGTCATTGACGAAGTCCATTTTAACATATACGAATTCATAGGTAGGTGGCGATAAAAAAAACGTTTGAAATTTGAACGAAGAAATTTGAACAAAGAAAACTTAAAACATAACTTAAACAAAATTTTCAGTTAAACCACCATATTGCTTTAGTGATAGCGATAACGATTTGTTTCGACGAATGCCCACATTTCCCCCTTGACAGACCAACCTACAGGCAGTACTAAGCTGATGCCTGTAATATTCTCCACTGCTCCATACAGTATGTCATCACTCTTACATGTCCATTCATTATTCGTAGCAAAAAAAAAGGTTAAATATATGAGAATACTTGATTTAGCTGCATTTTGTTGAAGGACTCGGACTGAGACACGGACTCGAACTCCGATATTTCTAGACTGGGACTTGGCCACGGACTCGCATTTTTCAGACACTGATTTTTCAGAACCCGATTGTTTTAGACTCGGATTTTTCACACTTGGTTTTCGGACTCGGATTTTTCAGACTCGGACTCAGACGCTGACCCGGATTTTTCAGACTCAAATTTTTCAGACTCGGTGTATTCAGAACTCGGATTTTTCAGACCCGGATTCAGATGTGGTATACTCGACTCCAACACTGTCCTTTACGTTCTTCTCTTTGAAAATGCGGCCTCCCAACTTCCTGGCAAGTGGCCCTGAAACACACAGACACAAACAACACTGAGATGAATATTATATATAGGCTAAATACCCTCCCATTCAACAGTGGAAATGGGGCTCATAACCATTTTCTTTTACTTATAAACAAGCAAATGCCTAATAAATAAACAGTTGACGAAACCAATTTATTCACAAAGAATACAGGCTTGAAATTTAAGTCCAGTGGACAGACAATATTTTTAACAAATGTGAACACCCTTGCACGTTTTAGATCTTTAACAGAGATGATCAGATTGGTATTCTCCCAAATTCTGTAATAGAAACAATCTGTCAAGTCAGAGGGCAATGGTTTTGTATTGTTGGGTTGGGCAGGAATTAACGTTTTGTGCAAACATGATGACAAAATTAACATAACAATTGATAGACATTGATAGAAAAAAAAACCAGGAAAATACGATCTTTCTGAATTAAAACAAAAACTACACAAACTAAACTCAAAAAACGGTTTTCATTTTGACAATGACATCGGTTCGGGGGCAATGAAGGTGATGTCAATTGTTGTGGTTTTGCACTTTGAAAGCCCCTGAACTTTGAAAAGCGCGTCGCATTTATGGTCGTCGCATTTTTAAGCTCTGGCAGGGTTTGAAACATTTCATGCAAGACATATTGTGCACTCGCACTTGTTTTTGAAAAAAGAAGACAAACAAAAACCAGAAAATTAATGCACAAATATACAAGACTGTAAGACAGACGCTTACTTAACATGACAACTCTCACCTCAATGATAACCAAGGTAAAGAAATTCTCTTCTCACATGTATGTTGTCGCGCAAGACATTTAAGTCTACTAATTTTTTGAAAACATTAAAAATAAAGATCAATATAAGTAACATGCTGGAGTTGAAAGAGCTGTTCATTTAACTAATGAAAAATATTTTTATGGCTCATGATTAAAGTGTCACAGACAATAGGCACAAATTGCAGCTCAAATATTTCCCATGTACCACCCAAAGCACCTTGCCTGTTATTCCTTTTACTGCCCCAAACTGCCCACACAATTGTTTTTATGAGTTCATATGGGAAAATGCAGTGTTATTCAATAGATTAAAATTTCGCTATGAATCACAAACATTTCAGGTTTTTGCCTCCAAAATCCACGATAGTTTCCACAACTGCACCAAAATGTTTATAGGATTCGCCTCTTTTACACATTAAGGCCACGCCAACAAAATTGGTGGAAAATAACAGGTGTAAAAATGCTTGAATATTGTTTGATCGATCTGGCGATAAACTGATCTGGCCATATGTAAACAAAGTTATGCTATACAAGTCTGAATTCTGTACCAGCTGTCTTGTCGCATGGGGTAATATGTAACTAATTGACAAAATATTAAAAACGATGTTAACATATTAACATAATTCAAAAACCCTTCGACCTATAGTCATGAAATTTCTTGGGTATGTTTATGATGAGTAGCACTATCGATGTAACAAGTTTCAAGTTTTTTCGTCACTCGATGGCCGAGATCTTGGGGGCGGAATCAGCCCCCCCCCGCCCGGCTGAGAGATGGTCAAAATAAGCCGGCCCTATTGGGGTTAAAAATATTAAATCAAATCCGGTTTCCAAATCGCCCAGATTCAAGATGGATCCACTTCTTCAAATGATTTTGCCTACCTACCCTATGCCTTACTTCGGTCCAATAGTGTCGATCAGTACACCCCTACTGTCCTGCTCTCTCCCTCTCGTATTAGCAGAAGCGTACGGAGAAGTGCGACAATCATTTTTTTATACACTTTCCAAGTTGGTATTTTTTAAAGGCGGTGAGTTATTATCTAGCGGCGGTGAGTTAAACTGCCCACCCATTGAATGCTTTTAATGTATGGTTTTTTTCTCCAACATTGGAAAAACAGCCAAGTTGTACGGACTCAGCACCGACTCTTTAATGAACCAAAATATGCTTATGAGCTAATAGACGAAACTAATTTTTCAGAATGGATAAGGCCTGTAAAACCAAGTCTAGTGGTAAAAGATATTTTCAAAAATGTAGAATGTCACATATTCTATAGATCTTTAAAGAGAAGATCAAACGTAAGTACTCTCCCCAAATGGCCAACTATCTCTTTCTTTTAAATACAATCAAAGACTAAGCAAATGAATATAAATTTGCATTGGTTTATTAAACCCAAGCAAGCAAAAGTGATTACATGCAGTAAAACAATTTTACAATTAAGCAATTACATGAAAAAAAATACATTGCGAATCGTTAAGAAATGTTCACCAAATTTAAAATGCATTGACATTTAATACTAAATACAAATAGACGGAACCCTGAAATCAGAAACCCCAAAAAATGTGGATAATTTTTGTATTCATCCAAAACATTAAAAGGATTAAATGCAGCTAAACAAATATTTACAATGAAGCCATACATGAAAAAGGTTACATTGAGAATCAAAAAGAAATGTTCACTGAATTTGAAAATGAATGAAAATGTAATACAAATTAAAGACAGACATAACTCTGAAAGTAAAAGCCAAAATGTGGATAACCTTCAGTGACAATTTAAAGATAATGATAATACCATATGGGTAATTTTTTTTACAAATATTTGAAACAAAATGTGTGGTAAATGCCCATTTATTTGAATGTTGTCTATAAGTACAAAGTGATTTGAGAGGTAATATTTTCTTGAACATGATAAGTATATTGCTACAAAGGGACGTGAGATTTGTTGATAATATTTGCTTTCTGGCAAATTTCGCATAGCGTTCAAATTCATCTTGATAGTGGCCGATTTGCTGCTAATTAGCTCCCTGTTGTCATTCCTCTGGTTCGGATTAGTTTTTCAGAAATTCAGACGTTCGATTCGGTTTTCAGGCCTGATGTTTTCGTGCTTAACCCATACTAAGTTGAAGCTATGTCAATTAGGTTTGGGTTATTTTTGGATAACGTTCTATTTTCGTTTTCACCACTGTGAATTCCTTTTAGTACTCTCTGCATACAAACTAATGGGAAACAAGGGCAAGATACGAGTTTTTTTTGTAATTTTTTTTCCACATGATCTTTGTCCCTTCACTTTGGCTTCTTAATGTTCAAAGTATCTGTCATGTGCATGTCTTTAATATGAAGAGGTAAAATATAAACTACGGATAAGAGAAAGTTATACATGATACATGAGAGTCGACATAAACAATAAACTTAAAATGTAACTTATAAACTAATAAACTTCGGGGATCATTTGCCCTCTTTTTTATCGTCTTATGGGTTACCTTTTGCATCTTTTTCTTCTAGTTTTAAATTGCGATCTGGATTTTCACATATCTTTAATTTTTATCAATTAGCTACATCTTTAACATGCTGCGTTTCAGTAACATCTGCTTTCTTTTTATGCAAAAAAGTGACTTATAAGGTTATTTTGTGCTGCTGATTTGTGGTCAAATCTTGTGGGAAACATTTTTTTATGTTTCAAATTGGACCAAAGATACTTTCTTGAATTCTGACGAAGAATTAAGAAACATGAACTCATTTCAAATTCGTGCGAAAATGGGTGAATCATCATCGATTTGGCTGCTGAATCTATGAAACCAAAGGGAAAAACCCACAATAGGAAATTAATTTCGAATAAAAAAACGAGTAATCCAAAGAAAATTAATAATTTAGCAAATGCGTAATTGACCTTTTATTTTCAAGAAGTTCTCTCAACGTATAGTTCAACGGTTAAAGTCTACTTTTAACTGAAAGTCTACTCTTAGCCAAATATACCGTCTATGATGAATTGTGTTATTTAATTCATACATAAAGAATATTTCTCTGAGATTGGTGCCCATCGTAGCTATCGTATCATGTTAATGTTGTATTAATTTGTTCATAGTCTTTAAACAGCTGAGTAGTGTCTTGTCTTTCTATTCTATTCCTTCCAAATACATCCGAGTATAGCAGCATGCATGTTGTATTCATAAAGCACTGTCCAAAGAACTTGTATTACTATAACTAAAAGAAACGAAATGTGCAGAATAAGGAAATAAAAATGAAAAATTAAACGTGCACAAATATTACAAACAGAAATGTCCTTCAGTCTCACATTATATTTGATTGTGCGTTTTAGGCTCGGGAATTCGTCCAAATAAAATCAAGATTCAAAATTACGCAAGTTCATGTACTGACTCTGTGCACATGCACATTATGGTTTAATCTACCTTTCAGGCCCTGTCCCTGAAACCAAAGGGGGGGAGGGGTCCTCAAATCCCGATCGCGGAGCATGGAGCGCGAAACCCTTTTGGTTGAGGTCCGCGGCACGATGAAGGGCCCCGAAAATGTTCAGATTCTAGATGTTCTGTGATGTAATCTGAGGCATTTCCTGAACACTTTTCCCTGATTTTTTGAGCAAAACTTTACCAGCCGAAGGGAGAAGTGTCATCAACAGTGGATTGTTGATGGCGATGTTAGTTTCTGCGCGGAACTGTCACCGACCCCCCCCCCCCCCTGAACAAACGTGCCTGCCGTGTCACCTTCTCATATTTTCATCACACGAAGGCACAAAGTTTACAATACAATTTTAGGTCATCAATAAAATAAACACACAATACAAACCCACTGCAGTTATAAATCATTAAACTGCACCATCAGCAAATATCACAGCAAATACAGGGTGAGTAAAAAAAAGCGGATCCCAATATTTCATATTTAGAAAAATATGTAGCACCAATAATAATAATGACTAGAAAGCCAATTTAATAGCTACTTTTAGATGAAAAAATTTACTGAAATTGCTCAATCCGTTCAAAGAATACCACCATTTAAACGCAATGACCCTAAAACCCGTCTCGTCCAAAAAAATCAATTTATTGTGTGTTTTGACTGTTTGGAACAACAAAGAAAATGACACAGTATACTTTGTCTTGTTTCAACAACTGTCACCAACTGAAGTACACAATATTTTGATTAACAACCCTGGTTAGGCTAACAATATGATTTATAAAATCCTCTTTTTTAAAAGACGGGCCTTCAAAATGACTTCGTTGCATATTGTTAACGTTTAAACTAAGATTTCATCGCTGGCGATGTTTGAAGTCAATTGTGACGACGATTGTTGAAATCGCATTTTTTTGACGAGACAGGTTTTAGGGTCATTGTGTTTAAATGGTGATATTTTTCAAACGGATTTACCAATTCTAGTAATTTTTCCATCCAAAGTTTGCTTATGAAATCGGCCTTCCAGTCATTATTATGTTTTGTGCTACATATTTTTTTAAATATGAAATATAATTTTCGGGGTTTTGGTTCCGCTTTTTTTTTTACTCACCCTGTATTAAGCAACACACTAAACTAAGATTACATCTAGAGTCATAGCAAAATCATCCGATTTGAGAAAAAAAATATCAGATAGACACCACTCTGAAAGTATAGAAGCCCAAATATGATTTATCTCCAAAGACAATTTAAAGATCATATTCGGCCAGGACACTGTGAAACGCTTTCCAATTTGAATGTCTAATACACAGTGATTTGAGAGGTTATTGTTTTGTACATGATTAAAGCAAGTTCTGACAGTCTTATAATTAAAAATTAGTAATTATTTAATTGAGTTTTTAAATATCTCTAATTTTCCGAATAAGCCATATTTTAAACATGCTTCATTTTAGTAACACCTTTTCTCTTTTTATGCGAACAAGTTATCAATATGGTCATTTTGTGGCTGATACTTTATAGCCGAATCCCTATATATATTTAATTCATACATACAAGAATATTTCAAATCGCGAGCGCGGAGCATGGTTCCAAAAGCCCTTTCGGTTGAGGTTCGGGGCCCGCTGAAGGGTCCCAACAATTTTGGGATTCTACATGCACTGTGGTGCAATCTGCGGCATTTCCTGACCGATTTCCCCTGATTTTTGAACAAAACTTTACCAGCCAAAGGGAGGGGGATCATCAACAGTTGAATGTTTTTAGCAATATTAATTTCTGAGCGAATTCGTCACCGAACTAACCCCCCCCCCCCCGCGAACGTGCCTGCCGTGTCATCTTGTAGGAGTTTTTTTTCATCACAGAAAGACACACAGTTGAAAATAATAGGAGTCTTGTTATAAAGTGTTTAGGTTATCAACTAAATAAATGCATTCACAAAGAAACTCAAAATCAAGCTTTAAATGTCAAACATTGTATAGCTCAATTCTTTGTTATGGTCTGATCTTCTGTTGTTTTTCAATGTATTTTGTTGTTAATTGTACTCTTGTAATAAGTCACAGGTCTTTGTACTGTAAAGGAAAGTTGTATAGCATCTTATTGCCATGTTAATCTGTTGTCAGCCGCTGGCGGTGCTGAGGGCCGCCGGCGGAGGGCCTCCGGCGGAGTGCCCTGACCTGTTTGTTTTGTGCTGGGCGCACACCGGAAATTGGGTTCTATTTCGGGATGCTTGTGGTCTGGCGGGTGCGTGAGGGGATTTGGCAAAGTGCCTGGGCGGCCTGTGGATTGTTATACATTGTTATACATTGCTTTTCCTGACCCCCTATGCTGACATTTCTGTGTACTCATCCCAAAACAGGTTAATCTAAATTTAATTTATGACTTGTTCTTCCTTGCACGTTAATTTTACTACTTACACTCCAAAAACAACTTAGTGAAAATATTAACTGGTTATTGAAAATTGACTCGGAATTTAGTTAAACATGCAGAGTTTAATACTATGACTAGAAAAAGTAGTTTGATTCTAATCCAATTTCAGTTATTTGCATTACTAATTTTCAAAGTCATTAATACTGACTGGAGATATCTAGTCCGATTGACTGATGTTCAGTTGCACCCAGCTGACCCACACAGGCTAGTCAACTCAACTGGTTTCTAAGTCAAATCTGACAATTTTTTTTTTAGAATGTATAATGCCTACATCTGGTGTTATTGTCATCATGAATAATGAGTGATGGTATTGGCTGCGGTAGGAGTCTCCTCACCCTGTAGTCCCCCCGCCCTGGGGCTCCCCTCCCTGTTGTACCATCCTCTGGAGTCCCCTCTCCCTGTGGCCCCCCTCCCTTTGGCCCCCTCCCTGTAGCTGCTCTCCCTGTGGCCCCTCTCCCTGTGGCTTCTCTCCCTGTGGCCCCTCTCCCAGTGCTCTCTCTCCCTGTGGCCCCTCTCGCAGTGAACCCTAGCTCTTCCTGTGGCCCCTCTCCCTGTGCCCCTCTCCCTGTGGCCCGTCTCCCTGTGACCCCTCTCCCTGTGGCCCCTCTCCCTGTGACCCCTCTCTCTGTGACCCCTCCCCCTGTTGCCCCTCTCCCTGCGACCCCTCTCCATGTGGCCCCTCTCCCTGTGACACCTCTCCCTGTAGCCCCTCTCCCTGTGGCCCCTCTCCCTGTGACCCCTCTCTCTGTAGCCCCTCTCCCTGTTGCCCCTCTCCCTGCGACCCCTTTTCCTGTTGTCCCTCTCCCTGTGACCCCTCCCCCTCTGGCCCAGAAGTGCTCGCCGGTACAATATCCTCCTTTTGAATGACTGGTGGTATTGGGCGCAGCTTGAGTCCCCTTTCCCTGTAGTCCACTTGCCCTGTGGTCCCTTTCCCTGTAGCCCCTGCCCCTGTGGCCCCTCTCTCTGGGACCCCTCCCTCTGTCGCCCCACTCCCTGTGTCCCCTCTCCCCGTTCCCGCTCCATATGTGGCCCCTCTCCCTTTGGCACTTCTCCCTGGAGTCCCCTCCCTCTGTGGCCCCTCTCCCCTTAGCCCCTCTCCCTGTGGCTCCTTTGCATGTTGCCTCTCTCCCTTTTGCCCTTTCCCCTGTGACACCTCCCCCTGCAGCCCGGAAGTGATAGCTGTTGCAATATCCTCCTTTGGAAGTTCATTGTAAAAAATGGCATTTGGCTGTGACCGGACTAACTCATTTACCTTCTTTTGCCTTGACGCATAGGGTTTCCACCTCCTCTTCCTTGTGGCACCTCCCCCTGTGGCCCCTTCCTGCGGCCCCTCTACCTGAGGCCCCTCCACCTGTTGCCTCTCCCTCTGTGGCCCCTCTCCCTGTGGCCCCTCTTCATGTGGCGACTCAACCTGTGGCCCCTTCCCCTGTTGACCCTTCCCCTTTTGCCCAGAAGTGCTCGCCGCTGTAATATCCTCCTTTGGAAGATCCATGTAAAACTTGGAATTTGGCTGCGCCTGGACCGACTTCTTTACCTTCTTTTGCTTCGACAGATACTTGCTCCACGACCTCTTTCCTGTTGCCCCTCCCTCTGTGGCCCCTTCACCTATTGCCCCTTCCTCTGTAGTCCGTCTCCCTGTGGCCCCTTCCCCTGTGGCCCCTCCTCCTATGGCACCTCCACATGTTGCCCCTCCCTCTGTGGCCACTCTCCCTCTGGCCTCTTCCCCTGTGGCCCCTTTCCCACCTATGGTCCCTCTCCCTGTGGCCCCTCTATCTGTGGCCCCTCCCCCTGTGGCCCCTCTCCCTGTGGTTCCTCCCTGTTGCCCCTCTACCTGTGGCCCCTCCCTCTGTGGCCCCTTTTCCTGTGGACCCTTCCCCCGTTGCCCAGAAGTGCTCGCCGCTGTAATATCCTCCTTTGGAAGATGCATGTAAAACTTGGAATTTGGCTGCGGCTGGACTGACTTCTTTACCTTCTTTTGCTTCGACAGATACTTGCTCCACGACCTCTTTCTTGTGGCCCCTCCCTCTGTGGCCTCTCCACCTGTTGCCCCTCCCTCTGTAGTCCCTCTCCCTGTGGCCCCTTCCCCTGTGGCCCCTCCCCCTATGGCACCTCCACATGTTGCCCCTCCCTCTGTGGCCACTCTCCCTCTGGCCTCTTCCCCTGTGGCCCCTCCCCCACCTATGGTCCCTCTATCTGTGGCCCCTCTATCTGTGGCCCCTCTCCCTGTGGTCCCCTCTTGTTGCCCCTCTACCTGTGGCCCCTCCCTCTGTGGCCCCTCTCCCTGTGGCCACTGCCCCTGTGGCCCCTCCGGCTGCGGCCCGACTAAGTCCATTTTCTTCTTTTGCTTCGACTGATAGGCTTGGCATATCCTCTTAAAGGGCCCTGAAATACAAACGCAAACAGAAAACTGTCTTATTCCGTCAAATGGAGACCATATTCCTGTTGAGCGATAATTTTGCTAATTAAATTAGGTTTTGCCCTTCACCGACGTTCAACCATTGTATACTCAGTGTGTTACCTCCCGAGTGAAAGTTGGAAAAAAATCACTCGGGTGGGACTCGAAACCACGACCTCCTGCTTTCTAGTGCAGATGTCTCCACTCGACCACCGAGCTAAAGGGATCGGTTGGCTTGTTCGAATCTGATCTACATAGCAGCGGGTACCGCATAACTATTATAAGATGGATTTTGTTTGTGCGCCAGGGTGATACAAATAAAAAAAAATCCATCTTATGAAATTTTTGGCCGTAAGCTCGGTGGTCGAGTAGTAAGACATCTGCACTTTTTTTGCGTTAGCTCGGTGGTCGAGTGGTAAGACATCTGCACTAAAAGCAGGATGTCGTGGGTTCGAGTCCCACCCGAGTGATTCCAACTTTCACTCGGGAGGTGACACACTGAGTATACAGTGATTGAATGTCGATGAAGGGCACAACCAAATTTGATTTGTATTTCCCTGGCGCAAAAAAAAATCCATCTTATAATAGATAATTATAAGATGGAATTTTTGCGTCGGGGTGATATAAATCAAAAAACGTCAGTGAAGGGCAAAACCTAATTTGATAATAGGTAATGTTGCTGTTGAGCCCTAATTTCCCGAACGAAAAAAAAAAATCCGTGTGAATTTGAAGCTCATCGGTACGGAGGCATGGCAAGTCTTGATGTAGTCTGGGGCCGGTGTCACGGTCTCACTTCTCCGGCGTGCCAGCTTCTCCAAAAGGGAAATTTCGCTTCAACACGCATGCACAAAATTGCGCAGTAGTGTACAGTTTCGTCACTGTATTTAATAGTGTGCTGAGTTCTTCGGGGCTGTACTTGTGTACGTAAGATCTTAAGATATTTGTATGCCCAGAATTTTCGTGGCGCACACTATAAAGACTTGAAAATGCACATTTATTTTAAGCCGTGGTTGCAAAAATAAGTACAAAATGGACCACGAACGAGCAAGGAACACGGACCAAGGAGTTCGTTCTTAATTATTCCTCCATGAACACACACATGCATGACGCTGGGAACATAAATCAGAATGCTTGCAAGACCATGGAATGACTTGACCCACAGGAAGTGTTACATAACACATTCTTGAGGATCCCTCACTGTGTTATTAATGGGCTTGGTAGACTTCAGAAAACAGCCCGAGGAAAAGTAAGCACAGCGGACACATGAGCATGAATTGTGCTCAAGTAACGTGCACTGTTACGTGCTCAATTATCCGCCGAATCAACCCGGAGAAGCTAGCACGCCGGAGAAGTGAGACCGTGACACCGGGAAAAGGTAAATGCGCTCAACTTTACAGTATAATGGTCACTCTTTAGGACCTCTCATTATACACTCGTAATTATGCAGTCACCTTATTTGCTTTGGAAAATGTTTTTAAAGTGAGCCTTGTAGAGTCTCATAGTGGTCTTAATAAATAAGTGCACCAAAATATTGGAAATATATATAATCACGCCGCAGATCTATTAATAATTTTTGCAAATTAGGTATCCCGCCCCCTCCCCCCCCCCCCCAAAAAAAATATTAAGGTGTCATTCTTTCGTTATATCTTTTAGGGCAGCCTCGTCCGCAGGATGTCGAGCAGAACGCGCCTATCACTTCCTGCTCTCTCACCCTGGTACTGGATCATTTGCATGTTCAAGATTTTTGAACACGTTTGCAAATGAGGAGTATAGTCTGCCTGTGCGTTACATTTGCGTTTTTATTATTATTCTGGTTTATTATTAGAAACAAAATATATTGTACACAACAGCATAAATGCTGACAATTACAATATTTACAAATTAAAGCTAAAAGTTTATTTCGTTACAGTTACAGTTAAATTAAAAAAGGAGAAACAAACAAACAGACATGATACAAGGCATAACATTCACACACCAAAGGTGAACATTTACATTCCAAACAACAGATGATTTTCAACCCCCCCCCCCAAAAAAAAAAAACAAGTTAAAAGTTTCACACAAGCCATTTAGATGCCCCCCGAAAAAATCTCAACATCAAGCGAGAAAACAAACCCAACAAACAACTAAACAACAAACAGACATGTATTTCATGTATAAACATTACACACATCACATTTTAAATTACATTAAATTCCTTTCAGTTACAATTAAATTAAAAAGAGAGAACCTAACAAACAGACATGATATATGTGACCCTTGGTATTATTAGAGTCAGTAATAAAGGGGAAGAGGACTCGGCTTCTCAGTTCTGACGTGGTGATTTATTCTCACACTGAAAGATGAAAATACGGGAAAGGGAAGCTCAGTTTAGGACAAGGTGTTCCCTCGGCTCCGGTTAGCCTTGGAATGGCGCTAACGCGGGCCGCGCCCCGTATTCCGAATCTCTATTGTGGTAACGGCGAAAGTGATTGGTCAATGAAAATGAATATTCAAGACGATGCTTTGAATCAACAAACATGGTAGCGCTTCCGGTTGCACCTACATGCTCATTTCCTGGCAAAATTGTCTCGGTTTTTGCCTTTTGATCACAGACATCAACTTCAAAAACCACACAGTCGGATCACACAGACGTAAGGATCCTCCTAGCTCCTGGATCGGAAATCCAAGTTACCAGATCGCCAAAAACCTGGAATTTTGAACAGATTCTGCTCATTACTCCGAGTACAAGTACTGTACAAGGACTACGTACGCCTATAGCATTCAGCAGTGTGTTTTTGGCTCGTCATTGTGCTTCAGAAATTGATTGACGCATGGCTGGATCGGCATTGTTGGCCATTGTGCTCATCCTATTGTCAGCAGTAGTCATGGTTGCCACTACAACAAACTCCTACAGCCATGATGAGTTGCTGTCGCTCAAACCTACAGGTAAAACCACTGTGCCCCTTCACGTTCACACCAGACTAAAAGAGCTTGGAATCGGTGTGCCAAGACCAACCAAAAGGGGCCGCAGATCATGGGCTAAACAACAGAAACCCATCCCTGTACTGAGCCACCAAGACATACCCTACGAGATTCACCCTGATTTTCAAGCGGGACAAAAAGGTGCAAATCCCACCAACCTCACCAACATTTCACCATGCTTACCACCCACAAAACAACTTGTTCCCACTACATTCGGTCTGTGGAATGCTCGATCGATGAAACCCAAGATCCCTATCTTATGTGATTTAATTATATCCAACCACATCGATATTATCGCCATAACTGAAACATGGCTGACTGGTGATCATCGGGATCATCGTGCTATTGCAGATCTTATGGCAACACTTCCTGACTACCAAATTCACCACATACCTCGGAAAAACAGAAATGGTGGTGGCGTCTGTGTGTATCTTCGAAGCAGCTTCAATGCCCATATGAACGAAGGTAGAACATTTGATTCATTTGAACATATTGATTTATCAATTAACGCTCGATCCCAGACCCCCCTTCGGCTCATCGTAATCTATAGACCTCAGAGACTAATCGATGGACGCATGACTTCCCCTATATTTTTTCGTGAATTCTCCACACTCCTGGAATCTGTTGTGTCTGAGCCAGGACACATCGTGGTTGCTGGTGACTTTAACTTCCACGTCGATGATCCATCTAATCGTGAAGCGGCAATCTTCTGTGATCTCATTGACTCTGCTAATCTCGAGCAGCATGTGACTGGCCCCACTCACCGCGAGGGCCACACACTGGACCTCATCTTGTCACGTTCAGCAGATGACACAGTTTCACGTGTTGTCACCACTAATTACCTGCCCTCCGATCATGCCGCTGTCAAATGTTTACTGAACGTCAGTCGGCCCGATCCGGTCAAAAGAGACATCAAACTTCGAGAAATTCGTAAGATTGACATAGATGCCTTCCGCAAGGATATCCTGGCTTCACCACTGTATACTGCCCCAGCCTCTGATTTGAACCAGTTGGTTCATCAGTACGAGAGTACTTTGAAAGATCTCCTAAATCAACACGCCCCCCTCATCTCTCGTAACATATCATGTCGCCCACACGCCCCGTGGTACAATGAACACATCCACAAAGCAAAACAAGAACTACGTAAACGTGAACGCAAGTGGAAATCCTCTAAACTGGCAGTTCACAAACAACTTCTGAATGAACAGATCTACCGGTACAATCGTATGATAACTCAAGCCAAAACCGAATATCACAGGACACAACTTGCCGACTGCGATTCTCAACAACTGTTTCGCAAAGTCGACAAATTATGCACCCCGAAATCTTCAAGAACCCTTCCGCCAGAGAATGAACCAGAGTCACTAGTGGATCGTTTCTCACAATTCTTTTCCAATAAGACCCAGACCATCATTGCCGAACTTGATAACGCTTCAACAGTTGAGACAACAGTACCAGTGGCCGACTCGTGCGAGACATCTTTCACTGGATTTGACATCCTTTCTGATAGTTCTGTCAGAAAGTTGATCACTGGGTCACCTTCAACAACATGCAGGCTTGATCCAATTCCAACATCGTTACTGAAGAAGTGTCTAAATGAACTCACTCCCATCATCACAACAATCATCAATCTCTCCCTTGAGAACGGCCATTTTCCTGATGCTTTCAAATCTGCCCACGTCACCCCCCTGCTCAAGAAACCCAACATGGATCCGGAACCACTAAAAAACTACAGACCTATCGCCAATTTGAAATTTCTCGCTAAGATAACTGAACGCGCAGCTTCGTCTCAGGTCCAAGATTATCTTCTCGAGAACAGTCTTCACAGCAACATGCAGTCTGCATACAAGCGTCGTCATAGTGTGGAGACGGCTCTTCTCCGAGTGAACAACGACTTGTTACTAGCTGCTGACAAGGGCCAAGAGGCGGTTCTTGTTCTACTGGACTACTCCGCAGCCTTTGACACCATCAACCACGAGATCATGCTTCATCGTCTTTGTCACAGGTATGGCATATCCGGCCATGCTATCAACTGGTTCGAATCTTACTTCAAACACCGTACTCAGTACATTTCAATTAATGATGACCTATCTGACGCTTATGTCCCTGAAGTCGGTGTCCCTCAATGATCTGTGCTGGGACCCTTGTGTTTCATAATGTACGCATCCCCCCTTGAGGACATAATTGAGGCCCACGGTGTCGGACAAATGATCTATGCTGACGACACTCAAGTTTACATCATTTTGAAAGAGCGGGATCGACCTACAGCCATTCCCCAGTTAGAACTCTGCCTTAACGACATCAAATCATGGTCCACAGCAAATAAACTGAAATTAAATGCAGACAAAACGGAGGTCCTTCATATAACATCCTGCCATAGAAGCCATACTCAACTCCCCCCTGTTCATATCGGCAACTCTTCCCTCCAGCCCGTTTCTAAGGTACGAAACCTGGGTGTTACAATGCAACCTAATCTACAAATGGACACGCACATCAATAGCATCTGTCGGTCTGCATCATTTGCCCTTCATAAAATCGGACAGATCCGCAAATTCCTCGACCCGCACACAACAGAAAAGCTTGCTCATGCATTTATTACTAGTCGCCTAGATTTTTGCAACAGTTTACTTCAAGGGCTACCAGACTCACAAATCGCCAAACTCCAACGCATCCAAAACTCAGCTGCAAGACTAGTCACCCTCTCGAAGCCCCATCAACCCATATCACCTATTCTCCGTAATCTGCACTGGCTCCCAGTCAAGAGGAGGATAATCTACAAAACCCTTCTCCTAACATACCAATGTCTCCATCGTCTCGCCCCTACTTACCTCCAGCAATTAATCCAGAAATATGAACCCCGTAGAAATCTTCGATCAAGCTCACAATCCCTGCTCGCCTGCTCCTCAACATCGACAAGGTCATACGGTCAGCGAGCGTTTTCATCTGCAGCCCCAACCCTCTGGAACAAACTACCCAATCACATCAAGGAAGCCCCAACCCTGGACGTTTTCAAAGCTAATCTTAAAACCCATCTGTTCACTGCAAATGAAATATAATGTTAGTATTTTTTTTTTTTTCCTCTGTTAATTGTTCAGCGCATTGGGACCCCGTGTAAAATGCGCTTTATAAGAATGGTTTATTATTATTATTATTATTAATCAGAATAAAGGTTTGCGGGTGAATCTAAAAAAAGAATAAGGGGGGATACTTTTTACGCCTGTGACATATACAAGGCATGCAATTCACACACACCAAAGTGCATAGTGTGAATCTTGGATACCTTGGCTACTCAAAATACAAAACAATCAATATCGATCTTAACTTGATTTTTCTAGTATTTGACTTCAGGCGTCGATTACTCAAAACACGGTTTTAGGGACATCCCTCATTTGCCCCAGTAGGTCACCTATATCTACTGCAATACGTTTCATTTCCCGATAAGATAATTTCGCTCACTTACCCAATATTGGTACTTCATGTAGTTGATCAGAGTGGTGCCTGTAGTACCGAAGGTCGTTGACCAAATGTTCGCAGTTGTTATGCAAAACATTGTACTTCGTTGAGCCTTGGAGAGTTTGTCTAGCAAGTCGATGAGCGATACCATCGAGGATTTCGTGCCTTTTCAATGGCTGCCATGAACCTTGAGCGTCTCGGCTGTTGTTGATCCTCACGTGATCGTCGCCGATTGGTATGTCGATTGAGTCAAAACTGTAGAATGGTTGGTATTCCGCCGAACACCCGGAGACTTTCCCCACCGAAAATGCACTCGAACTTCCTCTGGTGGTAAAGTGAAGAACCTGCAAGTTACCTCCCAGTTTTCCGATGCAGATGCCCCAGTGCCTGTATACCCGGCCCTCTCTTCTGAATTCAAGCCTGTCACCCACGCGCAATTTAACATCCAATTCATTGATTTGGGTCTTGTCAAACCAATCGCTGACTTTTCCGACGTTGTTTTCGGTCTGGCCCTCCAAACCGCGTCCGACTAAATCTGGTTAATGACATAAAATAAAAAAAACAAACATGTAATCTAAACAGACACTAGTGTTCGCCCTTCACCGAGGTAAGAATGGCAAAACCTTATATTGATTTATATCACCCCGACGTAAACGGACAGTAAACAGTCTGAGGATCAGGCGTTTCCCTAGCCTTGACCAAGGCAATCAGCTTGTTCCCATACGAGCTTGTTCCCGCTACCGCACGCTGGGCACGCCGCGACACACTAGTTAAGTCTGGTTCCCAGACCAAAAGATTCTGACTATTCCTGATAAATCTGAGGTATGGTTACAGTGGCCTCTAGTAATACATTGTATTACAATTTACGTCATGTGACAAAAACGGGAGGAATTCCTCCTTTTTCCGAAAATGTCCGAAGTGTGCCGAATTCATTTCGTCGACAATCGGATTAAGCCCGAGTATTTCCGAGTATAATATAGGTTTTATTAACTGCTAATTGCTTATCAAAAACTTAAAAAAACTAGTTAATTATTAATATCCATTGTTTTTTTGGTTTGGACATCTTGAAATTTAACGACGATATTGTACTCGGATCGTAGGGCGAACTTTTTCGTACTATTTTGAATTTGACGAGCGATACCGGCATTTTTCAAAACTCGGCTTGGTCTCAATTCGGCTCCGGCTGCTAACAGTACTATTTGGGTGTCTAACTTTGAAGATTTCAGTTCAAATTTTTTCTTACAGAAGTATAAAACTGTATATCATAACTGTATGATTATGAAGGAAGTGATTTATTTTCAAAAATTTGATCGGAACATTAAAAGCTGTTTAGCGAATTCGGAAACGGAGCCGAGTTTTGAAAAAGGGCCGTCAGTGTCATGTTTATTTTTAGCCACGGAGGCTGCCTGATCTACAATTTAGACGTATGGACGTCGGGGGAAATTGTCAGGTCAGGGAACCAGACTACACACTAGTTGTACTATACCGTTAGCCTCAACGACCCTTGCGCGTGCAACGCCCCAAACACACTGCCGCAAACAGCCGTACAGTAAGTCGAGGCGGAAGATAGCATTGACGCACGGATCCTGCACACAGGGATTAACGACTTGCCCAACCCCTGGTTAGACGCGTGATAACGGCCCGTACTGGTGGCAAATACCATGAATACTTTCCAACAAAGACCACTGCGCGTCAAAGTCTGTCAAGCCAGCGAATTATATTTTCGAATATTCATGAGTCAACGTTTTGGTCTTTATTATTGAATTGTGATAACTACATAACCATGGTAATGCCGAGCACATATCTTTAGCTTTAAGAAGAACAATGAAATGTCACTTTTGTTTCATTGGTTTGGCATCACATCTCTCTAAAACGTTTTAATGAAAGCCTAATTAAAAAGGAAATTTGGGTAAACAGTGTTCTCCTCGAAATTTGACGTGTATTTCCCGGGTAATACTTCATATATGACGACAAAAACTGAACAATACCACCTATTATATCCTGAAATATATTTTTTTAAAATAATTTTGGAACAATGATATCTTAAATAAGGAGAAGTTTTGCTTACAGTTTTATGAATATTTCCGTTTTAGATGTTATGCGAAAACCCAACACAATGGCACACCTGGGAACATTCGCGATTACAAGCTCGTTATCACGCGTCTAGACAAGTCCGCTCAGTGCATTTTGTACTAGAGCTCAGAACAATCGTTTATCCTGGTGTATAGGATCCGTGCTTGACGCAACCGTGTAGTTTCAATATAATTATTAGTACGCGCTATGGTAAATAGTCTTCCTTCATTGGATGATGGCTGACAAAAAAAATATTAAATTGCATAATGCGACCAAAGGTTTATAAACCAGACGGCCCTGTGGTAACAATAATTACTCTAAAACACCCGCTTGAAATTTTATACAATAGTAGAATAATATTTATATAGTTAAATACAATGAAATGACTAGAAATGTGTTTGTGGACAAACATAAGCTGTTTCGGATATTTGAAATACTCTGTGCACGTGATGACCAATTAGTGATGTCACTACAAATGTCATCTATAACAGCACATTATACAAACATATGAAGTTACAACCAAATCGAGCATATATAGATATAGGCCTTTAATAGAAAAGTGCCCCTTTGATGGACGTCACATGACATTTGATGATGCCATCACTTGAATTTTCATCTGTAACACATCCAGGTATGGGTACATATCAAGTAACAATCCAATCAGACCTATGGTTCTGTAGATATAGGCCTTAGAAAATGCCCTTTTATTGTGACGTCACATGAAATGTGATGACGTCATGATAACGTTACTTCAATTTGCATCTGTAACACATCATCGGGGACCATCTCCGGCTGCTGGTCTTAGTGTGTGCCAAGTCTAAAGTCAATCAAACATATGAAAGTGCCAAAGTGTATGGTTTGAAGAAAAACGTGTACAAAACCTATGGGGAAAATTTGCATCTTTTAATGTGATGTAACGTGACACCTGATGACGTCACGATCACAAATTTCTTCCGCAACCATTTGTAGGTGGTAGTAAAAGTGTGTGCCAAGTGTAACATCGATCAGATTTACGAAAGTGCCACAGTGGAGTGTTTTAAAACGTGTACAAAACATATGGGGGAAAATGCATCTTTAATGTGACGTAACCCGACACCTAATGACGTCACAATCACGAATTTCTTCTAGGACAATCTATGGGTGGTGGTCTAAGTATGTATTAAGTCTAAAGTTGATTGGATTTTTAAAAAATGCCAAAGTGGACTGGTAAAAGAGACGTGTGTAAAAGCTATGAAGAAAAAGTCTGAAAAAGGAGAAGAAAAAAAAAGAAAAAGAAAAAAAAAATGTTCACGAAAACAAGAGCTGTTTCGGTGTGTCACCGAAACGGCTAAAAATGATGTAAAATTAGACTTTTACAAAAATCGCAACCGGTACAAACCGCACAACGGCGAAAACAACGTCACCGCGCACAAAGACCACATTGGGGCCGTCTACTGTAGGCACCGGCCGGGCTTGCGCCATGCGGTAAGACACGCTAGCTGTGCTTTCTCGGTCAGCGGCAAAAAAAGCGCTCACACTATTGAGTATATCTACTGCTGACTTTTGGGGGCTATTTCTACTAAGCTGTCAAGGGGATATTGGATAAAAATTCCATCCTTCAGATAACTTATTCCGTGAGACTGATTTTAACTTGTATGAACGACTTATACGTTTTATGTCGTATGTACGACTAATATATCGACAAGGTACGACATAATATGTCAACAGGGTATGACATATCATATACTACATAATGTGGACAGGTGCCGGTACAATCTTATATGTCGAGTCGACAGGGTACGATACATGTCGCATACCACTTTGTCGTATATAAGTACGACTTAATATCTTGTGTGTACAACATATGACTGTTTACTCGTACGTTCGACTTGTTTGTCGATTATGTCGTACATACGGCATATCTTGTGAGTACGACTTGTATCTCGTATACGTACGACTTATGTATTGTAACTTGTGTGTATGACTTGTATGTCATACGACATATAGGTACGATTTATATGTTATACCTATACGATTTACATGTCGTGCGTATGTTGTTAGGTATGGCATACAATTCGTACGTACGCGTTAAAATACATGTGTCGTACGTATGAGCTATTATGTTGCACACGGTACAAATTCAGGGAGAGATTGTTTTCACCAAGTCCCTATATGACAGTTTCGTATATTTCCATCCCAATGTCAATAGCTCGTTTCTTGCAGTTAATTCATAGGCTGCGACATGACTTTATGGATAAGAGTTAATCTGCATTCGATAAAATGGGTACGATTTGACCTGGGTCCGAGGTACCTGTTCCCTACATTCGCTGTCAGAATAAATTGTCACGGGCAGGTACGGGTAGCGGCTTGATAATGGTTCTGGTTCTGGTTCTGGTAGAATACTGCATAATCTCCTCGGCAGGGATGTAATATGCAGGCGTGAGGTGACTGAGCAGATATGTGTAGAGGAGGGTCAATTTGTAGAGGAGGGTCAATCTCTGGGCAGCTCTACGATGATCCAAGGGCTCCCATTCTGGTTGGGACAGCATGTTGGTGACGCTCTCCCTTTTTGTGTTGTTGTTAAGGACAAATCTGGCAGATCGTCGTTGAACCCCTTTCAGCTGTAATTTATTATATGGTGGGGATCCCAGACTGATGAACAGTAGGCCTACTGTAGACGAGGTCTGACTATAAGCCCTCGCTTTTACTTCAGAAGAACAGCTGTTCAGATATCTACGTAGCAGTAATTTACAAGTAATTTGCACAATGTATTGCAGCATCGTTTGAATAGAAGATACAATCGGTAGTTTAAGATACAACGTACATTCTTTTGCTATGCCATCATAATCTCTTTTTTTTTGGATGTCGTCACTAATTATTTTTAACTTCGGCGTTTCACAAGATTGCGCAATACCTTTTCCTACAAGGGGATACAAGCGCGTGGAACGGAGAAAGAGTATCTTACTTGGCGTACAGCAAGAAAAGAGGTTGAAGGGGATAAATAGAGCGCTGTAATCCGACAACATCAACGTATAAACAACCTGAAAGAAAAAGACAAGATGGCTGCACCGATGAATTTCTACACTCCACCTACCTCATCATCATCTTCTTCGTTACAGTAACACGCTGCAGGCAGTCGTAGAGAAATACGCGAGTATTACCCTTCCCACGCACAAGCACAGCCCCAGGGGTTAGTCAGTACCGACCCCCAACGACCTGAGAAATTACAGCAGCGTATGATGACCCGTGCTGAAGATAACAGTGCACCGTACCCGAATGCTACTCCAAACAAGTGCCGTCGCGTAGAGATTAACCCATCAGTTAGGTTCGAGCTTATGGGAGTCAGCCACGCCGTGGTAGAACCTTTCCAGGGACACATTTTCATTAAAATTCGGGAGTACGTTCAGAGGAAAGATAGAGACTTCTGGAGCAGTCCAAGAGGCATCAACCTGAGGGTGAACGAATGGGAGAAACTCGTGGAATTGATGTCCGCCATCACCGAAGCTGTTAAAGAACTGGAGGTGAGCATAAAACACAGTCGTTTTCCCTGGGTTGTTTACCTTCGTTCTTTACAGATACAGTGGGCTTCGCTTCCAAATACATTACTTTTAATGTTAATAAACTTGTTTCTCTATTGTTTTCAATTAAGAATCAAGGAAGCAAGAAGGTTAAACGTGACGGCGATGCTCAGAGTGATGGGGCTACGCCGGATCCGGGGGATGACTTTCCATGGTGGTATACGGGTGACGCTGAACCATACACCAAGCCCCGCGGGACACCAGAGGAGGTGAAGGATTGCGAGGCCTGTAAAGACCTTTCATTTAACATAATTCAATCGATATTCGTTCCTTGCATTCTAAAGAAAGTTCGAGCAATTTATGGATGTGATCTACCAATGTGATCACGAATGTTTGATCAAGCGGTAGATGACATTTTGGAAACAGAATTAAGGAAGTGCAGATCGAAGTGGAATACATCCGCGGCATTGTCTCACAGTGTTCGACTATTGATGCCAGAAATCGTCTTTTTATTAAGTATGTCGATATGCATGTCAAAAAGAGGGTCGAAGAACCTGAAAACGGTAGGGCAGTGTTGAATAATTGTTGTCACGTCGATGGATAGTACAATTCCAACAACATGTTTGATTCAATTGTATTATTAATGTTCATTTACAGTAATTTACCTAATGACTATTTGCTGACTTCATTTTAAATTCAAACGTGTCCAGTTGTTTTCTACTGTTGATATATTGTCACTTGTATAATAATGTAAATAGTTTGGAATAAAAAAGAGTAATATAAAAAGATGACCCATCTCAAACGTGTAATTATTGCAAATACTTTGTTGTAAGGGCGCAGAGAATATGTGAAATAGCAGAAATTAGCAAATGAGCAAGAAAAAGCAAGGAATGAGTAAAGGAGTAATCAAAAGAGTAGGAAATGAGTAAATGAGTAATCAAAAGAGTAGAAAATGAGTAAATGAGCAGGATGAGTAGACAGTTGAGTAAAATGAGCAACGACATGAGTAAATGAGTAATCAAAAGAGTTGGAAATGAGTAAATGAGCGACGAAATGAGTAAATGAGCAACGAAATGAGTAAATGAGCAACGAAATGAGTAAATGAGCAATGAAACGAGTAAATGAGCAGTGAAATGAGTAGTTATATATTAAATGATTTCATCCGTTCCTTACCATTCGGAGATTAACCTTCAAAGCTTCAACACGAATGTTATTTCTTCAGTCAAACCCTATGCTTGTCACCAGTTTGACAAACGCTTTGGACGGAGATATAACCTCTTAAGACATACCGAAAATGCACATGCTGAAGATGAATCTAACATAGACGAAGTTGAAATGGATAATTCTGAACCTGAATTTAATTAAAGCCGTAGATTTGAAGATCCGGAATTGGAAAACTATGAAACTGAATCTACGTATGATGAAGACGAAGATCTTTAGGAAAATGATTCGGAATCCGTCACGGATAATAATACTCATCAAGTAATTGTGGACGAGATCGAAGACAGAGTCAATCATGCCGGTATTCTACTGCCCACAGCTCTCAGCAGGGTAATATCCAAACACCAAGGCAAATTTGACGGCCTGTTCAATCAAGATAAACATGACAATAACGAGGAAGACAGTGATGATAAAAGACTAGTCGACGTTACATTAAGATCGCTGATGATTTAATTGCAAAGAATGCATTAAAAACAAATAAACAGAGGAAAGACGTCAATAAAGCAATTATGTTATAACGTATATAGTTTCTGCAGTTGTACTTCTTTTGTTTTGTTAGTGTTGTCTTACAGTTCAACAATGGGGAAAGCCTAATGTCATGATGTCATATTAATTAGTGTTTGGACACGCCCTGTCAAGAATTCCCGAAATATTTACGGCTTTTTAATGCTTCATGTATGGCTTTATCACACCGTGTCCAACTTTGGGACTTTGTTGGGGGTAAAAAAGTTAGTTGTCTTATGACAATCTAAATCTTCAATATACAATATAAGTAAACCATTACTTTAACACAAAAAGTGCATTCATGTACAGACAACGTATAGGGGCATTAAGGCTTGAAATCCCCGAAAATTTCATGTTTTGATTCATATCCTATTTCAAACATCTAGTCGAACCATCATGTCTTATCGTTCTCGAGAAAAGATGGGGAAAAACACAGTTCTTCACATCGGATGCACGACGGTGTACGCATACGTTTTTCCTGTCGAACGCCAATGTGTTTTCTCACACGTCCGCAAAAGGCGAACACTTTACTGGACTATAGCTTGGGTTGTTGTTTTTTGGAGGTGGGGTCTCGCACAAAATATTACAAAACGCCAAGTTTTTAACAATGAATGTGTAATATCCTACTTAGAAATGCTCTTTCCGATAAACATCATTCGAGAAGCATTGGCAATCGGGCACTGCCCAGCACCCGATTTCACGAAGCGCTGTGACGCGTCGCAACTCGAGTTACGACGTGTAACACCTCGCAACTCGCGATGCGTCGTATCTTCCATTTCACGAAAGTTGCGATGTGTTGAACGCGTCGTAAGTACCTAAACAATTGCTTAAAACACAACGCAAGTTAAGACGTGTCTAGTGGTCGTCGCAAAATAAGAAGAGTAATTTCTCAGCCAGTTTTATGCCATAAACAACAAATTTCGAGCTGAGATCCGACGACTCTTTGTTGAATATCAGACGACCATTTACTGTACGCTGACTAAATACATAATACAGTTACCGAGTTGTGCTATAAATACACCTACGACGCGTCGCACTTACGACGTGTTTTGTGAAATGGATCGCAGAACGCAGGCAGTCATGTCCCTTTAAAAACCAACGTTTTTGATGTGGCTATAATGACCTTTTCCAACTTGCAACACTATTTTAGACTTACCCCGAAATTCCATTCTGAAGTGTACGTGCATCTGCAGACTTAAAGATATAGAGCCTAAACGACTATTTAGCCGTCATGGATTAAGGAAACTTGAGCGCTATCTGATCGGACGGGTGTAATGTATACAGTAGTAAGATGCATGTCATAGGTGCATGTGTACTAGCATTCGCTCTGGCTGATCCCAAAACCTTCCATTTTCTACGATCACCGCGCACAGATATATATTGTTCTTGGATGATTTTGGTAGCAGTGTAGAAGAGTATCGTGCCATTGGTATTGTATCGATTAACAAGAGGAACATAGGTGCACGGAGATAATTAATTGCGTATCATCACGGAACGACGACCAGTCTCCGTACATACGCAGGGATTACTAGCTATTTTGGATCTTCGATTTATAAAATACCCCTATGGCTGAAACAGGCTGTAGCAACGGTATCCAAAATAATACCGAGCTCTTCGTAAGTTTGACAACTTTGTATTTCTCTGTAGATATCCATTTCTAGGTAGTGTTACGCAGTACGCGCTGTACGTTCACCAATTACAGTCCCATTGTCCGAGGATTATCCAAATGTTGACCACCTGCGAACGCACGGGCGCCGCTTCAGTCTCATTGTCCGAGGATTAAGTACTGCCGGCCACATGTAGGCCGTTTTCGCGATGCACAACCAGTTGCAATATGTAGAAACATAACTCTACTGTATATATCAATCTGTCTCATAGAAAAAGGTCAAACTGTGCCCAAACATTTTAACCTAACCTATTCCTATATCCCATCAGCACAAAAAGATCAAACTGTACCGAAAATTCCCACTTCCCTTTAATTAATATTTAAATCTGTAAATACATATTTACATATTTATGTGACCTTTACATATTTCTATGCCAAAGGTCAAAACTACTTATATGCGCATCAGAAATTCTCGACAGAGTTCGGTCGAAAATATAAAGAAACACGTAAGGAATTCGCCACGGTTGCGTCAAGGCAACTCTTCGCCTCAACTTACTGTACCGCTGTTTGCGGAAGTGTGTGTCGGGTGTAAGTACATGCATACAAAGCACACGCAAGGGTCGTTGAGGCTAACGGTATAGTACAACCATAGATATAAAATAAAAAGACTAGATCGGCAGTGCGTACAGACGCGCGTTCTGCCATGGGCGGCGCCATTTTTTTTAGCGCGTGGGGCAAAAGTTGCGATACGCGCACCATTTCTTCCCGTAGGTTTTTATGTCCGTAAAAGCAATATTTTTGACCTGTAGTAGTTATTTCCCCAACAAAATTCAAAATTGGTTATCAAGCTGCATGTTCATCTCGAAAGTTGGTCCATTTTATATCTCGAATTTATTTCCCGTTTAAAATGCTGATGCGCGTTGCTTAAAGGGACACTGGGTACTGGAACAGCCATATTGGGCTACAAAACGTGCTTTGAACGAGATGATGATAATCGGAAATAACTTTGAAAAAGAGGATATAAACATTCACACAACTATCGTTTTAAAACTGGGCGTTTTTGTGTTATTCCTGTATTATGCGTGCGAGAGCGAATTTCGGGGTCCACTTTTGCGACCCCTGAAATTCGAGCTGTTTGGATGCTGGTTGTGATTTCATTCGTACGCGTAAAGTGTTCGCCTTTTGCGGACGTTGAAGAAACCACAATCTTTTGCATTGGCGATTGGTCACCGCGCGTTGTTCCCGAGACACACAACGTGTATACATGAGAACGACACGAAAAACGAATTCGTACTCCGTCATGTCCGATGTAAACAAGCGTGCTTTTTTCCCCGTCTTTTCTCGGGAACGGCAAGGCATTAGGTTGGTTTCCTTTCAACCAGATGTTTGAAATAGGCTAAGTAAACAATCCAAAACATAGCATTTTCGGGGATTTCAGGACCTAGTGCCCCTTTGAAAAAAACTTGCATCCAGTTGTTTAAGTGATATTGAGTGATAACAAACAGAATATTCCCGCAGTTGTTGCGCTGTCCTTTAAATTAAATTTACGGCAGCTTTTAATAAACAACACCCAAAATATTATTTTCTCCATTGTCCCTCCTCAGGTTATGACATAATGCCGTATATCAGATGCAGATTTGTACTGTTGGATACTGGGGGATGCACGCCCCTCCCCCAGCCGTTCACTAACATTTAAAAAAATAGAACAAATAAATTTGTGTTATTTTGCTCTGGACCTCTTGTGACGTATCCAGAATCTGAAAATCGTCAAGAAGGCGCAAGAATCTCACAATGTTGAACAAAATGGGTACTAAAAGTAGAGCACAATGTAAATAAATTTGAAGAATTATTTAGGTTATTCAGATGTCCGGAACATTATGGGAGTGTAATTTCATTTCATTCTTAAAACGGTTTTCAGGAGCAATATCTGCGGTTGTAGAAGGACGAAAGGGGTACGTATCGTAGGTTGGATAGTCCATTATTCGCAGCCATCCGAAGAGTAACTTGCGTAATTATTGTTGAAAAACATACTTGGTTGAAAGATAGTAAGGGGACTAAACTCCCTGTGAAATTATTCTTTCTAGCAAGCTGTCATTTTAAAGTAATCAATGAAAGAACTCTTTTTCAACGGTTGGTCTTAAGACGCACCATAGGAAAATTTAAATTAGCAGTTCGTTTTGTTATTCGGCGAAGCGCAGGCCAGCATGGGCACGATGCACACGCGTGCGCGGTACGTAACTATCCGGTTCGTTAGTAAAAACAAGCTGCGTTAAACCAATTCAAAACATGATTCAGCAACTTTTGATTTGAAATCGAGATCCTAGAATGCTGTTTTTCTCGGAATATACAGCTGAAGCTGAGCTGAAACTTCATCAGGTTAGTTGCTCCGTATCGTTCATTAGATTTTGAACACTTTTGTTGCTTCAAACGAACAAAATGCACAAATTACAAAATTTAATGATGGACTATAGCTTTAACACGTTATCTTTAATTACTTGATGCGCGAATGTCATGCATATGGCTTCGATTTACGCCCAGCATTTTGCTCACAGGCGCAATAGCATCAGCCTCGACTACAGGGGCGCGTGCTCTTTCACGCAAGGCATGATGGGAGACAACATGGCGCAGCAAGATCGTATCCACGGGGCACGAGGTTGCAATAGCAATGAAAGATGATGAAATAAGCTTTAATTTGATGTGTGTCTCGAACACCTTGGAGAGTTGTGAGTATTTTTCCCGATTTTTTGAAGTGGGAGCATTTACCATTGGGGTCTATGAAACTGTATGTACTGGTCTGCTACCATACTATGACCATTCTCGACTCCAGGGGCGCGTGCTCGTTCCTTACACTAACACCTGGCTGTGATGATGACGTAAATGACACTGAATGGCTATTCACAGCGTACTGCGCGGGCATTTCGAAGATTGCACGCCGGGCGCGCCCATGATGCGCTCGCGCTCGCGTACTTAGCTTTTCACGTAACGTCACGTGCAAGAACAAAAAATATGATTCAAAAGTCGCGAAGCCGACGAAGTACGATATGGATTATGTCAGCAGCGTTTTTCGCTAAAAAAAAAACCCCTGTATCTGTGGTTGTAAAGGCACGAAAGGGGTACGTACATTTAATACAAATCTTTGCTAATTAACAAAACGTCCAAACGTTGTGTTTGAAAGGAGTGATTCTTCAAAATCACAACTTTTAACATTTTAAAGATGACGCCGGCACATTATAATTGTACCGTATTATAATTATAATGTACCGTATTTTGATACATTAAAATTACACAATTCCAGGGGTTACGATCGCGCAAGGCATGATGGGAAACAACATGGCGCTGCAAGATCGTACCCAAGGGGCACGAGGTTGCTGCTGCTCTTGCACGCAATTTTACACGAAACTGTTTGTTTATTTAGCTTAACTGCGCATGCCTGTAATCAGGCGAGGACCCAGGCGCCGAGTAAGCTGAGGGAAGCAATCGAACGCACTCAAAAGGGAAAGTACGTCGAGAATTGCGCCCAATCAGGCTAGAAAGGCGTTTTAAACTATATTAACTAAACGTCCACACAACAATTTTTAAAAACTGGGCCATGGGCGTTGAAGTGTTATTATCCTAGAACCATGTCAGAACGAATTTCGGGGTCACAATTTTGGTCCCCGAAAAATCGAGCTCTTGAGCCGCACAGTGTTGTTTGCGTTCGTGTATACGAACCGGGTATAAATTATGTCTCTACTTTATACTTACCTATCAAGAGCTGTAAGGCCATTTCTATAAATGCTTCCGTTTTTTTTGATGGTTTGTTAGACTTCTTCCCAAATTCTTTGTTGAGAGAGCTGATAAAGTGCGGCATTGATCTTTTTTGGAGAAAGCAAGCCATGGCATGGAGCATGATGTTTATCCTAATGCCACTGCGATCTTCCCCAGCCTGGGCTGGGATGTTTGGATAACGGACTCTTTTATTATTGATTCTAACGTCGCAGTCGACAATCACTTCTCGGAGTGATTTAGTGCGGAACTCCTTTTCAGAGGTGATGAAAGCAATTTGGAAGCGGTTTGCAAAAAGATCGGTCACGATAGCCCATTGGTGAACTAATGGCGGTTTATAACTCAGCTCTAGAATGCCATACAGCTTCAACTCCTGCTCCAAGCCATCGATATTGTCTTTGCTGTACCATCTTCCAGGTTTTACTCCGACGATGTCATGCCCCAATCCTAAAATTTCTTCAACACTAGCCGCGAGGGTGCTTCTCTGCAATGACATCTTTGAAACACACGGTCCTTGTCTTTTCTTTCTCAAGTTATTCCTATGTTGTCCTCTACATTCTAAATTGAATGAACACACTGAACACAGCCCAGGTTCACATTGTGAAGCAACGACGTCGCGTACGTTTGTATGGCATTATTTGTGGCATCGACTGCCCGCTATGCGTGTATTTATGTAAATTATTAACTCTTGATAACAAAGAAGATTTCATTGATGATTCATACCCACGTCATTGTAACCATGCAACCATGCGACATCGCGCATTTCCTCCCCCCAAAAATCCCGCTCAATAATAGATTCTGATGCCATTAATTCGAACTATTACTAATATTGGTGTTGTACTTTCAAGGAGTAAGTGCCCACAATTTTAGGTGTAAGGCGGAGATCAAAGTACAGGAGGCTAAGGATAAACCTTGCTATTACTACAAAACAATAATTGCAGGGTCAAAATCAGTCCTTGGTTCAAACCAATTTAGACAGAGCCGTAATGATGATGGGAATTGAGGTTGGGATATTTCATTTTTCAAGAGGGGTTTAAATGAGACGTTGAAGTCAACGCATACGGTACATAACAGCAAGGTCGTGTAGCAAGGAATTATAGGATCTGGCATACTGACTGATGCCGTTTTGGGGAAACTTTTAATATGAAAAGTTTGGATTTCTTTTTATGTAAATAATTGACATTGGTCAGACGGAAGAGGAAGTTAGCTACCACCAAAATACACCCCTTAGATCTGCCTTTCGACGCGTATAAACATGCCTTAAAAATAGGGCATCCATAATTTACTGAAAGAACAATAAAAACAAGCCAATTTCACAACGCAGTGCCAATATTAGAATGACGATCTTCAACACGTCTTAACCAGCAGTTCCAGAAAGAATCATTATAAGACAAAAGTTCGGCGTGTTTCCGCGGGCTTCAAATAAAATCATTTCATTATTCTGTTTAATTTAAGCATTCTACTTGTATCAAAAGAACATAATTATAAGGATTGATGTCAGCCATCAGGATTCAGCCATCCATGCCATAGGCCTGTCCCGTGCAAACCGCTTGGTGAATCAGCAGCTGACCACGCCCCTCAGTTGTCATCAAGTTCCGGCAGGATGGCGCTCATATTCTGGTACTCGTTTCGGATTACCGCCATGTAAGTCTGTGAAAAGAAATTCAAATAAACTGCTTTTAATGCAATTGCATTAAACAAATTTATAAAGTCAGCATAGCTGGATTCTAATCCCAAGAATATATTTGAACATGATGCAATGCCTGAAGCTGTTTGTGGTGAAGATTAATACACGCAAAGTAGTAGACTTGGAAGAAATTGCTGCATCATAGCTGTGATCAAGTCATCACAATTCATCACAAGTCGTTGAAAGTTAGCCAGAAGCAATTCAGTCTCAACTTGCGTGACGAAAAATTCAAAGGAACTGTAACGAGGGCAACTGCAGACATGAGGATTGACTTGCAATAGAATTGTGGCTTACTTGTGATTGACTCGTGACTGACTTGTGATTGACTTGTGATTGAAGATAGATCGATTTGTAATGGACTTGCAAATAATCGGTGATAAGCTTGTGATTGACTTGTGATTAACACTGTCGTTGGCATGTGATTGACATGTGGTTGACTTGCGATTGATTTGTGATTGACTTGCGAATGATTTGTGATTGACATGCGGCAAATTTCTTGCGATTGGCTTTTAACTGACTTGTGATTGACTTTTGGTTGACTTGTGGTTGACTTGTGATTGAAGTGTGATTGATTTGCAATTGCTTATGATCGAACTGACTAAAACGTTAAGTATGGCGGCTTCGAGAGATGCTGATGCCGAGGAAGTCCTTACGACCAGATGTGCAGACAGTTTACTCACGTGTTTGATCCGATTGTCTGCCATGTCACTCAAGATATACACTAGGTCAGTGAAGGTCGGTCTGTTGTTCGGATCCTCGTCCCAGCAATCGCGCATTAGGGCATAGCTAAAGAAAGTAACAGGGAAGCAACTAATTTTATGTACGTTTTTTTTTGGAGCCGAAATTCATCAATAGTTTTCCCCCCGGAAATAGATGTTGTAAACGTCATTGTTCAGTAAACCTGATTGTTTTTGGTTTTAAGATTAGAATTGAGGACCAGGAACCAGAACCTACTCCATAATGTTTGTTAGGCAAACTGTGTCCTTACTCAGTGTGTATCATCTAATTTGTAATGGAGAGCGCAAGTGCATTTATCATTCATCATCTTGCTGGCGGGTTGCAGGCCGCCCTCTTTAGTCCACACATGTAGTCCTCAAGTGTGTTCAATGTCTGGTGATTTTTTCTAATAGTTTAGATTACAGGGGTTTATGAGGACCGTTCGGATAACTCTTCTAGAGGAATGAGAATTCTTACATTTGCTCATGACAATTGTCCGGCTTAGGCATACGATATCCTCTTTTGATAGTTTCCACCAGCAAGTCGTTCGATATGGTTGGATACGGAGTGCCACCTTGAATTAAACAAAATTGTAATCTAGTTGGCTTAATTTTTTTTAGGCTTGAACATTTGTGATGGGATTTGTTCATGGAACAAGAGATTATAGTGGAGGAGTGGAAAGGAGTTTGTTTTGCTACACATTAACAAGCAAAATGAGAATAAAACAAACCATAGAAAGGACTCATTATCGTTTTTAAAAGAGCAAACGTTCCACTTTAAAAAAAAAAAACGATACACAATCGGCCAAAATAGCACTGCGTCATTATTGCTTCATTCTGTTACAAGAAGATTTGTACATTTTGAAAGCGATATGTCGTAATTCCTATTTTTAATTAAAATGTTGCTGAAGAAAGTATTATAACCGGACAAATTATGCTTACCGAAAGTAGCTATTTCCCACAAGAGAATTCCGAAGGACCACCTACGTATATAACATAAAAATCGACACAGCGTTTAGAAGAATTAGGGTATAGAAACTACTATCAATATTTTTGGCCTCGTGCATAAGCATATGACGAGAAAACTTAAAGTTCACATGCAAACTTCCATAGAGTAAAAAATCCTCATTTTGAATTCAGCTGCTTTTTCGTGATATCTTCAGTTTTTCCGAGTCCCGAATTTCAAGATCAAGAAAGACGGACTGACAAACGTACACATCGCTCTGAGTGGTGTACAACTGGTGCCTCACTGACTCGATGGATAACCAGCGAAGTGGTACTCGTCGCTGCATAAATAGAATAAAACGGTTGAATAAATGAATCAACTGATAATGCTTGATTAATTTCTTATAATTTACAGCGGCTGTCCGACTTGCTTACTTTGTGTTTAGGTCGCCGTTCTACCTGACGATTGGCCGTATATCCTGTTTTCTTGTCTTGAGCAAGTCGCTCAACCTGTGCTCTAAATGGTCAGAGACAGATTTGACCCAGAATCCCGATTCTATTTTGTCTGACAATCTTCAGGGTCAAAATGACACTCTTTCTTCTGGGTCAAAATTACTCTTCTCCGGGTGAAAATATCCCGGAAAATGAGCTCGATATGTGTAATTTCGACCAAAAATAGTGCACTGTGACCCAGAAACGTGGCAGGAGAAATAGAACCCGGATTCCGAGTGAACCAATTTTCGTCGCCAAACTACAATTTTATTAAAGGTTTTTAATTAATTTATTTTTTTATCTATTGATTGATATGTTACCGGGTTGTTGGGGTATTGCGTTGTTTGTTTGTTTGTTTGTTTGTTTGAAGCTTCTTGTATTCATGTATCCCATTTAGCTTGGAGAGCCCCTTGACATAAACTATGTTTCTTTTCGGTAATCTGAATGGTATTTTGTATTTGTTTTTGTTTGTTTGTATCTAAGGCTTTCATTTTATGTATTCCTTGCGATTTTGGTCATGTGTGTGTTTGTCTATGTATCCCAAGAAAAAAAATAGAGTATTTAGAATTGTTTACTCCCACCTTTTCAGCAATGGACCAAGGGATATTTACCCCATAAATTTAATCCAGGCCCCCAAGATAAAACAAATGCACACAATTTCAGTCTAAAAAGCGTTGTTTTGTGTTAGTGGCTCACAAAGTAACCTTATCTATGGTAGAGCAAAATTTTCAAACGCTGGTCAACGATTGACAGTGAAAAGGAGAGAACCCCCATTTCCTCTTTGAAGATTATTATTATTATTGAAGGTTATTATTATTAAATAATCGACATTTTCAATAATTTTTCCATCTGCACAAACCCTCGATGTCTGGACGTAGATATTCTCCCCACGGGACAGACCGAAGTCAGAAACCTTAGCAACCAATCCGTTCCCGATCAGGATGTTTCTGGCAGCCAGATCACGGTGAATTACCTGAAAATATAAGTTGTCAAGGATTGTGAAAGTTGAATTTGGAATTCATTAATCGGCCTAAAATACAAGTGAATGACTGTGGTTTCTCAAAGAGTGGGATCCAGAATACAAAAGACGTTGGCAATGTGACTGAAGTATTTCTTAAAGAAAAAAAAGACCGGTTGTTGAATGGAAGCCACGTATACTCAAATCTAGACTTCTACACAATGGAATTCGTTAAAACCAAACTTGGAGTTGGTTAGACGGCTTAATCAGTTAGGCCTACCCCTGCTTTAGCAAGGTGCTCCATTCCCCTGGCAACACCGAGTGCAAGCTTGACCAGCTGATCGGAAGACAAGGCATCCTCGTCTGAGTCTGACTGTGAGCGAGCCGTCCGCAGGTAGCTGCGCAGATCACCATAAGGAAGGTATTCCAAGGCAACGTACAGCACTCCTGGATCAGGAACACAAAGAGGATGGTAGGGCAAGATCTTAACTAAGACCTGTTTGCAAACTTTCCTTCATTTATCCATCCATAAGGGAGCTGACCTCACCTCACCCGGCCAGGCCCGTCGCCAGCCAGGGCATTGGGGGCAGGGGTGGAGGGTCACAGTACAAAATAGGGGCACACAGAAGACAAAACACACTTATATATATTTTTCACGTCTATGGTTTTTGCTGATGGGGGGGGGGGGGGCAGTGGCTCGTCAGGGGGCCTGCCCCCCCCCCCCCCCGGACCTGGCGACGGGCCTGCTTATCCCACCACTTCTACTTTAGCTCAATTGCCCCCGCTCTCTCTCTGTTCCAAGATGCTGACGGACATATGAATGATAGCAAAGGCTGACCAAATAAGTTCGGTATGGGTACTTCCAAAATAAGACCTCGTCCCACCTGATTTCTGCACCAAATCCCTGTCAAGTATGATACTCGTGTTCCAACTGACCGAGTTTCTTTTCCAAACCCTAATTTCACCTCTGTCTGTGGCTTCAGCCATGTAGTTTGGCTGCAGCCGGAGACGGAGCCGAAGCTGTGGTTTGAAAAACGTCCCGTAACTTACCTTGATGTTGACAAGCACCGAGTAGTTCTACGATGTTAGGATGGTAGCCGATAAAAGTCATCGTCCACAGCTCATCCATGAAATCATCTCTGTCACATGACGATACATGTCCTACAAGATGGAGAGAGGAAAGTCATGATATTGTTCGCAAAAAAATACATAAGAAACGATTGGAGGTATTGCAATTTGGGTCCTTGAAGTTTGAAGAGTTGTATTTGGTATTCTGATACGTCAATAACGATCAAATTCGATCAAAACAAATAGCAAGTAAAATTTTAAGAAACACAAATTCAAAAGTTGATTTAAGCACTATAATTATGTTTCGATTATACCTTTGAGCATCTTGATGGCAGCCCTGTTCAAGTCTTCATCTTTCCTAACAGTTCCGTATCGCACCTCACCAAAGTTCCCACTGCCGAGGACTCGCTCCTCGACGATGAGGTCGCTCCAAGGAATCCCCCATCCCTCGGCCCAAGATGGCAGGCCGGTGTCTGATGGGATCTCTTCAGTCATCTTTCTGGGTTGTGCTATGGTGTTCTGGTAGGTGACTTCTTCCTTAACTGCCGTGGGATCAGATTCTGAATCTGGGGCCACTGACTCCTGTATTGCATCCATCCGAGTAATACGACTATATTTTATTTACTCTCTTAAATTTTCGAGATCAGATTCACTAAGTATTCCGGGTTCTACATAACCTTAACTCATCTAGGGTCAAAGTTGGCACATTTTCCATGTAAAAAAAAAGAAATATTTCCGGGTCAAATGACAATACTTTTAATCACGGAAAAGATTCATGCCAAATATAACCCGGAATCCGGGTCAGTCTGTCCAGGCACTTTTTAGGGTTTAATTAAACTACACGTTGAGAATTCCTTTCACACTGACCCGGTTTCAAGTTTTAATGGGCATAATGACCTCGTTCAGAATCCAATGGCAGTTCCGATCCTATCTTTAATTATTTTTTTTTTTCGCGTCAATCTGACCCGTAAACCTTTTAGGGAAAGAGTCAGTTGAACCCAGATATTATGTGTATAATGTTACCCTAACGAGTTTTTGGCAAAATGAAGCTAAGATTCCAGATAAAAACTTAACCAGCGACGGTCTTAGAGTCTACCACACCTAAAGGTAACTTTGATATCCCATTGTACATATCTTACCATCTCGACGCTTTCTTGAAGATTCGGCACACTCTGTGCACTCACTGGTACGTGGTATTTCCTCTTGGCTCTTGATGAAGAAATGACCAAAGCAGCGACAGCCAAAACTAACATTCCACTCAGGACTCCGACTATGGCAAAGAGCATCGTCATGTTGATCGTGCCTATTGCTGGCTTATTGCCTAGTAGTAAAAACAGATAGAAACGTGAACTATATTTGATTCCAGTATTGTTATTATTTCGTCACACATTAAAGTGTTCCGAGTCAAATTTGGCCGGAGTCTGGTTTCTATCCGACCTAATACTATTCAAAATCTAAATGCTACTTGTCCGGATTAAAATGACTTTTCCCTTTGTGATTTTCCGGTCATTTAGGACCGGAATCATGGCAAAGAATCATTTTCACCCAGACAATTGTCATTTGGACCCTGAAAAGAATCTGGTCAGATATAACCCAGATTTGGTGAAGATGTAAGTATCACGAGTTTCACGTCAAGGAAATTTCCGAATGACCGATTCTAGACCACCAAGACTGAGGTTGTGGCTACAAACATGCCATGTCGGTTGAGAGTGTCCTACTGCACACATAATTGTCGCCAATGAAACAAAAATAAAAACAGAAGACATCTTGTTGACAATCAATAAGCGAGTTCGGTATTCCAACTGCGCATGTGCACATCAAGATTTCGGGATACAAATTTCATCGTATGCGTACCAAAGCATAGCAGGGTACCAGCGAAATTGAAGCGAACGTTGTGTTCTGAAGTATAACATTTTGCAAAAAAAAAATCTTTGCACAGCGAAGTGTTTTCAGGTGTCTTGTGTGTCAAAACTTTTTGTGCGAATGAAAGCTCCATCCCTTTTCGATTGCACGAACAATTGCACAGAATGCAGATTTGGTTACTACGTCCCCCATAGAATTGTGTGCATTTATCTGCCGCATGCAGTTACCCCGAAAAAAAAAAAATCCGCGAATCTTGCTGTGCACAAGACTTTTTTGGAATACCTTACTAGCTTAATGAGAAACAGTATCACGACTGCTGCTGTTGGATGCAACGGGTCATAAACTTCCCAAAGAATAATTCACTAATACTATTTAGTTAAGAGTTAGTTTAGTTATTTACCGGCGCAGGATCGCAGATGAACCGTGACTGCAAGTTCTTCTTTCGCTAGGCTCGTTGCTTGGCATGTTAGGCTTTTGACGACGTCTGCACTGGTCGGGTTGGAAACAGTGAACCTGCTAAAGATGTCGACTAGTTCGTCTGTGCTCGGTGTCTGAACCACGGATCCGGTTTCCTCCCTCACGCCGTCAATGACCCAAGCGATTCTCCAAGAGTCGGGTGTGGCTTGTCGCACGGTGCATCCAAATGCTTTTCCCGTCTCCGATGTCACGCAGATGGCCTCCGAAGCATCGCTGATGAACTCTCCAGTCGACAGATCCAGGAGCTCCATTGAAGTATTGGAGACAATTTCTGAATAATAAAAAAGTCAATTTCGCAGGTAATTTGCTTTCATGCTTCACTTGACCTGAACAATCAAACATTAGAACGGACGGTTGTCTCACCAGGGCAAGTCTGGAGCTGCAGGGTGACGAGAAGAGACTTTGTCTTGAATCCCGTAGCCATGCAGGTAAGGCTGTTGATGAGGCTTCCATCCAAGGAGGTGAAGACGGAGAAACTTGCGTTCATGTTGACTAATCCACCTGTTGCCGGAGTTACATCTACTCGTCTGCTTTCATTCCTGATTCCATCGATGATCCAAGTCACCACAATGTCTGGCCGGACGTCTAGGATTGTACATGCAAAGGTTCGCTTCGTGCCCATCTTCAGGCAGATGGGTCCAGACGTCACGCCAACCAGTTTTCCGGTCGAGAGATCCATAAGATTCATTGAAGCATTCTTTACTCGGTCTACGCCAGTGGAAATAATACAGTCATTTAAAACCAGGGGAAAAACTAATGTTGTGTGACAAGCGGGCGCCCATCCACTCGAAACCTGTGCTATTACTAATAATACCTCCAACCTGTTCCCTATAATGAGAATTTAGGAGAAGTCAAAAAGGACTTTTGTTATTTGAAAGTCTTGATGAAGTGCCCTTTCAGAAGATGAGGTCTGCCAAGCAAGTGACACTGACAACCTGGCCAGTTTTCATAAATCAAAATGGAAACATTTGCGATATCCCCTTAACTTACCAGAGCAGGTCTCAAGGTGCACTGTGACGTTCAGTGATTCTTCTTCATTTGAAGCTCGGCACGTGAGACTCTTAACGGTATCATCGCTCCGCCACTTGGATATGACGAACCTGCTACTCCTGTTGACCAATCCACTAGGTGTGCCACTTGTGAAATTGGTAAAGCCAGCTCCAACATCTGTTCCATCGATGAGCCAGGCTACATCCCAGATCCCTGGTCTGGCTGATTTGAGTTGACATTGGAAATGTCGCTCCGTATCAGACTGGATGCAGATTGGCGAGGATGTAAGTCCAACAAGTCGTCCAGTTGATAGATCCCACAGCTCCAAGAAAGGTTTTGGATGCATGTCTACACGAGTTACAAATGCATAAACAGAGATAATTTGTTAATGCTGAACTTCACAAACATCAACTGGTCGGACCATGTCACCTGGACTGCTCCAGGACAACAACCTTCCTCGCGTCATGACAATGAACCTTACTGGTTCACTGTAATCGAGACTCAAAATTACCCGTTCAACTTGTCATAATTATTTGGGGCACCGAGACTTTGGAGACAGAACGAGGGCAAAACCGTCCTTTCACTTGTCCACAATACTGTACACGTACACGTATTGACTGAGGAACCTTTTCTTACCATGACAGGACTTCAACTAAATTGTAATGCTGATTAGTCTTTCGCTTGAACCAGGGGGCGGGGGTTGATGCATGGGACAAAATGCTGTATAAATGGGGTGCCCTGGGTGGCAAAGTCACGCCAACCCTCCTGGGACCTGTGCCTAACCCACCCCTTACTTGTCCCCTAATGATAATTTGAAGTGCCTCTTCCAGAAGATGATGTCCGCCAAACAAGTACTACTGAGACCTAGGGCAGTTTTCATCAACCAATAAGGAGACAATCAAGATATTCCATTTTCTTACCAGAGCAGGGTTCAAAGTGCACTGTGACGTTAAGTGACTCTTCTACTTCATTTGTAGCTCGGCAGGTAAGACTCTTAACGGTACCATCGTCTCGCCACTTGGATATAATGAACCTGCTGCTCACGTTGACCAATCCGCCCGCTTCGCTACTGGTAAAATTGGTGAGGCCAGCTCCAGACTCTTCTCCATCGATAAACCAGGCTACATCCCAGATCTCTGGTCTGGTTGTTCTGAGTTGGCATCGGAAATGCCGCTCCGTATCAGGTTGGATGCAGATTGGCGTGGATGTCAGTCCAACTAGACGTCCAGTTGATAGATCCCAAAGGTCCAGGAAAGGTTTCAGATGAATGCCTACAGGTTACAAATGCAAATGAGTTATTAATGCTGAAAATGTCACATAATATCAACTGGAAGGACCGTGTCACAAGGACAGAACTTTAGGACAACCTCCCTTGAGTAATGACAATAAGCCTTAAGATTTACTGCAATCGACACTCAAAATGGCCCTCTCAACTGGTCATATTTTAGAAACCGAGACTCTGGAGACAGAACGGAAGCTTGGCTGCCCAATCACGTACCGACAATTCCATCAGTTATGCATACGCTTACGAATATCAGAGACAATAATCTTGGTACTGTGAGCAGCTGTATGGGGCACCTTGCTTAGCAGTGACTTGAATTATATAAGAGAAAGGGTAAAGGTAGAGAAGGCAGTAGTTGTTGCGGCCTGCGAATTAAGATGGAAGAACCTTTTTTTTCTTACCATGACAAGACCTCAACGCAACTGTAATGCTGATAAGTCTATCGAGACCCGTAGCCTGACAAGTGAGGTTCTTCGGAAACTCGGTTTGCAACTGTGACAAATTGAAGGTGCTGCTCACTTTTACCAGTCTACCTACTCCGGTCTCAACGAAACCCGTTACAACCCGCTCTCCCCCGACCAACCACGCGATGTTCCAGGCGTTGGGTTCGGCGTCCCGAACTGTGCACTCGAAGCCACGTACAGCTGAACCAGACCGACGGACACAGATTGGTTCAGAATCACTGTCGACGAGTTTGCCTGTCAGGAGATCCGTAACCTCTACCGTAGTATTTGGTTCTGTATAGAATATTAAAATGTGAAGACGAATAAAACTTCTGTTTACTGACTGTATTTGACCTTAAATATGCGAATCAATAAAATTAGGTAGCGTAAAGTTTCAATAATGTGATGGACCTTTTTTCCCCGAAAAAAAAAACCGACTAAGCCAAACGACAGAGTAACACCTTCTAATGTTGCTGGTGTAAAATGGTGAGTTAATATGAAATAAATACTTCGCGAACCTTTGCAAACAGAGTTGGACCAGCCTAAACTTATGCTCCAATGATTATAAAAACGAATTACATAATCAATGAGTCATAGGTTCCGACTAAATATTGATTGGCAAAGAACAATAGGTATGATGGCCAACAGAGAGATTGCTGGCATGTTAATCTCCTTTCATCCACTTTGCTGCAAATTGGACCACATTGATATATCATCCCTTTCAAGTATCTGTCTATATCTCTGGATGTAGGTGGGCAAATGAAATAAGGGAAACAGCACTGAATTAGGAAATAACCATTATGTAAGTGTATATAAGTTATTATTAGACAAAATAGGAGCTAATATTTAAAAAAAAAAGTTGTACATGCATCAGTTTTTGTATATGCACTGTGATAAGGAGGAATCAAATTAAAGCTTTAACCTATTCGGTTTCCGTAATGTTTGTGCACAAAATGCCGGTATTACTTGTCATTCATACACATAACGTTTTCAAGTGTAAACATTTTAATTGTGGAGGCTCCAAAAAAGATATTCGTCGGTTTTGCGTTTTATGTCAATTCCTTTTTTCAATAGACTATACCCCCCTTAAAATGTATTACAAATTCATGTTATTCGCGCCTCTGGTCAGAATGCTGTAAATTGACAGTCTCTTTATTCCCCGCAGTTATAAACTTTCATTCTCGTTCCAATCGTATCATGTAAAATGAAACTCAACAGGTTATTTTTGTTACAACAATTAAGCCTGACATAAAACAAACATGTGCAAGTTTCAGTATGACATTAGAATAAATAGTCAGCGTTTCAAAGAAAACATTCTGTGAAGCAAACCAAAATAACACGAAGGTCCTCATAGGACAACCATTTGTATAACTGCAGGGGTATATGTTGAGCCGAATCGAAACAGCAAGCTATAATAATCTCGGTTTAGAACTTATAGACACCTTTCTTTTTACTTATTACTAATATTTGTTTTGTAAGAGAGAAACGTGATTTGAAATAATAACATAAGCTAGGTATTTTTTTCGACATAACATCCGGGTTGAACGTTTGGCAACCACTGTGTATAAAAGACCAGCTTGAGAAAGCATTGCAATTAGGGGAAGAGCCAGATTTAAGTAAACGAAAGGGGTGGGGATATAAGGGGGGGGGTGTTGAGTCTGGGAAGCGCCAAAAGCACGCCCTGCTACGGCGTCTGGAGGCATGCCTCCCGGAAAATGTTGAAATCTACGATAATTTCCCTGCGTTCTATAAGGCAATTGAAGAATGAAATGAAGAATTGTATCATTCCAGTTACTATTTGTGGCCACATTTTGCAAGTTACATAACATCAGTCAGCGGCTGAACGGGAGTAGGGGCAGGGAGTGCAAACCCCATTTAGTCTACTATACAATTAAATATAAATATACATAATATAAAAATACAAAGAGAGTTTTATAAGGAAGAAAGGCCCCATTCAAAACAGAGTATTCGCTGTTAAATATTGAGGGGTGGGTAAATAACTGCCCCCCCCCCCCCCCCCCCCGCGAGTTACGCCACTGCCAAGGACTTAATCTAAATTCCAAAGCGACTATTAAACCCCTTCAAGCCTTACCGACTACATCCAACTGCAGGTTTTTAGTAGTCGATGTCAGGTAGAACAGTACGCACTCGTACAGGCCAGCCGAGGTCCTTCTCACCGGGGCGATGCTCAGTTTGCAGTGCTCCTCAAATTCCTCTTGGTCGCCGGGTGGTTGGAACGAACACCGCTGCAATATCTGACGAGATTTCTGCCACAAGACATCGACTCCCGGTCCCCTATCAGTTTGACGACCGGTTACCAAGCACGTGAACGTTGCATTATCTCCAATGGAAGCCACGTAATTCTCTGCTGGGAGGATCCTAAGCGTACCTCCCTCACCTGAAATTGTTTTGTGGAAAAAGCAATCATGTATATCACAACGTCCCTGTCTATATTTCAAAAAAGTACGAGGCCAAGCCGATACCAGAGAACACAGAATGCTGTTCAGTTGATTCGCAATGGCTATGTACTGAAAGTCTTTTCTTAGCCTACTATGTAATTATTACCCAAGGAAAGCATCTCCGGCTGCAAATTCGAAAAAGGGTGGGTGGGGGCTGCACTCAAAGGAGGTGCCTAGGGGCGGTCCTCCTGTTTGTTTCCTGTGAATATTACCCCAAACCGATAATGAAGCATTCATTCTTACAAGGCCACAATTTGCATGTAAACATTCGATCCAATGGAGGGGAAAAACACGTTTTTGTCATTCATAAAATTCACATTGCGTCTGCTCTGTGCAAAAGCATTATTCACTGTGCACATTCAAGGGAACAAAAAACCTTTCACTTTTCGGTCACCGGCATGCACACATTCCTACATTTGACACTTCGTGAGAAAGGTAATTCCGATTTTCAGACGATAATGTCAAAAAACGTCTACAGCATGAGCGAGAACAAGGCTTAATGCGACGGAGAAAACGCACGCAACGGTGTAATTGTTGAACCATTTCAGGGGTAGGGTGGAGACCCTCTCATCGAGCCCCCTGGGTTCCACGGTACGATTCAACATTCCATGTTTGCTTATCCATTTTTACCGCAACTATACTATAATTTGGTGCCGTTTTACCATGGGATGGTATCATAAAGCGAATGGAGAGCGCACTTGAGTTTTGTTTTCGTTTCTACTCGCGGACAAACCACAGTCAACCGAAAAGAAGATGCATACCTACTTTTAGAGTTATAGTACAGACCAGTCGGGCTATTTTCAGGAACAGCGATTAGAAGCCATTCTACCTATATTCTAAATAACCATAGATAGTAAATGCGACTGAGCCATACTATCTGCTTCTCTGCAACAAAAACGCAGTTGAGCTAAAAGAGCTGCACTGAATTCGTTATACTGTGTGTTATATTCTGCTTATCAAATATTACACAGACAGTGGTTCATTTATCTTGCACGGTGAACAAAACTTTCCAGATGTTAATATCATGTTATACCGTAATTCACGATGGTCTTACAGGCCTACCTTTTGACAGTTGAAACAGTAAAGCAAACAACGCAAGAATGAGCAGAACATCCATATTGAAGGCCCTGGACGGAGAAAGTTTCACAACTGATCCGAATCGAATCGTAAGTTGAAGTTATATAGGCCTACAGTTCATAACCAAACGTTAACACAACATGTTTTCCTATCCTATTCCTAACGCATTTCCTGGTACTATGGATATGGTTTCAATTTGGTTTGAGACGCAGCGCAGCACAGGTAGCTTCAAAACACATGTATATGTCTTCAAAGTACCGATATTGTTTGAGGCGATTTCAATGACAACACCTGAACAAATCCCCGGCCCCGTCATCTAATTTTCAGGTCGTTGATCACGTGTCATAGAAGTTGTTTTCCATGGCAACTAGAAAGTTCCATTGCACGGTCACACTATTGGTGGCATTGACCAATCAGATGATGGGTTTGTTCAGGTGTTGTATAAACACAATTATAATAAATGTTTCACATTTCTGCAATGGAAAGAATAATATTCAATCGAAGACGGTGAAAACGGAACGTTCCATCTGTCACCGCAAATGTTATTCTTAGCATTTTACTCATAAACATTCATTTTTTTGTAAGTTATTAAACAGAGCAGTAATTACGATTTAACTGTACAATGTTGGCAAAAAGCATCTCCTTTTCCTCCCCTTGAAATCCGCTTGGCAATTTTCTTGAATATTGCAATTAATATTATCGAAGAATTACTCTTTAATATTGTTCAACTGTACTACTACAGTGTATATGTGCCATTGACAAGCCAAGGTTCAAGGGCCATAAAATAATTGCTTTTTCTTTTTGTCTTTTTGTGCTTTCTGTTTCCTTTTTCCACATACATGATTTTCTCTAATTTTTCTTACGTAAATGCTATTTGAATTTTAATTTTATTTGTGGCTGAATATAAATAAACGTTGCATTGTATTAAAATCAAATTGAGAATATCTCAATACTTGAGGTAGCCTAATTATGAATTATGGGAATTCTTTTTATGGGGGAAGGGGGGGGGCGGGTCGATGTCTCATTTTCTTTGGGTGGAAAAAAATCAAGGACTAAACAGATATCGATTTGGGTGTTGAGACTAATCCAAATAGCACAGTCTGTTCAAACGTATTTTCTTCTCAAGTTTGATCACAAATATTCCGGACTGCTTTAACCTACCATATAAGGTTCGCTTCCTCACAGGTTTTCTCGAGCGGTGTGGTGTACAATATGTGCAACTGGGACTCTATAAAATACAGACTCGTTGGTTGTATTGTGCATGTCCCAGTAAAGAGAGAAACAGAACAGTGATGTCACACATGACAAGAGTCAGAACCATTGATCTCCAATGCGCAATATTTTATAGGAGTCCAAATTCCATATACAATGGCAACAGGCAAGTGCGTTTGGACATGCGAACAAGCAAAGTGAGGCGATATGCAACCGATTCATATTTCATCATTCGCACATGACAGTAACATCAACATAACAGAATACAGAAGGCACTGTTTAACATTAACCTTCTTTCTGACATAAGGCCACTTTAATTGGACTGAAGTACATGTGTACGTGAGTTTGACAAGAAATGTTGCCATGTATACAGAACTTCACCTTTGAAACATAATTCTTTCAAAAATTGTCATACCATTGTATAGCATAATTATTATATAGCCGCCTAAAAAAACCTTGTGATCGTCTCAAATGTTTAAAACTATGCACAGCTTATAAAGGTTGTGTTCAAAATTCATTCAATATGTCGATGTGTCCTCCGTATACAAAAAACTCCTACGTTTTAAGTCAGTTATGCTGCTTATTGTTTCGAAAAACTTAAGAATGTTAAAATGACCAATTGGAAATATACAATTTTGTTTATCTTTGCTGAATGTGAAAATACGAATCATAATTTACATTAATGTCCGTTCCCATTATACCGTTGAACTGCTTATCATTTTGAAAAACATAGGAATGATAGAAAGACCAATTAGAAATATACAGTTTTGACCATCTTTGGGACAACATGAAAAAACATCCATCATAATTTACATCAATGTCCATCCCCTTATAATTGTCAACACTTTGTTCAGCTGAACTGCTCTATGTTAAAAAAACACAGGAATGTTAAAATGACCAATATAAAATATGCATTTTTAAATATATTTGGTGAATGTGAAAATACGCATCGTCAGTTGAAAAATCTTCAGAAAAACAGGATTTTTATTTTTTCTTTGGTGGATGTGAAAATGCACATCGTGCTTAAAGCTTAATTTCCAAATCATTTATCCACACTTTGTTCAACAGGCAAGTACTGCACTCTACAATAAGTCAGCAACTAACTATACAATTGTATTTAAAAATCTGAAAGTACGAACACATTGGACAATATACATTGTCACCAAACATTTCAGGCAATAACGTCTGACAAAAAAATACGTAATCTTATGAATCAATGGTTTACTTACTCTTTATATTACTAATATACATATATAATAAATATAGTTTTCATAAACTTTTAAAAATGTATTGGCTAACAAAATACGTCAGTTGATATATAACTTCAGGAAAAATAAATTATTGAATTTGTTCAAGCTTTCGTCATATCTCTTTTAGGCAATGATTTTTTTCCTGATAGGTATATACATGTTCATGAACGGCCAAATTTACTCTCTTGAGATCCATATACGTACATGTCTGATGTAACATGTGAGAGCAACATGCGCGGTTCTAGGGGGGGGGGGGTTAGGGGGGCAAAAATTTTGTCTAGCCCCCCCCCCCCAAATAAATTCCTTAAAAAGAAATTGCATTAGCAAAAAGAAGGATTGTGATGTACATGCGAACGGTCTCCCCCTAAAGAAATAGTCGTGACAAGGGTGCATTTGTAGTTAATATAGTGTGAATGATTTTAGGATTTCATTGGCGCTCCCCATTGAAAATATGGCATGAGCTCCCCCCCCCCCCCCCCCCATTGATTTTCGGAGGCCTAAGTGTCTGGAGAAAATAACCGGTCTACATTTCAGCACGCCTCCCTGAAAAAAAATTCTGAATTCACCCTGCTAGCCCCCCAAAATGTTGGTTCTAGAACCGCGCCTGGAGAGCAAGTATTTGGTCTGCTGTATATGCATGAGTCGATGCATTTCTTCATTGAAAAATATTGCTAATGGAAAAACCTTTCCTCAGTGAGGGCGCACTATGCAAAGGGTCTAAAATGCAAAGGAATACATATATGAAACCGAAAAACTGATCCATGCGGAATTACACGCACAAACAAGTTACAGTTTAGATAATTCAACACCAATAGGCAGTAAAAGCTTAGAATACAATGTACCTGCTTTGAATGACAAAAACTAAAGAACGGTTCAAAGTAGTCAATGTATGCAATTTATAAAATCACCATCTACATGTACACAAAGAATTCAGCAACCAAATAAAACAATGAGTTACAGTTACAAAAAAATAAAAGTACCATGTTAAAATGTTTGGTAATTTAAAGTTTGTATACACACTGTTTTAGCAAGTCGACACAAGATTTAGTTCATGTAATACTTAAGTAGAAAAATCTATCGGAGGGAGTTAAGTTTCTGCAGGGCTGTATAAATCATCATACAAATAGTTACTGGTTTTGTATCAGTATCAGTTGAAATCTGTTTAAGGACACTTCAGGGTTCTCCCCAGGATTTTTTCAAACCTGTGGGGGAAGTTTTGTTGTGATTCACCAACCTGCAAAGCCATGGCGTGGGGTTTGGGGCCCGCTTAAGGGCCCCGAAAAATTTTGAACTTTAGAGGCTCTCTGGTGCATTTTAGAGCAAATCTGGGGAGTCTTTGAGGAAGATTTTCTCTTAAAATTTAGAGGAGATCATGTAATATTTTTTGTAATTAAAGAAAAAAATATATCAAAATTTTTAACTTAAAAAAAAAAAATCAACATTTCAAAACCTGTGTTAAAACTTCCTGATCTAGAAAGTATGAATTATATTAACAAGCAAGTTTCAAATTAAGAAATTAAGGTCAAGAAAAATATCACTTTTGCTTCCGATTACATGCCTTTCAAAATAGCGTCGGTAAGTCGGAAAAATTATTTCGCCAATTTTTTGGGCTGCTGATTGAATCATGGAGGAATAAAAACACTTAATTGAATGGAGCATATTGAACAAGGAATCATGTAGTTTTGTGCCTGGATTATTTTCCTTTGCACCACGAAAATTATCAAGACTGACCATCAAAAGTGATTAAAACTTGCCTCACCTAATTAAAAATATATTTGAGGTAGTTGATTCCACAATATGTTTAACGTACATCATGGCCCCTGGCGCCGTCAACATTCAGTCTGGCCGGCTGTACATCGCGCTGTGCTCACCGACACGGCGCAGCATCAGTGTGCATTACTGAACTGTGTACGGCCCATCCCATGTGGCTGAAAATTTTGCACCACTGCTTCTAAGAAGCATGCTACGCGTACGATGTTTCGCCATACGTTCGAGCTTTGCAATCTCGTCATTTTAATGGAAAATACATACACAGAAAATAGAGATCACGTTCTGTGAATTAATTTGCAGAATTCTCTTTCTCCATCGATGTTTGTTTGGTGTTTTTACGATCCAACTTCGGCCGAAATCATCATGTATGCACGTACAAGGCAGTAGACACTGGTTCCGGTCCTTCATCATCATAGCATTGATACTGTTAGCACGCGAAGGGAACCAGTGTACCATGCTGAATGCGCTAATATATAGCTGGGTGCTGGCGGTCGTCGCGAAAGACCCGTCATCGTGTGCATTTTGATCACACATGCAGCATCAGAAATACGGGATTTTTGTCAAGATTTTGAATGTCAAGATGAAATAATGGCGTATGAAACGATAATGTGCATTTTAATGGCTTGTGTAATAAATTATATTGTGCGTATCGGGGGCTGACAAATGTGATCGGCATTTTTGTCGGCGTATCGGGCCACAATTCCAGCGTATCGGGCCGATAAGCACGTTTGTACATGGGGAGAACCCTGCACTTTTGCCAGAGGACTTGTTTAAAAATGTCTAGTTCTACATGTATAAGGCACTGGTTATATTAGAGTCTAGAAACAACAAGGACTCACTGAGGGCCAATCTCAAGGCCTGAAACATAAAACATTAGCCAGTTAACTTCTGGGAAGATTGTGCTCACGACAGGTTCCTCTAGAATCGAGTCTGTGCCAAGCAAGATAACAAAGACATCTGAACAAGGTCTGGCCACTTGTCCTTTACCCCTTAAAGACAGGGAGTAATGGAAGCACTCCTCCATGTCCATACATAGAGCAAGTGACCTACATGACTGCACAGCCTTTGTGGTAGCGGGACTGCACAAAAGGGGTTTTCCCTGGTGTTTCTGGCCTCCTATTAAAACTCTCCTGCCAAGTACTAAGGAAAAGAACCAATCAAGTAATAAAGACGAGAGCGGCAGCAACCAATGAGAGGAGAGAGAAAAGAAAACAGTGCACAACCCCAGGAGAGTCTTTGCCATGTATCAACTGTGGGAGACAATGTGCCTCACGCACTGGACTTAATTCTCTCCAAAATGAAGACTCATCACAGATAATTGCTTGCCTACTTATGACAGGAGAAACCTCATCTATAGAAACAAATTCAACTTTCATACTAAAAAACCAACCAAATCAGTACTTCATCTAGTTCATTATCTGCAGCAATAGCCTGGTTTATAGACAGACAAGCTTACAGAGGACCAAAGTGCACTCTAAAAGTGCAGGGTTAGATTTGACCCATCCAGGTTATATTTGACCTGGATCAAATGTGATACCTTTCCTAGTCAAAATGACTTTCCTCTTGGGTCATTTTGACCAGAAACCCTTGGCAAAGTGTATATTTTGACCAGGAGATGAAAGTATCAGTTTGATCCTGAAAAGTATCAGGTAAAATATGACGAGAAATCCAGGCCAAAACAGACCTGGGTCTTTTTAGAGGGTGGTGTAGTGTTCAGTGAAGCAGTTCCTGACTTGATGGTCATATTCACACGAAATGGCCCTGATACAGACGCAAGTGCAACATCTGGCATATGCACTGCAAAACTTGCTGGGCACCGCGGAATCCCACGTACAGTACATGGAGTTATGACATCAGCATACATGTAATGCAAAACCACAAGAGCTCAGTATCACTTAAGAGAGACAACACAGACGAAAGATACATGTAAACCAATGTCAAAGGAAGATCAATAACACAGAAAACAAGTTTTAACTTAAGCTTGACGGACCATCACATCTTTGGAAATGTTTTCTTGGTTGACCTTCATTCCGTGCTTACAACAAACCACTTACACGTAGGGACAAATCATTGAATATTCTAATAAAGACAAGATAATACGACATTTGCAGCATTTGCAGTGTTGCAGCAGTTGCAAAGTGGGCTTTGCAAGCATATTTAACAGTTTAGTTTTTAGGATGTTGCAGCAATATTTGAGTGTACATTGATTTGTATCAAAACCCACAAAAAAGTTCCACAAACAAAAAACCTGTTTACAGTAGCGAAGCAAGAAGGTTTTTCTCGGTACGAGGGAGAGTTATGGCCTGGAGGGGGTAGGGGGGATTAAACCAGCCTCTTTGCAAAAATATTCTATCCTCTTCAACCATTTCAACAGTTGCAGGGAGGTAACCCTTGAAGTGTTCCCAAGACATTACCATCCTCAAGTTTATCGTGTCTATATAGATGCTGGGGAGTACATCCTGGGATGGACATTTTATATAACCCCCATATTTATGACGTGGGAGGGGGGGGGGGGCATTGGATCACCCCCACACACTTTTTCATGGTGAGAAACAAAACAATGCAGACTTTGAGGTATTTTTCGTACTTCCCAAAAACCAAAATGTGTTCAAAAGTACTGAAAACAGAGAGCAAGTACCAAAACTTTAAATGCGCCGTTTTAATGTAAAGTTAAGGGGCACAAGTATATAAAGTACATCTGTATCCTGAACAGCCATGACAGCTAGTGTCATGTGATGTCCCCCCCCCCCCTTTCCACGGCTGGCCATTTTTGTGATTACCCAGAACACAGTTACACCACTGTGTCTGTGGGATGCTTGTGGTTTCCTTCACAAATTCGCAAGACATGATGTTGGGAAAACTACATATAGCGCAGCAGGATTATGATCTATGTGAACGAGGTTGATATTTACACATGCAAGGTCATTCACATTCAGATGACCGTAAGGGGTCCAGTGTGTGCATGCAATGTGTCCCGAGAATGGAGCTCTCACGAGTGGATACAATTAAAGCACCTGTTGATGCCAACGTCCGGCCCATCACATTAGATTAAGACAGAATGGAGACAAAACAGTTGACAACTGGTGTATAATCAAGAGGGCAACACATCACCAGTGAACGCCTTTTTTCCTTGACACATGAGCTAATGAAATTAACAACAGAGGGAACAAAAATGAGCCTACTTGACAGGAATTGGTTTGAATACTTGAGAATCCTTTCTTCGAATTGACTGTTTGCCAAAAGAAGTAGTGGAGGACGGCCAGTTGACTCAGTATTGATGGCTACCTGCTGATTCCAAAACAAACATGACTAAAAGCACTTACACACTTCATGGGCTTCGTGCACAAGTGCTCCTTATATGGCCAGAAAAGGAGAGTTGGGGAGACCTACTTCACTTGTTCCTTGTCCATCCATTGCTAATTTTGAATGTATCCACTATGTGGGGCAGGGATTAGTCCGGAAGACCATCACAAGAGAAATTTGAACATACATGTATACCTCGCTTGAGCTTTGGCACATTCAGGAAATTGTGCGTACCGATACTTTCACTACAGCTTTGGTCTGATGAGGATGAAGTTGATGTGGTAGCCCCTTCTTCAGACTACGCCTCTTCAAGTTGTGCCTCTAATGCATCCTTGTTGTCCACAAACAGTTCCTGAAGTGTTGGCTTTTTCAGTTTGATCATTTCAACAACACTGTTTGGTATTCCTTGTTCTTCATCAGATGCAACCAATGCTGATACATGAAAACACTGAAGATTGTCCATGTACCCAATGAGGTCTGTGAGGAACCCATCGAAATCCTCAGTTAGAGAGCCATGCAGCAGATACAGTGTTTGCAATCTCTTCAGCATGGGTGCAACCTTCTCCATGTTATTCTTGACATGTGTAAACCCCTTACTGGTCACTTTGTAGAGAGACAGCCTGAGATCAGTCAGGGCTTCACAATCAGAAAGCCTTTTCATTGTTTTTTTGAAACCTCTGTCAGCCATCTGGGTATTAAGCCGAAGATCCAAATGCTTCAACTGTTTCAGCTTGCAAAGGCTGTGGATGAAGTCACGAGTTTGTTGGTTGTCAAGAACTGGTCCCAAGAGAACAATCTTTTCAAGATGTTTATGTTCAGAAAGGTAACGAACAAACTCTGTCCCAGAAATTGACGAGTGGCACTTACTAGAGTGTGTGTCAGTGAGCTCCTGTTGCAGGTCATGCAGCACACTTTGGTCCTTTTGGCCAGGACACAAGTACCCTACGTATTGTGTGAACTCATCCGAGCTCAGATGCTGATCAATACAGAACAATACAACAGAATTCAGGATGCATGTGGAATTGTTCTCTGAACACTGCATGTATTTCAAACAGTATGCCATCAGTCTGAGCATGTGACTATATATCCCAATAAACCGCAGCTGTCCTTCATGAAAGAGCAACTTCATTTCGCTGTTGAAGTCCTCCTCCCATCGTCCATTGAATATGGCTTCAAGACATACCTCCATCACCTTTTGCAGCTTAATCTCATCGTTAAGAGTGCAGGTACTTATTGGTTTGTGATTATTTTTACTGACTGTAATTAAACGATTTACAATTGCAAAGGCAGCATTAAAATTCTCAGCACTGGCAAAGACCAATGCGTTTGCGAGCTTATTAATATTACCGATGTCGATCTTTTTTATCCACTTTTGAGCATCTTGAGCTATTTTCTTACCAGCACAGAAGTCCCGAGTTATTTCAAGGGCAAATTTGACCTGAGAAGCATCACCGGCATGGCCAGAAAGCAGAGGACATGACTCATTTGAGTCAATACTGGACGCTTGTGGACCAGATCCTTCTCTGGTCAAATTCTCAATGTTGGACACTTGTGGACCAGAACCTTCTCCAATCTCATTATTGAACATCTCTGGATCGGAACTTACGCCAGGTGAATTTTCAATGTTGGACGTTTGTGGACGGGACACTTCTCCGGTTGAATTCTCAGTGCTGGATGTTTGCAGAATGGACTCCTCTCCATTTGAATTTTCAATGTTGGACGCTTGTGGACCGGGTGTAATCTCAATGTTGGACGCTTGCGGACCGGACCCTTCTCTGATTGAATTCTGAATGCTGGAGTCATGTTGAATGGACTCTTCCTCCAGCATATTCAATGTGACAAAATCTTGGTGATGTGAATAATGCACTGAACCTCTAGAACTCACTTCCTCCATGTTTGACCCTTGTAGAATAGATTCTCTCTTATTCGAACTATCTAGGTTGGACTCTTTTTCATCACAGAGCAGCCCCATTTTAATTCCGTTTCTTAAAACAATGTTTGCATCTCCACAAGACACCTCTCCTACATTATCAGGATGTCCAAACATATCAGGTAGAGCTATTTCGACGCACTTAATCAAGAAATCATTTTGTTTCTCTGTAAGCCTCTCTGCATTACCACGATCGGCCAAGCTACTTTGGGGGCCTAGTTTGCAAAACATGCCTTTCACAATGCCGGTAACCACATCACTGACAGAATTGTGAAGTTCCAGACCACGAAACTCACAGAGCCTCTTGAGGAAACCAGGCAGACAAGCCACACTTTCAAATAAAATGTGTAAATCTAAATAATCGACATGTTTGGTTTCTGGCTGGTAATTGTACATGGACATGCTATCAAATTTGACATACTTGCAATCAGCTTCCAATTTTGACTTGACATACTCTCGTGCATTATTCTCAGAGAAGCCGGTAATTGTGACATGACGCAAACCATATTTTTTGCTCATAACTCGTGCAAGCTTTTCACTTCTAGTGGTCATCACTAACTGACATCTAGACAGATCTTTGGTGGCTTCCAAAACTTCCTCTATGTCCTTTACACCATTACAGTCATCCACAAGAATTACCGCGTCGGAAAGGTTCAGGAAATAAGAAATATGAAGTTTTATATTTTATGTGCAGAGCTTTGGTGAGAACTACGGTTCTTGGCCGAAACAGAAAATATCTTGCTTTCAAGTTTTGCAAGTCATGCCGAAGCTTATACAGGAAAGTAGTCTTACCGCTCCCTGATTTCCCATCCAAAAGAACATGGCCCTTCTCATTGCTGCTGTCAATGAAGAAATCCCGGTACTGCTTTTCATTTAGTCTGAGGCGACCTTGTGGTGTATTATCGCACCGTTCGGGAGGTGTGTAGGTCCGTTTATCAGTCTTCGGCCACTCTCCTGAAAGAAAAGGTAAGACTAAATTATTAAGTTTAATCCATAATGGGCTCATAAAGAAACTCTGCAGAATCATCCCCATTTAATTAATTTTTCCGATAGTCAATCATGCCGATCACTTCAAATCCTGCAGGGTACATTTCGGAAGCGTTCAAAATACAGCATGCAGTTGTCTGTAAATTGGGAGATTTAATGAGATCCCTTATGCTTACTGCACAGAGACAATAGCAGTTCAAATAAGCAGCTCGCGAGGACTGAATGGTAACACTGAAACTAATGGCTTCACAAAATACTCAGATGACATGTAGAGCTGACTCAATGAAAATACAAAACACAGACAATTAATGCTGCTAATGCACACCGGTATGTTGGACACATAACAAATGACAAATGTCTCATTGATCCCACAATCTATTCACACCCCGTTTGTAGGAATAGTGGGAGGAGCTTACTGGATAGGTCTATTGAATGGGCTTGCCGCGACAAATGTTTTCTAAAATTCACCGACACTGAAGAATTAAAAACTGAGATATGTCGGGAGGGCAAACAGAGAGCCTGAAGGACAAAGGAAGGGTTTGACCAATCAGAAATAGGATGAAATACGACATACCCATTTGACAAGAGCTGGTGGATGACCGTTTTTTTCTGTACCGCAGACACAACAGCACGACTGCAAAAGCTGGTACCAGTATGACGACAAGTGCAAGTAACCTCAAATTAGCAGTGCCCTGACTGCTTCCTTTGGACTCTCCAGCCTCTGTCAAACAAATGAAAACAAACAAAATCTGTCTGTTAATCCAACATACATGTATCTACATCCACATGATCTACACTACAGGAAATTGATTTTCGCAGCCAAGGCTTTGTTTCATCATAAAATATCCCACAAAACAATTTCTTTTAAGTGAGTGGAAGCAAACAGAGAAATAGCCAACAAAACTGATAGAAAGCAGTTTACATGTTTAAGTGTGTTCATATTTGTGACATCAATAAATCAAGTGTCACACCAGCCTCGACTCCATGGGCGTGTGCGCGTTCCTTCACTAACTCCTGGCTGTGAAGAATACGCCAACGACTCTGACTGGCTATTCAGAGCGTACTGCGCGTGTATTTTGAAAACTGAATGCCCTGTATGCGCCCGCAGGTTATCTTCCGCATACATGTACATGTACATGTACATTGTACATCACGTCACATATAGACTTGATGACAAGTCGTTAGATACATGTAGTCATATTTGAATACATGTAGTCGTATTTAAGTTGTCCGTGAACTTCAGTCGAACTCCATTGGCGTGGCTGGCATACCAGTCTTATACGTAGTCTTATACGTATAAGACTAAGTATTAAAGTAATAAGATGGGTTGCAAAAATCCTACGACTTGATGATTAAGTTCTCGCACCGTCATTCATATAATGCAGTACGATAAATACATTGTACGCAGTGCATCTTTGCGAGGGGTGAGATCTAATCGCGCACCGCTATGCAAATGAGGACTCATTCATTCCGTTACATGGGGAGTTCTTCTCAATACGTCAGGGACATGTTTGCAGATCTGACGATGTTTTAACGACCAATACACTCAGCTTGGTCATTTTGTGTATAGAAATGAAATGTATCACTGTAATATACTTGACTTATTTGAGTCATGTATGCCCTATAATGTATTTTGTAATGTTACACAACACAAAGTACATGTACAAACCCTTGAAGTAATGAGAATGATCTTCCGTGGCGGCCTAGAATACACTCTGGAATCTGAACCAATCAGAGTGCTCGCATTGAATTCGCTAGCGATTCAGAATACTCCAATATGTTATGTCAGCATCAGTTGGTCTGACATGTCTGAGAATCAGACTACTCGCATTGCAGCGTACGCAAGCCCATTACCAAGTAGGCACAAAGTGTACGTCAATAATGAGAATTTTTTTACAACTGCGCGATGCTTGTACAATATCGATTAATATGGAAGCTGCATTTTTAGCCTCAGAAAACATGTATATTTTGTTGTAATTAAAAGTACGACAGAAGTACGTACATTTAATATTAATCCTTCCCAAAAAAAGCAACTTCAAAATATCATGTTTGAAAGGACTGATTCCAAAAAAAAAAAGCCTTTCCATTTGTTAAGCATTGCATCGTGCGTTAGATACATCGACTGCAGTCATAATTTAAATGTGCTTTATTTGACACATTTAAATTACACAATTCCAGGGGTTAAAAAAAAGATCAGACATCCAACATCACGCAGCAAGATCGTACCCATGGAAACAAGGTTGATGTCACACTGAATGCACTTTAACTTTTTTTGACCCAGAAAGATGAAATCTTTGGTTTAACCGACGATGTTTTTGTGCTACCACCCACAATTTTTGGTGATTTTCCCAAAATGGGTGTGGCCGCCTTTTTAAAAAAATGTATCTCCATAACCTGTCGGCCAAATTTGTCGATCTTGGTTGCTTTGGAAATGTGCATGTAACATCAAAACGAATCCAAGTTTATCATTATTTTTCATCCATTGGAGTAATTTGAAGCATGATGACCTTTTGACCTTTACTTTAACCCTGCGGCTCACGTCACCTTGAGATAAACTCGGATGAAAATTGACAAAACAAAACCCTACCGAAATATTGAATGCACTCTTTTGGGGGAGGGGGGAGGGGAGGGGTGCACACACATCCGACACAACGGGCTTGCCTACGGAGATATAAATTTAGGTGAAAAAAATATTAATGGTTTTCAAAAACAATGGAAGGTCAACAAGAATATACATGTGTGTGTAATGCAATCACATACCAATCACATATGTGTCAATAGCTCCTTTCAAGAGCGTGTTTCCCAAACCATCGAGAATGTTGCACGTGTAGCGTCCACCATGGATGTGATTCACTGATTTGATGAGTAGACCAAAGTCACTGGCAAGATCGTAGTCAGAATCAGCCTCGACGGTGTCAGTAGACAAGTTGTAACTGAAGACGACGCGTTGACTTGGCTCATGAATCCATCGGACTTCACACATCACGTCACCAGGCGTCCAGCTTCTACAAGGCAGAACTTGCGGATGTCCTTCTGAAAGGTAGAACTCTTTTGACGATGCGATCGGGACAAAACTAGAATTTTGATCTGAAGATAAAAAAAAATTAAAGCTTGTAAGTGGACAAATTTTTATCACTTTTCAGAAACCCAGTGGACGGGATGATCGACTCATATTAGTTTGTGCGCGTATATAGCGTGATTGTAGGAATTTTTGTTTTTCTTCCGAATGTGCACAAAACCATATCATCTTCGTGTGAGCTTCAGGCATGATCCGCAAAGCGTCAAAATGTCTCTCCCGGTGGTCTTCAACTCTCCCTTTGTTACCATTCAGGGGGTTTAGGCATACAGAGTCTGTCAGACAGTACAACATTAGACAATAGAAATTATTCTGAAAAGTGACGGGTGGTAGCACCTACCCTCGCAATATGCCGGTTGGTTTTAGAGGATTTTATAAGGATAAGTGGGAGGGGGGAGGGACAAGCTACGTAATGCCCCTTCAATGTTAATTTACAAAGGGAAAGTTAAATAGGGGCCTATTGCTCAACAGGGCCATTCAGTCTACATACCTTTAAGATCGCAGAGAGCTTATTATTTTTGCAGTGCCTCAAGGGGGGCGGGAAAGACACAACTGTAAAACAATTTTCCACTTGCTCCAAAAAATTTAGCTTTTTTACCTAAGTTTGTCACAGGAAATCTAAAAATGGAAATTATTTATGTCAAGAGTTGTGATTAGTTTTGGATATTTCCAATGCTTTTGGGCTTTGGTGGTACTAGAAATTCAAATGACAGACAGGTGTGAATAAAAGGATACAATTTCCAGGATATACAATGAAGCATGGAATGGGTGACTTGAAAAAAGTACTTTAAATAGTTGTCACATTTACCTTGTAAGATCTGAACGTCAGTGGAACATCTACGGAGTGTGCCATTTGACTGGAACACATGACACCAGAATCTCTGTGTATCTTGTAGGTCATTCAGGGAGTTGATTGTAAGTGAAGTGTCGCTACCAATGCTGTAATCGGCGCCATGTTGAATCTGCAGGGTAGTACCATCGGAGAAACGCGCACCAATGATCTGTGTATCTGTAGTGATGCCTTCTCCCATTGACCAATACACTACAGAGTCCCATGTGTCTGGTGTCTGTGATGCACACCCACACTGTAGAGTGTGTCTCCGCCCCTGCTCCAGACGAGAAGGGGGCGATTCCTCACCGACTGCCTCACTTCCATGTGGAAAAGTGTGTCCTGCAGTTATGAAACAAATCCAGTTTTGTGACTTCAATAAACACTTTTAATCCTAATTCCCACAACCCCTTTGGGAAATTTCCTACATCTTCCAATACCCTCCATCAAATAAAAGATTTAATAAACAGTATTTCGGGGAAAAAATTTACGCGGTTTCCAACACTTGTTTCTGGTCACACAAAATTGATGATGGTCTCATCAGATAGGCAAACATTATGAAACAATTTTCCTTTGAAAACTCTCTGGGGGCATTTAATCACTCAGAATATCTAATAAGGCTCATGTTTCTTCAACTTAGTGCCCAATGCCTATCTTTCATGTCAAATGATGTACAGTGTGTAACAAAAAAAAATGCCAACAAATACAACTGAATGTCAGACGAAGAATGTGTAACCAACATACAAAATAGTTTATAGGTATGGTTTGAAAGATATGCCTTTCCACTTTGAAATGAGACATCAAACGTCCAAATTCGATAATTTTTGACAGAGTTATGACTTATTTTCCGAGAGAGTTCAAATTGACCATGGGACCAAGTTTTCAATTTTAGGCATAGTCCCGGCAAAGGCAGCTGAATTGCCTACATGTATGTGTGGATATTTGACTAGCCTACACAATTTTTTTAGCAAGTAAGCACAATTCTAAACACTTCCTTGCTATCACCCTATGCTAAAAATGTTTAGCCAACCTGTTTACAAACTGATAGCAAGAAAGTGTTAATAGAATTATGTTCACTCGCTAAAACCTTCTTTGTACCAATGCCCAAAATGGAAAACTTGGTCCCATGGTCAATTTGACCTCTCTTAGAAAATTACTCCTAACTCTGTCAAACATTATCGGATTTGGACGTTTGATGTTTCATTTTTTTAAAGTGGAAAGGCGTATCTTTCAAACCGTACCTGTATTATCTATGTTGGTTACCCATTCTATGTCTGGCATTCCATTATATTTTGTTTGCATTTTTGTTGAAACACACTGTATAGAAAACCCTTGTTCATGTACATGTAACATAATCTTGGTAGAGATCTTACCAATAACTTGAATGTTGATTGTCTCTTCTTGTTTGATGTACTCCGTGTCACGCCAGATGACTTCACACATGTATTTGCCACCATCACTCTCCTCAACATCTTTAATGAGGAGGCCGAAATCATATGCGAGGGAATATCTTGGGCCATGTTTGCCTGGAATTTCTTTTCGGTTGTAGCTTACTAGCCTCTCTTTTCCCTTTTCTCCGATGTTAGTGCTTTCATTTAATTTGTACCAGACAATGAATGGAGATTCACCTTCCCGTTGAGAGTAAGGGAGACATGGGATTCGGTGGGTTTGTCCAAGCTGAACATAGGCACTCCTGTTGGACAAGCCGAAGGCATCCTGGGTATCGTTGGCTGTTAGCAAAACACAACAAATCAAAACAACTGTAGTATTCAGTTATTGTATCTAGAGCTGTGCATGTATTCAAATAAGTCAGTGTTTCAATATTCTAACTTGGAAAACTCAAATGATAAAACTACCTCCATTGGCCACAGATCAGGTTTATCAAGCAACCCATGTCATGCATGTACACAAAATTAATGGAGAGCTTGTTAAATTATACAAAATACGAGGCAGCAGATTGGCTAATGTAAGGCTTGCCTCGCGTGATATGAGGGGGGAAGACGGCTCACCGTCTGTTGACGGCTTCGCTGATGGTCAGCTGCTAACGTACACAGCAGCCGCATTAAGCTCTGCACTAACATGTTTATGTACTGTTTGAAGTGAAAACAGCGACCTCACATGTCTGGGCTACAATACGCAAATTGGGTGGTGCTGAATGAATACAATGTACCTCAAGTTGATTTAACCAAAAGCATTGGCCTATCATTTTCGGATACTTTTTTTTTACATCGCAAGTTAAATTCGAACATAAAATTTCGCACTCCGACGACGCCTGACGCTCACGGCCGAAGCTGAGCCATGAGAGGTCGCTGTTCATGCGTCATATGGTAGCCCAAAAACATATATAAAACCTAGACACAGCAGTAACTACTTTTACATTGTAACTTCTGAGAGCAAAACGGGCTGCGTCACGCGGCCTGGCGCGATGCGCGGATTATCATGTGGTTCGATTTACGCGCATACTTCATACGTATATATCACAAATGTTCAGGCCAGCGCCAATGCACTTGTGCACCACTAAGGTTTTGTTTCCCGCATGCATACGGGACCAAAATATTCCAAGTAAAGCGCGCAGTGAGACCGCTCTCTGGTGCGACACAACGCGCTAGCGTAATACGCGTAGGATTTTGATCACAGGCGCAATAGTAAATGTCGTTTCTATGTGGTAGCCTACATTCTATGTACATGAACATGTACGCGGGACTGCTGTGTATGTAAGTGGCCGACCATACATCATCAGTAACCACCGAACACCTTGACTAAGGCTATCAAGAACAAAGTAAGATGAACGATTTTCCAATAGTTCTTACCTAAGGAATGTGGACACATATGAATGTTACTAGCTATGAATGCCTGGGATGTTGTGAATAATCCCACCACCACCACACTGGTAAGCACCACGAGAAGAGCTGTTTTTTTGCCCATTTTGAAGTCACCACACACATGCTATGAGTCTACACCTCCTGTTCAGCTTGTTAACCTGTAGAAAAAAATGTAAAAAAAACACACAGTGCTTTGATGATTCCCATATGTATTTTCTCTGCTTTGTAACAGTTTACTCATTTTGCATTGATTGATCTCATGCAATAGACCTAATAATCAAGTATCATACACAGTATTGGAGTCCCAACTGTTCGGACTACATGTATTGGACCCAAAAAAGTAGTAGTGCAACACTGTAGAAGAATGATGCATCTTTCTGGATCCCGTTAATATAATTATTCATTCTGCCAACAAATGATACAATAATGACAATGCAATTTATATGGTGACTACACTTGGACAAAAAAAGGATCGTACACAAAAAAAAATTGCCCCCCAAAAAAAATCTGTACCTACCTACCCTATTTTTGAATGCCATGTAATCGGAAGCAGAATTTTGTTTTTTTGGCCTTAGTGCTATCACACTGGTAAAACTGTGCTGAAGTTTAGGTCACCTCTATTTTATTTATTTCATTGACTATTTTGCATATGATTGTCAAATAACAAATGACTTCTCATCTTCTGCAGCCTCAGGCAGTTTGTTTTTTGCACAATTGTTTGTTTTTCACTTTGATCATACGGTAATGCGCCTATCAAATGGCTCCCCCCCCCCCCCCCCCCGGCTCTGATGTCGGGATTTGGTCACGTTTTTCATGCCCCAGGGTGGGGATTTCGGTCACTCAAATTACATTGTTAACATTGGTACCAGTCACTTTGGTACTACTGGACAGACACCTGCAAAAGTCAGTTTTGAACAGAACTCGTAAACAATAGAGGTGTCCTAAAAGTAAGGATTACTCTTAACCCTAAAGGGGCCGGGTTATTTTGACTATCTCTCAGCCAGGGGGGGGGGGGGGGGGGATTCCGCCTTCCCCCCCCCTACGATCTCGGCCATCGAGTGACGAACAATTTTGAAACTCAGCACATGCCTAGAGCAACTCTTCCTTAACATTCCCAAGAAATCTCATGACTATAGGTCAAAGGGTTTTGGAATTATGGCTAATTAATTATTCATATGTACGAATGGCAATTCTATGTAGGCCTACACGACGTATATGCAAAAATCAGTTTTCATGGCGCATAGAGCCGAACAATTTTTCGCTACGCGGCAACCCGTCGTCCGATTTTTATGTTTTTGGTATCAAAAGATGCGCAAAGCTCGAGGCTAAAAAGTCATAACAGCTCGGGTCGCGAAAAATTTGTTTTTAGAGGCTATCACAGAAAATGTTGAGAGGGGGGGGGGGATTTCGCCCCCCCCCCCCCCCCCCCGGCCCTTTAAGGGTTAAGGAGAGTCAAGAATATTTTTTAAGTCTAACGAGTAACGTAGTAACTAGGACTCTACGTAGATCGCCCGACCACATCCAAATGCTAAAAAGCGATCTGCAGAGTCCAAGTTCCTCTTACTTACTTAGGTTGATGGGAATAGACTAAGTCTAACGTGTCTAACAAAATTGGAGATGTTTCTCAGTCCCAGATTATTATTATTATTATTATTTATTCGGCCAAATAACATGATACAACAAGCAATCCACAAAAGTAAACAAAACTAACCAGAAACAATCCAATCCAAGGTGGCCAGGATTGACAATAGTATAATAAAAGGCAGTGTATATTTTGCCGGAGACGGCAAACCTTTAGTAAACGTTAGTTTGCCAGATATGCACTGAACATGCGCAGTTACTGTTTTTTTGTACTTCAACATTTTCCGGTGACAAATTTTAGTCTGGCTCCATGCCAAAATTATCGTTGTAACCTCGTATTCACAAGATGGGATTCAGACCATTTTATAATTTCGGACTTTCTTTCCCTTTTAAAAAAAATCCTCCAGAGCCACAAATCTGAAAAAGAAAATGTAATACTCTGCAAAAAAATGTTTGAGACATGTTAAAATAATAAAAGAAGAATATTCGTATTTATTTGGGGATGAGAAAAAAAAAATTAAAAATGTGCTGCGGTCGGAATCGAACCCGAGTCATCCCGCATACTAGAGGTTTGCTTAACCACTACACCAAACGTGCTACACAACTTTTAGTGGGAATTTAATACATCTTATAATTCAGCCCTATCTTAAAGAGTACAGCGCCCTCTGTTGATATGGATTGCAGCCGGCAAACCTTTAGTAAACGTTAGTTTGCCGTCATTACCTCCGGCAAAATATCCACTATCATAATAAAACACTGTGACTCGAAAGTTGAATGGCATTGACCAGTACCTTACATATCCATAACCATCATGACCATGTAACGTACAAAAATACATTCATCATTTTTGCAATGAGTGACCTTCACTGAGATAATATGAAGAAAAAAGTGGCGTCTGGTTCAGTGGTTGCAACATTTTTCCCTATATTCTTTCCCAATCGACATATTAATTACTACAGTGTTCACTTACTTTCAAAACTGCAATTTTCCGGTGAGTTTTCTCTCTGATTGCTTTGCAACTTGATCGATTGAGTGGAATTTAAGGTCTGATTCCCATCTCCTGAATACGGAGTCACAATGATGATTAAAGCGTGGCCCGGCACCCGACGGCAAGCTGCTGCAGCCGGTTATCAGCTGTGGGCCACAGTGTGGGGAATTCCCGTAGAATTTCGCAACCATCGGTATTGCAGCCAGCGCGATGGGGCACCCCCTAGATATATCTCAATAGAATTCCAGAGATTCTCAGCACAATGACCAACACAAAGGAGGAGGGGAGGGGGTGGGGGTGGGTTCCCGTCTCATATTGCGCTATATGTAGGCTCCTACTGGTTTTCAGAAATTTAATGTCTCCCACGCTAGAGAGAGAGAGAGAGCTCTCCGCCCGGCCATCACAGCGCATAGCATGTTTTTGCTTTAATGCCCAAGGTCAAAACATATTATTTCAAAACAAGCCATTCCAGCTTGCTATATAGGCCTTTTATGAAAATTTTGCAATTCAAAAATCCGTAAAACCTTCGGTATTCTCATGTTTTCTCCGCGTTTGATAATTAAATCGTATAAGGGCCGGACCGAGGAAAAGTTTGTTTTTTTAATTGGGGGGGGGGGGCATTTTTGTTCTTCTTAATTTTTGTATCTGCAAGCCGACAGCGAGTTCATACAAAAAGGACCAAAAAAGACAAAAAAACACCTCAAATAAATACAATTAAATAGAACACAAGAACCTTCAACTTAATGACAAACCAGTTGTGAATAGGCCTACGCTAATTCCAGTTTCTTTAAGTAGGAACATTATAGCGACTTTTCGAAAGCGTTCATCACAGGGTGTCGTACGCTTCGCCCCATTTCCAAGTTGCCCCATTTCCAAGTCGCCCCATGTCACTTCGCCCCTTACCACTTCTCCCCATCCCCGCTTTGCCCCATCCCCGCTTCGCCCCAGGCGGGCCATCCCCGCTTCGCCCCATCTCCACTTCGCCCCATCCCCACTTCGCCCCATCCCCACTTCGCCCCATGTAGTATGAAAAAAGTGAAGGCTATGGGTGCAGACCAGTAAATGATATAGTGTGAATGATTTTAGGATTTTATTGGTGCTCCCCATTGAAAATATGGCATGACCCCCTCCCCCCCTTCACAGACACACCTATTGATTTTCGGGGGGGGGGGGGGTCGGGGGGGGGGGGGGCTTTAGCCCCCCAAAATAAATTCCGTAAAAAGAAATTGCATTAGCAAAAAGAAGGATTGTGATGTACATGCGAACGGTCTCCCCCTAAAGAAATAGTCGTGACAAGGGTGCATTTGTAGTTATATAGTGTGAATGATTTTAGGATTTTATTGGTGCTCCCCATTGAAAATATGGCATGAACCCCCCCCCCCCCTTCACAGACACACCTATTGATTTTCGGGGGGGGGGTCTAGGGGGGGGGGCTTTAGCCCCCCCAAATTTTGTCTAGCCCCCCCAAATAAATTCCGTAAAAAGAAATTGCATTAGCAAAAAGAAGGATTGTGATGTACATGCGAACGGTCTCCCCCTAAAGAAATAGTCGTGACAAGGGAGCATTTGTAGTTATATAGTGTGAATGATTTTAGGATTTTATTGGTGCTCCCCATTGAAAACATGGCATGACTCCCCCCCCCCCCCCCCCTTCACAGACACACCTATTGATTTTCGGAGGCCTAAGTATCTGGAGAAAATAACCAGTCTACATTTCAGCACGCCTCCCTGAAAAAAAATTCTGGATCCACCCTGTTAGCCCCCACAAAATATTGGCTCTTGAACCGCGCCTGAATGAACTACCAACTACCACAGGAATCCCGGGAAAGCGATAAACGGTTAGTTGCTTCATTTCAGAGTGTTGTTTTACAAGATCATGACAATGAAAAACGGTCAATAGTAGGAATCGCTTTCAACAATTAAGAAAAACAACAAAAAGGTCATTGTTTTTTGTGACCTTATACCGTTTGACCGTTTTGCAAAACTGTAAAACGAAAAAACGGTCAACGGTGCGTTTACTGTTTTTGTTTTTGAAGAAATCCTAAACGGTAAAACGAAATAACGGTATGTCCCGGGATACCGTTATTTTGTTTTACCGTTTTGGATTTCCTCAAAAACGAAAACCGTAAACGAACCATTGACCGTTTTGTCGTTTTACAGTTTTTGTAAAACGGTCAAACGGTATTAAGTCACACACACAAAAATACTTTTTGTTGTTGTTTTTAATTGTAGAAAGCGGGGGTTAGTTGCTTTATTTTTAGAGTGTTGTTTTACAAAATCATGACAATGCCAAAACGGTCAATAGTCTTGCCGACCATTTTTTGATTTAGGTTCGGCAATTAAGCAATGCACTTAGGAATGTTAATGCGTCCTTGGGATCGAGTCATTGCCTGCTGGGCCCTCCTTACATTGTTCTCACGACTAGCCTTGGTCAAGGCGCTAGTTGTTTTTTTATGCAGTCATAATGTCTATGCGCTATGCCTGCAGTTCAGTGCATTAAAAATACAGCGCGAACAGCGAACTCGCGCGGCCACTATTTTTATGCAAATCAGTTGGACCCAATATAGCGCCTAATTGGTTCAATCGTCCATGTGAGGTTTTGGGGGTGGTGCTCATTATGTTAATAACCTTAGCTGACCTTAAATGTCGTTTTCTTATTGGTCGATCGTTGCGTGGAAACTTGCTTTGTAAAACGTGGCACCGTACGTAATCCATACACGTACACGTACACGTTATGTGTCTCTGCACACGGCACCAATGCACAAAAAACTGTGGTTCCTGTCACGTCCGCAAAAGGCGAATACCTGTCGCTAGCTGCAAACAATTTGATGACGTCCGGATTTACCAAGGTGTGATTGGACACTCCACATATTAGCCCCGCCTACACTTATCTGTATACGCATACGAGGTCGTGCGCTAGAAATCCAGCGCAAAATAAAGAAAAACATAAGCTTTTGCCGACGATCGAACCAATTAGGCGCGATATTGGGTCCAACTATTGTGCATAGAAATGGGGCCGCGTGAGGTCGCTGTTCGCGCTGTATTTTTAATACACTGCATAATGCATGGCCCTAGCGAGGATATTGCTTACGCACCACAGCCGGTGTGGCAGGTAATTCTGTCCCCCCTGGAAAATGTGTCCCCCCGGACAATTTACCGGGTCGTAACCCGGTAAATCTGTCCGGGGGGGGGGACACTTTTACCTAGGTAAACCTGTCCCCCTCTAGGTAAATCTGTCCCCCTGCACGACGTTAAATGTGTCCCCCCTGGTAAATGTGTCCCCGTGCAACGTCACAAGTCTAGCACCCAGACTGTACATTAGTAAAGTTATTAACTGTTTTTGCGCGGCGCCTTGCTAAATTCGGGAATGGTGCTTACGTCAAAGCACAACTCCCGTTTTGATGACGACTTCGGGAGCGAGCGATTTGCATGGTGGGCAAAAAAGACTTGAAATGCACATTTATTTTAAGCCGCATGGTTGCAAAAATAAAGACAAAATGGAACTCGAACGAGCAAGGAACACGGACCAAGGAGTTCATTCTTAATTATTCCTCCATGAACACACACACACACATGCATGACGCTGGAAACACAAATCAGAATGTTTGCAAGACCATGCGGGAAGTGTTACATAGCACATTCTTGGATGTCCCTCACTGCGTTATTAATAGGCTTGGTAATACAGCCCGAGGAAAAGTAAGCTCAGCGGACACATCACATCAGCATGTATCGTGCTCTTGTAATGTGCACTGTAACGTGCTCAACTGTCCGCCGAATCCTACGGAGGGCGTGCGCGCTAGCCGTATAGGTTGAGTATTACTACGCGTGCCTTTTCTGCTTTCTTGCAGAAACATAGATTAGTCCAGTGGCTTAAGGAAAAAATCGTGACCTGCCGGATTAAAGCGCCAAATTCGGTACACATACTGTATTGGTCCCAAGAAGTCATTCTAGAGGGGGGTGCCCGATTTTGGCGGCCTGGGTCAAGGTCAGGCCGAGGTCAAAGGTCACAAGGTGTATAATACGGTATGAAGTTGTAGTAAATGTCGACAAAATCTGAAATTTTAAATTCTGAATAGTATAAAAGGATGTCTGACAATTATAAGACCTCACATTTTAGAAAAAGTTCCATCAAAAACCTTTGCCCAACAAAATCGGGGAGTTTATTCCATTTCCAAAAATGATGACTCAGCACTTTTTAGAAAGTTTGCTTTCTGTTATGTTAAAGTTATAGAAAAGGGAACTTTGTTCTTTTTTCGCATCACTACTTCGGCACATGGATACTAGCAAGCATAATTAACGCCCTTCCTTTGATTTATTTATTAATTATAATTCCAACATTAGTTTGATTTCAATCATGATTTAAAGCTGATGTCTGTACTGTATAAGTATGCATTGTATATACATATATCACTTTTAACTCACAAGGCATGAAAGTGAATGGTCAGTTTCTGGTTTTCTATTATGTTTTTTCTTCTCAAAATCTATTGGTCGTTCCAGTTCACATTTTTATTCTTTGGGTGTCATTGCTTCACGGTGGCACGGTAAGCCTATACGTAAACCTACATTTATACAGTGTACATGTATATGGAGCTAAGGAGGCGAATACCTGCAATGACATTATGTCAAAGTTGTTTTTTTTTTTCATTTGCATAATTATTAGCACCCTGATGTGCTCATTGATTGATTTTGCCTACGCTGGAATTCTGTCCTATACCTTGTGTGTGATTGATTCACAATTCACACAGCAAAAGATTTACAAGAACGCTTTTCATTCTATGAAAGATCAAGTGTACTTCGGACCAAACTTGAAAATTGCGAGTCGTTAAACCTAAATGCCTATAAATGTGCATACCTTATCATGCCAAATAGTATGTTTTTTAATGATGAAAACGATAAAATACATGTAGAGCTAGTTTGAAAATTTAGTCAAGAGGTATGCAAACTCAACAACTTTTTGGACTGGAGCAAATGGCTGGAGAATAGCCAACTTATCCGTAATATGCTGAGATTTATGATGAAACAAAGCTATTGATGTGGAAAGATAGTTATCGTGCAGTGCATTCTCTTCGGTTTTAAGGACACAGAATTATGAATGAATATATGCCTAATGTAAATCAAAAAATAAACTCTTATGAAAAGAACAAACAGTTTAAAGAGCGAAGTATGCAGTACTGACCCTTCTCAAAATGTATACCTTCCACACTGATATTGATAATCAAACACCGGTAACTACATGTAATAAGCCTTTTCGGAGTTCCAACTGCGCATTCATAACCTGTGGCAACGCGCATTGTTTGTCTCAAATGGCCTTTGACATCATCGCGCCACTGACTTTACAAAAGGGCTGTTTGTGCATTGTGGGTACTGTCAAAGGGTATTTGAGACAAACAATGTGCGTTGTCAAAGGTTACGAATGCGCGCAGTTGGAACTCCGAAAAGGCTTATATGACCAAGCCATTACACTAGTCCAAGATTAGAATACTGGAAACTGATTGTACACCTTCATGCCTTATGAGTAAAGTGTGATGGGAATACATACATTTGTACTTACACATATGCATACATAATGGCAACTTTAAAACTATCATTATTTTGAAGCAAACTGTCGCTTAATTAAGATAATGATCCATAACTAATTAATAAAAGAATGGAAGAACATTATTTATGCCTGTGATTATTCATATTCCAACGAAATAATGAAAATATAACAAAGCTTTTAGTTTCTATAACGTTAACATAACAGAAATCAAACTTTCTAAAAAGTGCTGAGTCATCATTTTTGGAAATGGCGTAGTCTCCACTATTTTGTTGGGCAAAGGTTTTTTGATGGAATTTTTTCTGATATGGTTGGTCTTATAGTTGCCTGACATCCTTTTATGCTTTCAGAACGTTAAATTTCAGACTTTTAAGGAAATTTACGACAACTATATGCAGTATTGTACACCTTTTGAACTTTGACCTTGCTCTGACCTCAACCTAGGCCCCCAAAACCGGGCACCCCCCTCTAGAATGTCTTCTAGGGACCTATACAGTAAGTGTACTAAATTTGGTGCTTTAATCCGGCGTGTCACGATCTTGCCCAAAATGAGCTCTAAGCCACCGGACTAGATCGGTTGATTAACATCTAAACGTTAATTTCATTTTGATAATCATTGATGAAGGGTGGACAAATCTAAAAATGTATACCCTGTGCGCTGAATTCATTATAATAACATCAATATAACAACTTATGCGTGCAAAACCAGGGGGGACAGAATTAAGTGGAGGGGACAGAATTACCTGGAGGGGGACAGAATTAACGGGACAGGGGGACACTTTTACCTAGGTAATTCTGTCCCCTCGGACACTTTTACCGGGGGACAGAATTACCGTCCAAACCGGGATGAATAACATCTAGCGCCTTGACCAAGGCTATCTCACGACAGAATTTGCGAATTAGCTATTGAAGAGCCGCGTCGACTTGAACTCCAATTTCCTTCAAAATATCTGCAACTTCATCAAACCTCTTACCATCCTGTATCCATTGTGAAAAGTAATGCCCTCCCTTGCAGTTTTCTAGCGCCATTTTTGCTTGCAACTCTAGGCCCCACCAACTAAATCGCCTGAGAAGGGGGTCACGGGTCCGCGCCAGGAATCACACCACGCATTAAAGAGGTTGTGGAATGCTCGAAGACATTTCTGTCATTTTTCGGGTATATGTAGCCTAAGGTGTGATGAAATAAAAACGACTATTGTTTCTGTCATAAAATGAGTACAAAAGGTACTGTGACAAAAATCAGCTTTTCCTTTAAATAATCTTTCCGTACTAGAGAATAGTCTGGTTTCCTTAACATGAATCTCGTACGACAGAATAGAAATGAAACCTGTTGATTTTAGGCCATTTTCAGCCCTCAAATCCAACTTTTTTCACCCACTAGACTTACCAAATACTGGTAATATTTATAGAATAATTCCATAATGATGTGAAGAAGCCATTAACTTTGCTATACACTGTTGTTTCTTTCAGGTACTTATGCGCCGTGCATTATGCGCCGTGTACTGTGTGTACATATCCGCGCACAAAGCATGCTTAATTAGACTTGCTATCAGTCCAATTTGCGCACTGTGTTTAAGCGGCAGCAATTAGAATGTGCGTATGCAAACTATAAAGTGACCCAATCTGATGAAGTGTTTGATTATTATTATTTGATGGTGATCGATTAAAACAAACAAGAAGTTTGATTGTGAATTATAGCCACTTGTCTCTGCTGCATGACTGATTTATGTCAGTTATTGTCTTTTTTTAAGTAATCTGCCTCAGAAAAAAAGGTTTAGGGCAAGACTTTAGGCCAGACTCTTAGGCAAGACTTTAGGGTCAGACTTTATAGGGAAAGACTTAAGAGCCAGACTTTAGGCCTATAGGACAGACTCAAATTATATTGCCTTCTCCACCCCAGCCTTCCCTTTTCTATTGCGTTTGCGCGCCAAGTTATAGTTCAACCCCTCCCCTTCCCATTCCCCTTTCCCCTTTCCATAAAGTCATCGAGGCCTTGAGGAAAGCTACGCTACCAGAGGAACTCCACTTGGGTCAGGTTGACGTCCTGAAGTTGTGACGGCGCCCTCAACGCTGGTCCCGGCCAAGCACTAGCTCAGCCATACATCACCGATTTCTCCTGGTTATTAATCCCGGCGGGTTTTTAGGGATTCGTTGTACCCCTGGGTATATCGAGCCCCGGATTCCCGTTACAGTACTTTTGAGAGCTGTTTTTCAAGTCCTGTCATGCTTGTTTCGACCCGAACGTGCAATTTGTGTAAATGTCGTCGTTACGGGCAGCAAACAAAACACAGTAAATCGTGACGTAATAAACATGACTCCCGATGCAGAGTAGCATAAACCATAGACGAGTCCTGTTTATTACGTCACGATTTACTGTGTTTTGTTTGCTGCCCGCAACGACGACTTTTACACAAATTGCACGTTCGGGTCGAAACAGGACCTGAAAAATAGCTCTCAAAAGTACGACGCGCGACGCGCGCGCAGGAGGAAGCGCCAGCTTCTTGGTTCGATCAGCCATGTCATGGCGCTTGCGCAGTTGCAGTACCGTAACGATAGAAAATGGGAAATGCGTTACGGCTGCCGTAACGTGCGAACTACCAAAGACCCTAGCTGGAGTTACCCAGCCCTAAATTTTATCATTGGGTTATCATTTATGGCTGGATGACATTTTTCACGCGAACCAGCAGAGTTAGCAGGTCCCCTAAAAAATTCGAAAAAAATTCGAAAATGTGCAATTCAGTTGTCCCTATTACACACTAATTTCAACTGGAACTCACCCAAACCTTGCCTGGAATAAATAACCATTACACAGGTCCATGAAGTAAAAAACGATCCACGATGAAGATTCAGCCCACACAAAAAAAGGTACAATTGCAGTGAGAAAAACGAGGCATAAACCGACCAGCCTCGACTCCAGGGGCGCGTGCTCGTTCCTTACATATACACTAACCCCTAGCTGTGATGATGACGTAAATGACACTGAATGGCTATTCACAGCGTACTGCGCGGGCATTTCGAAGATTGCACACCGGGCGCGCCCATAATGCGCTCGCGCTCGCCGCGCGTGCTTAGCTTTGCACGTAACGTCACGTACGAAAAAAAAGTTATGATTCAAAAGTCGCGAAGCCTGTACGATATGGATTATGTCAGCCGCTTTTTCGCTAAATAACACCCTGTATCTGTGGTTGTAAAGGCACGAAAGGAATACGTACATTTTAGACAAATCTTTGCTAATAAACACAACGTCCAAACGTTGTGTTTGAAAGGATTGATTCTTCAAAATCACAACTTTTAACATTTTGAAGATGGCGCCGGCACGTAAAAAGGATAATCTGCAGCCCTAATTATAATGTACCGTATTTTGGTATACATATTTAAAGCTACAGTCCATCATTTGTAATTTGTGGATTTTGTTCGTTTGAAGCAACAAAAGAGTTCAAAAATCTAATGAAGGATACTGAGCAACTAACCTGATGAAGTTTCAGCTAAGCTTCAGCTGTACATTCCGAGAAAAACAGCATTCTAAGATCCCAATTTCAAATCAAAAGTTACTGAATCATGTTTTGAATTGTTTTGAATTGCAGCTATACGCGACGTCGCGCACTGATCCGACGAATTACAACAACCGCGCGCGCGTGTGCGTCGTTCCAATACTTGTGCGCGCTGCGCTGAATAACAAAACGAACTACTAATTTAAATTTTCCTACGGTGCTTCTTAAGAATCACCGTTGGAAATGCCTTCTTTCGTTGATTACTTCAAAATGACAGCTTCCCAGAAAGAATAATTTCACAGGGAGTGAACCAAGTTTGTTTTTCAACAACAATTACGCCAGTTACTTTTCGGATGGCTGCAAATGATGGACTATAGCTTTAAATTACATAATCTGGGGTTACGATCGCGAAAGGCATGATGGGAAACAACATGGAGCTGCAAGATCGTACCCCGGCACGGGGCACGAGGTTGTAAACCGACAACCGTCATCATCTAGGCGCTTGCGTCAAGTTGATCTGACATCGCGCACTCTGTAAGTGTTCTCCAGTGTTCTCTGTCTAATGCCACGTGCTAGGTGCATCGATCCTTGATGTTGACCCCCGTGGTTGTCAGGTCCTTGTTTACTCTCTTCAGCCACGTGGTTCGTTGTCCCCTCTTGGTAGCTTGTTCTTGCGGATTGTCTCTAGAAGTGCTTGCTTGGCAGGAGCTTCCTCGGGTAGTCTCAGGAGATGGCCTGTCCACCTAAGACGTCTTCGGGTAATGGCAGTACTCCAAGGGATCTCGTTGGTTCGCCTGTACAGTTCTTTATTGGTGATCTTCTTGGGCCATTTTATATTAAGGATTAAACGCAAGAGTCTTCTGTGAAATGCATCAATGTTCTCTTCTAGTGACTAAGTCAATGTCCTTAGTTCGCTGTTGTATAGAAATACAGATGCTATGAAGGCACGGAATGTTTTGAGTTACGTGTTGTTTGAGATTGCATCACTGTTGAAGACATTCCTGAATTTGTTGAAAGATACCATCGAAAGTATTTTCCTCCTGGTAATATCTTGCTCAGTGTCGAGAAAAGATCCCAGGTATTTGCATTTCTTCCAACTGGTGTTGCTTCCGTTTCTACTAATGAGGTGTTTCTCTGTCTTAGACGGGTTTACTGTGAGGTTTCGCTCTTTTAGTAGCTCAGGTGCCTTCCTCTCCACAGTTGCTATCGGGTGGATATTGGTACTTGCCCAAGTGATGTCATCAACATACTGTAATCCCATCTCAAAGTATGCTGGCGGGCAAATAGCGTAGCTGTGGTTCTCGAGTTCCATAGGAAGCGATTGGGACTGTGTCTGCGTGCAGTAATTGTGATCCTGAAGAGTGAATGGTGTCTCAGGTGTTTCCGGGTCAAGTTGTCTCAGTGCTTTTGCCAGGTATAGAGTGAAGAGAATGGGACTGAGGCAGTCTCCTTGAGGCACGCCGATGTTGGTTTGGAAGGGTTTACCCAAGATACTTCCCACTCTGACTTGCAATCGAACGTCCCTAAGCAAGATTGCCAGTTAGTGGAGTTCGTCAGTTGCTCTAGTATCTCTTTAAGATCCTCTCCTCACCGAGTCAAAAGCCTTTGACATGTCGAGCAGCAGTAGGTGAAGTTCATAGCTATCGGCTGTGATGGCCTTCTCTGCTAAGATCTTTAAGGCAAAGACCTGCTCAGTGGTGCCTCTGCCGTGTCGATAGGCTGCTTGGGAAGCTGGTCGTCTAATCTGTCGGCGATTCTCTTCGTCAAACAAATGACCATTATTTTCCGGATAATTGTCAGAAGAACGATTGGCCTTATGTTCACCGGGGTCCCTTTGGTTTGCCTGGCTTAGGAAGAGGAACAAGAATACCTTCTTTGATGTCGTCAGGGTAGATGCCAGTGCTAGCGGTTTCATTCAGAGTTCTGGCAATTTCTTGAGCAATCATCTCGGGTCCATACTTTAGCAATTCGGAACTGAGATTATCTTTTCCAGCACTTATGCAATTTGATTGAATCGCCTTTTTGACTTCTATCTTGGTGAAGGGCTTGCTCATCATCCGTGGTGGAAATTCTTCAATTATAACTTCATCATCCAAGTCAAACTTGCTTTGAAACCAGTTTCTGATGATCTGTTCTTGGCCAGCTGTATCGATGACCATAATTTATTACCGCCTTCGTCCGCAACCAAGATCCTATTGGGTTGCCTCTGCTGTATATTTCTGATGGCCTTGAAATACTTTGTAGAGTCATACCCGACGACTGTTGAGGTTTACCACGCGCATCATAGCTGCGATACTGGACGGCCACCAAAGTTTGCCGGTTATCGTGCATGAAACAGTCGTCGGGTAATCCGCTTCCGCGTGACGTCATGCGCCATCAGCCAGCGCAGCCGGCAAGAACGAACTGGTAAACGCGCTGTGCACAATCCAATTGCGGGCCTCGCCACGACCGCACGGTTGTCGGTTTATATCTTTTTTTTTTCACTGTAATTGTACTTTTTTGTAGGCTGAATCTTCATCGTGGATCGTTTTTTTTTACTTCAAGGACCTGTGTAATGGTTATTCCAGGCAAGGTTTGGGTGAGTTCCAGTTGTAATTTGTGTGTAACAGGGACAAAATTGCACATTTTCGAAATTTTTTCGAATTGTTTTGGGACCTGCCAACTCTGCTGGTTCGCGTGAAAAATGTCCTCCAGCCCTAAATGACAACCCAATGATAACATTTAGGGCTGGGTTACTCCAGCTACAAACCCCCGATAATAATGCTCCCAATTCTGTATGATATGGGTTCAGCTCATAAGTCCGACGCCTCATACTGTCAGAATCCTCATAAGTCCGACAAAATCGCATCTCCTAACCAAAATGAAGGCCCATATGCATAAGTCCGACGCCTCACAGGTACGACGCCTCGTGAGTCCGACGCTTCATAGCTCCGACGCCTCGATCGCGATCGTAGGTCCGACAAATATTAAACGCCTCGTTTTTCCGACGTCGGACTTATGAGGCGTCGGACTTAAGAGGCGTCGGACCTATGAGGCGGAATAAATAAATGTTATGCCTCATAAGTCCGACGCCTCTATAAACAAATTGAAACATCAATTTAGCACAAGGATTCCAACAAAGTGCACTTCAATACACGTTTAAATACATATAGGTGGTTTTTTGGAAGGTTGGAGTTGATCATTATTTTAGCGAATTCCAAAGCTAGGGTCCGTCATTAACATGATGGTTCCTTGTTTGCCTCCAAAGAGGTAGTCTGGTTCCCAGACCAAAAGATTCTGACTATTCCTGATGAATATTAGGTCAGGTAGCCTCCGGTAATACACTGTATAACAATTCACGTCACGTGACCACAACAGGAGGAATTCTTCCTTTTTCCGAAACTGTCCGAAGTTTGCCGAGTCCATTTCGTCGACAATTGGATAGCGAGTATTTCCCAGTATACTTAAGTCTAATAACTGCTAATTGCTTATTAACAACTTTTAAAATGAGTTGATAATTAATATTCATTGCTTATCATTTACAAAACTTGAAATTCAACGACGATTTTGTGCATCAAGTATACTCGGATCGTATATATATATACCTCACGTGACTAAAACGGGAGGAATGCCTCCCATTTTCCAAAATGCCCGAGGTTTGCCGAATTCATTTCGTCGACAATCTTGGATAGCGTCCAGGTATTTCCGGCTATAAAATAGGTTAATTTTAACTGCCTTGCTTATTAAAAATAAAAAAATGAGTTGATAATCAAAATTCATTATTTGCTTTTAGAAAACGTAAAATTCAATGACGACTTTGTGCATCAAGTATGCCCTCAAATCGTGCGAGGGGCGAGCTTTGCTGCGTCGTACTATTTTGAACGACGTTTTTTTACTGGTGTCATATGAAAATCGGACTCGTATGAAAATCGGACTCTTTTTACCTTTTATTGGTTAAATCCTCTCACGTGACCGGTCCCTCTCCTAATTATCTATGCATGAGCATGCGCAATACCACCAAAGAGTCCGTATTTCATAAAACCTAAATTCATGCTACACCGGGACTCTCCAAACCTCAGCGTGGTATCCATTTCAGCTTCACCTCCTAACAGTGCTATTTTGCTTTTAAGATTTCAGGTCAAAATTAGTTAATGTTTTCGTGCAGAAATGTCAAAATGTATGATATAATTATGAAGCCAGTGATTTTGTTTTGATAAGAACATTAAAAGCTAGAAATGATAAAGCCAAGGCCGGTAACGATGCCGAGCTTTGGAAAAGGGCCGTCATGTTTATTTTTAGCCGCAAGGGTGCAGACCAGTAAATCAGTCCGAAATTGCCTGCGCCGGCCAAATCACGATTTTATCTTCGGTATTTGGGCATGCTTTGGGCCATGAACTTGAGGGTTTGTAAAAAATATGGGTGGAAGCCGTGCACAGGACTGGGAGCTTGCCGTTCTGTGTAATTTTGATGTAATTTGGACCCTAAAAGCGCTCTATTTTGCAATGGAGTGTAGGCATCGTTTTTCAAAATGGCGATGGGCTTCAGGACTATTTTCAGGGGTGATCATCTTCAGATGGAAATTTCTCCTAAAAGTCATCAGTTGACCTCCCGAAAATTGAAACGAAAATGAAAGATGATGAAATAAGCTTTAATTTGATGTGCGTCTCGAACACCTTGGAGAGTTATGAGTATTTTTCCCGAATTTTTGAAGTGGGAGCATTTACCATTGGGGTCTATGGAAGTTTATTTACTGGTCTGCTACCGCAACGGTTGCAAGCTGACCTACTATTTAGACGTATGGGCGTCGAGTAATTGTTGAGTCAAGGAACCAGACTACCGACCGCGGGGCAATTTGTGGTTTTTCAAAACTCGGCTTCATATCCATTTCGGTTCCGCCTGTTTCGAACTCAGCACGCCTGATTCCAACTCAGCATGAGTTAATGTTTTTCCACAGAAAATATCAAACTCTTTGAACAAAATAAAGGCAATACATGTAGTTGTTTAAAGCCAGAGATAAAGCCGAAACGGACAAGAAGCCTAAATTTGAAAATTGCTATTATAGTTAGTGTAGGTCGGAAACAAGCCTCTTGGTATACTGCTAAATAAAAAGTAACATCTTAACTTCGAATCTGTCATATATATTTTTCGCATTTCTTTTCTCAGCACCCCCCCTCCTTTTTAAAAAAAAACTTTCCCAGGGGAAAGGGATGGCAACACCGAGCGACACCCATGCTTCCTTAGGCTAAAATAGCAGGACCTTGACTTTTTTGAAAAAGAAAATGGATAAATTTGCATTGCTCAGGAAAAAAAAGTAAGAAAAATAAGAGCAATATATTCCAAAGATAATAAACTCGTGAAGGGCACGTGCAATTTATCTTTAAGCGCTCAAGAGGTTTGCCCAATACTGCATTCAACCTTGTCTGTGGTATATAGGGGCTTGTTCAACATCCGGGCAGTTTGCTTTAAAAGTAGAACACATTGCTTTTAAATTATTTGGGAGGCAAAAATCAGCTAGACTTCAGTCACAAGTAGGATGTTATTGTTTTGCAATTCAATATTCTTGAAGGGCAACACCTTATATTGATAAGTAGAATTGTTACGAACTTCAAGGTGTCTTATCTTAATGCTTAATTGCCATGTGCTAAGCAAAGAGCATATTATAGGTTTTCCCAGCTATTTTAACACTTGTATCAAACGAATTTCCTATATCGATACTTTAATTTCGTCCCCGAACATCGCCAAGCTCAATTCTCAATTTGAATTTCAAAAAGCCACCACTAGATTTCATTTAAGGTTCAGTATAATTCAAATTGTTAGCATTCCGATTCGTCCAGAATCTTTGAAATTCGTCTCGTGAAGCAATCGGCGTTGAATTGAAAAAGCAAATTCGTTTTTTGTCATTCGTTTTAATGTTCTTGTCGTTACATTTCGTCTCTGGTGACTTACAACGTTACGATTAAAAATGTGCCCAATCTTTGGACTTGTTTGCGCATTAATTAAATTTTAATTTTTAACAAATATTTCCTTATAAATGAAAGTATAGCTGTAAGTTTTGAGTTTTCTTTGACAATTAACATTAAAATCAGAAATTGAACTTTCATAATATGCTCTTTGCTTAGCATATGGAAATTAAGCATTAAGATCAAACTCCTTCGTAATGTTGCTCTTTGATATATGTAAACAGAAATAAGGTATGTCTATCAAAGAAAAACATTAAGAAGGTCTTTGAACTTAATGCTTAGTGTCCATGTCATAAGTGCATATTGTAAAATGTCAATTTTCGACCCGAATGTTAATTGTGAAACACAGAAATAAAAATTCATACCTGTTAATTGTGAAACACAGAAATAAAAATTCATACCTTACAGCTAACTACTTTTATTTACACATATAAGGAAATATATGTTTAATTTCATTGTTTTAATTCGCATAATATTCTTCAAATAAACATTAAGCATTAATTCTTTGAACTTAATGCTTAGTGTCCATGTCATAAGTGCATATTGTAAAATGTCAATTTTCGACCCGAATGTTAATTGTGAAACACAGAAATAAAAATTCATACCTTACAGCTAACTTCTTTTATTTATACATATAAGGAAATATATGTTAAATTTCATTGTTTTAATTCGCATAATTCTTCAAATAAGTCTAAGATTTAAGTCACCAGGGACGATCGTATAAGATTTAAACCACCAGGGACGAAATGTAATGACAACAACATGAAAACGATTGACAAAAAACGAATTTGCTTTGTTAATTCAACGCCGATGGCTTCACGAGACGAATTTCAAAGATTTTGGACATATCGGAATGCTAACAATTTGAATTATACTGAACCTTAAATGAAATCTAGTGGTGGCTTTCTGAAATTCAAATTGAGAAGTGAACTTGGCGATGTTCGTGGACGAAATTAAAGTATCGATGTAGGGAATTCGTGTGACACAAGTGTTAAAATAGCCGGGAAAACCTATATTAAAGTGTTATTCCTGATTCTAATGTTAATTATCAAAAACCAAATTAAAACTTACAGCTAACTACTTTTATTTATAAGGAAATATTTGTTAAAAATTAAAATTTAGTTAATGCGCACAATTCTTTACATAAGTCCAAAGATTGGGCACATTTTTATTCGTAACGTTTTAAGTCACCAGAGACTAAATGTCAAGACAACAACATTAAAACGAATGACCAAAAAACGAATTTGCTTTTTCAATTCAACGCCGAATGCTTCACGAGACGAATTTCACAAACTTAAGACGAATCGGCATGCTAAATATTTGAATTATACCGAACCTTAAAATGAAATCTAGTGGTGGCTTTCTGAAATTCAAATTGAGAATTGAGCTTGGCCATATTCAGGGACGAAATTAAAGTATCGATATAGGGAATTCGTGTGATACAAGTGAAAATGATCGGGAATACCTATAGTAAATAGTATAGCGCTGGTGCATCTTGCATGCTGCGCCTACTTCGAACAGCGCAGAGATTCGGGCGCTAGTAGCTACGGTATGAAATTTCATTTGAATTATTGCTTTAGGAACAGAAGAATTATAAGATACTCAGAACAGAACAATTATACGCTGATCCTGATGAGCAGCTTCATGACATCGAACCTCGGTAAACAAAAACAAACAAAAAACAGAACAGGAACAATAGGGAAAGAAAATAATCACGCACAATACTGAACTCTGTCCACTTCAACTATGGTATGTAATTATATCATCCCAAAGTATACATAATTTATCTCCTCGGATGTTGTTGCGCAAGACACAAAATGATGTATAATTCGTATAGCTTTGTTTCTCAAAATTATCGAAAAATACAGGTTGAGTAAAAAAAAACCGAAACCCAAATGTTGGGCCTTTTTTTTCAGAAGTTCTGCACGTACCATTTTCAAAATCTAGGATATAAAAGTTTAATTCATAAGCTTTCTTTTTGAACAAGAATCTTTCAAATCACTCATGTACTTTTCAAGTAACGGAATTTTAAACACAACCACCGTTTTAAGGTTCTGTCCACGGATCACAAAAAAATTGAGTGTTCTTTCGGCAAAACGAAAACAAATCACATAGGGATGTATGTGAATTGTTTTTGTTTTGCTGGGAACGCACACCTTTTTCTTTTAGTACAAGAATCATTCTTGTACTAAAAGAAAAGTACATAAGTGATTTGAAGGATTTTTGTACTTAAAACAACCTTATGATTTTGGGCTTTTCTATCCAAGATTTTGAAAGTGCTACATGCAGAACTTCAATGAAACGATAGTCCCGACATCTGGGTTTCGGGGTTCTTTTTCTCACCCAGTAGAATCGATTGGGAAACGAATCCTATGGTACCAAAAAGAAGCAATTAAAACCTCATGGAGTTATAAGCGCCTCTCTCATTTACTTGACCAATCAGAATCAGAATTGGAATTATGAATTTGGGCTTTTCTATCCTAGATTTTCAAAGTGCTACATGCAGAACTTCAATGAAAAAATAGTCGCGACATTTGGTTTTCGTTATTTTTCTCACCCTGTAGATTCGATGGGAAACGAATTCTATGGTACCAAAAAGAGTCGATTAAAACCTCATGGAGTTATAAGAGCCTCTTTCATTCACTTGACCAATCAGAATCAGAATTGGAATTATTTTAAGCCAATCACATGCAGAGGCGGGTATTATTTTAAAGGTGGGTTATCCGGCATGTAGTGCAACTGTCTCAATGGATTAAATCACTTTGATTATTGCTAAAAGTTTTTCTTTTTAATTATTAATTTACGTTGTAAAAATGCACACAAATAAAAATAAATTAAACTACAAAATATATGAAACACGTTTTAAGCTATAAAATATCTGTGTTTGGGTATTTTCGCATCAAGCAACAAAATTGCTAAAACTAAAAACTATGTATCGAAAAATATGCAGGATATACATTTGAGAAAACAAGGAAAAATAAAAAAGACAGTTTTTGTTGGGAAAGGTATAAGGCTTTGCCAACGCACATGCACAAAAAGGGTAGGCACACTTTCTACACTATTTCAGACGAAATAATTATATACATTTATATAGATTTAAAGTTATAGTCCATCATTTGTAATTTGTGTATTTTGTTCGTTTGAAGCAACAAAAGTGCTCAAAATCTAAAGAAGGGTACTGAACAACTAACCTGATAAAGTTTCAGCTCAACTTCAGCTGAATATTCTGAGAAAAACAGCAAATCAAAAGTTGCAGAATCATGTTTTGAATTGCGCCTGAATTCGTCCGAGACACGTTCTCGCTGAGCCGAATGCAGCTACGCGATGTCGCGCACTGATCTGACGAGTTATGGCAACCGGGGGTGCGTGTGCGTCGTGCCAATGCTTGCACGCGCTTCGCCAAATAACAAAACGAACTACTAATTTAAATTTTCCTACGGTACGTCTTAAGAAGCACCTTTGGAAAGGCCTTCTTTCGTTGATTACTTCAAAATGACAGCTTGCCAGAAAGAATAATTTCACAGGGAATTTAGTCCCCTTACTATCTATCAACCAAGTATGTTTTTCAACAATAATTACGCCAGCTACTTTTCGGATAGCTGCAAATGATGGACTATAGCTTTAACTAGAAAACACCAGTCAATATTATGCATGTATTGCAGATGGTCTCATGCGATCAGGGTCAAATCTCACCTATCGCTCATTCGATAGACGGCATAGGTACCATTGGTCTTCAACTAAACTGGTTCACTGGAAGTCTTTTGATTCATTTGGTCTACACTGATTTAGCACATTCACTTTGGCATTACGTCGGTGACCCTGTCAGACAGCACTGCCCGGCTCTCTTCACCAGTCAACAGCTGGGTCACAACAGTGCCAGTCAGTGAGACAGTAAGTCCGTTAGACAGCTAAACAGAGAGGGTACAACTATGATTGCCCTACGCGACCCCAAAACACTCAATACAACGGGAACCAGTGGGTGCACGCGGTGTGTCCCATGCACCCGACGTCCATTGGACCTCTCTTGATTGATGACAAAACGCCCTCAACCGTTCGTGTGCGAAGTCTATGGTCAAGCATATGCCTCTTCCTGATCCTCTGTGATTCCAGTATTACTCCGGCATTTCCATGGCTGAAAACACAAATGAAATACATTAAATACCAAGGACTAAGGGGAAGCACTAGGGACATCCATCGCATTCAGGATGTGTATGTGGCTAATATTTGGGGGTGCGAGAGAAATGCTGATTATGCCGCCATGTTTGGTGGTTTATTTCACGAAATCCACCTTGTGAGATGTGTGCCTGATCCAATAAGGGGTCATTTAAAATTGTCGATGTTTTTAAATTTCGATTTTTTTATTTTTTTTTTATTTCAACTTTCAATATAAAAAAATGTTCCAGTATTGGGGGAGGTCGCGAGGGGTTAGGAATACCACTGTGCATCCTTTCCACATGGTGCAGAGGCAGATCCACCTTTGGCTAAGGAGGAGAGGGCTAGCTTTAAAGGCAGGACGGGGATAGATTAGCAGGCAGCAGGCTACTTTTTCTCCCCTGCAGTCCATTTGGGTGGGACTCTATTGCCCCCGGCCTAAATGAATTAACATAGTAAAACTTACTTCAGAGATGACTGCTGAATGCATCCCATCTCAGTTGCTCGTACTGTCTTTACTGGCCTGAGTCTTCCAGAGATCACGGACTATGGAAAAGAGGCTCACCTGGTCACTGTGGTGTTTCCCATACCGACAGTGGTTCACAAAGTGTTCGCAGTTGTTGCGAAATAAGTTGTACATCGGCTTGTGGCCATCTGATTGACTTTTCAAATGATGCACGATTTCATCCAATATGGCTGTCCTGACTAACGGTGGCCAGGTCTCATCTCTGATGTTGTTGATTCTGACCTTATCGCTTCCGGTGACAGCCCAGATGTTGTTTACGCACACTTCAGGTCGGTTTTTCGATGAGGGACCTGAACCAGAACTCTTCTTCTTGGAGAAGATTTTCCCGTTTCCGTCAGCCGGGGCTAAGTGGACCACTTGGTGGTGGTCATCCCCCCAGTCGCCGACGTAGATGCCCCAGTGCGTGTACGGCAGGGCAGTGCGATTGAACTCTAGCCTGTCACCCACATGCAACTGCGGCAATGACTGTCCTGATTCGCACCAGTCGCTGACTAGCCCGAAGTTAATGCGCCAGTCTTCGTATCGACAGTAGTTGACAAAGTCCTTAGCATTATTAAACGAAACCTTGCATGCGTACCTGTGCGTCTTGCCCGGCAACAGACGGTTGATTTCATCCAAGATGTCTGTCCTGACTAAAGGTGGCAAGGTATGGTCTCTTTCGTTGTTGATTCTGACTTGATCGTTTCCGAGAACTGTCCCTATGGATTTGACACGAAGTTCTTGTTTAGGTTTCGCTGAAGACCCAATACTCGAAAGAGTCGCTCCTGAGCTGGTTTCGTCGTTTTCGTCGCTCGGGGTGACGAGAGCTACCTGCTCAAAGTTGACCCCCCACTGGCCGATGTAGATGCCCCAGCGATCGTACGGAGATTGACGTCCGGCGAACTCCAGCCTGTCTCCTACGCGAACCTCACTAATAAAGTAATCGATACTACTCTTACTATACCATTCGGTGACTTTCTCGCCGTTGAGAAGGCACATGTAATGCTGGTGATCTCTGTCGTATCGACAGTAGTCCACAAAGTCCTCACTCTCTTTGAACGAAACTCTGCACAAGTGCACGTACACTTGCTGGAGTACAGACCACTTGTGTATGTCTTTCAGCTGATACGAGATTTCCTTGCGAATATGTCCCGTGCTGACTGGTGGCCAATGTTTATCCGTCGAGTTGTTAATCCTTACTTCATCGCCTGGCAAACTGACAAATTTATAGATGGAGTTAACAACGAGTGCACCATTACTCGATGGGAGACTGATGTGCAAGTAAGTCGTCAAAGCTGAGTATGCTCTCCCTTCTTTGGTGCCAGGAATGAAGTGGACTACACTCCACGGCAAGAACTTCAGTTCGTCGACGTAGATGCCCCAGTGCGCACGCGGCAGATTGCTATTGATGAACTCAAGCCTGTCTCCCACACGCACTTTATCTGTTAATCTGGAGATACTGTTCTTATCACACCAAACGCTGAGTCCCCCAAAGTTATTGTTGCTGGTTGGCAATCGTTCTGGTTTCGTTTCCCAGAAATCGGCATCACTTGCAAGCCTGGATCCCGGACCCTTCGCCACAAGTTCGTTGCCCGAGTTACGGTCGAGATTGTCATCGTAATGACGATCCTTATTGTCTTTGACTCTCTGCACTCCGCTAGACAACTGACCCTTTTCGAGTCGACAGCTCATAAAGTTTTTGCTGTCTTTGAATGATGGATTGAACGCGTACAACTGCTGAACATTCATGAACTCATTATCGCTCTTCAGCCTCGAACCCGTTCTCTTCGCCATGACTAAATTGTCCAGAGGTGTACTGCCGAGACCTTGGTCTAGTTCGACAGCTCAACGTAGGCCTGTGATGTACATCAGCCTGTAAAGCGGTGAATGGTGGCAGATATAAGAATAAGTCAGAACTTTGCCAAAATAGTTGACGTCGGTTACACCCCTATGTTCCGACACCCCAGTAACGTATCCAGCTTTTGATGTCGGGGGGGGGGGGGGGGGGGGGCAACCGCACATCCGCGCCGAAATGTAGAAACGTTTTTTTCTTCTGACATTTGCCCTCCGTAAAATCAAAAAGTGTGTGTGTGTGTGGGGGGGGGGGGTGTTGGTTGGTACCTATCTTCCAAATGGAGGCGCTCTTCAAAACTGACCATTAGTATGCATACTACACATTATATGGACATTTTCACGGCGCATTGTAATGGTTGTTGAGCGGGTTTTCTTTTATGGGATTGATGTCAGAAGAACTGTATAAACATTTATTTAAATCACTGCTCAGAAAGAAAAAAAAAGGTCAAAAAAATCCGCCAGGGGGCCAAAGTGCCCCCCCCGCCCCCATCCCCCGGATACGCCACTGCTACACCCCTATGTTCCGACTGCACATACAGTCGAACACCTTTATAACAAAGTCCTTGGGACTCAGCCAATTACCTTGTTATAACAGGTACCTTGTATTAACAGTATTAGAAAACGAAGGAAAAGAAAGAAAACCAAAGATTTTGGACCTAACATTTTGCTTGTTATAAGCATGACGTTGTATTATAACAGTGCTCTTCTTATCAGGGTTCGACTGTATTTCTATTCCTTTATCCTTACCCAACCCTAACCATAACCCTACATAATCCTAACCCAAACCGGGAGTAACACAATCATATGTGCGAGTTGTCGGAACATATATGGTTGTCGGAACATAGGGGAGTCGGAACATAGGACAGTCACAGGCCCGTTGACGTCTCATCTTTGCTATAATTGCGTTTGCAAGGACAATTGGACATCGAGTTCATGTTCAACAAATATTGGCTTCAACCATTATACCGTGACTGGTTGAGGCCAGTGTTGTCACTTTGTAAACATGCACATACAAGGCGGTGGCAAAAAAGGGAACACACCGTTTGACAGTTCCATTACTTCTTCAGCATATTTAAAAAAAAATAATGTTTCAAGATATTGCTCTTCAAGCATAAGTGACGAAAAAATATGATTGCGTATTTTGTCTCTGAGGTAAATGGATAAGTTTAAAAAAGGTCATTTTCAAAATCTGTTTGTTAACCAACGACTTTCAAAAAGAAGAAAGAACTACAAAAAATCAATCAGATAATGAACAGGAACTAGACCAGGTTTTTAGTCAGTTTTTATTTTACCGCCTACACAGTTAAAAATGTACCGTAGATTAGCAATAGGGTTGTGGCCGGAATGCAGTAATTAACGATAGGCCAATTAGCAGTTGAAATATCGAGTTTAGTAGGTTGCCGTAACGATCCTCTTATGCGCCTATCAAATGTCCCCCCCCCCTCCCTGCCCCAGGTCCGATGTCGGGATTTGGTCACGTTTTTCATGCCCTAGGGTGGGGATTTTGGTCTCTCAAATTTGCATTGTTACCATTGGCGTAGTATGGAAAGGCAATCACTAGTGCGCCCCACGTATGTATGTCGGGAAATGGTCGGGGATTGTCACTTAAATTTTGCCCGAGGGGTGGGGACTTTGTCACTTCAAAAGTGACAATCCCCACGTCTTGGTTGGGGCAGCCCGGGGAGGGAAGAAGCAATTGATAGGCGCATTAGTACTACTAAGTTGACTAAATAAATCATTTCTCATGTTTGCAACATTACCAAATGGAAATTGTCAACTTGCTTACTTCCTGAATCTCGTACTGGCTTCAGAACATCATTCATTTCCTCTCCAACAAGTACAGATCACAACAGCTAGTCCGGCTTGAAGAAAACCTGCAACTTCCAGGTGAGATTTGCCGTCTCTGATTCTGCAACTCTGATCGTTTGAAGTCGAGTTCTCTCATTGACGCACGTCTGATTCCCATCTCCTTAATAAGAAGTCATGATGATTAAAACGCAACCGGCACCAGGGCAATTAGCCGCGACGTCGTGATCTGGCCCTGTCGATTGTTTGTAAACATTGAGTGCCATTTTGTACGGGCTGCCCGATAGCACATTATTTGTATAGGGAGTGGTGGCAACATATTAAAAAAAGAGTCCTCATATCACCCCATTACATACAAAGAAGACATGTTTAGAAATTAGTTTGTGGCGTATGTTGATAGTTTTGTATTTTCCACCATCTAATACTAGTTTGTAATCTTCAATAACTATTCTTCATTTTTGCAGTGTTGGACCTTCCATAGTTTAGCAACGCTACAAGTCTAGAGGGCACGAAGTCTGACCTCGCGTATGTGCACACTGTATGTACGCAAAGGTTCAGTACGACTGCGCGCGCGAGGTCAAGGCTGGGTTGGCAAGTGGAAATCCCCTCATGGGATATCACAACATTGGTATTGCGACATCACCTCATTCCCGAAAAGACTATGCATTTTGTGACTATGACTCATGAATGACTGTTCGTACGGTGCGCGACGGTCTCCTGCTGTGTATATTATAATAATACACACTGTCTCCCACTGGGAAGTGTCTTTGGGATTGGGACAGCAATGATTGATGTCCCCTCCACCGTTCGTATCGGATAAAGCACTTTTTTTTAACATAGGCTCAAGTGACATTTTTTTTTTCAAAACAAACTACTCCAGCTTATTACCATGAACATTTTGCTATTCCAAAATCAGGATCCCCAAATCAGTTTTGTCCACGTTTCAGAATTAAATCGTAGGAGCTGGATTGGGGAAAAAAAATTTTTTTGGGGGGGGGGTTTACATTTTTTCTCTATTATTTTTTGTATAAGTCACGTCCGGTTAGAATTGCCAATAGTACATTTCTGGGCTCAGCACCTCCATGGAAACGGATCCTTGTTTTCCATCAAGAATTCGATACGGGACATCTCGCATGCAAAACTGTGTCTACATTCTCTTTAATTGAGTTGAGACTTTCAATGTAAAGACATCTCTTCTCTCTTAAAAATTGGCGCAAAAGACGTAAGAAGTCTAATAAATAGTCGAGTTATTTTTCTAAAACACTAAGAAGTAAGGAAACGATAGGGAAATGACATCTACGCTGACCAACACTATGGAACTAAAACAGCATGGAATTTAAAAAAAAAACACTATTTCCAGTAGAACACTTGTAACCCCTGTAAAAACAGTAATTCTGTGACCAGGACACAATCCAACTTGGACCTAACTGACCACAGCTTGCTAACATGGCGTCGCCAGGATTTTTTTCTAGAGGGGGGCAAAACATATTTTCCCAAAAAGTTCTTGTATTTCTCAACAAATTCTCGATTTGTCAGTTTCAGAGGGGAGCAGGGACATTTTGCCCCCCCCCCCAATCATTAAATTTACACCACTATGACTTCGCGCCTCTTTTTCTTTTCTTTTTTTCTCCTTTTTTTTGCTTTTCTGCGGCCCCCCCCCCCTTGCCCCCCTCGCGACGCCCATGCTTGCTAATGGGTTCAAGTTTGACGATTTGTTTTTTTTTAATTAATGTGGCCTGACGTTGCGAACTTAGCAAGTTCTTCTTCAGAGGCTAAAACAGAAATGACAGAGGTACATACATTAACATGGGGGTGCACACAAACATGCAGGGCTGAAAGAAGAAACACAAAAGGAGGATTAGGTGTGAAAGGTGTGGAAAGATGCAGGGGAGGGTGGATGAGAGAACAAAGAAACAAAGGGAGATGGCAAACCACAAGGGGTCTTGTATACAGGGGAGGGACCAGAAAGGGGAAGGATCAAAGGTCACAGGGAGTGGGAACGGACAAAAGAGTGTGAGAGTGAAGGGATGATGCGGGGGGGGGACAGTATTGAGGTGGAAAGGGATGAAAGATGGGGGAAGATGGGTAAACACAAACAAGGAAGACCAGATGGATTATCTGTAACAGAAGACAATGGAGGAAGAAAAGGATTAATCATTTCCAAGTTGGATGTTGAGACCATGTGGTTGAATAGTTCGAAGACGATTCATCCACACTTTCTCTCTGCTGAGGCGAACTGAGTCCTTGCGATGGCCAAGAGATTCAATGCCCTGCAAAATCATATCAGAAATGGAGTGGTTAGGCAGGTTGAAGTGATGACCAACAGGGGTGTCTAGTTTCTTGGTGTTGACCGTTGACCGGTGGGCATAGAAACGCTTCTTGAGCGTATTCTTAGTCTCACCTACATACTGCACTCCACAGACCCTGCAAGAAATGAGATATATGACATTAGAGGTGTTACAAGTGATGTTACCAATGGTTCTGTGGGTAGTGACAGAAGAGTGGCCAGAAAAGGAGTCAGACTCCTGGATATGAATCTGGCAGACAACACATCTGGAACTGCACTTGAAAGTACCATGCTGGGTGGGAGGGGATGCACCTAAGGAAGGGACTTCAGATTTTTTTTTATAGACAAAGTAAAGGTTTTCAGGGTGCAGGGTGTTTTGCTCTCTCTCTTTCTTCACTTCGAGCAAGATTTGCTCCTTCATTTGTTTTTACGGATTTTGACGGATTGTAATTCTTGGAATTCTTTTATGTCATACCTCTCTATACCATTTATGGACAAATAAACTAAAATCTATAAAATGAAACAAATCAATAACAATAATTCTGTCATGGAGGGAGGGGGAGTTACCTCCTATCCCCACTGCAAAAGCCATTGCAACTAGGTCACAATATTATGTAGTGACCAGGGTGACCGTAAGGTATGGCCAAAATATGCTAAATGCACTTCAAAACTCTGCCAGATTTATTAAAATTCTGCCAAATTCCCCAGAATTACTCGATATACACAATGCTCACTTAAAATAAAGATGTTTTGAAATTATTCAAGTTGCCAACATTTCAGGCAAAATGCGGTTGCGTACGACAAAGCCCGGTTGCCGGTTCCCATTGAACCTCAGCACCTAGACAAGCCAGCCTGTCCCATATTATGCAAAGGTTTGTTTGAAGATATTTGAGGGTTTTTTTAAACAAATGTACAATTCTTTTTCCAAATTTGCCGTTTTTCTGTCAAAGAACCATTTTTGCAGAATTCTGCCAGAAAACTGTCGAAAAAAACCCCTTTTGTCAAACTTTCTGTCAAACTCGAATTTTAACAAGAAATCTGTCAAGTTAGCCAGAAATCGGCTAAAACGGTCACCCTGGTAGTGACAGCCAAAGAGATACGTACAAAGTGGACGTTAGTTTCGATAATGTCACGTTTTCCACCATTGTAAATTAATAATTGGCGATTATAAGATGTCCTAAGCTATACACACTATTAGTGTGTAAATAAAGCGAAACAACCAGAGGTGAAAAATTGTGCGACCGCCACTTTCTTACGGTCGTTGTCAATACAATACTGTTCGACTAGAGTCGTTCGCAGTTGAACTTTAGTGCGCATGCGCTAGGTATGTCACGAATCAACCATCAGTTAACCACTGGTCCTTGCTCGAACTTGTACTGGTCCTTGCTCAAACTTATCCTATGATGCGACGGGAACCAGTGCGTGCATTACCCATTCACTGTCATATGTCCCATTCACTGGAGTTCTTGTGAGTGGTGTTGGAGCGCCCTCGACGTTCAGGCACGGAGTCTATGGTCCGACGTGCCTCATCTGCGACTGCATTATTACTCCGGGAGTGTTTGAGCTGAAATCACAAAAAAAAAAAACATTTATATGAGTTAACAAGAAGGACCACGGAAAATTCGCGTACATGATCTGTATTCTGTATGTGGCTTGACAAAAAAAAAACACCTGTTGATAAGTCTCTGGTCAGCGCGCGCGTCGATTTTAATCATGCGCGTCCCTCTATTTCCGCACCTCCTCATTTTTTTTTTACCAAAGAGCACCAAGGAATGGGAAATTGCACCAAGGCAAATGATTGAAAGCACCAAGGCAAATTATGGAGGACACCAATGTACATGAGGACACCAAAAAAGCAAAACAGTACCCTACCCTGTCTGTACAATCCAAGCTTGAAGAAAAAAAAAAGCCGCGTGGACGCGTCAATTCCGGAACTTTGGAGAATGAATATTTTTTTTTTGCCTAAACCCAACATGTTTATAGTTGTGCATTGCCGAAAACGTGCCCGATAAAATACCGGAAGAAATCTTGCAGTGTTAGTGATGCGGGGGTAGGCAGCGGAGGTTTATCCTCCTCCGATCCAACTTTATGAAGGTAAAACATGTTTTCAAACCGTACCGATATTAAAGGATATTAAAGCTGTGGCAGGAGCTTCTACATGTCTTATTTACACAAGAGTGAAACCAAAATTGAAACATCGGAATAATTGTTAAAAATCTTATCAATTGATTTGTCTGTTGGCCATTTTGTCTTTGCTTACCCCCCATCCATGAAGGTAGCCGTGCTATCTGGTCGCTGTGATGTCTCCCATAACGGCAATAGTTCACGAAGTGCTCGCAGTTGTTAGAGAAAAGACGGTACTCCAGCGTGTGGCCATCCGATTGACTTTTTAACTGACGGCTGATTTCATACCAAATGTCTGTCCTGATTAACGGTTGCCAGGTGTGGTCTCTTTCGTTGTTGATTCTGACTTTATCACCAAGAACTTCCCAGATGTGGTTGACACAGATCATCGGTTTTTCTTTTGCTGAGGACCCTGAACCAAAAATCTTCATCTTTGAGAAGAGTCTCCCGGTTCCGTCAGCCGGAGCTAAGTGGACTACTTGGTGTTGGTCATCCCCCCAGTCGCCGACGTAGATGCCCCAGTGCGTGTACGGCCGAGCGGTGCGATAGAATTCCAGCCTGTCACCCACTTGCAACCGAGACAATAACCAGGTTTCATTGCACCACTCACTCGTCAGCCCGAAATTGCGCCAGTTATGTTGGTTATCTCTGTCGTATCGACAGTAATTTGCAAAGTGCTTACTGTCTTTAAACCTGTGCCTCGTGCTGGACATTTGCAGACACCTGATTTCCTCGAGAATATGGTCCGGATCTATCGGCGTCTTCTTCAGATCTTTTTTGTTGTTGATTCTGACTTTGTTGTCTCCAAGAACTGTCCAAATGGATTTAACACAAAGTACTGGTTTATCTGTCGCTGCGGACCCAATACCCGAGGTGCCAGGTGCTGAGTTAGTGTCTAGATTTTCGTCGCCCGGGGCGAAGTGGACTTCTTGATCGAGGTCGTCCCCCCACCGGCCGATGTAGATGCCCCAGCGCTCGTGATACGATGAGCGGTGTCCAAACTCCAGCCTGTCTCCTACTCGCACTTCAGTCACGAAACTCTCGATCTAATTTGTTCGTTTTGTACCAATCACTGACTTTCCCATGTAGGCCGTCAGCTGGATTGGAAAATTCGTTCATTTCGCTCCAGCAATCGCGGGTCTAAATTTTTGTAACAGTTCTACCGAAATACACTACCAAAGAATGATACTACAAAAGTTCTCCACATTTCGTCCAGCAGTTTTTTGATAATTTGACCCGAAAAAGCGAACTATTTGTCTATTGTGGACGTTCAAAAACGTACCGCGCCTACTTTAAAAAAATCCGCAGCGTATGACGCATCGTACCACGTGACGTGAACTGTCCAATTAGACACCAGATATGAGGTCGCAGGTCATGACTCTTAACAAACATGAAGGCGTCCATTGCCAAAAGTGCGTCAACGTAAACATCGACGGTGCAAAACAAAATATTTGCACACATAATCTGTCACGTTTGGGGGGGGGGGGGAAATGCGAATGATCTGATGTCCGTGATAGTAAGTTCACTTCCTGTGCCAAAGAGTGGCTGAATTTCACAATGGCATCACCGAATATACCCACGATGTGTGGGCAGTGCCAGTGGATCTGCTATGCCTATGTCTGTATGTAAAGTACATGCACTACCGGCGCATGTAAACAAGGCAGTCCGGCCGGCCGACCTCACCCGTGGCGGTTTTTATAGATAGTAAACAGGTAAACAGGTAATGCTGCATGAAAACGCAAACCAGACACTTCAGCTGAGACCCAGATTTCTTCACCGAAAAAGCTCCGGGCAAAGTTCAAGTTTCTTTTAATTGCCTATCCACATAATGGTGTCATGCTGCACACAAACTCAACCAGGATTTTGATTTCGATGAAATCTCAATTCAAGGACAAGCTGCAACAGTACAACAAGCAGAACTTCCGTTGGAGGTAGGCCTACATGTCATTATAATGCGGCGATTGTGTATTTATGTGCCCAAAAGAGAACAAAAAAAATACGTTTGGGTTAAATTGTCTTGAATTAAGGGTAAGGATTTTAATGTCTTTGAGGTAAACTGGCGTTGACACAACGATAAAAACGCAATGCGAAAACAATTAAAGCTGGTGGTCACCACGATGCACCGTGAATGCACAGAACCGCATCGATTTGGATGGCGTCAACTGAAAATTTTATTTTCTTGCAAAAGATACCATTCAAAATGATAACAGATACCTGGTTATAAAAAACACCTTTTTTTCTCTAAGGCAGTCGACTGTTGGATACGTCACTTGTCTACCGAATGGTTCTTGGACTTTACTTTCCTTTTAAGGAAATTCTCTAAAGTCAATGAAGAAAAATGTCTTCAATGACAAATAGATCTTATTTGAAAAACCCAGTAAAAAAGGGTGGTTTTTTTTAGTTCCATGATTCAAACCGAGTATCTCTGGCACTGAAAATAAATGTCTAACATTAAGATGCCAAAGTACAATGGGTACTGCACAAAATCCCATAATAAAATGTTGTGCAGTCTCTTTCTCCATTGTTGAAGGATACTTTTATGGAGGTGCATGTGAGGGTAGTCTTTCCGTTTGTATAAAATAGCAAACTAGCTTTTTATAGAATTTACTATTTGATTCTAAATATATAAAGGATGAACGTCGGGAAAAGGGAGATGTTCTGCAACTGACTGTTCAACCCCGATCAACAACTAAGTTTCATGAGAATATCCCAGCTTGCTGAACTGTTAGAATCATGAAATGATTTAGAAGCCGAAGTGCAAACAAAAATAAACTTTAATAGAATATTCAAAATGAAAACGTCTTGATATTGCTTTGGAAGCTGAAAAGGTTGGTTCTCAATATCTACCAATGTTTACATATTTACAGTGGGAGGCAAAACGATCGAGCACATGATCTTCCTAGTAATTTAACTCTAGATTGAACAAGTTTCTTCTAAAGCACGTCCACAGTAATCATTGTTTTTGATCATCAGATACTAAACCTGTCTATATTTTACTTTTTTTTTTTTTTTACAGAAGTGATATAAGTTGACATATCGGCTTAGAAGAGAATATCCACAGGTCTCTTTCCTTGAATATATGCGACATCATCTACACCGCTACTTTATCTGCTGGAGGTGTGGTTGAATCTCTGGCGACTTCAGAGGAAGATTCAAAACTGAAACTTTGCCTTAGAAAGCAAAACATACGCTCTATCCTGTTGTTATGCCGTTACTGCACAAGATTTGATGAGAACTTTGATGTAGTGATAACATTTACTTGAAGTTGTATCAGCACGACTAGTTAGCATTTGACATCTTAATGAAACTCTAGATTTCAGTAACTCTAGATTTCAAAACTACATGATTGGATCCTTCTGTTCATTAGTGTTGGTTTTATTCATATTTATTCTTTTCATTTATTGAAAATTAGTTCCAGTAGAAAAGCAAATTCTGTGAGTTTTAACAGTGAGACAAGCCACATATGACACGCCAAATCACTCTCTTTAATGTGTAAGCATACAAAATAGCATGAGTTATGGTTTTGTTTTCTTTTTATTGATATACATGCAAACATTTTTCGGTGCTAATCAATGTATCAATAAATAAATAGCTGACATTTTCTTTAACAAAAGACTGATCTTAAGGCTTTTCTCTAAACCAAGATGGCCAGGGCTGTTTTGATCAGATAGCAAATAAATGTACAATGGTTGATTTTTGAAATTATTAAACCAGACTCTAACTTCTGATGTTCCTTTGATTTATAATTGTATTTAAAGCCTGTTTCATTCAAAAAAAAATGTGGTGTTTCTTACAAGTAGTAGGTTCTTTAAGTGACGTACTTGGTTCACCAAAGCAGATCCAGAGGGTTTGGGGGGCATAGCAACCTTTTTTTTATTTTTATTTTTAATGCGTTAGTTTGCTTTGTTTAAAGGGGCATGTCTTGTCTACTTTCCTGTTTCTTCTGCTGGTTACTTGTACCAGTATTTATTTACTCTAGAGACACCTCCATTTTGGGCACCCCCTCACTTTCATTAATGATGAGCTGGTTCCACCACTGCATTATAAACCTTCAAAATAATTGCATTGTTGTATGCTGCCAAATAAGTTAGATTAAAGTGAAATATTTTTGGAAGAGGGACTGTGGTGATGTCTACCAGATGAGAAAACTAAGGTTCATGTTCTGTGTTACCCAATTGCCAATGTACATAAACGATATTTTTTAACTCTAAAATCTTCTGGGTCAGATTGATCCAGAATCTGAATCCAAATTTGCTCAGTCCTTTTCTGGGTAAAAAAATACACATTTCAGTCAAAATGACCGAGAAACATGTCTTTTTTTTTTACTCCAAAGGGGTCATTTATGACTCCAAAAGGGGTCAATTTTTGACCCGGAAAAGGACTGAGCAGACTGAGTCTGACCCAGGAGTTTCTAGAGTGTAGGATGTGACAAGCTATAGTGCTGTAGAATGTCGAATGTTTTCCTACTGAAATCTTAGCCACATTGTTTAGCTCAACACCTCAACATAATTATGCGGTACCTCAGCATAAACCTTGGAGCGGTCGCAGATGAGTGGCAAGAACGTTTCAAAATAAGGGACGTCTCTTCCTGCTTCATACGTATGTCTGCATTGGCAATCCTGCATCTAATTCACGTTAAACATGGTGGTTCCAACCACACAGTCACTAAATAAGGCTTGTGTAAAGACTGAAATACATTAATATACATTTTTCAAGCGTTGCTAAGGACGTGGGTCCAAGGTACAACTTGTTTTACAACCTTTCAAACTGCTCTATATCTAATATTTTAATCGAAAATTTCTAATTCTGGACCTCAGGGAATTACGAATTCATGTTTTGAATTACCGAAAATCATATTGCGGACCAAATATAAAGCGGATTTTATTTGGTCTATTTGGTACCACTGGCGGAACCCGGGGGGGGGGGAGGCAACGGGGCCATGGCCCCAGAAAAAAGGAATGAAAACACCTCTTGGTATTCAATTTTCAGGAAATAAACTAAATCAATGAGTACCTCGCTCGCAAGCCATCAACTATATACAGTTCTTAGCTTGAATGTTACAATGTGGAAATACATGTAGCGCACGATTGTACTTAATCCCCTTTCTCTTTTTGAAAAAAAATCGAGCACTCTCCCCCCCCCCCCAAAAAAAGAAATTGCTGGATCCGCCCTTGCTTGGTACCCCACAAAACTGCGCTGAACACGGAATCCGTTAATTGTCGTTTCATTGTGGCAGAATTGCAAATACTTGTTCAATAATTCAAAGTTTCATAGTACGCCTATGTTGTTTATTTGTTTAATTTATTTGCTGTCATATTTATACAGGGTGGCCTTATTAATTAAAAAAATGTTTTTCGTAAGGGACCTGGTTCCTTTATATAAATATTAACTAAAACAGTAAGATAATTTTAATAAAAACAAAACAATATATATAAACATAATTAACAATAAAAACATCAGCAATCAACTTAAATTAGACATTAAAAAGAATACCGACCAAAACCCAACAAATTTGTTTTATTTATCAAAACCCTGTAACACAATGAAGCCAACAGAGGGCGACGTGCTTTAATTTGCGCTTTTTTTGTGTGACATGTTGTGCCGTTATTTACTTACAGTGTTTTCAATGCTTAGAGTTTTTCTCTAGAATTCTGTATCCACTGGTTTATGACACTAGGTCATTTTTATATGATATCAATCGAAAGCAATCAGACACGATAATCAAACCGATAATAAAAACAGATTTGGAGTTAATGATTTTTGACTGCATATTACCTTAGCATTGCATTAACACACTGACTTGAAATGGTAACGAAAACGGCCGATGAACAGAACACAAAATGCAGCTTCACATCCAAAATTGCATGCATCATTCTTTTCATAAACCATTTTATCTACAGTTTTATTCTCCATAGTAAAACGCAATGACAGTGTTCAATAGATGGAATAGATGTACTAAACCTTATTGTTCGTTGAAATCGTGCTGAACAAAAAAGAACGAATAGTTGGGGTTACTGATATGATTAATTAGCGATGACGTCAGTCAGTCTAATCACGTACGTATAGTTCCTTGAGCTCTTCACAATGAAGCGCACAATCTTCGTTACTTGCATCAGGGAGAATGGACAGATCGGTGCTTTCTCTTGTGCTGGTATCAGCACTCACAGGTAAGCTATTTGCATGGGGGGTGTGCTTGACGGGCACAATATATGGGCGCTTTGCGGAGTGGGTAAACTTCAAGGTTTTCACCTTTATTCGAAATGTGTTGCAACAGTGCATTTGGCCTTTCAAACATTTTGATGTCAACTTGCCTGCAGCAGACTGCAGGAAAAGGCAACACTGTGTAAGGTTAAAATATGGGTTAGTCGCAACCGACTAAAGGTTAATTTCTGAGTGGACGGAACAGACTCTGTAGATCCACGGGCAAAACCGATCGAATGTGTTTCATGAGATACATCGTAATTTACCTGATCAAGAAATTAAACTGGTCAACAAAGTGAATAAAAAATGGTCAAATGCATGAGTATACATTTTGTCTAACTGCTGGAGGGTATAGAAGTACCTTATATTAATTCCATCTATTTGTTGAATACTGCATACATGCCTATGCGGTAACTTATAGCCAACCCTTAATAGATCATTGAATTCTTCAAGATTTCAGTATCGGTCCCATTTCAGATGATTTTCAATATTCAGTGTACTGTGTTTACTTCAGACTTTGCAATTTTGAAAGGAGATAATGTTGATTATTTACTTTTACTCTTTTTCCTTACCCCCATTCCAAATTTATAGTCTGAGTATCTCCCAGAATCCATTAGCCAAGTTCGTTTATCATCCAGTTCACTTATACACAACCCATAACTAAAGCAGTGTTACTGCTAATATTTACCCCCCCCCAAAAAAAAAAGGGTTTTAAAAATACGCTACCGTAACGGAACTTGTCCCTATTTTTCCTTCTCCAAAATTTAGTTGAATGCAGCAAATTAATTATCATTACTCCGAGCTTTTGAGACCAAACCAACTTGAATAAAATGCATATACCTGTGCACAGCTTGTTAGCGATATATGATTGCCCATACGCTATTGGCGCACTGGAGGTGCACAGTTGTCATTAGTTGAACCCTCACCAATTTGCTTAGAGCGTAAGCGGTAAAGAAATCAAGGTTGTATCGAGAAGCATCGTGGAAGCAATTATCTTCTAATATGATAAAGTGGATGTCAATCGATAAGTACCATTTGGGATAAAAGGGAAAACGTTGTTCAAATCTCAAGCACCGGATGCCCGCTCGCAATCTCAACCCTGAGGTTGAGAGAATGTCGGGAAGGCCTAAGTTGCGTCTAATTACTTCATCGGGAGGAAATCAATATCATAATTGAAGTTAAACTCCACCCGTGACGTCACCCTATTGTCCTAGTGCTCCATTATTTTGCACGAATGGAGCGTTGGAGGCGATGCCTCGCCATTCTTTTGAAAGGTAATAAAGCCTCCATCCCTCCATTCCTACAAAATAGAGAAGCGGGAAATAAAGAAACACCAAAAATGACACAGTTGTAGTTTGGCACAGTTGCAACTTTACTACCCCGTTTCTCAATGATGATTTGTATGCATTTTCTTCATTATCCTCTACATATACAACCTCGTTCATATGGTTTATTTTCTAACTCGAGAAAATAGCAGACCCTGTGCGCGAAACTTGCTTGCTGTATTCTAATTTGATCCAGCAATAGCATGTCTCTGTTGGTAAAGCACTGTTTGTCATTGAAATGGCATCTCGTTTAATATGCCTTTTGACCAAATAAATAAGTTTCAATCTGGATTCATTGAAGTTTTGATTCGATGAAAGGTCCTTCATCTCTTTCAAGTTTCGCCTCATGCGAAAATAAGAAGGGGTGCTCCCGATCCCGAGACGACCCAAACTATTTCAGCCCTGATTTGGTTAAGTTGCCATGACATGCAATATATAAGACAGTTTGTTTTTTACAGATTTAACGTAATTGAGGTTACAATACCAAGCTATCCACACCATATCAAACAATTTGTAAAAATATTTTCCTCACTCCAAAGTGCTCTTGGCTGGTGTGCATGTTGAATGCAAGGCGAGGGTGTGTTACTTCGGTCCCCCACCAGAACCTGATCCTGATAATCCGGATAACTGGATGGAGCAAGTCATGCAAAAGATAGGGAAGCGTTGCTCGGGAAAGAGGCAACCTACCCCAGCCGTAACGGGCAAACCTACCCCAGCCGGTACGGGCAAACCTACCCCTGGTACGAAGAAACCTACCCCAGCTGTTACAGAGAAACCTACCCAAACTAGTACGGAGAAACCTACCCCAGATGGTACGGGCAAGCCTACCCTAGCTGGTACGTGGGAATCTACCCCAGCTGGTACGGGGACAACTACCCCAACTCGTAAGTCGTCCTCGGACCTTAGTTTCAGGAAGGGCGGGGGGTGATGGCTATCTTTAATGTAAAATATTCACCCTATACATGAACTTGAACATATTTCTTGTTTTTTTTGTAATACCTATATACAACATACTCCACATTTATTGGTTGGATCTGTCAGTTAGCTTGCTGTCTATGTTTAGTATTCCATTACATTTATCATTAACGCCCCATTTGACTTGTATCATATAATTAGTCAGCGTTGGACTGGTGTTCCCCCTAGATCCACCACTTTGGATTTGTTTCTTACAAGATAAATGCAAAGTTATTATAATAAGAGCGAATACTTTGAAGAAGTCTTAACCAGTGACCAATAATAATAACACAATAATACGGGAACAACAGTTTGGCTGCCTGATTTGAAATTATTTTCAAATACAATAGGACAGAGATCATTAATTGCCACATCAGATATCTAACATCCCCCATGTTCTTTGCAAAAGCTGAGTGTCCAAGTCCAGCGCCACTCGGCATGGAGGACGGGACAATCCCTGATAATCGCATCACGGCGTCCAGCACTTACGCCAGTTACCATGCGTGGGAGGGCCGCCTCAACAATGCCAAAGCATGGACATCCACAGGGTAGGTACCAAAGAGAAATTGCACAGGTACCCTAACCTTCCACAATCACATGCACTCAACCTAGAATCGGATTCGAGGGGCGGTGGCTCAAGATAAGGAACCAACTGTTGCACATTGTTTTTTTTACACACCAAATATTGCGATTTCTTCATTGCTTCTTGCCAATACATGTTTTTTTTTTTCATGGGGGGCAATTATTTATTGTATTTATTCGCTGTATTACTTATCCAGGGTGGCCTTACCAATTAAAAACTGGTTCCCACAAGAGCCCTGTTGCATATTACATAAATAAAACAGTATTAATTTAGAGATAGACTTATTCGACTTATAAATTATACTTATAAAAATATAAAAGACAAAATAAAACAAATTAAAAGCAGTTGACATATTAAGCTGAAGGAAATGAAGAAGATGATCGAAAGTTAAAACTGTTGACGACAGGACAGGCAAAAAAGTGATAAAACATTTGTAAATAACAATTGGGATCTAGTTTGCCTTTACGTTGTGAATTGTGTTAGTTTTACAAATGCTGCGTCACGCGGCCTGCAATGATAAATTACGCGATGAGCGAACGTCCTGTGGCTTCGAATGATCATCGCATCGTGTTTTAAATAACGCGTGTAATTCGAATACCCTCACGGACGTTCATGTCACACCAACGAAGAGATCCACAAGCTGCATGAATTATGAACGTTTTGTAGACTTGCACACGTCCACACTAGGTTTCCCCTCTCTAGGTTAAGAGGCATCTTTGGGCTAGGTTTGTCTACTAAAGGAAATCCTGATACAAAGTTTGGGTTGGAAGAGTGTTCACAGTTCGAGTAAAACGAGTACAAATGAGAACACGAATGTCTCTCTTCACTCTGTGTACAGTACCGATGCCAATCCCTGGATCGAGGTGGAACTCGTGGACAGCACGGTGGTGACGGGCATCATTACACAAGGCGACAGTATCGGTTGGTATGTGAAGCAGTTCCAGGTGGCGTACCAGAAGCTGCCCTCATCTTATTATGAACACATCACAGATGGAAACGGAAACATCAAGGTAAAAATATCTTTTTTTTTAGCGAAAAAAAGTTTTGTAAAAGTGTTTTTGAAAGTATTTTGGGCATGACATGATTTCTAAAAAAATCCTTATGTATGGCCTCGATTGGTTCCATAGATTAAGGCAATTTAAATAAACAACACTCTGATAGCCGGCAGATTGTTAGTCATGACAAAAGACGCAAAATCGGTTTAGTATTGCCGTTTTAAAGTTACAACAAAACAGGTATTAGTCCAAAAGGAAGCTTTAAATGCAAGGTTCAAAAATATTTCATCCTTTCATGAAAACTCAAGGAGCACAAACTTTGTGACATAACGTTGATTTTACAAATTATTCCTGCATCATGACCGCACAATGCATATTGTGCATATTAACTGTTTGTTATTACTTTCTGTACAGGGAAATGACCCCATCTGTAAGATTTCCCACTTTTCGGGTATCTGGCATCTGGTGCTAATTGTTATTACATGTACATGTACATGTACATGTACATGTAAAATTAAACTGTTCTTTTTACAATTGGTCGTTTAGTATGATGGTTTTCATTGCAGGTGTTCGTCGGTAACACAGATGACCGCACCCCATTCACTAACCTGTTTAAAGAGAGTGTGGTAGCGACGGTAGTGCGCATTGAGCCTACTGATTGGAAAAGTAATTATGCTGCTCTGCGATTAGAGCTAATTGGATGTCGTCGTGATTAAAAATGAAATATTTAATGCTCCACAAGTTTCCTATTGAAACATAGTTAACTTTTGAATTTCAGAGGCAAAAAACAGACCAAGGCCAACTTCCATATGTATTGGGACGTATTACTATTTTGTATTATAAGTATAGCTGTTATCGCAAAGCCATCAACCATCCTGACGCTAGCAGCCAAGTAGTTAAGAAGGGCGATTTCTAAAGGTTATAACGTAACGCTCTATTTTGAATGAAACTACATATGTACACAGACATGTTCACGTTGGCGGATGAAATCTTTGAAAATTAATTTCTCCCGTTTGGAAGACCTATCTTCATGCAACTTTCAGGGTTACTTCCCTTACAGTGATCCAATTGCTAAAATCGTTGTGATATGTTCATGCTTTTCGTTTTAATTGGAAAAGGCCTGACTACTTGCATTTTTGGAAGTTGTAACACTGGCGTTAGCAATGTCTATCAATCTTTTCAAGCCTCACAAATATTAATACTGTTCCTATCCATTTGTGCCGTAAAAATGTGCATAAAAACCTCCTTCACGCGTTATTAATACATAAATATTACCCTTTTTCCGGCTTTCATTGGTCGATACTGAGACCCACGCCAAGTTACGTCAGGTGACGCTAATGAATATGCTAATATTCCTGCATTATTGTACTGCCAGGCCGATATTGGTCAACCGTAGTGCCTACAGCGCTAGGAAAACCATGAAAGTGGGTTGGGTCGGGAAAAATCCTCGTCGAGAGTTTTTAGGGATAGTTTGAGTTGTAACACAAGCGTAAGCAACAACAGATTCTGCTGAAATTCAGAATATACTTACATGATATAAGTGTTCAACTACTCGTGAAATTACAGTAGGTTTGTAGAAATTGAAACTAATACATAGATTTGTGGACGTTTTTAGGCGATTTCTTCGGGACTTGAAGGTCTGGTTTACAAGTAACAAGTATTAAGGTTTCGGCATCGATATCTTCTCCCGTTTTCATTTAACTTTTCACGCATACTGAGCATATTTTCTGAGAAACACAACGTTCAAAAGGCCATGTTTTTGCTCTGTTACAGCGTCTAGGTACGTAATCGGATTAGTTTTTGCTTGACAATCAGCCACGCTTTGCCTATGCAACCATATGGCTGCTAGGGAACAGGCGGTCCTCATCCTCTCTAGATATTTACGACTTTAACTGAAAAGTATCTCGCAGGAAAACGCATGAAAGTAAAGCTTAAACTATATTTTCTTTCAAACCTTCTGCAGTTTCTAAAAAGTATCTGCATCCTTGTATATTCTGTTAATAGTAGTTGTCTTGATGTTTTCGTCAAACAAAGGTCTTCTTTTGCTTCAAATAAATACTGCTTCGCTAATTTCCTATATAGTTAACAAATATATTTGATTAAGCTACATAAAGCTTCGCCCTGTTCTGTAATCATAAATTTTCAATACAATGTATATCATTTTCATACAGTGTTCGAAATAAATAACTTTATGAAATCTAACAATGTGATACTTAATTTTAAAAAATCAAAATGTCGAAGTGAATTGTGGTAAATTGTCGTGGCAAATCAATAAGGTTGAATGATATATTTTTGGTAAATAAAGGCCGGTTAATATTTCATGCGAATGCGATTGCAAAGCGCAATGACGTCAAGAAACCTACGACACTGCGTTAAATGTGGCCTTATCTTTAAAATGTATTAGCATGTCATTTACTGTGGTATTGTTTCCTGTAAATATAAGAAATTAAATTCATGAAATCAAATAGTCACACAATTATTTAGGTTTGTAAGGTGTATAGTGTATTGTTACGGTAATGAAACATTTTATTTACTGTGTTTGATTTAGAAAGTAATTAAATGTATGCACAGGCACATATGTATGGTATAAGTGTTTGACGATCATTTGACAAAATGTCATCATTGTCATGCACTACTGCTCAAGATGAACAGGTTTTGCAGAATACCCTAATTTCAAACATCACGGGTTCAAACACAGTGGAGGGACACTTTTTGTATACAAAAGATAGACTGTATAATTTTGTTCAATTCAAAGCTGATTTCAAATTTAGATTATGTTCGTGCCGTGAAATAAAAAGTTAGTTAAAAAAACAAGCACCTGGTTCTGCTACTTTAGTTTTTGCTTTAATTTGCTCCATCGAAGAAAAACGGGTTTCGTAATTGCGAACACAATTGTTTTAGTTTGTAATTTGTTCCACGGGTTTAGCAGGTTTGTTACCACGTTTACGTCACCGTCTGTACGGGGTAAGGTCCCTTATTATTAATTGATGTCAAACAAAAATATACACCACAATCAAGATTGGCATTGGAAAACAAGAGTATTGCTAGGGCCAAGGACCTGTCATCCCACATCCAGATGTGAAACTAAAATTAAACATTACACATCATATAAAACTTTAAAAATTAATTAAAAACGAAACAAAACAGGATAAGACAAAACAACAAAAAGGAACAACACAGAACGCAAGACTAAACAAGATAGGACACAACAAGACAAGACAAGACAAGACAAGACAAGACAAGTCAAGGTAAAACAAGTCAAGACAGGGCAAGACAATGCACGAGAACAAAAGGCAAAACATGACAAAAAAAACACTGCCAGACAATCCAAGACAAGATAAAACACGCCGAAAACGAACAGACAAGAGTACACACAAAAACATAAGACAACAAAACAAGAAGCAATTTTGAAAATAAATAAAACAACGCTTAAAAACAATACATATATAAAAAAAATCTGGCATTATGAATCGATGAAAAAATACAACAGCGAAAAAAACCTCACAAAGGCACCCTGCACCCCAATTATTACTTTATTGTTCTTTTTACTTGCTGTTGGTTTATAATTCACAAACGTTAGGAGTCAAGAAGAAGACTTTAAGCATGTAAATTATCATAATCGCCTGGTGAAATGTTAAAATCTGACCAACGTTCTGTTCTGTTCCATCTATACCGCGGCCTTGGGTGTATTTATGTACAGAGTCTATGGGCAAATTGCTCAGGAGGTTTCCCCACCAATGTGCTGAAAGGGTCGATTTAATATTTAGTATTTCAATGCCTTCTGACTTTTCTCGGCGTATCCTATTAACACCGCGTTGGAAATAAAAAGGCAAAATATCTTAATTGCAACATCTTTAATATTTCAGCCCTCTCGGTGCGTGCTGTTTTCTAAAGGTTTATTCTATACACGGTTCTGTAATTATCTAGGCCAACCTTGATTGCTGCTGAGGATTCTGTTTATTACCGGAAGCCATTTCCGTTTCGCTTGCTGCACCGTTTCATATCGATTCTTGATAGTGTATGACCAAGAAGGTCTTCATTGTTCAATTCCAAGACGATATTTTGTTTATGTCAATAGGATATATATTTTTTAAACTAGGACTTGTGATTACCAGGGGATGCCCATTGGCTGTTACGGTACCCGCTTCTAGCATTAGCTCCGCCCATGTGACCTTCTACATAAGTTCAGGCCCGTTCCTGATTGACTAGGCTTGCTGTGACTGTTAGTAAAGTGTTGGCAAATCATTTAAAGTAGTTGTGGAATGCTCGAGGACATTTCCGTTATTTTTCGGGTATATGTAGCCTAAGGTGTGATGAAATAAAAACGACTATTGTGTCTGTCATGAAATGAGTACAAAAGGTACTTTTGAGAGCTGTTTTTCAGGTCCTGTTTCGACCAAAGCGTGCAATTTGTGTAAAAGTCGTCGTTGGGGGCAGCAAACAAAACATAGTAAATCGTGTCATAATAAACAGGACTCGTTTCTACTACTCTGCATCGGGAGTCCTGTTTATTACGTCACGATTTACTATGTTTTGTTTGCTGCCCCCACAGACGACTTTTACACAAATTGCACGTTCGAGTCGAAACAGGACCTGAATAACAGCTCTCAAAAGAACCTTTTGTACTCATTTCATGACAGACACAATTTAAAATGATTTTTAATTTAGCCATAACTCTCTTCCTGCATTGCTTTTTGGGGTACTTTAAACAACAATTTGTCCTTTGACATTAATTTTATTATCATTCCAGTCCTGGGAACTTTTTAAGATTCTATGTTTCCTATGAGGTATAATATTTTTGTTAGGTTTCTAGCTCTTGCCAAAGTTGGTATAAGTGTTGGAAAATGTGATATCCCTGTGTCGCAGAGCGAACCCTTGCGCCGCTCTACTCAGACCAAAAAGCAAGGAATAACTCAAGAGAACTGAGGATTCAACACAGGATTTATCAATCATAAAAATCAAATTAAATATTACGGGAAAGAAATAAACCAAAAACCGCAAAACTCAATCCGAAAATACGTGGACGAGGGTTTTTATACCCCTCCCACATGGATGCAAGCCCTGAATTGGTATGCAACAAAGGGAAAAGAAATTACGATTTGCATTATTCCGAAGTTACATAACACTTTACGGCCGTACAAATTTAATGATTAATAAATCAATTCAGAAAATAAAAGGAATAACAGTCTTGTGACACCCTGTACATCATCACATTTCAGGAATTTTTTTTTTACTTTAAATCCACTAGTACACTGCATAGGGATATCACATTTTGCAACGCGTATAGAAAACATGTTGGGGTTTAATTTTCATCCAAGTTTGTCTCAATGTCGGGTGATCCACTAGGTCAAATTCAAGGTCAAAGTAAAGATCAAAATGTCTTTCAATAACCCCAACATGAAAAAACAATGGTAAATTTGGATTTCTCATGATGTAACCTTTCAAAAGAAATCAAGATTAACAAATTTGGCTCACAGATTATAGAGATATGGTCATTTTAAAAAATGGCAGCAATGTCCATTTTGACCAAAATTGCCTCTGCGGTAGCGCAACAACCGTTTGTCCGATGGCGCTACAACTTAAAACATAAACTAAATATGAACCAATTTGAAGAGATTGGAGTTTAAAATTTAAAAGTTTTGGGGGGTGATTTGACACTGAATGACCCCAATGTCACATGACAAAATGTTGTGAAAAGTAGTTAAAAGTAGTTTTGGCCAGTGCATTTTTCTTTGCTAAAGAAGGAATTTTTCTCATATTTGGATAGAGTTTACCTTCCTAAGCTGGAAATCCACAAGTAACATTTTTTTCCATCTACCATGTGGCGGCCTTCTTGAAATTCAAAATGGCCGCCATTTCGGGCCTAATTGTATCTAACTTCGGACCTGATTGTCAAATGAAGTTCATTTTGGTGGCAAACCCAATGTTTTTGATACAGAGGAAACCGAGAGAATCATTGTTGATGCGGTGTACTCCCAGTGGAGTACCCCATCAACAATGATTAACTTGGGTTCCTTGGTATCAGGAACATGCAGTTTGCCACCAAAATGGACTTTATACGACATTCAGGTGCCACCTTATTTTTTAAATGAAATCCAAGATGGCCGCTATTTTTTAATATCCAATATGGCTGCCATCTATGGATGCCTAAATGTGTTAATTGGATTCTTTGGTATCAAATTTATGAGGTTTGCCACAAATTGTGACTTCTTACGACATTCAAGTCCAAATTTAATATGCAAATTAGTTAAAAATGGCGGCAATTATGAAATATCCAAGATGGCTGCCAGCAATTGTGAGTAGCTCGTCCACAGTGATTTACTAGAGTTCAGACAAAAACATAGACTTCATAGGACATTCAGGTGCAATGTTATTATAAATAAAATCCAAGTTGGCGGCTATTTTGAAAAATCCAAGACGGCTGCCATCCATCTGGGATACATCATCAGCATTGGGTCATTAAGTTACTTGGTATGAAATGTATGAGGTTGACTTTGTACGACATTCGAGTCCAAATTTATTATGCAAATAAGCCGAAAAAGTCAGCCATTTTGAAATATCCAAGATGGCTGCCATCCATTTGGAGTACACCATAAACAATAATGTACTCGGGTTCCTTGGTATCAAAAACATGGGGTTTGCAATCAAAATGAACTCCATGTGACAATCAGGTCCAAAGTTACATGATACAAATTAGGCTCGAAAGGGCGGCCATTTTAATATCCAAGATGGCCGCCACATGGTAGCTGGGAAAAAATGTCTCCAATGCATTTTCGGCTTATTGAGGTAAACTCTTTCCAAATATGGCAAACATTCCTTCTCATACTAAAAACAATGCAAAAGTACATAACGGCCTATACTATATGGCCAAATCATATGAAAATCATGTAATTAGCGGCCTTTTGAATTTATGCAAATTAGGCATATTTCCACCACTTGGATTTTTAACAACTTTTCGAGGGACCTTATAGCAATGCACTGTGCTGTGAAATTTGACTTGGATTATCAGGGAAAATGCAATTGGTACATGTCCACACATGGCATCCATTATTTTAACTTTAATTTAGGCAAATTGATATACGGCATTTATGCAAATTATACGGTATTTGGAAAATTTTGGAAACAAAGGGATCTTGAAATTTACCTCGGACTAGAATAATGAGTAAATCAATGTAAAAGGACTAAAACTGTCGTTTAAAGTACTTACAAAATCTACCTATTATGAAAAATATGACCAAATCAATGTGAAAGTCACTCCTAACATATGCGGCCATTTTGGATTTATGCAAATTAGGCATTTTTCCACCTCCTTGATTTGTTAAGACTTTTAGTATGTCATTTTAGGGACCTTATAGAAATGCACTGTGGTGAAAAAAAATCTGTTGCAATTTGTTTGAGGTCAAACCTTATATTGCCCGGACTATAAAGGCAGGACAAGGCCAGTTTCGTTGAGTTGCTTAAAGACATATAGGATCATTTTCTTTTCATTCATTTCCAACAACACTTCCCAAATCCAAAGAGAACTGTTCAAACCCTAACCTGTTGAAATTTAAACTCAGTGGATGTTACATTTTTCAAGAAACGGTGAAAACAAAACAAAACACGCACAACCTTTGGAACACGAAACACAATTTCATCAACAGAACCCGGTTTTTCAAGGGAAAAAATATGAATTTGACTGATCGTTGGTTATTACCTATCAATCTTGATTTCTTCGAATTGACATCAAGCCAGATAAAGTAATTTCCCCAGTGTGTAGTACCAGTACGATCTTAAACCAAGTTAGCTTTTTGATGCTAATTTGCTGGGTTACCTGTGGGATAATTGCAAATAATCCTATGTAATGAAGCAGAACGAATCGTGGGCGTTGCTGATAGGACATTAATTAACAATGACGCCAGTCAGTCTGAACACGTACGTATAGTTCCGTGAGCTCTTTACACCCAAGCGCACAATCCTCGCTACTTGCATCAGGGAGAATGGACGGAGCGGTGCTTTCTCTTCTGGCGGTATCAGCACTCGCAGGTGAGCCATTTTCCTTGTTTTCAGATATGCATGACAGGCACAATAAATGGGCACCATTTGCAGTGGGTACATATGTGTACAGATGAGTTTACCCCCTCCGAATAGCGCTGTCCTGATTGGGTCCACTCCATTGGACAAAAAGGTAAGCACGCTCTTTCATAAAGCGATACCATTATGGTGTACAACTTGATTTCATTGAAATGTGTTGTAACGTTGGTGCGTTTGCCCTTTCGAACATATTTTCTGCACAAAAAAGTCCAACTTACCCACGGCAGACTGCGACAAAAGTGAACTGGGTGCAAGTCAGACTGTTTTTCCAGTCACAACTGACTAACGGAACAGAATATCTCGATTCGAGAGCAAAACAGATCGAAGATGGTTTGTAAGAGCAATTGTAAAATTCACCAGTAGATTAAAAAAATATATACATTTTGATCAATGAAGTTTTGGCCAAATGGTCAATGCAAAATGGGAGTACTTTGCAACGCACAACATTATATACAATCGCTAATGCTGTTAAATACAAAAAAGGGGTAAACAATATCCTACAGATACTTTCCTTATTTGTCACCTTTTCCAAATCGAGGCACCAAATTCAATGAAAAAATAGAGAAATATAACAAATTTAAAATAAAATTGCTCAACGTTCTTGAAACAATCACCGAAGGTTACATACACGTGCATTCACGTGGGAAGCGTATTATCTCATTGTTCATATTATTATACGCCTTGACGCGTTGGAGGTGGAGGTTTGCTATTGGTCGATTCCCTCGCCAATTTGCATATAGATTAAGCAGTAGACAAAGTCAAGGTTGTATCAAGTAGCGTGTGATTAGATTCACTGCCTAGTTTGCCTCCCTTTCTTTTCTCGTCCTCACCGTGAAAGCAATTAACTGATAATACCAAAGGCCCAGTGCACGTACAGTTTAATTGTAACCTAAAAGAAGAAACGTCATTCAAATCCCTACCTCTTAGATGCACGTTCTCGGTCTCCGCCGAAGTAAACACCTTTAAATACTGGTTTGGCAAAAAAAAAAACAATTTACAAAAAAAAATCTAAAATCTATTATTACGCATGGTTTGGTCACCATGGACATGTAATGTAGCAGCAGCGGCGAATTATTGTCAACATGGGGGACATCATATAATATGAAGACCGCATTTTATTCGACATTAATAATTTGCAATTTCCATGAAAAGGGTGATGCAATATCAATATCTAACAGCTATAACACTTTTTTTTTTAAATATACAATGGTTAACGCACTGGGATGAATTATTGCGGATCATCGCCTTTGGCGTCCCCCCCCCCCCCACGAAAAAAATAAAATAATAATCCGGAGGGGGGAGGTATGTCCAATGTTATGCAGTAGGCGCACATCCTGGACCTAGACATTGTTTCCATATGATTGTCCTTGGTTATTCATTCAATGATTTAATTGATTTGATTTGATTGATTTGATTGATTTGATTGATTTGATCAATTTGTTTAATTTGTTTGATTTGATTGATTTGATTTGATTGATTAGATTGATTTGATTGATTCGATTGATTTGTTTGATTTGATTGATTTGATCGATTTGATTGATTCGATTGATTTGATCGATTTGATTGATTCGATTGATTTGATCGATTTTTTTGATTTGTTTGATTTTATCGATTTGATTAATCTGTTTGATTTGATTGATTTGATTGATTTTATTAATTTAAGTGATTTAAGTGATTTAATTTATATCATTGATTTCGCTCATTTCGTTCATTTCGTTTAATTCGTTACCATTTGCATACCAGCTGTACATTGATTAGCCTGAAGATTAGCTTTCCATTTGTGTTTTTATTAACTTATTCCAAAGTGCTGTTGGTTGGTGTGGAGAGCAAGCAGAGGGTGTGCTACTCCGGTCCCCCACCGGAACCTGATCCTGATAATCCGGATGACAGGATGAAGCAAGTCATGCAACAGATACGGAAGCGTTGCCCGGGAAGGAGGCCACCTGGTAAGTCGATCTGCGATCTTCAAAACTGTAGGAACAACAAAAGCATTTTTTTTCTACAACAGGGTTATATTGCATTGAAATTGACCATTTTATTGAAACCAAATTATTATTAAGGTTCACCGAGGGCTGTAAGGAACATTAAACGTCTGCTAATGTTCAAGATGGTATCTGCTTGTCGTGTTTCTGGAGGTCGCGCAATTAATATACGAGTTCACCCTCGAGCATCAATATGTTTGCAAAGCTAGTGATGGGTCTTTTAACTGTTCATATAAATGTTGTTTTATGGGTTGCTTTTTTGCCTTCCAAAAAAAACCTTCCAAATTTGAAAAGGAAAATATGCCAGTAAAAAGGGGCAACTCCCCAGAATAAAACAAAGAGGATTAACCTTCACACAAAAACACCGTTAGTGCATGGTTATATTCCAACTATTTTCTCCAAGTCAAAGTATCTGAATGCTAAATTGGAAAGGGTCTAATTCATATTTGCAATAATTTACAATCACTTAGGTTTACAAGGTTTAACAGTGAGAGTTTTATTTGCCTACTCGTATGTTACCCACAGATTGCTCGAGTCCACAACCCCTAGGTATGGAGGACGGCAGAATCCCTGATGGTCGCATCAAGGCGTCCAGCCACTGGGGGTCTATTAATTGTTGCCCTGCCAGAGAGGCACGCCTCAATAATGATCTCAGATGGATAGCCTTGAGGTAGGTATCAGAGGGAAATACCACACCTGACACGTCATTCCCATTCCGTTTTGATTTGTTTCATTTTGGTTTGTTTTTGATTCCTTTTTTTCGTATATTACCCCCAAAAAATTCAACATTCCCGACGGAAGCCCAACCCGGATGCACAACTGAATGTTCGCACTGTAACGAGTTTCAATAATTGCGTTCGATTGTCAAACCCATTCTTACAAATCGATTTTTTGGAGTACTGTCATTTCATTGTTCCTCGTCCTCTCCTCACTCTGTGTACAGTACCGATGCCAATCCCTGGATTGAGGTAGACCTTGTTGAGAGCACTGTGGTGACAGGTGTCATCACACAAGGCTCCGGCGGTGGCTCGTATGTGACGCAGTTCAAAGTGGCGTATCAGAAGCAACCCTCATCTGATCGTGAACACGTAAAAGATAAAAGCGGCAACGTGAAGGTAAATATACGGTTTTTACTATAAATATTTCTGTTACCTAATTTCATGTTTAAGAACAAAAAAAAGTGGGAACTCAAGTCTGTTTTACTTTGTTTGGGATGTTGTTGGTTTTTGAAAACTTCATTCTGTACGACTATTTTTCGGTTCGATGGTAATGCAAATATTAAGTGTGAAGCCATTGTGAAACTGTGGCTTTTTAAAGGTCACATGCAGATTAAGCAACATACGAAACAACATATAGTTTACTTTGTTATTGAATTCTATTCACATGATTCATGAGAACTTTTGCTTTGGTTTTATTAACAATGATCTTAAAGGTGAAAATATTTTAAACTTTAGAAATAAGCCACTCTGGTTACACAGTTAAGATTGTGTGTATTAATATTTTCTACAATTCTGTTTCGGGAACAGCCCCGTCACTTGAGATTTCCCACTTTTGTGGCATTTTGGTCAAAGACGATACTATAATTAAGCTGACAAACGCGCGTTGATTGTATCCATGATTGCTTCAGGTGTTCATCGGTAATACTGATGTCAGCACCACGGTAACCAACCTGTTCGATGAGAGTGTGGTGGCAGCAGTAGTGCGCATTGAGCCTACTGAATGGCAAGTTGGTGTTGGTCTGCGATTGGAGCTGCTTGGTTGTCATCTGGATTAACCAGCTGAAAAAAAAGTTCATATGACTTTGTTCGACTGTGCTGAGTAATATTTATAGATAAGCAAGAGCAAATGAAGATTTTGAAAAAAATGTGCATGTGAACATTTTATTACAATGATGCTCAGTCTTTCAAAGTTATAACAATAAAACATAGAGGGATTAGATTTACAATTTACTGGATTTGATTTATGACCGTCTCTTCAACCTCCCTTCTTGAAATGCAGTTTCAAAATTTTTCTGAAACCTATAATGCTTAAATTATCTGACAGAAACATTCACCTCAAGATAATTGAAAGCAAAGGATGTGTTTCAAAAACTTGCAGTGCTGTAGTGCTCGTACTACATGTATTTATTATTTTTTTAGAGTACTCGTACTCTTTCTCGAATGTCAAAGTGACGGTACTCGTACTCGGGCAGCAAAGTAGTCGTACTCGACATGTCGAAATTTTACTCGATCATCAAAGTACTGGTACTCGAACGGAAGCACTCGAGAAAAAAATGATATAGCATGACTTAGCACGGCCTTATATTGTACCAATACTTTCAGTTTGAAATGGTTGATTGGATTACAGAGAAATAGAAGTTTCCTTACTTTCTTCTCTGTACGTCCGGTTAAACACATTTAAAAGCTAGCCGCGAGTGGGTCTGTTTATCGGTCTGACTAGAACTGGGCCAATTACGCATAATGAACATTTTGCAGTATGACGTTTTCGGAAAAAGCAGTACTCGTACTCTTACTCGTACTCGTACTCGGAAATACACATACTCGTACTCGGAACAACACTGAAAATTAGGCCTTGTATATCTTGTAAATTGTTGTGGCGCCTTTTTTTGTTCAAACATCATCATAAAATGTCATGTGACGTCCATTAACCCTAATAGGAAGGGGGCGGCCCGCGAATTTTTTTCTCCCAAACGACATCCGCATATGGGTGTAGGCTATGGCGTTTTGGATTTAACTTTTCTTTAAATATGAGAAGAAAATATAAAATTAGGAAAACAAATGAATTCGAACGTTTTGAAATTCGGACTGTATTTCCCTTTTATAAAGATTCCTCCGAAGCCTCAGGTTAGAAGAAAACAAATTGGGTGCAAAAGCGCGTTTCAAACCCGCAACCTCGCCCTAAAGACATGAAATTCAGTTGGTATATTTATGATAATTTTTTCTATGCGTGTACCGAGTTTCATATTTTTTTGTCACTCGGAACCCGAGATCTAAGGGGGGGGGGTGGAATCCGCCCCCCTCGGCTGAGAGATGGTCAAAATAACCCGGCCCTTTAAGGGTCATAGGCCTATATCTACAGAACTATATGTTCGATTTGGTTGTAACTGATATGTACGTATAATGTGCTGTGTTAAATATGACGTTCGACGTGACGTCATCATGTGTTCATCACGTGCACAGAATTATCTCACATATCCGAAACAGCTTGTGTTTGTCCACAAACACATTTCTAGTTTATTATTTCCTCCATCACAGGTTGATGAATTCCCCAAAGAAATAATAATTTAGAACGTTTTGTGACTCCTTCCTTCATCATAGGAGTTCGCCCTGCCCCCAGATTGGGAGTCCCCCCACCCCACCCCCCGAAAAAAAAACATACACGCAAGCTCACTCACGTAATCATAGTGTTAAGAGAAGGCGGTATAATGCACGGCAAGCCCGTCGCTGCGGTGTAGTAAAATACGCATCCAGCTAAGCGGTGCGATGACAATGTTGCTCTTGGCAACGCAATGTTGCTCGTGGCAACGAACATTCCTCGAACCGGTGAAACAAATTTCAGAATCCATTACACAATTGCGGTCATATCACAGAGTATCATATTCCTGAAATAAGTAAACAAAACAGCTGTGCCTAGCTAAACATTTCAGTCGGCATCCCCGTTCCGAATGACAGCTTTAATTAGTTTGTATCAGAAGTATATAAAAAGCCATTCCATATTATGTTGTTTTTTTTTTATTACTGAAGCAACTCATTTCGGCTGAATATTTAACCAGCTCGCTATAGTACCAGCAAATCAACTTATGTAACGCAAACCACCATTGGTGAGCAAGTTGATGTGGTGGTGGATACCAATGGTTAGCGGGTTTACAAAGAACGTATGCGACAAGGTCAAAATGCCTGTCCATAGTTGTTTTTTGTCTTTAGAAATAACGTCTGGTATAGGAATAGTTGCCTTTTCAGTTTTCGTTGCCTTTCCACAGGTTAACAACGGACGTATACGAAAAGCAGAAATGCCTGTCCTTAGATTTCTTCGTCTTTATAAATAACATCTGGAAAAAGGAATAGTTGCCTTTTCAGTGCTTGTTGCCTTTCCACAGATAAACAAATAACGTGTACGAAAAGCCGAAATGCCTGTCCATAGTTTTTTCGTCTTTTGAAATAACGTCTGCTATAGGAAAGGTTGCCTTTTTAGTTTTCGTTGCCTTCCTACAGGTTTACAAAGAGCGTATACGAAAAACCGAAACGCCTGTCCATAGATTTCCTCGTCTTTAGAAATAACGTCTGGTATAGGAATAGCTGCCTTTTCAGAAGAAATCTATGGACAGGCATTTTGGCTTTTCGTAAACGTTTTTTTGTTAACCTGTAGAAAGGCAATAAAAACTGAAAGGCAACTATTTCTATACCAGACGTTAATTCTAAAGACGAAAACAACCACGGACAGCTTTTTTGGCCTTTTCGCATACGTTCTTTGTAAACCTGTTAACCATTGGTATCCACCACTACGTCAACCTGCTCCATGCAGTATATAATTATGTATGTCGTGACTAAAATAAAAAGGCTTCGGACTGCGCGCACGCATTTGGCCCTTGAACTTTGCGTCCCCTCCCCCCGCCCCACACTTTCTGAAAATCCTGGATCCGCCACTGGGAATAATTGCCTTTTTTCTTGGTGCATTTGGTTGAGAATTTTGTTCAAATCTTCTGCAACCACATGATCCTGCTTGGCGAAACATTGCTGCGGGACGACTCACACATTGTCCTTTGATTATAATTTCCACACAATTTAATGACCTAAAATATTTCAAATACATGTACAATGCTACCAATCTCAACATAAGTTTTGCAAGGGCTAAATTAAAGTATTAGTTGTTTGTTTTTTTCTTTGCAAACTTGCATGTGCATTGAGACCTACCTGTATATGTTGTTCGTTGGTATTGGGACTCCGAGTCAGCCACAGACCTCTACGGTTCGGTTACATTCTTTTATTCCCGTCTCAATGCATGTGCATGTAACACTTTATTACCAATGACTGTAAACCTTGCTTTTCCTCTGCTGTACACAATAATTTAAATTTACCTATTTGTATTTGATTTGGTTTGACTGATCTTTGAATTATCGTTTTCATGCTGAGGAATAAAAACAAATGAACCTGAAACTGAACATGAAGGGTACAAAATATCAATTCTTTAATTTTTGATAAAAAAAAATTGGCCACATAAAATGCACAGTACAAATTTAATTTCGTGGTCTCCTGTCTCAGATCATGGAGAAGGGACATATACATTTTAATGATACATAGTTATTGATTTTAGAAATGTGAAAACCACTTTGTCCGCCTGTTGGCTCAGCTTGCCCGGCCCGCGTGATTCAGCCTTCGAATCGGCCCACTATTTGTTGGATGTTACCCCGAATCATGTTTTTATCCTGTACAAATTAATAGAAAATGACCCGAATGTTTGGACCCCTGTATATTTCCAATGTAGCCGCTTACGCTTCCGCCTCACGGCCCGTATTTGCATACATTATCATTCTCGGTTGAAAAAGGTTTATTGTGAGATACAAACGTGGACGTACTTACGTTCGTGGCGGGTAAAGCTTAGGAGGGGAGCAAGCAAATCAGAGTTTTTCATTGGCTTGGACCAAAGGACTGTGTTTTGTATATATGCAAAACGCACGTACACTATTGAAACGTAGAATGAGTCTATTTCCCTTTCATTATTATCACTTCTGTACGTATTAAACGAACAATCTACACATTTCCTTTTTTTTCGTAGTCTGTGAAATTCAGTTTCTAGTTTCTTAGGAATAAAGTAAGAAAGCATGGTCATGCAGCCATAACCTACAAAATGTGAAATCTGGGTTGTAAAGGGGGGGGGGGGAATAAGGGAGGTAATTAACATCCTCTCCAATTTTTTTATGATATACAACTTTTGCAGCTTTTTTTTTTTAAGGTATACCGACCTTATTAAACCGATCAAAATAATAAAGGATTATTTTTATGAATTAAAACTATGTTTTTTTCAGAATCCTAAATGGGTTTAAACCGGTTAATATACATGTACATGCATTACAAATGTCTGACGCTTGGAACAATGTTTTATATCAACCACAATCAACAGATAATTTTGAATATAATTATTGAAATCATTTTGAAGGAGAACGTTATGAGGAATACAGTTTTTAACTTCTCAACTAAATTCGCAAAATAATGGCCAGTTTTATGAAATTGGATTCGCCAAAGCACGCGCTCCAGGGCGTTTTGAATTAAAAAAACGAACATAAAACATAAACGTTTTAAGCTAAAACAGTATATTTAATAATGAAAAGTTCAACTTAAAACATCTGTTTTTTATTTGCCGAATGGCAATAACTAAATGAAATCCTTAGACAGATCATTTGCACTACGCAGGCGCGGATCCGAGGGGGGTGGGGGTGGTTTCAAACCCCCTCACTCTGTCATTTTGTTCCATAGAATTTAATAAAAATGAATTGCACACCCCCTGCTCCGACATCCAAAAGTGTTTTGCTCGTGATAATTTTCGCCTTGCACATACTACGTACATAGCCAGCTTGGTTAGGGAGTATGTTCATTATTCTGTTCTATAGTGTTTATAATCGTCAGATTTAAACAGCGCCCCCATCGAAAAAAAATGGTGGGAGCCCCCCCCCCCCCCCCCCCCCCCCCCTCCGCCCCCCGTTTTTGGATGTTATGGAGGCCAAGTGTCCGGAGAAAAAAAAGTGTCTACATTTCAGATTTTTGGGGGCTGGTGAATCCCCCTGCGAAAATTCCTTGATCCGCCCCACTAAGCCATCCTCCAGATGTTTGCTTTTGTTTAACACACTTCTTGTGAATCCACTGCTCATTAATTAGCACAAAAACACCCCAAATATAACTACTGAATGCAATCGATCAGTTGTTGAAACTGTCTTCACCGTTCTCTCTTTATTCAGTCACGAATCTTTGAAAATGGCTTTGCCTGGTCGCTGCGATGTTCCCCATACCGACAATGGTTTGCAAAGTGCTCACAGTTGTTTTGAAGCAGATGGTACACCAGAGGGTGGCCATCTGATTGACGTCTCAACTGATGCAAGACTTCATTTAAAATGTCTGTCCAGACTACCGGGGGCCAGGTCTGATCTCTCTCGTTGTTGATTCTGACCGTATTTTTTCCGATAACTTTGTCGATGTGGTGTACACAGAGCATTGGTTTGTTTTTCGCAGAGGATCCTGAACCAAAAGTTTTTTTCGTGGAAAAGATTTTCCCGATTCCGTTGACTGGGGTAAAGTGGACCATTTGGTGGCGGTCATTCCCCCAGTCGCCGACGTAGATGCCCCAGTGCGTATACAGCCGAGCGGTGCGACGGAACTGCAGCCTGTCACCCACACGCAACCGAGGCAATGATTGCCGGGATTCGCACCAGTCGCTGACCAGCCCAAAATTAATGCGCCATTCATCGTATCGACAGTAGTTGACAAAGTCCTCACTGTCTTTGAACGAAACCTTGCATCTGTGCCTGCACATCTTGTCAGGCAACTGACTACTGATTTCCTTGAGAATATTTTCCCTGTCTACCGGTGACCAGTTCCAATCTCCTTCATTGTTGATTCTGACTCGATCATTTCCGAGAGCTGTCCCTATGGATGCAACACAAAGTACTGGTGTTTCTTTTGCCGAGGACCCAACATTCGAGGAAGTCATTGCCACGTCGGTGTCTTCATTTACGTCGCCAGGGGCGATGTGGACCAACTGCTCGACGTCGTCCCCCCACTGACCGATGTACATGCCCCAGCGCTCGTATGGGTATTGTCGTCCGAACTCCAGCTTGTCTCCTACGCGCAGTTCATGAGTAAAACCTTCGATATTAGCCTTAGTGTGCCATGCGCTCAATATCCCGTAATTGTTATTGCGCCAGTTGTGCTGATGATCTTTATCGTATCGAAAGTAGTTCACAAAGGCCTCACTGTCTTTGAACGTACCTCTGCACATGTACAAGTACACCTTCTTGCGTTCGTAGCTCTTGTGCAATTCTTCGAACTGATACGAAATTTCCTTGCGAATATGTCTCTTGCCTAGGGGTGACCAGTCTCTATCTGTATCCCTAAAATTGTTTATCCTTACTTTTCCGTTTGGCAAACTGACAAAATAAAAGATGGAGTTAACAACAAGTACATCTTTGCTCGCTGGGAAACTAATACTCTTCATATCAGAGTATGCTCTTCCTGCTTTGTTGCCCGGAATGAAGTGGACTACACCCCGGCACACAGATTCCCATTCGCCGACGTAGATGGCCCATTGCGCACACGGCAGATTGCGACTGGTGAACTCTAGTCTGTCTCCCATTCGCAACTTTTCTACGAGGCTGCAGATATTGCCCAGATCGCACCAACTGCTGACTTCTTTGTAATTGTTATTGTTTCGATTCATTTCCCAGAAATCGCCATCATATGTCGGCATCGATCCTGTACAAGCCATGACAAAATTGTCGAATGTTGAACTAACGAATTCTTAGCCACATCGTAGTCAACACTTCAATACAGTGAGGTACCTCAGCATGTAAACCGAGAAATGGTCGCAGTTGAGGAAAAACTCTAGAACGTTTCCAAAATAGTTCACGTCTCTTTTGTACAGCATAATTCAGTTTGCAATAGCATTGCGACAGCTGCGTGATATCGGTTAAACGTAATACAATCATCACACAGTGGGTAGAGAGGGCACGTCCAATGATGAACATGCATACAACTGTACGTATTCGGCGGGGCTTATCTCGTGGGTCCATGGTACAAGTTTTGTTTACATATGGCCCTGTCTACGTAGTAACCTATCGATTTTTTTTTGTAAATTCTTGACTGGGGAATTCCGATTATGTGTTTTGCAATTCTGTATGGTTGCACCGGCATGTTGGGAATGGCCATGACGATTGCATTCTTGTCGTTACCCGTACTTGATTTTTTTATCAAACCGAATATCATATTGGCGAAAGTCTCAAAGTAACGTCTGTTTTACAGTCTTCTTGAAGTTAAACGAGTAGGGAGCCCCTTACGGAGCCCCTAAAAGGACATCCAAAATTATTTTTTTATCTCGTACGCACGACATAATATCTCGTGCGCACGACATAATATCTCGTGCGCACGACATAATTATCTTGTGCGCACGACATAATATCGATAAGCCCAACGCCTTGGTCAAGGCTACCAAAGAAGACGTCCCCTATTTTCCCCAAAGCGAAAAAGTAGCCATCTTGAAAAACGATCCCTCCACAACATGGCAATATAGCGCCACTTTCGAGCCCAATTGCATCCAAAATGCTCAGAATTGGTAAAAAGATTTCGAGACCTTTTCGAACGATTTTTCCACGACTTTTAGGTCAGCTTTACCAGTGACCAGTATTGACGTTTCGGCATCAATAACGGCGATTTTTTTTTTCACAGACACGAAGTTTAGAATTTCTTCTTCTGTTATAATTCAACATTTCAATCCTACTAGCAAAAGTAAAAAAACAAAACAAATGTAGCACTTTAATGACTAACTAAAGAAAAATGTGTGCATAAGCTTCGTAGCACCATTTACTTTATCAGATGCAATGAGGAAAAAATACTGGTAAAGCTGACCTAAAAGTCGTGGAAAAATCGTTCGAAAAGGTTTCCAAATCTTTTCACCAATTCTGAGCATTTTGGATGCAATTGGGCTCGAAAGTGGCGCTATTTTGCCATGTTGTGGAGGGATCGGTTTTCAAGATGGCTACTTTTCCGCTTTGGGGTAAATAAGGGAAGTCTTCTTTGGGTGAGAATATCTCGAAAAGTCGGTGGTTAACCCACCAAAAAATGAACAGAAAATGAAAGATGACATGTTCATCATCATTTTCTGTGCAGCTTATATACATGTGAGAGTTCTGAGTATCTTTTAAAAAAATTTGAGGTATGGCCATTAAGCACTGGTGTCTATGGTAATTTTATACAAGGTTGCACCCTTAAAATGATTTCTACATTTTGAACCCACATGCCAAATTCCATGCTTTTAAAACAAAGTGCACGAATTGGGCCCAAAAAAATGGACCTAAGCAGCTCCACTATAAACACACCCGTCGGAGTCTGCTTGGGCATGGCGAGGAGAATCAACAAAAGCCAACCAAAAGCAGCCGGAGAAAGATCTGACCAGTCCCGTAATTTGCAAAAAAGCGTAAAAATGAGGCCAAGAAAATCACTGCTGAAGGCTAAAAAGCTGTCAATCATTGAACTGATTGCTCCGGACAGGGACTTTAACTTTAATCCCCCCCCCCCTTAGAAACCTTAAAGGTCGACCATCCTTCGCTACTTCCCACCCATTCTTCATAATGAGACTTTGTTTAAAATGGGAGGAAGAGTAAGACCGTCTGACTCGCATCCATTCAAACTGCTGATGCTGATAACAAATCATCATTTCCTTCCCCTTTAAATCAATTTTAATTCACGTCGGCAATTTTCTTGTTATTGTCTACCAATTCCCTGATTTTTGCCAGCAAGTACCGGTTCTTTTTTGCATAATACTTTTCTGAAAAGGCAAAACTTGACAAAATTAATCACCGGTGGCGGCCCCCTAAATAAAAAATCCCTGTCCTTTAACCGATATGACTTGAAATTCATAGCATAAAGTGCCTGACACGCTGTTTTCGTAACACACAAACTCGTCCGCTGCACGTGCAGCAAGCTCCGTTAATACTTAAAATTATCTCGTGCGAAAGAGAGCGTTCGAGATATATGTCGTGCGCACGTGATAATTATCTCGTGCGCACGTGATAATTATCTCGTGCGCACGTGATAATTATCTCGTGCGCAACAGATATTATGTCGTGCACACGAAATAATTATCTCGTGCGCACGTGATAATTATCTCTTGCGCAAGAGATATAATGTCGTGCGCAAGAGATATAATGTCGTGCGCACGAGGTAATTATGTCGTGCGCACGAGATATTATGTCGTGCGCACGAGATATATGTCGTGCGCACAAGATATTATGTCGTGCACACGAGATAAAAAATAATTTTGGATGTCCCTTTAGGGGCTCTGTAAACGAGGGCAATGTTCTTCAGTTAATTTCCAGGCTTGATTTTTCTCCTTTCTGTTGTGTACAATTTCTGCAGTTTCATTAAAACTACACATTTCATTAAGATAATTCAATGTTCACAACGTATACGTCTTCTCTAGTATTCTGTACCTCATTATCTTTTGCCACTCGATATATTCCACGAGATGCCAATCAATAACCAATCAGAAATTGTCTGATTATAATAATACTAATACTAATACTATTGATTTGGGATGTGACTGCTGCACACGAGGTCGGAGGTCGACCGATGAGGGGGTGCCAAGAGGAGCGGATCATAATATCGTCTCGACGGAAGAGGAGGAAAGAATGCTCAAGAGATTTGAATAAGTAATGTCAGCAAGAGTTAACCCTAAAGGGCCTGTGCGGAATCTCAACTTTTTCTTTGAAAACCCAAACGACCCAAGCTGTTATGACCTTTTAGCCTCGAGCCTTGCGCAGCTTTTGATACCAAAAACATAAAATCGGACTACGGGTTGCTGCGCAGCTCAACATTTCTGGCGCTACCCGCCGTGAATAATAAATTTTCCCATATACGTCGTGTACAAAGATCAGAATTACCATTTGTACATATGAATGATTAAAAAGCCGTAATTCCAAAACCCTTTAACCTATAGTAACGAAATTTCTTTGGGTACGTTCATGATAAGTTGCTCTAAGCATATATTGAGTTTCAACATTTTTCGTCACTCGATGGCCGAAATCTAAGGGGGCAGATTTCTTCCCCCCCCCCCCCCCCGGATGAGAGATGGTCAAAATAACCCGGCCCTTTTAGGGTTAAAGGGAAGATACAACATTTGCAAACATCACAAAACAAAATGATCAAATTACCACGAAATTCTTTACTGGACTGTTAGGGAACGGCATTCTAAAGCATCCCGTACAATCAATGGCTCCTAGTGTGCAGACATTTTTAAGTAGAGTGGTATTTTTGTTCATTTTCCAACGCTGATAGGCCAACCAGGCTGATAGGCGTTGGAGAAACATGTTTTTTTTCTCAAAAACTGCTCCAAATGTTTGATATTTAGTTATTCCGCATTTTCTTTGCAAAGATTACATACATGTGAAGGGGTTCAAGCCAGCTAGACTGATTCTCTGATCTTACAATTCACAACAGTCTATAAATTGCTACGTTTCATCTTAAGTGTGGTCAGGGAAGCAGAATACGAGAACATGATTGGTTTTCTTGGTTTTTCATGCATGCTTTAAAGAACTATTCCATTTATATTCCATTTATTTATGAAAATTACAGCAAAAGCAAATAGTTTACATTCCCTTCAAAGATAGCCTCCCTGCACTTCGTTGTGTTGCAAGGAGAAGTTTGAACAACGCTACAATGGGCTGTTAATAAGATTCTAGATCGCATTAAGACGAGTAATAGATCTGAGCTTAACAGTCTCGTTTATGCAGGTGCAATCGTTGCGATGGAAGAAGTGAGATTCAAACACCAGGGATTTGTACTATGTACACGCATTGGTACTGCCGCGCGTCGCGGCAAAATTGCAGTCAGGCAAGATGGCGTCGGTCAGTCAGCCCCAACTGTGCTTTCTTTGCCGGTGAGGGGGTACTTGTGAACGGAGCGGATAGGCTGGCTAGGTGCTGAGTGCGGCGTAAAGGGATGACGGTCGTCAAGGAGGCGATCAAGCATCGCATAAAGGCAAAGTGGGCAAAGGTGAAGAGGTACGATGACAGGATTTCGTCGGTATAGTCTGTTTAGGTCAAACCACAGACATTTATTCAAACTTGATGGTAAGAATGACGGGTCCCAAGGGCGGCTGAGGCAAAGGCTTTCCTGGGTGGCATTTGGAACAAGCCAGTGCAGCACAACAACCCCGCAGAGTGGCAGCGAGAAGAGAGAGAAGAACTGAGGTGTGTTCCTAGGCAGAAAGAGGTAGAGATCACTTTGAAACTGCCAAGAGGCAGTTGAGGTAATGCGAACCTAAGACAAAATTTTGTTTTGAGAAATGCATATATACATTTGCAGCACGCAGACAACGATTACGGTCTATCAGAGGAATTAGCACCCTATACTCATTTTGTTTATCAAAATCTTATCAGTTATATTTATATGGTTGCTTATAAAGAAACGTAAAATTATTGCATAATTACAGCAGATTTTGGCAGAACAGAGCTAATTCTTGTTCGATTTTTCGTTAAAGTAAACACCCACGCGAACAAAAAAAAACAGATCAATTTCTGAGTATTTACATGTTAAACAAGGCAGCTGTGTCTTACAAACCATTTTGTCCGGTATAGTGAATCCTTTAAAGAAAAACACCTCAAGCTGGTTTGACTAGGATTTTAATCGATCAACCATTCAATAATGATTAAAACAAATAACGAATGAAAAAAAAAATTCGTTTGAATATTTCACCTAAAAAAATCAACAACCTATCAGGAGAGTTGGTAAATTTGGTACCGCCCACAATGACCAGTATATTATAATAGCATGTATCCAAGTGAGATGGGGGCACACGACAATAGCTGAGCTATAATATGTAATAATATTGACGAGAGATGCTCAGGGTTGATAATTTGCACAGGCAATCATATTCTGTTTTTATTATGCACAATGTTATTACATTAATAGAGTATTTGTGCACACTACAGTTTATGGAAGAGTGATCACTATGGTCCGGTCATTTATTTTCTGCAACCAAGCGTAGTCAATAAACATAATGTCCATGCGTCTGTTGGAAACGGAATGGTATTCGCATTCAAAAGTCCTGAAGAAAATCCATCGCCATGAAACAGGATGAAAGTGAAATACCTTTCAACGATCGGCATATACCTTGATTAAACACAAGTTACGAAATAAAATTTTCTCTGGAATATTTGGAAGGTAAGGTAAATGACTTTTCCAGCCTGCAGAAGAACAAAGGCAGGACAAGGCGAGTTTTGTTGAGCTGTTCAAAGACATATAGGACATTTCTTGTCATTCATTCTGTTCTTTTCCAATAACTCTACCTCTTATCCAAAGAAAATGTTCAAAACCTAACCTGTTGAATTTCAACTCAGTGGATATTACACTTTTCAAAAATTGTGTAAAAAACACCATGTACCACCTTCTGATCACGAAACACGATTTCATCAATAGCACCCGTGTTTTTCAGGGATTAAAAACCAGTCAATTGTCTGAGTGATCGTTGGTTATTACCTATAAATCTTGATTTTTTTAAATTGACAGCAAGCCAGACAAAGTAATTTCACCGGTGTGTAGTACCAGTAAGATCTTAAACCAAGTAAGCTTTTGATGCTAATTTGGTGGGTTAACTGTGGGATAAAAGTGCAAATGATCCTATGTAATGAAGCAGAACGAATTGTTGGCATTGCTGATTGGATATTAATTAACAATGACGCCAGTCAGTCTGATCACGTACGTATAGTTCCGTGAGCTCTTTACACCCAAGCACACAATCCTCGCTACTTGCATCAGGGAGAATGGACGGAGCGGTGCTTTCTCTTCTGGCGGTATCAGTACTCACAGGTAAGGCATTTTCCTTTTTTTTTCAGATATGTTTGACAGGCACAATCGAAGGGCACTTTTTGCAGTGGGTACATATGTGTATAGATGAGTTTACCCCCTCAGAATAGCGCCGTCCTAATTGTGTCCACTCCATTGGGAAAAAAGTAAGCACGCTCTTTCATAAATACTCTTTTCATAAATTTCATGATACCATTATGGTGTACAACTTTTTTTCATTCAAATGGGTTGTAATGTCGGTACGTTTGGTCTTTCGAGCATTTTACTGCACAAAATTGCTCTCGGCAGACTGCGACAAAAATGAACTGGGTGTTTTTCCAGTCACAACCGAATGAGGATTATCGTGGAACAGAATTTCTCGATTTACGGGCCAAACCGATCGAAGATGGTGTAAGAGCAATCGTATAAAACCCATAAACTGAGGTCAATGAAGGGAATGGCATAATGGCCAAACGGTGAATGCAAAATGTGAGTACTTTGCAACGCACATCATTGTGTACGAGCGCTAATGCTGTTAAATACAAAATAGGGGTAAACAATATCCTACAGATACTTTTCCTAATTTCTCACCATTTCCAAATCAAATTCAATGGAAAAATAGCTATATATTATAGCAAATTCAACATAAAATTGCTCAATGTTCTTGAGACAATTACCGAATGGTACATGCACGTTTATACACGTCGGAAGCTTATTATCGACATCTCATTGGCCATATAACTATACGCCTTGATGCGTTGGAGGTAGAGGTTTTCAATTGGTCGATCTCCTCGCCAATTTGCATATAGATTGAGCAGTAAACAAGTCAAGGTTTTATCAAGTAGCGTGTGATTGGATTCACTGCCCTTTTTCCCTCCCTTTCTTCCTCGTAAAAGCAATTTACTGATAATACTATAGGCCTAGTGAATGTCGAGTGATACGTACAGATTAATTGTAACCTAAAGGAAGAAACGTCATTCAAATCTCTACCTCTGGATGCACGTTCTCGGTCTCCGCCGAAGTAAACACTTTTAATCACTGGTTTGGCAAAAAAGGAATAATTCACACACAAACAAAAATCAAAAAACTACTTTTACGCATGGTTTGTGTAATTTGTAGACTGTTATACCAACTTTATTCGGTGGCTCAAACATTACTGTTTTATTCTCTTCAAGTTCAATGATAACCAAGTTTTTCACTGAAGAATTACACTTGTACAATTACGCAACTGTCAACACCTGTAGACCATCACAATTGACCGGTGCGAGAATAAACAGGTAGTCAAATACTGATGTGAGCAGGTTACCCTCCCTTTGGCCCTCCTTTTCTTTGAATGAGCTATAGTAAAGAGAGAAATGCAATAGAGGAAATTGAATAATATGCACATGGTCATATAATAGTCTTAATAGCATCCTAACCCAAATTATGGAGCACCCTCACTTATGGTGAAAGGGCATAATAACTAAATAAATTGATGAGCCCACGCAGTAAACACCGAGTCAGTATCCCCATAACATGTATACAGCAGTGTACATTACATTTATATAAACCATTTATAAATCCATCTACACCCCCAAAGTCACATCCCCCGGAGCAATTATGATAAGAATGAATGATCACTTACCCCACCGAGTATCTCTGACTCCTAAAAGAGTGTGAAAATGAACCTTTTTTCAGACCCGGGGAATTATTCAGCCTTCTGGCAAGTTTGTAGCGGGAAGACGCAAGCCTTAAAGCGCTTGCATAACAATGGAGCGCGCCCTCTCGCAACAGAGCTGCAACACAGCCGCCCCCAAATTCTAACAAGAAATTTGCAAACTGGTTAGTGTGTAATTACAGAACTTGAAAAACTTGGAAAACTTCAGAACAAACTTTCATAACACAACTCAGGCATACAACAGCCATGGGAAGCGCATCACTCGGCATTTTAACACGCTCAGTTCTTGCCACATTGCCTTAAAGGGAAAAGGTAACTAAGATTTGGTCAAACCAGGAGCACTGTCTTCGTCGTATTTGGCAAGCTTCACAAGTCGGGCTACAGGGCGCTTGTACTCTTTGTCTTTCACCAGGACATTTACCACCCTTACTCGTTCGTCTTCGCTGTGAAATACCTGACTGACAGCACCCACTGGCCACTCTGACCTTGGTAGCTGAGGACCTGCAATCATGACAATGTCTCCCTTCTCCAGGCCTTTCTCTTCTCTTTGCCACTTCTGGCGGGTTTGGAGGGTAGGAAGATGAGACCTGATGAAGTGACGCCAAAATTGGTCAGCCAGCACTTGGCTGTGCCTCCAACTCCTGCGACCCTTTAGCTCTGACTCATCGTACATTACAACAGAGACGGATCCCGCTGCCCCATCAAGAGCATCAAGAGTTAAGGGGTCTATGTCGGCAATTTCAGAAGAAGCGTAGCCGAGGGGCTTCGAATTCAAAATGCCCTCCACCTCTGCCAGGACAGTTCGTAAGACAGCCTCAGTCACTGTTTTGTCTTCTAGTACAGCCTTCAATGCCCCTTTTGCTGACCTCACCTCATGCTCCCAAGTGCCCCCAAAATGGGGTGCATTCGGGGGATTGAATTTGAACTTGACTCTGTACTTGGCAAGTCACTGTGCTACTTCGGGTTCCATGGCCTTCAAAGTGAGCTTAATTTCTGTGTCAGCCCCCTTAAAATTTGTTCCACAATCACCGAGGAGCTCAAATGGGACCCCCCTCCGGGAGGCAAACCGCCTGTAGGCCATCAAAAAGTGATCTGCATCAAGGCTTTCCAGGAGATCAAGATGAACCGCACGAGTTGTCATACATTCGAAAACTAGTCCCCACCGTTTTTCCTGTCTTCGCCCGATCTTTACACGCAGAGGCCAAAAACAATCCATACCGGTAGAGTAGAATGGTGGTTTGCCCAGACGCAAGCGGCACTCAGGCAGATTGCCCATACGTGGAACCTTGGGCTTTCCTCGCCAACGGCGGCATTTGGGACATGCATGAAGAACACCCTTCACCACACTGCGCCCCCTTAGAATCCAAACTCTGCGTCGCAAATGGGCAAACACCCGGTCTGTACCAGCCTGATGACTGAAGTGTGCATTCGCTTCTTTGATCAGGAGTTTGGTGACAGGATGACGTGGGTCAAGGACGATTGGATGGGGCTCAATCAAGACCGGGTCAGTCTGAGCGACTTTCTGTAGACGGCCCCCCCCCCCCACTCTGATCAGTTTGTCAGGTGCATCTAACTCAGGTGCCAGTTGCAGCAGACGACTGTTTCTGGGTATTTCCTTATTTGATGAGAGTGCAGCAACTTCATCCCCAAAGGCGTCGTATTGTGCTTGTCGAAGGAGTAATATCTCAACCTCTCGAGATTGCTCAGAGGTTAGCGTACCCACTTGTAGTTCCTCCTCTGCGGAGCACTGCTTACCAACTGCACTCTGCAACTCCGCCCAGTTGGCAAAGGCTGAGGGACCAACTTTCCCCTTATGGGGAAGAACCGTGAGGCCAAAGAAGACATTTTTTAGTTCACTTTGCTCTACCGATGAATTGGTGCGAGTTGCTGCCAGTATAGCGAGTTGCTGCCATCTTGAACCCTCCCCAATCCTGCAGACAGGCAAACATCTAGTGATATCATCAGCTTGGTTGTCGCCAGTTTGGACGTAGCGCCACTCGATACCTTCCGTCAAGTTTTGTATCTCGGCTATGCGAGTGCCCATAAATACCTTGAAGCGGCATGACTCCGAATGAATCCAGCTGAGCACTGTAGTGGAATCACCCCACATGACAGTATAGTTGATTTCCACTGTCAGGGCCTTCAGAACAACTTCACAAAGTTGAGCACCCAGAAGAGCTGCCATCAACCCTAGACGTGGCATAGACAGGAGTCGTTTTTGTGCCACCCTGCACTTGGCCACGACAAGACTCAAATGTACCTTCCCTTGAATGTCGACAGTGCGAAGGTAAGCAACTGCCCCATACAGCTTTTCTGAGGCGTCACAGAATAAATGCAGCGACCTCTTGGCTGTCGCTGTGTCGACGTGTGCTGGGGGTGCAACAATGCCGCAACTTAACGCGTGGGATATTTTTCAACTCGGTGCACCACTCTTCCCATCTCTGGGTCAGTCTAGGGTCCAACACCCTCTCGTCCCAATCCAAACTTTCCATCCACAAATCACTAACCAACAACTTGGCTCGGGAGGTGAATGGTGCGATGTCACCCAAAGGTTCAAACTGGCTCGCCAGTGCTCTGAGAGCCGTACGCTTTGTCAGTACCCTGCTGTCCGGAACCTTTGCTGGGTGGTACAATTTTATCACTTTTCCAGTCCCAACATAGACCAAGGGCTGGTTCTGGATCGCCCTCTTGCAGAACTAGAGCCAATGACTGCACCTGACGAGAATGAGCATGCCTGCACGGTAAGACCATGAAGCGTAGCAGGGTGACTGCTGGCATACTTCACCATCTGAAATCCAGCCTTTTCAAGACATTGACGTGTGCTCAAGACGAGTTCGGTAGCCTGTTGTTCATCATCTCTGCTGGCTAACTGGTTGTCTACATATGTCTCTTGCTCAATGGTGTCCTTAACTTGAGGGTACTGCTCCACCTGGTCCCCTGCAGCCTTCTGGAGGGCGAATGTCGCACAGCAAGGACTGCATGCAGCCCCAAAGGGCAACACCATCCATTCGATGACAACCCACTTGTCCAGCTGGTCATCCTTCCAGAGGAACCTGAACACTCGCCGCTCCTCGGGAAGGAGCCTCACCTGATGGAACATGGTTGTAATGTCGCCAGACACTGCAACTCGACCCCTGCGAAAACGCAAGAGAACATCCAAGAGCGATGGACCCAGAGTAGGACCTGCAAGTAATTCTTTATTGAGGTTCTGGCCCCCATACTCAAGGGAACAATTGAAGACGAGACGATACTTGCCACTACTGTGAACCACATTGCATGGTATGTACCAATTAACCCTGCTGCTGGTCTGCAGACAAGTCATCAACCGGTCCAAGTATTCTTACATGTCCCTGGTCTTGGAGCTTATGGAGGTATGTACGACATTATTCAGCAAGATCTGGATTCCGCTCAATCTTCCTCTGGTTTGAGCGAGCCAATGCCAGTACAGCATGTGGTAGAGTAGACGGCCTCTTGTGATTGGTTTTCAACAAAAGTGGGGTCTCTAGTCGTTGCACACCATCCACCTCAACTGCTCTGGTGTTCTCTTCTAGAATCTGGATAGCGAGCTTGTCATTCATTGAGCGGGTCGCTTGTTTCTCGTTGACACGTGGTAACCTGTCAACTGTCATGAATTGCTCCATCATCTGGTGCAACTGCTGGTATGGTTGCTGTGTGGTGCAAGAAGTAAACAAAACCTTTTGGCATGCAAGTGTTTTGCCCGGCATCTGCAAACCTTGGTGACCAAGCACAGTCCACCCAAATAAGGTGTGGACTGCTACTGGAGAGCTGGACTTAAGGCCGGTGCGTACTTCAGGTGAGAGTGTAAGTTCAACATTGTCTGCACCAATCAGGACGGACGGTTGGACTCTACGAGCAGAAAAAAGTGGCAGCCCCCTTAGGTGCAGCCATTTACTTTGTAGTTGTTCTGCCGAGACACTGTAGTCTATCAGTTGTACTTCTGGGGCTGTGAATGCAGACCGAATGTTATACTTCTCAGCGTCTCCCCGCGCTGAAACTTCAAAGTTAACGCATTTTCCACTCCAGTTGGTGTCTCCCATTACCGTGGAGACGCAGAGATATTCATCCTGGCAACCATTGTCCGCTCTGCACATTCATCTAACACACCAAAGGTGTCAATGGAGCCTGCCGGTCCATGCATGGTAAGTGATATAACCTTGATGAGCTCATCACGGTTATAGTCAACTTGAGTACAGGGTCCCGCATTGGAGCACAAAACAGCATCCTTCACTACTGGCTCTGCATTCACGACAAGTCTTGGGTTAAACACACTCATTTTCATGCTTCTTTGCACATTTCTTGCAACGTTGGTTTTTCTTCAACCACTGGAGCTTATGGTCCCTAGACAGACCCTGGAATTTTTGACACGTTTCCAAGTAGTGGCTCGACTCTTTCACTCGGCATTACAGACATGTGAACCTTTCGGGTGGCACCGCTGCTATACTGGTTTTACTTAGAGTCTGGGTACCTTGCTTGAGCTTCATGTTCTTGCCGGCCATTGAGGGTCCAGCAGTCTGTGGTCCAGCTTGGGCCACATAAAACCTCGAAGGTGACAGTTGGTTGCCAATGGCTCTCCTCTGACTGTGGTTCTTCCACCGCGAGGGCTCCCTATTGGACCTGGTCTTATTTGCCTTCTCCATAATTATTTAGCCAGCAGGACCAGTGGGAGAGATGATGAACAGTATACTTCTAGCCTCGACCTTGGTCCCACATCTTGGAAAGGAACTCTGTATGGAGCCTCTCTGGTAGTTCTTTCACCAGTTCTGCAGCATAGCGGTGGTGTTTCAGTTCATCGTGGAAATCAAATTTCTTAGCTGTTTCGACTGCTGTGACCAGTTCATCCGAGAAGTCACGGAGCCCAGACCAATCGTTGTGTGATAGAACCGCACGAGACTCAAACTGGTCAAGTAAACCTTGAATGATTCGGCCTGGATCACCAAATGCCCTATCAAACTGCTTCATGGTTGCTGCATATGCCCCATCACCTGAGATAAGGTTGCGGTCAGCAATAGCGAGAGGACAACCCCCTAGGTGACTCCGTAGGTAGGTGAACTTGGTGGCTTCTGGAAGTTGTCACATATGGCCCTTCATGATGCCGTCCCACAATGATGTAAAGGTAACATATTGCTTAACATCATGTTCACTTTAAACTTAGGGACGTCCAACTTCGGAAGACTGTCCCAAATCCCAAAGCCACAGCCAAACGGGCCTGTCACAGCTGGCACAGGATCTATATTACTGGCATCGGCATCAGGAGTTGTGGACCTGTCCTTCCGTTTGGAAGATCCCTTATGACAGCATGAACACTTTTTACCCTTGTAAATCTCTGATGGGTCGTCATCATAAGATGAACTGGACTCGCTCTGTTCTTCCCCACTGGAAGTGTCTGCTTCTCTGGTGGGTGGCTGTGGACTTGTGTTGTTCCCTCCAGGCTGCTGCTCCGAAGGGCTGCTTTGTGGAAAGTGCTGGCCATCCAAACCTTGTGCCGCTGGTGCACCACTTGCCGAGGACTGGGCGACTGGTACACTACTGAACAAACGAGCTGTGGGTAAAGACTGAACTAACATGGTGTTAGGGATGAAAGCAGAAATATTAGGATTTAAGGCATGTGGCAGTGAACTTGGTACACTGGCGCTTGCCACCCTATGAGAAACGCGACTCACAGAGGGGGCGGTCAAGCTGAGCAACTGCATCGGCAGCACGGACGCAGGCATGTCGGCACAATGATTGACTGAGGCAACAGTACCAGCAGGCAAACACACTCTAGGCTCAGAGATACTCACTCCGTTATTCACCCATGCTTGAGTTGCGTCTGCCACTGACCCCTCCCTAACCGGCAAATTACTATGTGATTCTACATAGTCCAACTGTTCTTCTTCCGAAGCAAGTTCATTTTTAAGTCTCTGCATCTCAACATGAATCTCGGCCTGTCTCAAGTCAGAGTCGATCTGGATTCTCCTCTGCGTTGCCTCGAATTCCACTCGTACTTTTTCCTCCTCTGCCCTATTCCTGAGCCCCTCCAGTCTTGTTCTGGCCTCATGTTCTGCAATACGTTTACTGATTGCGGACCTCGCTGATCTGGCTGAAGAGATTCTACTGACGACTGAGGGTGGTCTGTAAAGATCCTTGGGTCTCTGGGACTGTGATGAAACTTGGCAGTAAGGTTACCAGGTGGTCGTGGCTGAGATGAGACGGATTTTGTCGTTGAAAAGAAGGTCGGGTGTCGGCTCGAGGTTCCTCGGAGTTGACTGGTGTTGAATCAGACATTGACATTGTGATCAGTGATTTACTGGTTGATTTACCGGTTCAAAGGACTGTTTTATTCTCCTCACGTTCAATTATAACCAAGGTTTTCACTGGAGAATTACACTTTTACAATTACGCAACTGTCATCACCTGTAGACCATCACAATTGACCAGTGCGAGAATAAACAGGTAGTCAAATACTGATGTGAGCAAGTTTCCCTCCCTTCTGTCCCTCCCTTTCGTTGAATGAGCTATAGTAAAGAGAGAAATGCAATAGAGGAAATTGAATAATATGCACATGGTCATATAATAGTCTTAATAGCTTCCTAACCCAAATTATGGAGCACCCTCACTTATGGTGAAAGGGCATAATAACTAAATAAACTGATGAGCCCACGCAGTAAACACCGAGTCTGTATCCCCATAACATGTATACAGCGGTGTACTTTACATTTATATAAACCGGGTGATAATCCCATTTCAAAGACCCCAATATCCCCCCTTAATCAATCTACACCCCCAAAGTCACATTCCCGGAGCAATAATGATAAGAATGAATGATCCCTTACCCCACCGAGTATCTCTGACTCCTAAAAGAGTGTGAAAGTGAACTTATTTTGTACCGTTGGAATTATTCAGCCTTCTGGCAAGTTTGAAGCGGGAAAACAAACGCCCTCAAGCGCTTGCTTAAAAATGGAGCGCGCCCTCTCGCGACAGAGCCTGTGCAGCTGCAACAGGACATGGACATGTAACCATGGACATGTAACCATGGACATGTAATGTAGCAGCAGCGGCGAATTATTGTCAACATGGGGGACATCATATAATATGAAGACCGCATTTTATTGGACATTTATAATTTGCAATTTACATGAAAAGGGTGATGCAATATCAATATCTAAAAGCTATACGTTTTTTTTTAATATACAATGGTTAACGCACTGGGATTATTTATTGCGGATCATCGCCTTTGGCGTCCCCCCCCCCTCCCAAATAAATAATAATAATAATCCGGAAAGGGAGGTATGTCCAATGTTATGCAGTAGGCACACCTCGGAACTAGACATTGTTTCCATGCATATGATTGTCCTTAGTTATTCATTCATTGATTTAATTGAATTGATTGATTGCTTTGATTGATTTGATCGATTTGTTTAATTTGTTTGGTTTAATTTGTTTGATTTGAATGATTTGATTTGATTTGATTGATTTGATTGATTTGATTGATTCGATTGATTTGATTGATTTGATTGATTTGATTGATTTGATTGATTTGATTGATTTGATTGATTTGATCGATTTGATTGATTCGATTGATTTGATTTATTTGTTTGATTCGTTTGATTTCATCGACTTGATTAATTTGATCGACTTGATTGATTTGATTGATTTAATTGATTTAATTTATATCATTGATTTCGCTCATTTCGTTTATTTCGTTTAATTCGTTACCATTTGCATACCAGCTGAACATTGATTAGCCTGAAGATTAGCCTTCCATCAGTGTTTTTATTAACTTATTCCAAAGTGCTGTTGGTTGGTGTGGAGAGCAAGCAGAGGGTGTGCTACTCCGGTCCCCCACCAGAACCAAATCCTGATAATCCGGATGACTGGATGAAGCAAGTCATGCAAGAGATACGGAAGCGTTGCCCGGGAAGAAGGCAACCTACCCCAACTGGTAAGTCATCCTGCGATCTCCCATACCGTACGAACAACATAAGCATGTAGATTTGTCCTACCGCAGGGTAATACTGCTTTAAGATTTAAACCAAATATTTATTAAGGTTCATCAGGAGCTGTAAAGAACATTAAGCGCCTGCTTATGTTCAAGACGGGATCTGCTTGTCGCGTTTCTGGGGGTTGCGCTATTAATATACGAGTTAACACTCTACCAACGATATGTTTGCAAAGCTGTCAATGGGCATTGTAATTGTTAATTTAAATGCTGTATTTTGGTTGCTTTTTTGCCTTCCAAAAAAAACACTCTTCCAAATTTGAAAAGGAAAAACATTCCAAATGTAAGGGGAAACTCCCCCTGAAATAAAACAAAAAATAGGATTAACCTTCCCGCAAAAAGATACGCTAGTGCTTGGGTCATATTCCAATTTTTTTCACTCAAATTCAAAGTATCTGAATGCCAAATTGAAAAGGTTCTAATTCATATTTGCAATACTTTTATATCACTTAGGTTTATAAGGTGAAATGTTCCTTACGGATTCTGCATTTTACCCCGAAACAAAGTTAAGAATCAAATTAGCTTTCGAACCATATCAGTATCTGTAAGTATCGATAACAGTAAGAGTTTCGTTTGCTTACTCGTATGTTACCGACAGATTGCTCGAGTCCGCAACCCCTAGGTATGGAGGACGGCAGAATCCCTAATAATAGCATCAAGGCGTCCAGTCAATGGAGTTGTTGCCCTGCCAGTAATGCACGTCTAAATAATAAACTGAGATGGAATACCTTGAGGTAGGTATCAAAGGGGAATACCACACCTGACACTTCATTCCTACTCCGTTTTGTTTTATTTTATTTTATTGTGTTTTGTTTTAGTTTTTGTTTCCCTTTTTTTGTAAATTACCAAAAAAATCCCACATTCCCGACGGAAGCCCAACCCAGATGCGCAACCGAATGTTCCACTGTAAAGGGTTTCAATAATTGCGTTCAATCGTATTGTCATTTCATTGTTCCTCATCCTCTTCTCACTCTGTGTACAGTTCCGATGCCAATCCCTGGATTGAAGTAGACCTTGTTGAAAGTACAGTGGTGACAGGCATCGTCACACAAGGCTCCAGCGTTGGTTCGTTCGTGACGCAGTACAACGTGGCGTATCAGAAGCAGCACTCATCTGATCGTGAACACGTGAAAGATGGAACCGGTAAAATTAAGGTAAATATTCGTTTTTACTTTTAGTCTTTCTGCAAGCTAACATAAATTGTTTAGATAGTTTTGAGAAGAACAAAAAAAATAAAATCGAAATCTGTCTTATTTTGTTTGTGATTTTGTTGGTTTTTGATAACTTCATTCTGCACGACTTTTTTCGGTTCGATGGTAATACAACTATAGCAATTATAAAAAAAGCAATAAAAACATGTGCCTTTTTAAATGGCACAGAACAAAGCAAAATACAAAACTCTGGTCTAAATAGCAATGATCTAATCAAAGGATGAAAACATTTGGAACTTAAAAATTAGCCACTCACCCTGGTCACAAAGTTAAGATTTTGTGTATTAAAATGGTAACAATTATGTTCAGGAACAGACCCCGTCTGTTGAGATTTCGCACGTAGGGGGCATTTTGGTCAAAGACGGTACTATAATTTAGCTGATCTTGCTGCAAACGTGCGTTAATTGTATCCGTTTTTGCTTCAGGTGTTCATCGGTAATATTGATGCCAACACCCCGGTAACAAACCTGCTCGATGAGAGTGTGGTGGCGACGGTAGTGCGCATTGAGCCTATTGGGGGAAATCGTGCTTTTACTCTGCGATTTGAGCTGCTTGGTTGTCACCTTGATTAATTTAGCTGAAAAAAATCATATGATTCTGTTCGACAGTGCTGACAAGATTTATATAGCAGGAAAAAGTTTGCATGTAAACATTTTATAACTAACTTTATCTAACAAATAACATTCACTTCAAGATTGTTGAAAGTAAAGTATGTGTTACAAAAACTCTGCCTCGTTTATCTTGCAAACGTTGTGGTGTCTTTTATTTAACCGAAGGCTAAGGTACACTGTAAATAGAAAACTATTGCGGTTCTTTGGTGTTAAGTGAATTGATGTATTTAATTGAGCTTCTTCGTGTGTTATTATCGCCAATCGTCAAAACAATGTATACCGTTTCAATACAGTGTTCGAAATAAACAACTATATAAAAGTCAAGAAACCCTATAAATCCTATAAAATATTTTTCATATTTAAAAGAATATGCAGCACCAAAAATAATAATGACTGGAAGGCCAATTTCATAAGCTACATTGAGATGAAAATATTACTGAAATTGCTTATTAATCCTTTCAACGAATATAGCTATTTTAACACAATGACCCTTAAACCGTCGAAAAAGCAATGCATCGTGTATTCTGACTGTTTGGAACAAGAAAGAAAATGACACAGAATACCTGTTTTAACAACTGTCACTAACTGTAGTACACGTTATTTTTATTAACAAACCCTGTTTAGGGAAAAAATAGGATTTACAGGGTGAGTAAAAAAAACAGAACCCAAACTCTCAAAAATGTATCTCATATTTAAAAAAAAAAAATGTAGCACCAAAAATAATAATGAATGGAAAGCCAATTTTGAAAAGTTACTTTTACATGAAACAATTACTGAAATTGCTCAATCCGTTCAAAGAGTACCACCAATTAAACGCAATGACCCTAAAACCTGTCTCGTCCAAAAATATCAAGTGCATTTTAGGGGTTTGGGTTCCGCTTTTTTTGACTCACCCTGTATATATTTGATTAAGAAACATCAATTCAAAAACATTAAATTGAATTGTGGTAAAGCATTTCGGTAATAGTATTAATTTTTGGGGTGAAACTTGTTGAGTGAAGTCAGTTTATACTTTGCGCAATTGCGATTGCGAAGCGCATTAACGTCGGGAAACATTCGCTGCAAAATTCGTTGAAGTTGAGGCGTGTGATTTTGCCAATTCACAGAGTAACAAATTACTGTGACGACACAAGTTTGCGCTCGTTTCCTTGCCGAGTATGAACCGGCAATGAATGTCGCCTTAGCTTTGTATTTGGTACTGCAGACTCGATTTGTGGTTATCGCATAGTAGATTGTCTGTAAAAGTGACTACCATTTTATTAGCAAGAAAATCATTATGTTTTGTGTTTTTTTGGAGTTACTTGAGTAAAATATATGTATACATTGAATTAACATTGTAGTTCTGATTGACCAGTTTGTTTTCGTCTAATGTTTTAGTTATTTGTTTTACTTTTCTGCGAGGGGGCATTTCCCCGAGTGTCCCCCTCTCCTGGCACTATCTTTTTACTTCACGGTGTACATTCTGTCTTACAACGTCGAGAATACCATGAGTGAATGACGCGATAAAGGACAGGTTTATCGCGTCATTTGGTGAAATGCCCTCGAATGGCAAGCCCCGAACGATGATGTCGGGAACTATCAATGGCCTTGGCGAATGGCTACCAAACAGTGAAGCCGACCAGTAATTCTCTGGACTGATACATTAGTTTCTTGCGGATGTGCTCCGAGCATAGTGGTGACCAAGTCTGTAACTGTATTGTAACTAAAACTGTTAATACTTGTCCGCCTGAAAAAGTAATATATTGAGAGAAGGAGTTAACAATGATCACATAATTACTCGCCAGTCGAGTAACGGGCAACAAATTCTTCATAACTAAGCAGGCTTTCCCCTCTTCGATCCAAGAAATGTAGTGACTACCACATTTCGGGGCAAGGATTTCCATGTGTCGATGCAGATGTCCAGCAGAGCGCACATTTCAAGGCAAGGATTTCCATGTGTCATGCAGATGCCCCAGCAGAGCGCACGGGGCAGAATGTCCCGTGATAATATCTAGTCTGTCTCCCCACACACTTTACATCTGTTAATATGAAGATGCTGTTCTCATCCCACCAAATGCTGACTTCTCCAAAGTTGTCGCTGGTTTGGAAATTTCTCGGTTTTATTTCCCAGAAATAATCACCACATGTTAGCCTCGATCCCGTACTCCTCGCCTAAGTTGAATAATGTTTTACTGTTGAACTTTAAGTCAAATTGTTCAGCTCAACATTGCAGCATAATACCTTCCCGTGCAGGCCGGTGAACGATCACCGATAAAAAAAAATCAGTACGTTGCAAAAGCGTTGACGTCTATTGTTGTTCTCATAATTCTGTCTGCATTGGCAATATGACACCAAGATAGCGGCTAAACCTGATGGTCCAATCATCGCAGAGTGAGCATACAATGCATGGTTTTAATGATATAGCACAGTTTAAATATATAGCATGCATAGCATTTACTTTTATGGCGGTGTTAATCTTCTGAGTCCATTGGACATTTTTTAACGTGTAGCAAATATATCATACCACTAGAGTTAATATTTAGTGGAATTTTTGCAGTTTAACCCAGGGGAATTCCTTGTTTTGTCATTCTGTTTTGTTGCAGGGACGTATAGGGAATGACCATTTTTGTTCCACGTAACAAACTTTTTAACAATATGTCAAACCGAGTGCATCCTATCGGCGAAAGAGTCAAAATAACGTCGGGTTCATGATCATCTAGGTACATGTATCAGACAAAAAGTTGCCCCAACACGAATTCCGTTGTTTGTCGTTTTAATGTGGCCGAATGACCCATTAAACCTGATCAATATGCAAGGTCTAAGTGTCATAGAATGTTTTGTTTGTTACCATTTCCAAAACCAACTGAATGTGATGTTTTTCAGTTTATATCCAAGTTTGAAGTTTTGTTTTAAAATTATATATCAAAATATACTCAAATGCGCTTTCAATAAAAATTCTTAAAACACACTGAAAAAATACCAAAATCACTATATAGAAAATCATGAATAAGAATTATTAAAATTAAGAACATTATTATAGCAGGTTCGGAATCAATAATTAGACTGTATTATTACTTTTGTATTGACACATTCCATGGGATCGGATATGGTAAGAATTTGATGTCTTATAAATAAAACACAAAATAGGCATAGAGTTATGTAATCGAAAATATGTCGTTGCTTCAATAAACAATTGAATGTACAGTCTGTATGGGCGTATCAGAAGTCCAACGCCTCATAGGTCCGATACCTCACTAGTTCGAAATTTCAGACTAAAGAGGTGTAGGACTTATGAGGCCTAAATTCCGCCTCAGAGGTCCGACGCCTCGTAAGTCCGACCTACCATAAGTCCGACAATGGACAAACGCTATTTCGGACCTATGAGGCATCGGAGAAATGAGGCGTCCGACCTATGCGGCGTCGGGCTTGTGAGGCGGAATAAGTAAATGTTATGCCTTAAAAGTCTGACGCCTCATAAATGCAACGCCTCGTGAGCCCTTAATTTTGGACTAATATGAGGCGTCGGACTCATGAGGCGTCGGACACCTCCAGTCTAGAATGAACTTATTTGTTTGTGCAGTTCATGCGTTTCCTGAATGAAAGGGAATCACCATCTCTCTGCATCATAAATAATAAAACTACATTTTGTATTTATAAAGCATGCGTATGTAAAGTTAGGGCGTAAACATATCAGATTGAAGCCTGAATGCAAACTTGAGACAAAATTGTGGTGAGAAAATTTTAGAAATGCATACATTTGCATTACGCAGACAACGATAACGTTCTATCAGAGGAAAAAGCGCGCTATTCTCATTTATTTAACGATATCTTATACGTTATATTTCATGGTTGCTTATAGAGAAACGTACAATTAAAGCATAATTATAGCAGGTTTTGATAGAGGAGAGCATATTATTTTCGAAGGTTCTTTACCGTTAACCACCATGTTAAAACAAGGCAGCTGATGTGTCTCATTGGTTTTGTACACGTTTTCTAATTGATGTCGTCCTCGATTTGGTTCCTGTCCTCAATTCATCATGTGTCCTCGATTTACTCCATAAGCAAATGCAACCTTCTGATCACGAAGCACAATTTCATCAGTTACACCCCGCCTTCCCAGGAAACAAAAACCAGGCAATTGACTGATCGTTGGTTGTTATCAGTATATCTTTTTAATGACGCAGAACGAATTTTGTCGTTACTGATTGGATTAATTGACCAGTGACCCATTCAGTCTGATCACGTAGGTATAGTTCCGTCAGCTCTTCACACCTAAGCACACAATCTTGAATCAGGGAGAATGGACGGAGCGGTGCTTTCTCTTCTGGTGGTATCAGCATTCGCAGGTCAGTCATTTGCGTTATTCAGATATGCATGACAGGCACACAATAGAAGAGCACTATTTGCAGTGGGTACATTATGTTTACTCTATCAATTCCAAAGAGTGAAATTAGGGACTAGACGTTTTAGAGGGAAAATCATTCTCATTTTAGATTGAAAAAGTCTGGAAAAAGAACCACCTCAGGTGTAGCTGAGTGAAAACTCGCTCTTTACGATTGAAGGAATTTCTCTCTTAAACGTATTTTCCCTGGAGTGAAGTTTTACTCTTCGGAATTTAGAGAGTGCAGATAAGTTGTTTACCCCCTCCCTATAGCGTCGTTCTAATTGTGTTCACCCCATTGGGGGGGGGGGGGGAGTAAGCACGCTTTTTTATACAGCGAAACCATAATGGTGTACAACTTTTTCTTTCATTTAGAAGTAACGTCGGTACTACGCTTTGCCTTTCGAACTTAATGCACAAAACAGTCTACCTTGCTGTCGCAGATTGCGAAAAAAACGTGAACTGGGTGCAAGTCTGACTTTTTGTCCAAGTCACGGACAAAACCGATCAAAGAGGGTTTGTAAGAGCTATATCATTTACCAGATAAAAACAAAATGGGGTCAATAAAGTGATGGATAAACGGTGAATGCAACGTGAGTACTTCGCAACGCACAACATTATATACAAGCGCTAATGATGTTAATTACAAAATAGGGGTAAACAATATCCTACAGATATTTTTCCAGATCACCTTTCCCAAATTGAGGCACCAAATCCAATGGAACAATAGATAGATATAGCAAATTAAAAAAAAAGCGCTAACGTTCTTGAGACAATCATCAATGGTATACATACACGTGGAAAGTTTAGTGACATCTGACTAGTCGTAATGCTTTTCAGAAGATGGAATTGTTGTGTAGGGACATGATCAGGATGTCATTTTAAGGAGGAGATTCAACCCTAACAAAGGATATCTCCCTTTGATTCACATGTGAAAAAAAAATGTTGTGTCGGGGTGATGTAAATCAAATTACGTTTTTGCCCTTCACTGATGTACAAACACTGTATTTCTGAATAGTTAATGCGGTACCCGCTGCTGTGGACATCAGATTCGAACCAGCCCCCATTAACTCAGTGGTCGAGTGGTTAGACAGCTGCACTAAAAATAAAAGCAAAAAGTTTTGTGTTCGAGTCCCACCCGAGTGACTTCTTCTCAAATTTCACTTTGGAGGTAACTCAACTGAAAATACAGTGTTTATAGGTCGGTGAAGGGCAAACCTAACTTGATTTACAATATTATACGCCTTGACGCGTTGGAGGTGGAGGTTTGTTATTGATTGACATCCTCGCCAATTTGCATATAGATTAAGCGGTAGACAGGTCAAGGATGTATCGTGTGAGTGATAGATTAACTGCCTTTTTTCCTCTCCTTTTCTTTTGTCGTCCTCCCTCGCCGTACAAGCAATTAACTTTACCTTAAAAGCAATTAGTTAAGTTACCGTCCAGTGTTAAGTACAATTTAACTGTACTCAAAAGGAAAACAATTCATTCAATCTCTAGCACTGGATGCACGTTCTCGGTCTCCGCTGAAGTAAATCTTATTAGGTTTGGCTAAAAAGGAGTTATGAGAATAAAAAATGTAAATACTATATTACGCATGTTTTGGTAACCATGGGTATGTAATGTAGCAGCAGCGTCTACTTTTATATTGTCAACATGGGCAATATTATATTATATGCACACCGTATTTTAGTCGTCGTTTATATTTTGCAATTTCCATAAAAAGGGTGATGAGATATCAATAACTTACAGCCATAACACATTTTTTTTTAACTAACCAATGCAAATGCAGTTACATTAGGTTATTAAACATGTACACGCACTGGCATACCTTATTGCGGACATCGCCTTTGTTTTTCCCCTTCCAAAAAAATGAATAATTATAAACCTGAGCGAGGGAAGTAACACTACATGTCAAATGTAATGCAGTAGGCGCACACCCTGAAACGTACATTGTTTCCATCTGATTGTCCGAAGTTTTTCCATTGATTGATTTGATAGATTTGATTGATTGATTGCTTGCTTGATATGATTGATTCGATAGATTTGATTGATTCGATTGATTTCATTGGTGTCATCGATTTCATTGATTTTGATTCTTTTATTTCGTGTATTCCGTTACCATTGCATACCAGCTTTACATTGATTAGCCAGAAGATTAGCCTTCCATCTGTGTTTTTATTAAATTAATTCCAAAGTGCTCTTGGTTGGTGTTGAGAGCCAGCAGAGGGTGTGTTACTCCGGTCCCCCACCGGAACCTGATCATGATAATCTGGATGACTGGATGAAGCAAGTCATGCAAGAGATACGAGAGCGTTGCCCAGGAAGGAGGAAACCTACCCAAGCTGGTCATACTACCATGGGAAAGGAACCGACCACAGCTGGCCATACTACCATGGGAATGGAACCTACCACAGCTGGTCATACTACCATGGGAAAGGAACCTACCCCAGCTGGCCCAACTACCATGGGAGGGGAACCTACCCATGCTGGTCACACCATGGGAAAGAAACCGACCACTGCTGGCCATACTACCATGGGAAAGGAACCTACCCCAGCTGGCCAAACTACCATGGGAGGGGAACCTACCAATGCTGGTCATACTACCATGGGAAAGGAACCGACCACTGCTGGTCATACTACCATGGGAAAGAAACCTACCCCAGCCTACCATACTACCATGGGAAAGGAACCGACCCCAGCTGGCCAAACTACCATGGGAGAGGAACCTACTCCAACTGGTCATACTAGCATGGGAAAGGAACCCACTCCAGCTGGCCATACTACCATGGGAAAGGAACCTACCCCAGCTGGTCAAACTACCATTGGAAAGGAACATACCCCAGCTGGCCATACTAGCATGGGAAAGGAACCTACCCTAGCTGGCCATACTACCATGGGAAAGGAACCTACCCCAGCTGGCCAAACTACCATGGGAGAGGAACCTACTCTAGCTGGTCATACTACCATGGGAAAGGAACCCACCCCAGCTGGCCAAACTACCATGGGAAAGGAACCCACCCCAGCTGTCCATACTACCATGGGAGAGGAACCTACTCTAGCTGGCCAAACTACCATGGGAGAGGAACCTACTCCAGCTGTTCATATTACCATGGAAAAGGAACCCAGCCCCGCTGGCTATACTACCATGGGAAAGGAACCTACCCCAGCTGGCCAAACTACCATGGGAGAGGAACCTACTCCAGCTGTTCATATTACCATGGAAAAGGAACCCACCCCAGCTGGCCATACTACCATGTTTAAGGAACCTACCCCAGCTGGCCATACTACCATGGGAAAGGAACCTACCCCAGCTGGCCATACTACCATGGGAAAGGAACCCACCCCAGCTAGTAAGTTGTCCCGCGATCTCCCATGTCGTAGGAACGGCATTAGCATGTCAGATTTGATTTATTACAGGGTAATATTGCATCGAGATTAACCATTTTATTTTGTCCAAACATTAAGGTTCACGGAGGGCTGTAAAGAATATTAAACGCATGTTTATGTAAGAGACTGGATCTGCTTTTAGTGTTTCTGGAGGGCGCACCATTAATATAAGAGTTCACCCTCAAGCAGCAATATGTTTGCACAGCTTTTAGTGAGATTTTAAACTTAAAAATGTGGTTTTATTTGTTGCTTTATTGCCTCCGCAAAAAAAAAATACTCTTCCCAATTTGAAAATAAAAGAGGCCAGTGGTGAAGGAAAGCTACCCGAAATAATACAACATAGGATTAACCTTCCCGCAAAAAAAAAATTAGGTTGGTGCATGGTCATATTCCAAGTATTTTCTCCCAAATTTAAAATATCTTTGAATGCCATATTGGGAAGGATCTAATTCATATTTGCAATAACTTACTACCACTGAGATTAATAAGGTAAAATGTGCCGTCACTGTTTTGCATTCTACCCCAAAACAAAGTACAGGATGAGCTTTCGAACAATATCAGTGTCTATTTGTATCAATAACAGTAAGAGTTTGCTTACTCGTTTGTTACCAACAGATTGCTCGAGTCCGCAACCCCTAGGTATGGAGGACGGCAGAATCCCTAATGATCGCATCAAGGCTTCCAGTCAATGGAGTTCTATGTGTTGCCCTGCCAGCGAGGCACGCCTCAATAATAATGCCCTGTGGAGACCCTCGAGGTAGCTATCAAAGGGAAATACCAAAACTTAAAATACCATTCTCATACCCGTAATACACTCTATATTATTGCATACGCTACTGAGCGGTGGAATGAACATCCGATCGCACCAGTCGAGTTTTGTTGTGTTTTTTGCTTGTTTTTGTTGAATTTCATTTTGCTTTGCTTTAGTTTCCCGTTTTGGTCATTACCAAAATATCCATCATTCCCGAACGAAGCCCAACCCGGATGCAAAACTTAATGTTCGCACTGTAACGAGTGTCAATAATTGCGTTCGATTGTCGAACCCATTCTTACAAGCGGATTATCGGAGTATAGTTATTTCATTGTTCCTCATCCTCTCTTCACTCTGTTTACAGTACCGATGCCAATCCCTGGATCGAGGTGGACCTCATTGAAAGCACAGTTGTGACAGGCATCGTCACACAAGGCGCCAGCATCGGTTCGTTTGCGACGCAGTACTACGTGGCGTATCAGAAGCAGCCCTCATCTGACCTTGAACACTTGAACGATATAACCGGTAAAAGAAAGGTGAATATACAGTTTTACTATTAGTCTCTCTAAAAGCTAAAATAAATGTTTTAGATAGTTTAGAGAACAATAAATGTAACTTAAATTTGTCTCATTAACTTCATTCTGTACAACTTTTTTTCCGGTTCGATGGTAATGCAACCAATGTGAAGCCATTCTGAAACCGTGCCATTAAAATCCACAAATTAAGCAAACTACGTTACAAAATATACTTTATTATGTTATTGAATGCTGTTCTTGAGAACATTTGCTTTGGATTAAATAACAAAGATCTTAAAAGGTGAAAATATTGTAAACTTTAGAATTAGCCACTCACCCTGGTTACACATTAAAGATTTGGGGTATTATTTGGGGTATGATATTTCGCACTTTGGGGCATTTTGGTCCCAAACGTTCCTATAATTAAGCTGTTCTTGTTACAAATGTACGTTGATCGTGTTTGCTTCAGGTGTTCATCGGTAATACTGATGCCAGGTCCCCGGTAACCAACCTGTTTGATGAGAGTGTGGTGGCGACGGTAGTGCGCATTGAACCTACTGGATGGGATAGTGGTGCTGCTCTGCGGTTGGAGCTGCTTGGATGTCGCCTGGATTAATTCAACTCAACAAATTATTCATTTAATTCTTTCCGAAAAGGCTGACAAGATTAATATAGCTTCAGGAGGAATATTTATAGATAAGCAAGAACAAACTGAACAGTTTAAAAAGTGTGCATTTGAACATAAATTTTCATGACGATCTCGATGCTTGGTCTTATAGTATAGACAGGGAAACATGCAGGTGTTTAGATTCGCAATATACTGGAATCAATAAATGATCGTCTTTTCGACCTCAGTGGAATGCAGTTTCCAAAAGATATCTAATGTTTCAATCATCTGACAGAAACATTTATCTCAAGATAATTGAAAGCAAAGAATGTGTTTCAAAAACTTGGCCTGGCATCTTTTGTGAATTGATGTGGCTCCTTTTTTCAAATGTAAAACATGAAAGTGAATTGTGGTAAAACGTTATATCTTTAGATGCAACTTTTTGAGTAAAGGCCGGTTCATATTTTGCGCAAATTATTACGAAACGCATTGACGTCAGAAATATTCGGTGCAAAATTCGATGGATTGAAGCGTGATTTAACCAATTTCACAGCGCGACAACTTGCCTTGAGGACATGTATTTGGCCCTGCGTGGTTTTTTTTATTGATATGTTCCAGGATCGAATCACAACTCGAGTCGGATGAGCTGCGATATGAAGAGATGGCTGATTCGATTTGCCGTCATCGCATAGTAGATTGTCCGTAAAAGTGACAACCATTTTGTCAGGACGAAAGTCTGTGTTGTTTTTTCTTCCCGCTTGTTTCGTCATCTGTCAACTTTATGGAGTCAAATTGTGTTGAATACATGAATACATTCAATTCACAGTGTAATACTGATTTTGGCCATCTTGTTTTTCTTATTATTTTTTTATTGAATTGTTTTGCTTTTCATTGGAGAGGGAGTTCCCCTGCGTGCCTCCCTCTCCTCGCGACTTCCATTTTACTTCCTTTCACATGCTGTCTGACAACGTCGAGCGTACCATGAGTATATGCCGCGATAAACTACCCGTTTACCGCGTCATGTGATGAAATGCCGTCGAATGGTAAGCCGCTGAACGATGATGTCGTACACTGAGTTGAACAACGTCGCATCGAACTGAGTAGTCTTTGTTTCAATACGTCTGTGGTGGTGCGATGTTTTAGCGTGCAAGGGTTATTTGGACTTTCCAGGGATTCACTGAAGCACTCGCTCTTTACACACACGCCAACAGGCCGCAACAACAACAGCAACAGACATCTTAAAGAACTTGGTATTTCTACTTGGGACATTTCGAGCAGACTCAGTGTGCATTTGCATGCTTGCGTGGCGTAAGCAGGTCTGGTTTCTGCTCGCACGCCTACATAACTTGTCAGAGCTACACGTGTATACGGTTCAGAAGCGAGTTTGTAAGAGTGGTTGGATGAAAAAAAAAAGTCCACCGAGTGGACAAAGCTATCAATTTGGAAGCAAATACATGTGCATTGGAAGGCTTAAAATTAGTGCTTTTCATCAATTTGAACGCGGCCATGATTCGACCGTACGGTCGACAAGTTGTCATTTCATTTCATTTTCATTCATTTATTAATTTCACAGGCTTATTACCTTCGACAGTACGTGTTCGGTACACATAACTAAAGCCCCTGTCATTTAGGGCCCTGTCACACTTCTACGTATCCTAATTCTTTATGAGTTGCGCATTGACATTTTTTTCATACGCAGTCGTACGCACAATACGCACCTCATATGGATCTCTATCGTTTTATGTAGGTTTTATGTACGCAGATATACGCATGGTACGGCCCAATACGCAGGATAGTTTTGGGCATGCACAAAACTACGCTGCGTACGCTGTTACGCAGGTCATAAGTTATAAATACGCAGCGCATCGGTCCGCTATGTGTTCGTGACGCACCCCGTCAGCATGTGAGCCGCCTGTATTGGACGTATACATAGCGTACTTGCAGCGCAGATGCAACGCACGCTGAACGGCGAGTGGCGGAAATGCGGCGGGAATACGCTCAGAAGTGCGTCAAGTATGCGGTCGGCATAAGTCGGGTTCGTCCGGAAAACGCTCGGCATGCGCACAAGTCCAGATACGCTCAAATGCCCAACGAATGAGGAACGGATGCTTAGCGTATAACTAGCGTCCATAGTAACGAATGACAACACATGCGTAGCGTCCATCCAACGAATGGTGAACATACGCAACGAATGGCCAACGTATGCCTGGCTTGCTGCGGCCGGTCAGCGTGTCTCTGCTGACCCAAAAATACGCTTTCCAAGTCCACGTCGTCACATTCGTTTGCCATTCGTTAGACAAACTATATGTATACGTTGGGCATTCGCTAATAGGGAGGTTTCGCACGCGAACGGATACGTTTACACTTACGTTTAGCAATTTGTATCCGGTTTTTTTTACTTACGTGTAGCGAGCGAGATATGCGTGTCGTCTGCTCGTTTAGCGGATAGTGAGTGGCGTATGATGTCATAACTGATGACGTATCCGTCGCTCTAAACGTATCCGTTTGAAATTGAAAGATCCTTGGGTTGGACGTATATGTCCGAACAGCTGCTCACGAAGAAGCAACCTACACACAACGTGCGAAACGTTCACACATCGAACGCACAACGTATTCATAGCGTAATGATCACTACGTTGTCGCCCGCTCAAAATTTTGAACATGCTCAAAAAGGTTTTCTAGTCCCCAGCGCACCTCTGCGAACCCCTACGAACCACTAACGAATACAACTAATGCCAAACGTGTCACGAAAGAATGACAAGTAACACGAACGTTAACCAAAATTTCCAAAAAACGATAGCTCTCGGAGAGTGACATTAAATGATTTTTTTTTTGATTGACGAATGACGAGCTGCGTGATCTTTCAACTGCAATTGGCCTAGAAAACATTAACAAATGCAATATTACCAAATTTAAAATGAATTCGTTAGTATGAGTTACAATAAACACAATTTGCTATCCAACGTAAAATCTACTCCATCGACGTGTGATAATTTCACCAGTCAGGATCTATCATATTGTAACGTCGGTGCCTGGCCACCGGCAGAGGGCGCCAGCACGGACCCATGGTGCAACCAGAGGTAGCATAAAAAGGTTCGAGAGTAGAGCGGGAAATGAATATGCATCCCATGACGTCATCACAGCCATATTCGTGTCGTCACACTCGCGCGAAAATATGATCATCGGTAATTAAGTGGGGCGACACTAGAGGGTGGCGGTGCGACAGTACAGTAGAAAGAGGACTTGTTAAATGCGATGATCATCGGTAAGTGGGGCGACAGTAGAGGGTGGCGGCGCGACAGTAGAAAGAGGACTTGTTAAATGTGATGATCATTGGTTAGTGGGGCGAAACTAGAGGGTGGTGGCGCGACAGTAGAAAGAGGACTTGTTAAATGTGATGATCATCGGTGAGTGGGACGACACTAGAGGGTTGTGGCGCGACAGTAGAAGGAGGACTTGTTAAATGTGATGATCATCGGTAACAATGACATACAGTACATCTACACACGTACCGTGATATATTACTCATGAGCTTCTAGTGACGTCATAGTCATGCATATTCATTACTCGCTCTACCCTCGAACGTTTTTATGCTACCGCAACCATAGCGTTGGGGCCCTAGGCCTGCTGCTGTGCCAGGGAGACCCGTTGCTGGACTGCGCCGACTCAGTAGTGTGACATTTTGTATAACGTTCCTTTTGTTGTGAGTTGTGTAAAGAGAAAGCTTCGTGTAAAGAAAGTGGCAAGAATAAATGGCCGTAGAGCCCCGACACCCTGAAGAATAGTGTCTGTGGTTTCCTTCGTCTGGCGTATGACAACCCAGGATCTGGTCGACGTTACAATATCAAAAACAATTGGAATTTAGATGTGCCTCAAGGTTTCATCGCGCCGTGTACACGGCTGGGGTGGTCGATTGCTAGATCACCAATGGTGTGTGGTTCCTTTATTGGGTGCAATATGGGGTTGGGGAGTGGTCGATTGCTAAATCACCATTGGTGTGTAGTTACTTTATTGGGTGATATATGGGGTTGGAGAGAGGTCGATTGCTAGATCACCATTCGTGTGTGGTTACTTTATTGGGTGATATATGGGTCATATGCATGTCTCATCAAAACGTTGAGCTAAGGCATATTCACGAGCCTGTTGAACTAATAATGCATACTTGAAATGGATGAACAATGGATTGTGCAGGTCGTCAAAATGCCCAATGTATAACGGAAAGCGAAGTTGTACCGATGCCTTTTTGTATTGCATTCATAGGGCGTGCATGCGGAGCCACAGGAAAAAAAGATATGGGATGCCTATCTGTATTTTGCGGACGAACGGGTTTAATATTCGCCTTTTCAGAGTTTTCTGACGCGCACGTCATAGCCAAGGATATAGTTGTTTTATTTTAGTATCTGCGCTGTCGCTTCATATCGTTTTTCTTTAAAGGTTCATTATGAATGTTTTTATTGGGAGCACATTTGTTGGTTACAGAGACTTCTGCGTTTGACATTTTGCCTATTCAAAGCCTTCTGACGCGCTCGGCATATTATTGAACACTGTAAATATCAAGGACACATCTTCTTTATTGCAATATCCTCCCTCTCGCTTCGTACATTTTTTTCTCGTGGTTCTATATGAACGCGTTTCTATTTTGACAACAAATTTGTATCGCTTCATAAGATACTGTTTTTATTACCAGAAGCCGTTTCAGTTCGCTGGTGATGCAACGCCGGTTCATATCGATTGACGATGTTCACGACTATGCTGGACTTTCTTGTACAATATTGTGATGACATTTTTATTTTGTTCCATTTTAAAGAGAATTTGGTGCCTTCCCGTTTGTATGGAAATGCAAAGTTCCATATTCATGAGCAAAACTGTGATGTCACCTCAAAACCAAACATTGTCATCCTGAAATGACATTACAACAACAACGCTCTCAGCATTGAAACTTTCAAATGTTCAAAAAATTGCACTTTGCAATAAGATTAACCCAAAAAGGATGTCAAATATAATTTTTTTCACACAGTTAGGAATAGTAGAAAGTTGCACAAAATGTGCTCCTTGGAAAAATGTATTTCACGGACTCTTTAATTAGTAAGATGGGTGTGCATCTACGGATTGAATGCATCAGGTATGATTTACGCCGAGAAAATTTAGAGTTTTACATGGAAGAAGTCTTAAAATATGCTTCACACAAAATGTGAAATATGTTTGCCCATTAATGAAAATATATGCCCGATCAACCCCTTACTGCTGGTTCAGACGAAATTGAATGAACAACGGGAAAGTTTTATTTTGAATGCATCTTTTATAGGGACAAGTGAAGCTAAGAGACGACATAATGCTCGGACAGTGAAATTGAATGATTCTTTTTGATTGTCGAATGACGATCTGCGTGATCTTTCAATTGCAATTGGCCGAGAAAACATTAACGAATGCAATATTACCAAATTTAAAATGTATTCGTAAGTATCAGTTACAATAAACACAATTTGCTATCCAACATAAAATCTACTTGTACTCCATCGACGTGTTATTTGATAATTTCACAAGTCATGATCTATAATATCACATACATTGGGAATTCAGATGTGTCTCAAGTTTTTATCGCGCCGTGTACACGGTTGGGGGTGGGCGATTGCTAAATCACCTTTGGTGTGTGGTTACTTTATTGGGTGATATATGGGTCATATGCATGTCACATCAAAACGTTGAGCTAAGAGCCTGGTGAACTAATAATGCATACTTGAAAAGGATAAACAATGGATTGTGCAGATCGTCAAAATGCCCAATGTATAACGGAAGGCGAAGTTGTACCGATGCCTTTTTGTATTGCATTCATAGGGCGTGCATGCGGAGCCACGGGGAAAAAAGATATGGGACGCCTATCTGTATTTGCAGATGAACGCGTTTAATATTCGCCTTTTCAGAGTTTTCTGACGCGCTCGCCATATTCTACTATGAACACTGTAAATATCAAGGACATAGTTGTTTTATTTTAGTATCTGCGCTGTCGCTTTATACCGTTTTTTTTCTAAAGGTTCATTATGAATATATTTATTGGGAGCAGGTTTGTTGGCTACAGAGAATTCAGCGTTTGACATTTTGCCTATTCAAAGCCTTCTGACGCGCTCGGCATATTATTGAACACTGTAAAATATCAAGGACACAGCTTCTTTATTGCAATATCCTCCCTCTCGTCTCGTACAATTTTTCGCGTGGTTCAATATGAACGCGTCTCTATATTGGCAAATTGTATCGCTACATTAGGTACTGTTTTTTATTACCAAACCGTATCAGTTCGCTGGTTCGCTGGCGAAGCCACGCCAGTTCATATCGATTGATGATGTTCACGACTATGCTGGGCTTTATTGTAAAGGAACTGCAATAACCAGGGAGTTATTGCTTGCCATCACACCGCTTTCAGCATTTGCTCCGCCCACGCTGTAAACTTTCAGACATTTTGCGCCCTTCTACCCAAGTTCAGATTGGCTAGGATACCTTGACGTCAGCCTGTTCCGTGGTCTGCGGCTGCTTGTAATAATTAGCTGCTGAGGCAAGCTAGCTCTATGGTGGTTTGTGTACTCCGTGACGATCATTGCATGAGAAAGGTTTCTGAGCTAGAGCCTATGCATAGGCTTTTTTCTGATCGTCGTAGCGTAGCTGCCTGTTAAGTAGCGTATGTGTGGTGCGTGAGTCGCTGACTAATACAGGCATCTTAAGATTACCAATCCTTGCTCGAACCAGAGAAACGTTTAGGCAAGCTTGAAGTGGTGGCTCTTACCCGATTGTTGTTAGTGGTATGCATGCCTAGATGCCTTTGCCCCAAATTTCAGATGCATCGTGGGGAATGGAGAAAGCATCAGCGTTGGTTCCGACGCTGTCAGCAGTGGCAGGTAAAGTTAACATATTTCACCTGTGGTACATCGTGAAGCATGTGACTGGTTTTTTGAAGCATGAGCGGACAAGCTTTATAGTCGTATCAGGTTCGGGGATACAAAGTACATCCTAACCATTGATTCCTCAAATGCAAAACCTCCAATGGCAATACAAGATCGCTTTTGAATTTGATGAATGGTCAGTCGGTTTTAACGGTTACGAACATTATCTGGAGATGTCTGTACTTACCGTGGCAAACGATTTATATAAAATTGATTTTCATGTAAATTATAGGCATTGTGAAAAAAAATCAAGACTTGAGCTATGTCTGTTCAAACTGCTTTTTCGCATTTTATAAATGTTTATTGCAATGTTTGTCAATTGCAGTTTTTTAGAGTATTTAAATACAGTTAAAGGTTGTTCTCAATGCTTAGAATTTTTCCAAAAATAAAGTTTATCACATGACATCACATGCCCTGCGATGACGTCATCTTAAAAACCCTTCTCAGTGCACATTTTGTCATTGTGGTTTTGGTTTGAACCAAATGTACAGTCAATCCGATGAAAGGAAGTGTACAATTTTGGAAGCTGAATAGAATTTCAAATATTAAAAAAATGATAACAAAATCGAACAATGACGTCTTCGTGTTTTGACGTCTTCAATGACGTCTTCGTGACAATTCGGAATTGCATACTAGTACCATTATCCACCTACCCACCAAGTTTCATGACGATTGGACTTTCCTTATATGTGTTTTGAAGAATCGCACTTTTTTTTTAAATCATGATGACGTCACACATTTTTCACAATTTTGTGCAAATACCTATTACCTAACGAACCAATTACAAAAAGAATTTCGAATTTTGCATGTTGCGTTCTTGAGTTATGGCTAAAAGGTCCAAAAATTTTAATATTCATGTAAAATTGCATGATGACGTCATCATAGCGTCACCGCATTTGTTTACCTATAACCCATCGCGGTTTACTTACATACCAAGTTTCAACCCAATCGGACTTAACAGTCCTATAGATATATGACTTCAAAATATGCACGTTTGTGATGACGTTACGTGACCCATGATGACGTAATCATAACGTTACTCTTCAAGACACAACTTTCTATAAGGACAATGCATATGCTGACTTTGAATGATTTATTACAAAAATGAATGCCCAAAATGCGTGATTTTTGGCGACAAAAAGAAAGAAGAAACTAGAGCTGTATGTCTGTTTGAAAACAGAACACAGGGCTTTTTCGCATTTTACAAATGTTTATGTTTTGTTAGTCCTTTTGCAGTCACTTTTTAGAGTGCTTCATGCAGTTAAAGGTTGTTCAATATGCTTAGAATAATTCTTTAAATAACATTTTATCACATGACGCCACATGCCCTGCAATCTTAACAACACTTGTCAATGCACAATTTGTCAGTGTGGTCTTTGTTTGTACCAAGTTTGAAGTCAATCTGATGAAAGGAAGTGTACATTTTTGGAAGCGGAATAAAATTTTAATTTTAAAGCAGAATAAAACGTCACCCTTTTTTATTTCAAATTTGTGTGCATATACCTATTACCTAACAAATCAAATACAAAAATAATTTCGAATTTAACAGTTTGCGTTCCTTTGATATGGCTTGAAGGTCCAAAAAATCAAAAATTCATATAACATCGCACGATGAGGTCATCATGACGTCACCTTAATGTTTTTATCTATAACACTTCCCGGTCTACCCGCATACCAAGTTTCAACCCAATCAAACGTACAGTTCTGTAGATATAGGACTTCACAATATGCACGTTTGTGATGACGTCACGCGATCCATGATGACGTCATCACGACGTCATGCTTTGGCATACATCTTGCTATAACGACTATGCAGGTGTTAACTTTCAATGATGTATGCACAAGATGAATGCCAAAAGTGGCGTGTAGAGAAATCGTGTACAAAGTTTTTGGCGTTTTTGCGTGAAACAAAAAGAAGAAAGAAAAAAAATCAGAACAAAAAGAAATGCTTTTTCGCCAATTTTGCGAAAAAGCCATATAGTGTTCGGCCGCTACATCCTTTACCAGGTTTTTACCATGTAAATGAAAATCTGCTAGCTATAATAAACTAACAGAATACGTCTGATTAATCCCATCCGGAATAGAAAAAAAAACATTGCGCCACCATTCTAATGTTTATGTGATTTAGTATAGTTTTTGTAAAATTTAATGTAGGTGTTATTTGGTTTGGGTAAAAGTCCTTTGTATTGACCCCAATTTACCCAAAACCAAAGAGCGCCCTCCTAGTTTGTCTTCACTTGAACGGACTCATGATGTCATTTTTCCCCATGCATACTTACATTACAGTGATGGTCTCGTGCCATCAAGTCTGCTTCTTCGGATCGGAGTACAACCCACAATCTGGTATCCCAGTCAATTGGTTCTTACCGTACAAAGATCCGTGCAACTGCACTGCTATACGTCTCGGAGGGATGAGCATCTCTGCCTCGTCATCCCACCAGGGGGCGCCCTACTATCTGAATGATTTTTTTCTGAGTGAGGATTGTGACGAAATTCATGCTCACTTCAACTGTACACCTGCAGAGAAAGATCCAGGTAATAACATTTACAAAACAAATAATTAAGACTGTTTTATTTTTTGTTCTTCAATAAAATTATATATTACATTTAAGCCTGACTATCAATCCACTCCTTTTTACCCCATTCCATTTGGGTCCCGAGATCCAGAAATACAATCAGTTAAGTGAATGAGTGTGCATTTTATTTGGCCACTCTCACCTGTGATGTCACCAACTTCAATGCCTATTCAAAGCATATCCTGGTGAGAGTGGCCCTAGTAAAATTGATTGTATTTTTTTATCTAGGGAGCGAATGGAGTGGGGTTAAAAGAAAATAGCCAGGTTTTAATGTAACATATAACTTAATTGATGAAACAAACAGTTTTAATTATTTGTTTTCTGAATGTTGCATTTTGTTTTGGCACACTCTGTACTATCCTGGTGAAACTTTTAATTATACTTTGGAATTTATTCGTTGTTTCCAACCAATTCGATTTTTTTTCCAGCCCCAAATAAATATTTACAAATGTATACACCGATTGCTTACTATCATGGAGATTTCAGACGATATTATAAGTATCAAAATTAAAGCATTATTTTTTACCAGCAGAGTGCGCGAGTCACGCCTTGGGCATGGAAGACGGGACGATCCCTGACGATCGCATCAAGGCCTCCAGTGAAATCTACACGGACTGTTGTCCTGCCGTTTACGCACGCCTCAACAGTAACAAGAGATGGATACCCTCCAAGTAAGTATCAAAGGAAAATACCACATCTGAACTTCAATTTCATATCATCATTTACACTGTATTATAAAAATGCCACTATAACGCTCCTAAATATGTTTAATTAATGAACATCTACTTGCGCCAATACAATTTGTTCCATTATTTTGAATGTTTAATTATAACGAAAAAAATATTCCCGACCAAAGCCCAACTAGGACGCGCAAATGAACTTCACACTGTAAGTAGTTTTAATAACTGTGATGGATTCGTAGAGTTTTGTTATTTCATTGTTTGTCTCTTCACTCTGTGTACAGTACCGATGCCAATCCCTGGATCGAGGTGGACCTCATTGGGAGTACAGTGGTGATAGGTGTCATCACACAAGGCTGGATGCCACCCTCATCAGATCCTCAGTATGTGGCGCAGTACAAGGTGTCCTATCAGAAGCAACCCTCGTCTGACTATGATCACGTGGCGGATAGAAACGGAAACATCAAGGTAAATATTAACCTTAACTACAGGCTTTTATTTATCTTCAGCATTCAAGAAAGTCGAAATTGTTTTATTTGCCCGAGTGTTTGTTGACCCTGTGTAACGTCACTTCATTCAGCTTGTTCGGCTTTTGGTCCCATGCTAATGCAAACTACGAGAACCATTCTGAAATTGTGCCCGATTTTAATAAACAATGCATAAGCCAATCAAAGTCTGCTACATCCTCTTCTTTTAGGTTAAGTATGAAGCTTTTGTTAAATACAAATGAAAGTTTGTCAACGACAAAATGTTGTTACTAGTTGAAATAAAGCCCAATAAATGCCATTTAATAAATTAAGTGTAAACATGAGCCCTCGTTCGTGCAATTTTTGTGTGCAGTTTGTTCAAATTCTGGTTAAGAACAGCAGCTCTATATTTGTTATAAATTCCCTTTTTTGACGTTTGATTTTTATATACAGTGGAATGTAAACGTTTTCGTTTCAGGTGTTCATCGGTAACACTGACGACCACACCCCGGTCACTAACCTGTTTGATGAGAGTGTGGTGGTGACGGTAGTGCGCATTGAGCCTACTGAATGGCAGAATTTGTGTTCTTTGCGATTGGAGCTGCTTGGGTGTCGCCATGATTAATTCACCTGAAGCATTCATGTGATTCTGTTCGAAATAAGTATGAGATACTACATTTAAAAGAGTTATTTTTATCTGAAGCAAGAACGAAATGGAGATTTGGAATATACGCTATGGGGTTGTGCGTAAATGTATGCATTTAACTAAACTGTATCTCGCGAAAAAAAGGAACCGGGTAATGTTTACCATTCACATTTCTTAAAATTGATAAACCTCTTATCGCCTCTTCTATCTCCCTTGGACGATAGAAATTCACAAAGTATTAACTAAATATATAATTCAAAAGGTGTTTATAAAACACGAAAGCAGAGTAGGCCTGGTACGTGTTAAAAACATCGGCACGTGTATCTTTTGAAGCCTGTTTTCCTTTTTGTAATATGTTTTTGTTTTAAATAGAAACTTTATTACGGCACACTGTTGAATAGCTTATTACTATTTAAGATGCCCATTTTGTAGTAAGATGTCACGCCAATTCATGTTTTAGTTACATCTTGTATCCCTTCTATCAGTTAATTTGTTACATTATATATTTTACAGTTGCCAAGATTGCGGGGAAAAAATCAACCTCAGAGGAATATTTGATATATCATTTAAAGTATCCTAATAATTTGAATGACCAAACGATGAAAAGGGATTGCCCAGAATCTCAACAAGAAAAACAAGAAGTATATGGTAATACGTTATATGCGCGCAGACGTTAGCTAATTTGAATGAACAATGAAAAAAAAGAAACCCCAATTGGACCACATATGTACAAATCACGCGAATTTGAATGGCTGGTAATGGAAATTATTAGACTCATTCAGAAAATGGCCGGGAAAATCTGTTGTTTGGTAGGTTTATCACTTGATACCGAGTTGCCAAAGCGACGAGCTATGAGGCAACTATTTTGATTTTCTTGAGTGAAAAAAATCACAATATGACTATTTTACGATTTCGATTCAAATGTTAAGCTTTTCAATCATGTTCCAATTTGTGAATTTAAAAATTGAATTAAACTTAAAGACGAATTCGGTTCTGCTTGTTTAATTTTTGCTTGATTTTCTGCATTGAGACAAAAGTAGTGCGCATGGCATTTAAGTGGACAGAGTGGGAAAATGTTCCGGTCCTTGTCAATTTTCTTGTAGAAAATACAAGTCATTTTGACTTTCTTTTTTTAACTCCACAATGCGAATGCTCACCACTCTTTCTGTGAAAAGATTTTAAAGCAAATCTGACTCATTCTGACGAATCTTAAGAAATAGTGACCAAAGCGGGAGCAAAGAAATGTCAAAAAATTGCCAAATACATTTCGTTGACACTCTCAGTTACCACCCTGGTGTTTCCGGGTATAAAATAGGATTTATGGACTTCCGTTACTCCAACTCAAAATGGATACTCATCTAACCAAAACAACCAATCTCCATTTGGGTTCACGAGTCCTAAAATTGAACACATTGTATGTTATTTATATTTTGTATTTAATTGAGTATTTGCAGTTTTATCTCCCGTGCCGTGTTTTAAACTAGCCAGCAGGTCGGCGGCTGAAGCAAACGTATATCAATACGGAAACAGCACGTTGGCACTGAACAAAAATTGCCTCAAAATACGGGCTGTTTTTAGAAATGCGTCACCTCGATTTCCACTAATCTTGGTGCAATCCAAGCCTCGATGAATCACTTTGGAAACAACATTACAGAAAACAGCAGGACGGTTGTAGATTTGTGTACAAACACCTTAAGTTTCATGGGCAAAAAATATTGCTTTTTCAGGTCAGAGGTGGAATCAGGAAAGACGCGACGCCAAACTATCGGGGCTTTCTACATATACGCGGAAGAAATTACCAACAGTGACCGCCAGTTATTCTTGCGTTCAGCGTGTGACTTAATCGTAACCAACCATATCAGGGATCTTCTCAAAGTTCTCAAGGTGTCCACTCGTCCATAAACCTGATTAACCTGGCACATATGCGAAGCCAGCGGCTGTAATGTAAAGAGTGCCCCTTTTCATTCAAATGCCCTTTTGTTATTACCGCTTATCCCCCCTCCATAATTTGTAAAGAGTGCCTTTACTTGTAAGAAGTGCCCTATTTAAAAAGAGAAGTGTTGTCCTTTTTTGTGCCATATGCCGTTCCGGGTGCCTTTTTTGTAATTTCGCGCCCGTATTTGCCTGAAAACCACTATTATATTGTCCGTTAGTGTGCACAATTGTCGGTTTTGAACACCGCCTCCATCAGACAGATGGTACAAGCCCCCCTCCCCCCTCCCGCCGCTTTTTGATTTTACGGAGGCGAAGTCAGACAAAAACGTGTCAACATTTCACCACGGGTGTGCAAGTTCCCTTTTTAAAAACAAATTACTCCCCCCCCCAATATAAATGACCGTGCTACGCCACTGTGCCATGAGTTGATAATTCATTGCTTGCATTTCAAAAACCTTGAAACTCAATGACGAATTTGTGCATCAAGTATACACTCGGATCTGACGATTTTGAATCTAACCAGCGTTGTCTAGGGGGGTTCCAAACTCGATGTCGTCTCCATGTCCGCTTCACCAGCTATTTGGGCTCAAAACTTGAAGATTCAAGCTCCACATAAGTCAATGGTTCTCTTATCAAACTGTGTATAAAGCCAGTTTAAAGAAAATGAATGCTTATTTTACCAGCGGCCGTTTCGAATGCCTTCTGTTTGTGGAATATCGCAAGTGTGCCGCCCTGAAAGCGACGTCCATTTTCCGATATTGTCCGTGATTGGAAGATGGTACCATCCCCCTCCCCCAAACCACACACATACAAGCATGTATTTACCTGCAATTGGGGACCCATAATGTCCCTCTTTTATTTGCACTTTAACGTTTTTAGTAAGACATCCCAGATGTTTTGTACGCGAGTCCAAATTGGGGACCTCTTGGGAATAGGGGACCAGACTGCCATATTATATTGTTCAGCGTCCCCCATACAGAGGCAAAGTGTCCGGGAAAAAAACTCTCTACATTTCTGCACCGATGTGCAAGTGCCCTTTTCAAGAACCACCCCCTCCGATAACAATGACCTTGCTACACCTCTGATCAGACGCATTTGCCTACATGGCCGTTTCCTCTTCACCTCCCCCTCCCCAATATTTTCATCATTTTCTTCAATAACAGTCGCCATTGTTTGTGCGTACCAGATGGGTTACGCCAAAGGTTACCTTACACTGTGATAAAAGAATACAAAGACGCTCTGTATTATTCATGTGGCCTTCACGCTTCAGTGAGCAATTGACACTTTGGTCAATGCGACTTTGTAAGTTCATTTATTTATCTCGATGGTAGGCAAGGTCAGGCTGCAAGCAATTAGTTAATGGTTGTGTCTTCTTTTGTGTATTTTCCTTGAGTAACTGCATTAAAAATGAAAGCCGTCCACTTAATGATCCTATATATCGCTTGCAATTATGCATACGACCGTAACGGCCTCACCAGAATATAATTAAGAATGAAACGCTGGCTAACGTTGCCTAGTTTTAAGACTTAAATTTGCATTGGCATTATTTTTAAATATATATATTTTTTAAACTCTTGATATTTGAGACGTTGCTTTTTGAGTTTGATATTGTATTTCTTAAAATCAACTACACTTTAAACGAGCTACACCTAAGAATGGTTGTTTGATTTTTAATCGCGTTTTCTGTCGGTCAACAAAACAGCCGAGAGTTACTATTTAACTGGAACCTGCTACACGACTATATCACATTCTGTATTTTGCATTGTTGGCATATTCTACACTTCAATCGTCATATCCACCTATACCTTATGTTTTAAATAAGGGAATAAATGTGTGCTCCGGAGGTTTTTATCACTCTGTTAAAGACCGCTTAGAGTCTGGGTGCTGATAATTACTCGAGCCGGAGGCGAGGGTAGATAGATACCTTTTCGGTAAACAAAAATCAAATAATTCGTTCAAAAAATCCCGATTTTGTTCAACAAGTTCACTTCATGCTTTTTGAAACATCCCTCTAGCAAAATAATGGAGTGTTCAGCTGGCGAGTAAGATGTAAACAACCCTTTCATGGAGATTGACGCGCGCGTAGCATGTTCTGCGCGATGTCGCGCAGAACGCACCTGGGGCGTTGCGTTTTGAATGTAGAACTATAAAATTCTGACTCGCTTGTAGTGTTGCGCATGCCTACGTGAGGAATGTGAACGTTCAACCAATGAAACGGTAAGAGGCACTGGATTTTTAGAAGTCCACATTTTATTGTGACACTGGAAAAGAGTTTAAGACCAGCTAGCCATGTCTATATCATCCGTTTAAGACCGGTCACGTGACGGGCTCTTGACCAATAGGAATAGCTTAACTCACTGAGGTATTTATGAATCAAACATCAAGGGTGAAAATGTAAGTGTTTCGCATACTTACTCAGGCAACCAAACTTCTTCCAAGGGGCCTTGAATCAAATCATTCAAAGTGAATTAAAAACTGAATTTTGTAATATCTGTCGATACAAGGCTCTAGGGCATAGGTTCGCGTGCACATTGTGGTGAAAGGATATAAAGGGAAAATATGAGGGAGTGTTGTTGTTTTGCATTCTTTATTTTGCCCTAGATGGAGTACTGATGCAACAAAATATATTCCTTTCAAATTAAAATGGCCATTTTGCAAGAGAAAACGAGATAGATGGGCGGCAGTTATATGAGTGTGTTCTGTTGAGTGCATTTCCCGCTGATACTAAATTATGAATGATAACTAAATTATGAATGATAACGTTTTAGCTCCGCCAACGCTTTGAACTTGAAACAGTAAGAAAATTGCGACCTTTTCTCTTTGGTCAGGCCCGGACCTGATTGGCTAGGATCGCTGTGACGTCATCCCATTACGTGGAGCTGTGTTGCTGCTGCAGTGAGCTACACGGTGGTTTGTGCACTCGGTGATATGATTATCTTAACCGATTCTCGACCATTGCGTCAGACACGGCTCCGAGCTACGGTCTATGTAAAGTTTTTTTTTTATTGTTCGGTGCTGTCATCACAGCTGCATATTCGGTCGCATTGTTGGGTTGCGTTGGTCACTGATTTAAACACCAACAATTCGGTCGATCCTTTCACCAATCTTAGTTTTGCGAGAGCTTCAAATTGAGGCTCAGTCCTAACTGTTGCCAAAAGCTCTGTGTACGTATAGCTGAATTGAATTCCCGTTGGTGTGCGAGTTGTTGATTTGTTCGTTCTACAGCGGAATAGTGTTCAGAATTCACCTGCATATTGTAACAATGGACGGAGCAGCAGCTTTGGTTGTAATGATGTCAGCAATGGCAGGTAAGATTTGATATTAATCAATTGTGGTACGTTGTCTAATCCCTGACTGGTTTGTGAGCAATAACAGACAAGCTTAGGCCAACATAGTTCTGCTTCCCGTTTCCCTATCTACCCTATTCTGACAGCCCTTACCCTATTCTTTATGGCAAAAATGGAGGGAAAAAAATCAATTTCTACACGCAGACGCCTTCATATGATCGTACACACAAAAAATTGGCAAAAAAAAAAGTTCCCCACCTACCTACCCTATTTTGAAATGCCGTATAATGGGATGCATGTTTTTTTATTTTTTACCTTAGCCGTATCAGGATACAATGGGCATCTTACCCATTTATTTTCAAACGTTAAACTTCAAATGACAACAAAAGTCGCTATTGATTTTGATTATCTTGAATGGTAAGTTGGTTTTAACGGATTAAGAAGAACATTATTTGGAGATGTCTTTAACCGTGATTAACTTGATTTTAATGTTATAGTAGGCTTGATAAAACAAAACAAATACACCACTATAGTTTGGCCGCTAATAATTATAACAATAATACGTTTAAAGGTACCACTCGGGAGACACGTTATCGTAATTTCTTCAAACGATGGGAGACATCGGTCATTAGGGAGACATTTTCATGTCTCCCTAATGTCACAGCCCCTCTTTCGAGGCACAATTATATCGTCACAATTAGGTTATATTCGTTGCTTGTGGTCCAATTAGTAAACATACCGAAATTTGTGGAAAAAGCACAAAGGGGTTAGGGCACATTTAAGTTTGAATAAAAAATGTGCACAGGTCTATGGGGGTGTCTCCCAAATGTCCAATCCACGGTAGCTATATTTATTATGATAATAATAATAATAATTGTGACATATTATTAAGCGCAATAGGTCCATCACTCAGTGACGCTCATGGCGCTATGCAATGAGCAATTATACGAACTTTAAAAATAAATACTAAGCCCTACGATATGTCAATTGTAAGGTACAAGCCGAAGAGGAGATTAGAGAGTAAACAGGTAGGTTTCGAGTTTTGGTTTAAAGGAGATCGAAGAGGGAGCTTGACGGATAGAGAGGGGTAGACTCTAGGGCTACATCTTGTACCAGTTTGTAACCATGCATATGAGAGTAAAGTAACATATATAATTAAAATCAAATCAAATAAGCCCTACGATTAACCCCATCAAGACCAGTTTTTTTTTATAATCTCCTCAGGACTAGAGCTGGCACATTTCAACCCACCCTAATTTCCAAATGCTTTAGCCGATTTTTATAAAATGTCGGTGCTATTTGGTTTGGGTACAGTCCTTAGGATAAATTTAGCCAAACCAAATAACTCCCTCCTACCGTGTCTGATCTAAACAAAAACAAAAAACCGCTATTGGTGTCTTGCATCATGTTTTCTTTGCAAATTTACATTGTATAGTGGTGGTGTCGTGCCATCAAGTCTGCTTCATCGGGTCGGGATACAATCCACAACTGGATATCCCATCTCCTTGGTTCATACCGTACAAAGATCCGTGCGCGTGTACAGCTATACGTCTCGGAGGGATCGGCATCCCTGCCTCGTCATACCGCCAGGGGGCGCACTACTACCTGAGAGAGCTATTCCTGAGTGAGGATTCCGATGAAATTCATGCTTACTTCAACTGTGCGCCTGCAGAGAAAGACCCAGGTGATAGAAACACATTGAAATCAAAACATAACATGTTTTTATATTATAATTAAAACCCAATGAAAGAATGTATTATCTTTATGTTACATTTGGTTGTTGCGCTTGGAATGATATTTTTTTTTTTTTGCTTCTAACAATTTGGAATTATGTTTTATTCAGCACTAACTTAAACAATATATATTTGCAATATCTTACTACTAATTTAAGATTTATAATGGAAAAGTGCCTTCGGTATAGCGCATGCTATCCCGAATCAAATACAAGCATCAAATAACTTTCAAAAAATTCTGGTATATTTTAGTATCAACACTAGTAACGTTGTGCTCCTTATTTTTCCCTTGTTTGTTACCAATAGAGTGCGTGAGTCACGCCTTGGGCATGGAAGACGGGACAATCCCAGACGGTCGCATCCTGGCGTCCAGTCAATACTACACTAATTGTTGCCCAGCCAGTAAGGCGCGCCTCAATAATAACCAAAGATGGGTAGCCTCGGAGTAGGTATCAAAGGGAAACACAACATATCACACTTCATCCTCATGTTGTTAGGCACTCGCTATTTTCTTATATGAAACAAAATTAAGCTAGTTAATTAATGGAAATCTGATATCGCCAATGAATGTTTGTTTTGCTTTTGTTTTTTTTTCTCATTTCTCTTCTTCCTCTTTATGTAAATGAACAAAAAATATTCCTGAGCGCAGCCCAACTCGGACACGCAACTTAATCTCACACCGTAACCAGTTTAAATAAATTTGATCGATTTTCAACTACATTCACGCAAGCGGATTTGTAGAGTTTTGTTACTTTCATTCATTGTCCGTCTCTTCACTCTGTGTACAGTACCGATGCCAATCCCTGGATCGAAGTGGAACTAGTTGAGAGTACAGTGGTGACAGGTGTCATCACACAAGGCTACAGTAGTCAGTTTGTGACGCAGTACAAGGTGTCCTATCAGAAGCAGCCCTCATCTGCCTATGATTACGTGGAAGATGGACACGGAAACATCAAGGTAAATATCAATCTTATATGTTTAGGCTTCTAGAAGTCCTCTTCTAGCAGGTTAAACATAAAGGAGCTTTAATCATCAACAAAACTTTTTTTACAGGTTGAAATCAAGGATTCCAATAAATTCATTTCATAAATTTAGCGTAAACGACATTCTCTGAACACGAGCTAGATATAATGTAGTTTGCATCTTGTAAACGACATTAAAACAAGTAAACGGCCATCGTCCATACAAACAATTAGCGTTGAAATACGCGCTGCGTTCACACACAGACGGGTATAGGCTAATTGCATACACCCTCGACTTACTGAACCACAACTCCTGAAAGAAACGAGTAACTGAACTGAACAAAGTAACTGTTTCCCATGTAAATTAAGTTTGTCTGCTTGCTGTAGAAACAAATTATTGCATCTTGTGGAACAAAATTATGTACGTACCTATCAAGTGCGGTTCCAGAACGCAATTTTTTGGGGGGCCGGAAAATTTTGGTCCCTAAAAAAGTGGGTCAAAAAAATTACGGCGTGGGGTTCGGGGCCCGCTTAAGTGCCCCGAAAAAAATTTGGATTCTAGATGCTCTGTGGTGCGATCTGAGGCAATTTCTGACCACTTTAACCAATGTTTTTTGCGGAAAAGATGATGGTGTACTCGTTGCCTGCCTTTATTGCGATGTAACATAAAAAAAAAATTAAAAATGGTTTCGTTTAGGGGGGCCATGGCCCCCTTTGCCCCCCCCCCCCCCTGGATCCGCCTTAGGTACCTATCGAATTCTAAACGAAAACAATTTGCACTTCGGCACACTGATTCTGTCAGACATCCATTAACAAATTTATATGCGTTTGAGGCGGCCTTGTCCCTCGGCCTGATGGCCCCGCGGGGCGGTGTATCTTCCTGTTACTCACGAAGTTTTTTCATAAAGTAACTGCACAACAGGTTGCTGTCAACTGTAGGGAATATTCAATCTTATTATGAATAAAATTCACAAAAATTGTTTTTATTTACTTTTCAATATTCATCAATCATTAATAAATCTGAAGTTGATTGACTGTATAATCGACCAATAATCCAATTTGTGTAATTTGTGTGTGCGCTGGGTGCGCGCGCGTACAACTCGCCGTGCGCGTGCTGCTAGCTCTTTAAAGGCCCTGTCACACTGTCTGCGATCTTATATGCGCTCTCTGTGCGTCCTGGAAAAATAGCTGGGGCGCAACAACATTTACTAGATCGCAACGACAACTACATAGGTCGCCAGATGGGCGCCAGAGAGCGCAAAGGTCTTTGAACATGCTCATAACAATCGCAACACCTCTGGGCTCTGGCCAGGGCGCCGTAATGACGCAACTCGGGCGCTGTACGAGCGTGAATCGTGCGACATTGATGTGGCATTGAGGCAGCCTAGGCGCAAGACAGTCGATGTAGTCTCTATGAGAAAGTAACTTGACTGCGATGAACTTGTATAATATTTTTTTTTAAACTGGACTGTGTATTGACCGTTTTTATACAGCGCAAGTGCCATCACATGAGCGTATATTGGTCAAATAGAGAGCGCGACGTGAGCTACTAGGACGAATCAACAGCGTGCAGAGTGTAGTGTGGGCGCAGTGAAAGCGGAGCGGCAGCGACTAGCGTAAGCGTAGCTTGAGCTTCTTTGAGACAGAAAGTTGTTATTTTATTGCGTCTTCGCTGCGATTGTTCAATTTATGAAAAACAAATGGTCGCCGTAAGGTATCCTATGAGAGCGCATATAATGTGACAGGCCTTAACGCGTGACACTGCATGCTGATTGGCTAATCGTCATTTGTCTACTATGTTATCGCTAAATGTGTATTCATTACTTCCCAAACCAGGGCGCGCTGCAATTGGTTGTTGGTAAATGAAGTGATGATATCTCAGCTCATTTATGTTTCTCACCTCGCCCCTGCGTACTTATTGTAATGACAAACATTCTGTATTGCTTATGAGTTCCCCTCTTCGTGTCAGGTGTTCATCGGCAACACTGATGGCAACACACTGGTCACTAACCTGTTTCATCAGAGTGTGGTGGCGACGGTAGTGCGTATTAAGCCTATTCAGTGGCAGAGTTTGTGTTCTCTGCGCTTGGAGCTGCTTGGATGTCGCCTTGATCAATTAAGCTGAAGCATTCAGGTGATTCTGTTCGACAGCACTGACAAAATGTCGTTTGATACAAAAAAGGTCATATGGAAGTACTATTGAATATCACTATAAGATACTACATTAAGTAGCAGGAATATCTTATCAGAAAGCTAGAACACACTGAATATTTTAAATAATCACTATATAGGATCGTGCTTCAATTTGTGTATTTAAGTAAACTGTATCTCGCGGGAAAAGGCATCGGGCTCATAGGTACGATATACATATATATATATATAGGTTTTCCCGGACAACTTTGGAAAATGTACATTTTAATTTGTAAACATAAATTCCATTTGGCGCTGATTTTGAGAACAACGTTTAACCGGGTTTCATTTTCGCAATAACTACCATTCGGTTTCATTTTGCATCATTCAAATAAATGAATGTGCAAAATTTCATTCAATACAAAAAAGGCCACATGTAGGTACTTTTGAAAAATTTCTATAAGATACTTCATATAGTAGAAGGAATATTTTATCAGAAAAAAGACCATATTGAAGACTTGGAATTATCACTATAGGGTCGTGCGTAACTTTGTATATTTAACTTAGCTGTATCTCGCGAGAAAGGGCATCGGGGTGATGTGTTTACAATGAATATTAACATTTACAAACCTAATATCGCCTCTTCTATCTACTTTGGAAGATAGCAATTTACAAAAAAAAATCTGAAATTCAAAAGGTGTCAATGTATCTTATTGGAAAACAAAACAACTCACAAAAAATCAACAGCAATGTGTATCTGTGAAAATTTGTGAAGCTGTTCTACTTGTAAATGTACTTTCGCTCTGAATACAAACTATATTACGGTACACTGTTGAATAGTTAAATATATTTAGTTAAGAGACTCTTAGTGAATTTTCGTAAAACTCAACGCCAATTCAGTTTTTTAGGCGGGCTTAAGACTTTTGGAGTAAAGTCGATTCATTGTTTATGCGAATGCGATTGGGAAGCGCATTTGGCGTCAGGAAACATTCACTACGAAATTCGCCGCAGTTGAAGTCAACGTTTGCGAGTTTGCAGAGCGAAACCTTGACGTGACGTCACAAATTCGATTTCGTGCCGGCGTTAAATGTGACCTAAGCTTTAATTGTGTAACCATCCTATATTCAATGTGCTATTTTACTGTAAATGTAAGAAAATATAATTCACGATATCAAATCATCATACAATGATTTAGGTGTACAGTTTGGTTTAGGTGTAAAGTTTATTGTTACCGTGATGTAACATGTTATTGACAGTATCCTGACTGTGATCCATATTCGAAATAAATACATGTACAGGAGTATCAAGGTATTTATCAATGTGTAATGTAATAGTATATTATATAACAATCATTTTTCAAAAGTTTATCATTGTCATGCTTTTTGCTAAGGGTGTACAGGTTAATCAGAATACCCGAATTTTACATTTTTACGAGTGAAAAAGAGTGGAGGGCAATTTGTTGTAGATGACGAGGATCCCAAATATTAATAGTTCGGTGTGAGTTACTATAAAGAGAAGCTGCAAGACAGCCATAATATTCATATTACCGAGGGGAAAAAAACTTTAAGTGTATTTAATTCTTAAACCTTTTGTTGTGTGTTTATGGTCGATTAATAAAAAATGCAAATAAAATAATTGTCTTTTCTTTCTTCACTAGCTTGCTCCGTCAAATCAGAATTCAAATAAAACAGTTTATGCGCTTTGCAATTATGCAAGGTTTGCGGTACGATTGCGGTCGGTACATTTTGATAGTGTAAAAGAAACGAAAAGACATGCAACCACTCAAAATGTCTGTAACAGACCACGTACATAGTATTCCGTTTTGTCCGCACCATTGGCAATATCTCATGGGTTCAAGAGCACATCGTTCTTCCCGTACACCAAGAATCGTTCCAGTCGACCTCGTTCCCATGGGCTACTTTCAAATTTGACAAATCAGATAACGGCATAGCCCTGGTGCAGGCGTTCGTCGTTATCCGTCCGTACGGTGCTATTGTAGGCGGCATTTTCTCCCCGCGCTTTGACTGATACAGAGCGAACAACGACCTCATGCGGCCAATATTTATATGGAAATCATTTTGATCCAGACTTACGCCTTGGTCCAACCGTCAGCGATAGCTTTTGTTTGTTTGTTTGTTTGTTTGGGTGTTGGGGTGTTGGGGTGTTTGTTTGTTTGTTTGTTGGGGGTTGGTTTTTGTGTGTGTGTGGGGGGGGGGGGGGGGGGCTGGTTTGCTAGCATACGACCTCGCTTGCGAATACAGATAAGTGTAGGAGGGGCTAATTTGGGGAGTAAACAATCAAACCTTGGTTAATCTCAACGTCATCAATTTACAAGCGGCTACTTTGCAACATTACGTATATTACAATGGCGGAGATTCAGCGTCATTTGTTGTCTTAAGATAGTGTTGCAGCGGATAAATTTTTCCTCGAGGATGTTTGAACCGAGCAGCAGAAGGCCTTAGAATGCTATCTTCGTGGTCATGACGTTTTCGTGAATTCGCCGACAGGTTATGGGAAATCCACCATTTTCAGCCAGACGCCAGGCATAGTCATTTCTTTGCACAATCTACCAATGATTAAACGACTTTGAAAGATCAGCTTTAGTTATTAGCATAATGAGCAACCCCCAATACCAACGGACTAATGAAATTGTGCCTTACCCATCCTACGCCTTAATTCAGGGAGGGCATAAGACAAACATTTCTGTATATTTACTTATAACAACTGCAACGTTTCGTGAGCCTAGTGTCACTCTAGTTTGAATTATCATGTGAGATATCTATAAGAAAAGTATTTTTTTCTCAAAAAATAATAATAATTCCAAAATATGCTTTTATGTCGACAATGATTAAAAAAATAACGGAACGTTTCTGATTGGCTAGGCGTGCTAAAACGTCAATCTGTTCCGTGATATACGGCTGCATAACTGCTGAGCCGAGCTGCATGGTGGTTTGGGTACTCACTGCTATAGTATACCATCAATCTAACAGATCCTCTATCTTCATTGCGTCAGACACGGTTTTGAGCTTTGGTTTGAGTTTAGCCTCTTCCATAACCATCTCTCCGTGCTCAATACTTGCGTAGCTGGCTAATAGTTCGGATTGGTGTGTGATGCGCTAAATTAAAAGGACCAGCTCAAAGGATTGTCGATGGTTGCATCATTAAGACAACGTTTTAAGTAAGGTTTTATTTTGGGGTTCTTTCCTGATTCTGGTGCAGTAGTCTGCCTGCGTAGTTACCCTTTTATAATTCGCGTTGGTGTGTATCGTTGATAAATACATCCTAGCGGATTCGTGCTCAGATTTCACCTGCATCTTGGAGAATGGTCGGAGCAGCAGTTTTGGTTCTGATGCTATCAGCAATGACAGGTAAGATTTAATATATATCACATGTAGCACGTTGAACCCCTGACTAGTTTCTGAGCAAAGGTAAACAAGTATAGGCACATCCCGACAAGAACATGATCGGAATGTTTATGATCACCGTGACAAAACAATGATTTGCATGGATTAATCGCGTGGTGCAAATAACATGATAATTTAAATTGTATTACCCAGCCATGCAAAATGAAAAAAAGAATACCTAGTAACATGAGCATGTATTATGGATTTTAGTATTATGTGCAGAATGAGTAACCCAATCAAGATTAACCCTATCAAGTCCCTTTAAGACTAGAATGTGTCCCCATCCTAATATTCATACACTTCAGCCGATTTTCCTAAAGTTTTGCAGTAATGTTGTCGGCCAGAAATCTAAAATCTGACGTCACTTGTTTGCGATACGGTTATATGAAGAGGGCACAAGACTACAGTTTCAGTTGTTGTATTTATAATGTCGATATTTTCATTGCCAACTTTAACGTTTGCTACACACATTTGTGCGGTCATTATATATCCAATCAAACAACCATTGATACTTAAAGTCGCCGCTAGAATGCGTTATACCTACTTGTAAGGCAAAACCATATTTTTGAGATTTTGTCCCAACAGCTGAATCTTTCAAAAAAAATCTGGTCGGTCACATCTGGTCAGTCTTAGCCGGTCAGTCCCAGCTGACCAGTCTGAGCTTGTCAGTCTCTCAAGCTGGTCGATCTGAGCTAGTCAGTCTCAGTTGGTCAGTCTCATCTGGTCAGTCTCAGCTTGTCAGTTTTTATCAGATGGTCAGTCTCTGTTGGACGGCAATATAATAAAATATTAAAATATTTGGAGCTCATGAAATCTCACTGCATAATTGGGACCTCTGACTGTTTCATGAAAAGCGAGCATTGTTGTCACTACATTTTTTTGTGATTATTATGGAAGGATATAGATTGGCACATTATTTAAATTTTAATACTTTTCTCTTTGGTATTTTTGTATGCCCTCGAAAGGTCCTCTGGAACTTTAATATCTCTGTTTTTGCCCGAGAACTAGAAAAGGATAAACACTACACTCTGTAGATCGTCAAAATTAAAAAAGGCAAAACGGAAGGTGAAGCTGTACTGATGCCTTGTTCTATTGCATCTGTACGACGTGCGGAGTCCACAGGGAAAAAGGGAAGCGCCTCTTTGTCATATTTTACGGGTCAATTAGTTTTCATATTAACATTTTCAAACGACGCGTTTGCCATATTCTATGAACACTGTAAATATGAAGGCATAAATTCATTGTTGCAGTATCTGCGCTTTCGCTTCATATCGTTTTCGTAAAGGTTAGGTAGTGTGAGCAAGCTTGGTGGCTACCAACGATTCTAAGTGGGTTTTTTTTATATTTCGCCTTTTTAGATCCTTCTCACGCGTTCGCCATATTCTATGAACACTGAAAATTGCAAAGACATAATTTCTTATTGCAGTATCTGCTTTAATATCGATTTTTGTAACGGTTAATTATGGTGGTGTTTATTGAAAGCACGCTTGTTGGCTACAGAAGATTCTGCGTTTAAATATTTCGCTTTGACAACGTCGTCTGAAGCGCTCGGCATATTTTATGATCACTATGAACATCAAGGACAACGTTTCTTTTTAGATACCTGCGCTGTCGCTTCATATGATTTTGTAAAGGTTTATTAGGAAGGCTTTTCTTAATTGCGATCAATTTTGTTTGCCATAAACAAAACATTCTGCGTTAATTATCGGGAGACGGCTCCGGTCGTTAGCCATGCCGCAACGTTTAATATCGATTGTTTGACTGTTTATTATGGTTTGCGGTGGGCTTTATTGTTATTTTTGTTTTGTTTTAGGGAAACTTATGTAAAACCATCAACTGCAATAGACAGTGAGATCTCCGTGGCTGTCACGTTAACGATTCTAGCTTAAGCTCCGTCCATGCTATACACTTAAACAAAGCAAAGACAATTGTCCACCAGTTCAGGCCCGTTCCTGATTGGCTAGGCTTGGTATTGCGTCAGCCTATTTCGTGATCTACGGATACATGACTGCTGAGCCGAGCTGCATAATGGTTTGTGTATTCGGTGATATACTGTACAGGGTGACCCCTAACAAATGCAACCCTAAAACATTGGCCTTTACAAAAAGGGCTCGGTGGATATTTATGTATTGCGTATCAGGTTAAAGCTGTGAGCTTTTTCATGAAAATAGCAATTTGGGTTGCTGAAAAAAATGCCAATTTATACAGAATGGTAAAAAAGAAATGACACCCATTTTTGACAGCAATGTTCACCTACTTAAATGAACTTATTTTAAATGTTTTTTTTTCACACAGTATTAAAGTATAGGCCTTTAACCATGTATGGTGGAAAAAGCTTAGTAAAAGTCGAAAAAATAGTGATATTATGCTAATTTGAATGCAAGTCACTAAATCAGTCTTGTCCACGGATTATTCTATGTAAATTGGACGTTTTCGTAGTTCATAAAAATTTAAAAAAATACCTTCCCACCAAAATATATTTTGCCCTGGTAACTTTTATTGAAGCTGTCGAATTACTCATGTCAGTTTTAAGATCATCTACTCAATCAGTTGTTGGCTTATGTTCATTTTTTCATGCAGAGCTTGGGTCTAATGACTCTTTCTAATAGGAAAACGTTTTTAAACACCAGTTTTACCACGAAACTTTTAATGTCTAAGAGATTGGGTTTTATGACGGATTTTCTTAATTTGTTCCACGTTAATGTTAGGCACCAAGACATGCTCACTTTCCATTATTTAAACCCAAGGACTGATGCCTACAAATATAGTGCTGCTGTTCGCTTACCTAAAGTAATCTCTGAGCTTGATGCCGAAACCAGGAACATTTTGATTTTAGAGGGTGTGGGGGCTTTTTGTTCTCATTTGAGGAGGGATTTATCCGACATGTAATTAGGAGTATGTATAAACTAGCAGTCATCAGATATGTTTTTTTTTTTGGGGGGGGGGGGAATTCGTCTCTATACTGGTTGTTTTTAATACTGGTCTTTGGGGCGTTCCTTTTTTACTGGTTTTTACTCTTTTCCTGGTTTGATGGTGTTTTAATATAAATCCATTTTTATCAATTTTTATCTCATCATGGTCATTTGGTCTCATTGGGGTTTTTCATCTAAGACAAAAAACATCTTGAGATAGTACAGTCGGCCTGTTTTTATCATTACATGTTCGTATTTACAGTTGTTTAATTTAGTATAATATGGTTTTTATTTCATTTTTATTTCTTCCTTTAAAATTCATTGTTTTAATTTGAACAGGGGTCTGGTCAAACACATCGTTTGATGACAGTTTTTTATGCTTTTGTTTGTCCTTGACAGCCCCTGTTCATGTGGTTTTACATTTCCTTTTAATTCAATTTTATATTAATGTCTAAAGATGTAAAATAAATAAATAAACATTACATAACTTAACAATCAAATGTCATGCCCTTTCAAATAAAGCTCCGATAGCTGAGCGCAGTCAAGCGAAGGGAATGTATACCTTCGTAGACAAACAGATTTCGCATATGAAAAGGTTAAAATCAGCATAGCTCAAGGACAAAATGTGCAAATGCAACGATTTTTTCGTCACATTTGCTTAAAGGCCATTACTTTAAATGATTGACAATTAAAAATAGTTTTAAAAAAGTCTATTATGTACTTTGGAACAGAACAGTAATGACAGTCACTGCAGTAGTCTAGTGGATACTAGGCTCTTCACGTTAGGCGCCCCATCTGTAGGTCCCGGGTTTGAGTCCCACTAGGTGTATTTTTGCTTTTCCGCTATTTTCCCCTTACTTATATTTTCTCTTAACCCTCCGGCGCAGAATCTAGCCCTTTTGGGGACCCAATTTGGTTAATTACCTTAATTAAAAAAAATTTCAAACCAATTCTGGTGATCTTCCATCTAATCCTAGCAAGAGACACCCTCTACGGATATATACAGTCACCTTTAGTGTGTGACCCCGGGTCAGGCATATCTGAGCATGACAACCTTGGCTAAGGACCGACGCAATTTCTGCCCATCCGGGGACCCACCATATGCACGCGCACAAAACAACTCCGACGCAATTTCTGCCCACCCGGGGACCCACCATATACACGTGCACAAACACACACACTTGCGAGTAGACAGTGCACAGCTTGACCACAGATTATGTATACAAATACACCTCCTTAGTCTACAGACATGGCAAGATTGTGTTCATGTGGATACAGTGTTGTGTAGCCTCAAACCGTGGCGCTAAATATTTGGGTCCCCGGGGGACCCCTTACTGTAAGTGTGTTACTAAATGGGCTTTCTGCGTCAGAGGGTTAAAAAAGATTTTGGTTATTTTGGAACACCTGGCGTTTGCTAATCTGTGGTTTGGAAATTTTTATTTCAAGGAAAAATAAAGTTCAGGAATCTGACTTGCAGCTCAAATTGGGCTTGGATTATGCACACTTAGGACCTGGTATGAATATAAAGAAAACGCGTCCATTGCCGAATACCTCTCGATTCTGCGCATGCGTGGCCTTACGAGCGTAAGCACTAATCGGTGCTTCAGTAGTGTTTTCTGCTTGAGATCGCAGTATCGACACTTTGAATAGGAGGTCAGATTCCAATATAAGTGTCAGTACGTCCTCAACCTTTTTGAGAGCAGACGGATACACCAAAGTGTTCTATTTGGTTTGGTTCGAGTCAGCTGTATTTACCAAAATTTACCCAAACCAAATCGCGCCCACCGAATTTGTCCAATCTCAAACGGGCTCATGGGGTTATGTTTTCCTTGCACACTTACATTATAGTAATGGTCTCGTGCCATCAAGTCTGCTTCATCGGATCGGAGTACAACCCACAGTCTGGTATCCCGCCCCGTTGGTTCTTACCGTACAAAGATCCGTGCGAATGCACCGCTATACTTCTCGGCGGAATGCGCATCCCTGCTTCGTCATACCACCAGATGGCGCTCTACTACCTGAAAGAGCTTTTCCTGAGTGAGGATTCCGACGAAATTCATGCCTACTACAACTGTGAGCCTGAAGAGAATTACCCAGGTAATAGAAGCATGTTTGACATGCATAACCGTAATATGTTTTCATACCATTATCACAAACCAAGGAAATAATGTATTATCTTGGTATTACTTTTGGTTGTTCTTTGGAACATAATCTGTACATTTTCACAAAGATTAGAAATGTTTTTTTTTTCAGTGCCAAATACATATAACGAAATGCAAATTTGCAATAGCTTACTATCAATAAGATTTGAAAGGCAAAGGTGCCTTCAGTTATCTGCATTCTATCAGAAATCAAACCCCATCATCATCAAAAAAATTTAAAACAATATTGGTATATTTTAGTATTTATATTAGTAACTTTGTATTTTCTTTATTTTCCCCTTGTTTTTTTACCAACAGAGTGCGTGAGTCACGCCTTGGGCATGGAAGACAGGACGATCCCTGACGGTCGCATCAAGGCGTCCAGTCAACTTTACACTAATTGTTGCCCAGCCAGTAAGGCGCGCCTCAATAATAACAAAAGATGGATACCCTATAGGTAGGTATCAAAGGGAAATACCACATGTCACACTCTATCTTCATGTTGTTATGCACTCTCTATTATTTTATATCCCCCACCCCCATTAAAATGGGTTTAATTAATGAACATATAATATCGCAAATGAATGGTATGTTTTTTTTTCTATTGGCTTTTCTTTTCTTCTTCTTTTTAATACGGGAAAACATATTCCTGACCGCAACCAACTCGGATACGCAACTTAATTACACACTGTAACTAGTTTCAATACATTTAATCGATTTTTGAATCCATTCACGCAAGCGGATTTGTAGAGTATTATTATTTCATTGTTCGTCTCTTCACTCTGTGTACAGTACCGATGCCAATCCCTGGATCGAGGTGGACCTCGTTGGGAGTACAGTGGTGACAGGTGTCATCACACAAGGCCACAGTGGTCAGTATGTGACGCAGTACAAGGTGTCCTATCAGGAGCATCCCTCATTTGTCTATGATCACGTGGAAGATGGACACGGAAACATCAAGGTAAATATCAATCTTAACTGGACAGGCTTTTGTATTTCTTCATCATTTTGGATAGTCTTTGTTGTGATATGTTTCAGAGTGTTTGTTCATCCTTGATAACTTCATTCTGTTCGACTTTGTTTGGTAATGCAACGGTAATGCAAACTACGTATCAAAGCCATTCTAAAATTGTGCATGATTATAACCAACAAGCAGAAGCAAACCAGAAGTCTTATACATCCTCTTCTAGAAGGATAAACATGAGCCTTTTTTTCAAACACATGAACTTTTATCAACAACAAACCATTTCTGCCAGTTGAAATAGAATATCAAGGAGTGCATTAAATTCATTTCATCAATTCAGCGTAAACTATATTCTCGGAGCACTGGTAAAGGACAAAACAGTCTATAAATGAATTACCCTTCTCGACGCATGATATTTATACAGAGTCAAACAAAGCGGAACCAAAACCTTAATAAACGTATTTCATATTTTAAAAAAATATATATAGCACCAACAATGATAATGACTGGAAAGCCAATTTTATAAACTACTTTTAGATGAAAAATAATTACTTAAATTGCTCAATCCGTTCAAAGTATATTACAATTTAAACGCAATTACCCTTAAACTTGTTTTGTCCCAAAATGCGATTGCAGGAATCGTCGTCACAATTGTCGACAAACATCACCAGCGATAAAACCTCAGTTTTAAAGTAATATTCAACAAAAGCATTTTGAAGGCCCGTCTTTTGAGAAAAAAATGGATTGTATAAATCATATTTGCCAAAGCAAGATTGTTTATAAAGATATTGTGTACTACAGTTGTTGACAGTTGTTGAAACAAGTGTTCTGTGTCATTTTCTTTGTTGTCCAAACAATCAGTGTATACAATAAAAATACGTAGCAGGTTTAGGGTCATTGCGTTTAAATGGTGATTTTCTTTCACTAATTTGTTCATTTGCAAGTAGTTTATAAATTTGGCTCTCCAGTCATTATTATTTTTGGTGCTACATATTTTTTAAAAATATAAAATATATCTTTTGGGGTTTGGGTTCCACTTTTTGTAACTCATCCTGTTCGTGGAATGTAAACATTTTTCATATCAGGTGTTCATCGGTAACACTGATGACTATACAACGGTCACTAACCTGTTTGATGAGCGTGTGGTGGCAACGGTAGTGCGTATTGAGCCTACTCAGTGGCAGAGTTTGTGTTCTCTGCGATTGGAGCTGCTTGGATGTCGCCGTGATTAATTCAGCTCAAGCATTCAGGTGAATCTGTTCGACAGCACTGACAAAACGTCGTTGGATACACAAAAAGCTATATGGAGGTACTATTGAATATCACTAAAAGATACTACATTTAGTAGCAGGAATATCTTATCAGAAAGCAAGAACATACTGAAGATTTGAAATAATCACTATATAGGGTCGTGCTTCAATTTGTGTATTTAAGTAAACTGTATCTCGCGGGAAAAGGCATCGGGTTCATGTGTACGATACATTAAAACTGATAAACCTATTATCGCCTCTTCAATCTCCCTTGGAAGATAGCAAATATATATGAAATTTAAAAGGCATTCATGTATCTAACACAACAGCGACGTAGGCCTGGATCGTGGTAAAAAAACATCGGCAATGTGTATCTGTTGTAAATTTTTGTTATGTTTTTTTTTTGTACATGTACTTTTGCTCTAAATAGAAACTATATTTCGGTACAATGTTGAAAAGTTAAATTTTGGTAATTTAATTTTTTTAGGGGATAATGACTTTTTGAGTAAAGGCAAATTCATTATTTACGCGATTGCGATAGGGAAGCGCATTGGGCGTCAGGAAATATTCGCTGCGAAATTCGCCCGAGTTGAAAATATGTCGCAATTTTTGCGAATTCGCAGCGCGAACACTTGCTGTGACGTCACAATTCGATTTCGTGCCGGTGTAGCATGAATTTAGGTTTGATGAAATACGGACTCATTGGTGGTAATGCGCATGCTCATGCATAGATAATTAGGAGAGGGACCGGTCACGTGAGAGGGTTTAACCAATAAAAGGGAAAAAGAGTCCGATTTACATACGAGTCCGATTTTCATATGACACCGGCGTTAACTGAACCGGCGTTAAAATGTGGCCTTTGCTTTAAGTGTGTATCTTTCTTATTCAATGTTGTATTTTGCTGAAAATGTAAGAACATAAAATTACGATATCAAACCATTATACAATAATTTAGATGTACAGTTTGGTGTTAGGTGTATAGTGTATTGTTAACGTAACATAACATTTTATTGACAGTATTCTTACCGTCCAATATTCGAAATAAATACATGTACAAGAGTATACAAGTATATATGTATGTGTATAAATTATTAGTACAGTGTTTGGCAGTCGTTTTCCAAAAGTTGATCATTGTCATGCTTTTTGTTAAGGGTGTACAGGTTAATCAGAATACTCGAATTTCAAACTTTCAATTTCAAAGGGCCACTTGTTGTAGATGACGAGGATAAAGCAAAAATACTTATAATTCCCAAATATCAACGTGCTTAATTGTTAAATAAATAAGAAAACCTACACTTGGTTCTACCTGCAATTGTTTTTCTTTTCTTTTTTTCTTTCTTCACTAGCTTGCCTCATAGTCAGGCAGCTTAGGCCAGCTTTTGGAATGGATCTGGACATTCAAGACAAAAGCGCCAAATTTCCCATACATGCTCCTTATTGCCTTAGCTTTCAATTTTTGATAGGAACCAACTTATCCAATAACAATATGGCGGCCTTCTTGGATTTAAAGATGCCTGCCTTTGAAAACCTATATTTACCCATATCTCATCTCCTAAGCCACTCAGGATTAAAGATTTGGTGTCTAAACATACATTTTCAGAGTCAAAGAATACAACTATACCATTTATGACAGTGTCAAATGCTCAGTTTGTACACTATTGTGGCCATCTTTGATTTTAAAGATGGCCGCCAGATAATAATTACGTTTACTAATATCTCAGCTACTACCCCATATCAAATCACATTGCAGGTGTCAAAACATACATTTTCTGGGTCAGGAAATACAACTATTTTTTAGTCAGAAGAGACCAAGATGATTTTAGTTTTGCACACAAAATAGTCAAAATGAAGGTAACATCTCTAACAGAATACCGTTGGTGTATACTGCAGTCACCTACAATACTGTATGGAGTATAAGTAAAACAACATTATGTGAAAATAAATGTCATCACTCACAAAAAAATACAGTTTAAAAGTGCTCGCCCTAATTTTCAAAGTTGCAACCGCAGAGTTTATTGCACGTATTATTATTATTATTATTATTATTGGTTTATTCAAATTGAACTTCATAAATTTTTACAATGAGAAAAAAAATATTCAAACATTAAAAGACAGGGTAAAATTCCACAACAAAATTAAAATACTTCCTCAGAAAAATAAACATGTTAAACATATACACAAGACACCACAAGTTACTAACAACAATAAAATACATTAAGATAAATACAAGAGCAAACAACACCACACAATATAAACACTCAACACAAAAATATATATCTAAAGCAAACACCCCCCCCCCCCTTAGAAAAGTGGATGGTTACTAAAATATCACTTAATAAAAAAAATTAAAAAAATTTACAAAACCCGAAATTGCAGTTTGGAATATGACTAAATCATGGTAGGTGGTTCCTGCCTTGAAACAAAACAACAAATAAAAACAAATGTAACAATTACCAGAATCAGCACCAAAAATATATATGCACACACCAATATGTTTAAAACACAGGGGCCCCCCTGAAAGAATGGATGCTTACTAAGCAAGGGGCTGCATGCACGTCTTGCACTGCATACACTTTGATTCTTGAAGCCACATTAACTAGTTCACTGCAGGCTTTGGAGGCCACAGGTAACATGGTCAAGACAGGAGCCTATTACTGTTTTTGTTCATGTTCGAGTGCCTGACCCTTAACAGGCTTGCCCCCGTTGCTGAAACATCCCTTATCCCTCAGCAACCTGGATTGCGACATTGCAAGTCAACAACAAGCCAACTCTTAATCTGGCACAGCAAGCTGAGGTTGGGTTTCAAAACGACAAATAAGTGGAGCTATTTTTTGTGGATCTTTCGGTCACGTATGACTGTAAACCACTGCCGCCTCCTGAAAAAAAGATCTTGGAGTTGACCCAATACCTCGCATTTACGAATCGGAGCTCTTCTCAAAGACAGATGCTTCTTTGTTGTTCAGAACAAAACAAAAACGCTGTCGACAGCACGAAAACGTTCTACCTTAAGGCACTGTGCTAGCTCCGTTGCTGTATAACGTCTACACAAAACAAATCACAATTTAATAGACCACGACAACTGAGTGTTTCATCTACGCAGACGATCTTTGTGTTACATCTCAAAAGATTCCGGTCGAAGCCATCTAGCGAAACTTACCGTACCTCAGCAATTAGCCGTTCTCTATACTATGAGTGCAATCACCTCCGTGCCAATTTCGCTAAGACCCAAGTCTGCTCGTTCCATCCCAGGAACGTTAACCGCGAAGTCAACCGACCCCTTAACATCGAATGGTCCGGAACACCATTGACGACTTGTAGCCATCTTGTCTACCTTAGGGTGACCCTCCATCGTATCCTGTCATTCAATTCATCCAAATTTAGTTCCCCGTAACAACATCATAAAGAAATTGATCAACCTCCGAAAGGGGAGCCAAACCACACACCCTAAGATGAACCGTTTTGGCTCTGTGCCATTCTTCAGCAGAGTAGCCCATGCTTGCCCCGTCTGGGAAAGATCAGCCCATACCATGAAACCTGACCCAACCTTAAACAACATGCAGTTTGATCACTGGAGGCTTGAATTCCACTAACACAGGTAATTTGCACCTCCTTGCTGGCATTATCTCTTCGGATTTCCGAAGGGAAGTTGCCAGGCGAGCTAAGATGTCCAACTATTGATTAATTACGAGTGTCGCCTCCTCCAGGTACGGCGAGCTTCGGCACAAAAGGCTGAAGTCAAGAAAAGTTCCCTTGGCTATGTCCACTCCTTCACAACATCCAGGAAAGTGGCAAGACTCCAACAATGGAAGCAATGACTGGGAGCAAACGCCCACCGATTGTCACGGTTATACTATAACAACGTCGGAAAACCTCCCAACAGGTGCTACATCGAAAAGGGTTCAATGGAAAACTATCGGCCGCTGAGAACCAGGACTAGCCGATCACAGACCCGCCTTAATCTAATGGAGCTACAAAAGTAGTTCAGCTGCGTGTAGTTGTGGAGAGACAGAGTTGTATCAAATCCTGTAGTGCCAGAGATTTCTACCTGCTTAGGTTCAAAGATGGCATTGACCCAGTAAACTTGACGGTATTGGCCGATACCAGCTAATTATGGGTTTGTTGTGGCAGTACCATACAGTTTAAACGGTACAAGACCAGAAGCGGGCTAATGCTGGCTTGATTGCACCAAAACGGTTCCGTGTTGACGGTACAGACACCACAGAGCCGGAATTGGTTCAGTGCCCGCCCTGTTAAGTGGCAAACGGTAATGGTAACACTGTTCAGAGCCTGCATCGGACCAGTGCTGGTCTTTTTAAGGCAAACAATAACAGCAAGACGGCGCACAGCCTGAACCAGGTCATTGCAGGTCCTCTTACGATAAACCATGATGAAAAGACGGTGAAAGGCCTAAATCGGGCCAGTGCTGTCCCTTTATAGGAAACCATAATGGCAGCTGTATTAAGTTTCTGGACAAACTGACCATTTGACACGATCCCAAATACATGTAGTACTAACCCAATGGTTTAGTTGCATTCCATGACACTGAAAATATATGTTTAGACACCAAGGTTTAGATCCTAAGTGGCTTAAAAAAGCAATACACGCATTCGGAGATTTAGGTTTTAAATGGCTGCTATGTTTCAATTACAAGATGGCCACAATACTGTATTTGGACAAACTAACCATTTGACACTATCCCAAATGGTACAGTTGCATTCGTTGACCCTGAGAATGTATGTTTAGACACAAAAACTGTAGTGGCTTAAAAGATGAGATATTGGTAGATATAGAATTTCAATGGCCGCCATCTTTAAAATCCAAGACGGCCGCCATAATGTCAATGGATAAGTTGGTTCCTATCAAAAATTGAAGGCTAAGGCATTGAGGAGCATGTATGGACAATTTGGCGCTTTTGTCAAGAATGTCCACATCCATTCACTAAGCTGCCTGACTATCGGCCTCGGAGGTTGTGGCATCGGCTTTTGCCTCGGAATCGGAGGTTGTGGCCTCGGCCTTTGCCAAAACCTCCGTGGCCGAGGCCAAGGCCGAGGCTACAACCTCCGAGGCCAATGCCGAGGCCGAAACCACGACCTCCGAGGCCAAGGCCGAGACCGAGGCCAGCTATAAAACCACGTATTAAATTAAAAATCTCTCAACAAAGTCAAGGTTAAGATTTTATGGGATGTTTAACATTTTTTTTTATGAATTCACTCATTTTTGGAGTGCCTGGCTTACATAATTTGCAGCTTGCATTGTGTTTCCTTTTGCCATGTTCAAACAAGTCGAACAAGATAAAAAGTCGAACAAGATAAAAAGAGACATTTTCGGTGCAACTTCGGGTGTGTACAAAAGAATCCCCGCTTATAAACGTACACACGTGCCGCGCGTGCGGGCTATGGCCGTATCAAATGCGATGACAAAATTGCATCAGAGGATCAAGATCAAAATATCAAACATGCTTGATTTCATCCGGTCGCCCGGTATACGGTCAGATACGGTCTGTACGATGCCCCGATGATCTGGTGAATGGCAAAATCGGAAAGGTATGCGGCGGGCTCGAGCAGTTAGTTGTAAAATCATTTGAAACAACAAGTGGACCGAAGTATGAGATACATTGGTTCCATAGATCAGCTGGGCGATTTCATCAATTCACATTGATGTAATTCATCTAGTAATTGGTGCTTGTCTTTCCAGCTCATTGTTCCCAGCTTCGCTGTCTTCTAGCATCCCGATCTCGTACCCCAACCCTCAACAAAGGTATCGCTGCACCGATGTCCAACTAGACCAAATAGAATAGACATTTTAGTTTGCAGGCTATTTTGGTGGCAATGTGCCTATCAGGACTCAAGCTATCTCCCATAAAAATTCAATTACAATCAACCATGGAGATAATTTAAAAATGAGCAAGAAATTTCCAATATTCATTGAAGTGCATATATTTCCGACACCTAAGCGAAATCCTCCCCTTTGAATTGGAAAAGGATCCCTGCATCTTTTCAACTTAAATTGATATAAAATGGCAAAGACGCAAACTTAATGAACCTTATGACCACAATTACTACTGCCCCTTCAACCTGTTAACTCGTAACTTGTTTTTGCACAAGCTCTCATTGGTTTTGTACACGTTTTTTTAACACGGTTTAAATCATAAACAAACGCACACACACACTTTCTTCTCTATGCTATGGAGGTGATGATTTAGATATTTATCATAACAATTATACGTACAATGTAAAACATAATACATAAGTGATAAAATGTTCAACTTAAAAAAGCGATTTCTTTGGTTAAACATTTCGGTGTTTCAGATGTTAGGTTATGTTATGTTATGTTTTATTGCACAAAATAGGAGCAAACAACATGGGTTTACATAGAGTAACCTTTGAAATTACGTCATGCTTTGCCTCTCCTAACGTTTTTTAAATTGTTAAATATATTTAGCAACACATTAAATAGTACGGTTTTTTTCGGACGACATAAGGAAGATGAATTAATGATTTTAATATTGGTATAGGAAAACCTATTCCAATTTATCCTACATTTAAATCGTGTTTTTGCTTTGTGTTTTTTTTTTCTTGCTTGTGGAGTATGAACATCCAGTATAAAAGCATGCATTTAATCCGGCTTGTACGTGTTCTTCTTGATTTGTCATATTGAATCACAACTTCCATCGAATCAGCTGATGAACGTACGCGTTGAGAAAAGATATGCCTATGCAATCAACCCCCCCCCCCCGCTCTCGAGATACATCTTGCCAAACCGGTATTACATCCTTTTCTTGACTAGAAATCGCCATTGTTGAAACGTACCAGACGGGCTACATCAAGGGTTACCTGTACACTGTGATAAATGAGTACAAGGCCGCTTTGTATATTTCAAGTTGCCGTCGCGCTTCAGTGAACTAGCCAATTTAACCTTAAGGGCCTGTCACATTATATGCGATCTCATGGGAGACCTTACGGCGACCAAAAATATTTCATAAATTTAACAATCGCAGCGAGGACGCAAGAAAATTACAACTTTTTGTCTCAAAGAAGCTCAAGCTACGCTCATACTGTGCTCTTTCCGCGCTTACGATGCGTTTAACTCGCTCTCTATGCACCCCTGTCAAGCTCAATTACTCGATCTAGTCGCTGCCGCTGCGCTGTCACTGTGCTCACACTACGCTCTTCTCGCTGTTGATACGTCCTAGTAGCTCGCGTCGCGCTCTCTATTCGACCAAAATACGCTCATGTGACGTCACTTGCGCTGCATAAATACCAAGACAAAACGGTCAATACACAGCCTAGTTTCAAAATTATTCTACAATTATTCTACAAGCCTAGGCTGCCTCAATGCCACTTCAAAGTCGCACGATTCACGCTCGCACAGCGCCCGAGTGGCGTCATTACGGCGCCCTTGCCACAGCGCAGAGGTGTTGCGATTGTTTTGAGCATGTTCAAAGACATTGGCGCTCATCGGAGACCATTAAGACCCCCTGGCGCCCATCTGGCGACCTATGCAATTGTCGCTGCGATCTAATAGTTGTTGTTGAGCCCCAGCTATTTTTCAAGGACGCAGTGAGAGCGAATATAAGATCGCAGACAGTGTGGCAGGGCCTTAAGGTTAATGGAATATGTTTAATCCATTATTTAACACCGAAGCTACATTTACTATCGGTACGCTAGACCAAGTAGAAAGCAGGCAGTTACTGGTTGTACCTTCTTTCATGCTTTGTCCTTGAGTTATTGCATTATTAATGATAGCTGTTCACATAATCACCCTATCAATTACGTAAAAATATATATGTACGACCAAGCAGGCCTCGCCAATGGAGCGTTACTAATGGAACGGTGGATAACTTTGCCCAGTGTTTAGATTTGATTCGCTAGGCTCGCCATGGCGTCAGCCTATTCCGTGGTCTACGTCTTTGTCGCTGCTGAGGCACTGGAGCTGCATGGTGGTTTGTGTACTAGGTGATTTATACGATCAGCCTACCAGATTGTCGATCATTGCTTCAGACACGGGTTTGAATTGTGGTCTAAACTCTTTTCTGATTGTCCTTCAGTGCTTTTCATGCGAAGCCGTCTATTAGGTTGCTTGTTGCTTGCTTGTATATTAATCTCCGATCAATATACACGCAGACTTAATACGGACTGTCAATTATTGCACCAATCACATAAAGTTTCGGGTAAGCTTCAAGTTGAGGCTCTTTCCCAACTGTTGCCCGGTGTTCTGTCTACGTAGTTGCATTTGGTTTCCGTTGGTGTGTGAATCGTGATAAAAACATCTTAGCAGATTCGTGCACAGAATTCACCTGCATCTTGGAAAATGGACGGAGCAGCAGTTTTTGTTCTGATGCTGTTAGAAATGGCAGGTAAGATTGAATATAAATCAACTGGGGTACGTCCTCAAACTCCTGACTGCTTGGCAATGGTAGAATAGTTTATCCTCTATCATCTATTTCCCAACATCATACAACCAAAGTAGCAGTAGTCTTTCGCTATGCAATTTACTGATCCTATCTTGGAAGTTGTATTTGTCGGTTTGAAACGAATATTATTTTTTGGATATTTTATGATCGGCAAAAAAATAGTAGTTTATTACCAGTTTGTAACCATGTAAATAAGGAAATAAATTTGTGCTTAGCTGGTTTTAAACACTGTGTTTAATCACATATCACCAATGCTGAAACTGACCCGAGCCGAATCATACCTTTTCTGTAAACAAATACAAAATCAAAACGTTTCGGCCCACAAGTCAAAACTAATCAAATTAAAAAAATTTCAACGATTTTGTTCACCAATTTTAATTCATGTTTTTCGAAACACCCCTCTTGCAAGCCTATGGTATGACCCTCTCGTAAAAAAAACCTCCCCATCTAAAGATTTACGCGTGCGTCAGGCATACTGCGTGAAGTGGCGCAGAACGCAGCTGTGCCGGTGTACTGTGAATTTAGGACCAATAAATACCAACTCACTGATAGTATTTATATTGCTGGCAAACTGATCAACTTATTCTTTTATAACACTTATTATAACACCTTACCCACAGATTCTGTGTCTTGATTGGTCGAGAGTGAGTCACAGATACTTTCTATTTTTGCTATCTTTCTGTGCACGGCCAAAAGTACTATACCTGTAGCAACCAAAGTACTATACCATTAGCAACCAAAGTACTATTTCCACGGCGCGGTATTTGTGTGCAAATGCATGCTGGTGTGCGCGTTGCGCGTAGCGCGTTTTGTTCCAAAGAGAGCGCGCCACAGAGTTGGGTTCCAACATTTCGCGAAGGGGTAGTTTGGAAGAGAGAAATACATTTTTCACCAATTTGTATTGAAATTGATGTTTATTTCAACTGTGTTCAGATTTAAATAATTTAAAATACTAAAACCAAGCAGAATCTGTGGGGGAAGTGTTATAAAACAAATATTGAATGCTTTATCTCGTGGTGAAGCCGAGGGAAAATAGAATGCCCATGGATCACCTCGGGAGGCTAGTTTTACTACACCACTCGAAGCATTCAATATTTGTATACTATATCATGTACATTTTAATAACGATGCATCTTTTACCCTCCCCACAAGTTCAATATTGCAAATTTTGGCCGGCCGCTGCCTGTGTAAAATTAACATCGAATATGGAGGGGGGAGCATCGATATAAATTACTGGCAGATCTTTTGTTAATGATTTTAGTTTTGGCATCGTAATCTTGTTATTTTCTTCTTCTTTATGGCTAATCGGTAACGAATGGACAGTCATGGTTTAGCCAATATTGCTCAAATGTATTAAATGGTCATGTGAATTATCTCAGACATTTAGAAAACATTAGCCTGGAAAAATGGACAGTGCTCGTAGCTGACTGTAGTTATCACTCAGAACGTGACCGGTCTCGTTTTTTTTATTTTCCAACGGATGAAAAATTGATGAAAGTGTGTACACCGTGCGAATTGCCACGTAAGGCCAGGTTGGTGTAGACATGTTTAGTCACATTACCAGGGCAACGCGTGACCTCGGCGGCATAACGTCGTTACCACGTCGGCGAATGATCTGAAATAATAATGACTTCATTTTGATCTGCTACGGTGACCTCAAGGGAGCTTTACTACATGCTTACCCAGTTTTGATAAATTAAGGCATTTCAACATTTATGATGAGGTACATATTTTTTTTTTCTTTTTTGGGGGTGGTTTAATATTTATCCAAACAAACAATCTTTGGTAGTTCGCTAGAAGGCGTCATACCTATTTTCAAGGCAAATTCATCATTTCTTTTACATTTTGTCAAAAATTGAATTGAACAAAATCCTGTAGAAAAAGTAATATTACATATATTTGCAGTTTTGCTTGCAAGAACTTTCGAAAATCTAGGATGTAAAAGACTCATTCAAAAGGTTTGTTTTAGTACAAAAATCATTCAAATCATTTATGTACTTTTTGAGTTACGGAATCTTAAAGCTATAGTCTATCATTTGCAGCCACCTGAAAAGTAACTGGCGTAATTATTGTTGAAAAACAAACTTGGTTGAAAGATAGTGAGGGAACTAAAGTCCCTGTGAAATTATTCTTTCTGGGAAGCTGTCATTTTGAAGTAATCAACGAAAGAAGGCATTTCCAACGGTGATTCTTAAGAAGTACCGTAGGAAAATTTAAATTAGTAGTTCGTTTGTTATTCAGCGCAGCGCGCACAAGTATTGGAACGACGCACACGCGCGCGCGGTTGTTATAATTCGTCGGATCAGTGCGCTACATCGCGTAAAGCTGCAATTCAAAACAATTCAAAACACGATTCAGTTACTTTTGATTTGAAATTGAGATCTTAGAATGCTGTTTTTCTCGGAATGTACAGCTAAAACTTAGCTGAAACTTCATCAGGTTAGTTGTTCAGTATCCTTCATTAGATTTTGAACTCTTTTGTTGCTTCAAACGAACAAAATGCACAAATTACAAATGATGGACTATAGCTTTAAACACAACAACCGTTTTATAGTTCTGGCCACATAAGGATGTGTGTGAATTGTTACTGCTTTGCTGAAAGAACGCACACTTTTTTTGCGATCTGTGGACAGAACTTAAAACGGTGGTCGTGTTTAAAATTCTGAGCGATTTAAATGATTCTTGTATTAAAACAAAGCTTTTGAATTGGGCTTTCATATCCTAGATTTTAAAATTGCAACATGCAGAACTTTACTAAAACAATAGTCCCTACATTGGGTTTCGCTTTTTTGGCCCACCCTGTAGAGATTGTTGTTCTTTAAAGAAAAATGTATGCAGACACATATGGTTGAGAGTGCAACAGCAATGTTGTATGTCATGGTAGTGCCCACAGAGACTGCTGCAATTCATGTAAAACACAGAAAACTGCCAGTCAGAATTAAGATCAAGTAGATTAAACTCACTACTTTCATAATACGCACTTTCATTATCTATGAAATTATCGTCATTAATAAACACATTTGACATTAATAAGACAACAAGGGAACATTAAATGTGAACACAAAATAGAAACAAAATACTTGAGGATCACAAGTCATACAGTGATCTCGTTATTACAGAAACATTGATTAATTTACTACAGGGTGAGAACTGAAGTCACAGTGTGACATCAATATAACAAAATGCTCAGAGTGAGTTGGTATCAAAAACAAGGAAAAAAGGTCAACGAGGATGTGAGTCTATCCAGTTCCTTCAGTGAGGAGATCAACGTCTTCTTGTTATTCCGCAGAAGGATAATCCTTCCATCAATTAACCATGCTGCCTCCACAGATGATGTTGCCTTTTAAGCTTCCGAAGCTTATTCCGTTATGACAATCCCGGACCCTTTGAGGAGACGTTTGATCTTGAAGACGGTGGAACTGGAGCCATAGCCTATAAACTTGATTTTTAACGGCCGTGGCTTCTTGTCAGTACGTTTTCTTGGTTGTCCAAGGCTATGTGATCGGTCAATGTCAGCTGTTTGCAGGCCAAGATAAAGTTTGCCATTGCTGGTTTGTATGACAAGTTTATCCGTGTTCTCATCCAACGACACTTTAATACCATGAAGCAAGAGGCAGTTCCTACGTCCAAGTCTTCAATTAGAATTCTGTTGAGGTTGGACATGTCCTTGAACTTCTGTACAAGTGCAGCTAGCTCTTCGCTCTGTTTGGTGTTGTCCATAGCAGTGGCCTTGTACAATTCCTAAGCAATTGCATACTTCACAGAGGAGGCAATGGACGTTACGAAATGTTTGTTCTTCACCAGACTGATTGCCGATTCCCAATTAAGTGGGTATAACTTGTGCTGATGATCTTATCAGACACAAGTGTAGCAATTGGCACGATGATAGAGTGGAGAAGAGTAAGGTCTTTGGTGATTACCTTTGAAATCCGTTCCCTGTGTTCTTGTTCGTCATATAGCGGGCCGCTGTTGTCTTTGTGATCAGACATCCGTGACGACGGGTCTGAGGGACTGCTCGGTGTTGTTCCTTTGCTTAGGGTTTAATACATAACTCTTTTGTAGTGTGGACTCTGCACCACTGGTTCTTGAAGACGTTGTGTTGTGATTGCCAGTGCTGGCAGAATCAGATTATGATGTACCAGTTTTTGAAGAGTTTCTGTGTCGATTCGACCTCATTATATTCCATCCTCTGGCCCAATAATACCTATGTGGTCCGAAGTGCGGATGGTAACGCCAAAACAGCGAATCCTGCTCTGTAATCAGTTTATTTGAACGAGATTGGAGAGGTCGATTTAAATGCTATATGCCAGTCATCACAGCGCCCTCTCGTTTGGGAAAGACACAGCGCAAATTTAGTTGCATTACGTTAAAATGTATACGCCCTGGGATTGGTTGACGTCGTCATTGGCATCCCCCTGCCAAATTGTCCCCCATACCACCCCACCGACACACTCCACCGAGATCGCCTCCCGTGATATGCAGTATACCTGAAACAAAGAGTGTTTCCACAAAAGTATCCTTAGTTGCGAAATATACCTTTTCTATATTTATTAGCCACTGGGAACTGTTGGTTTCATTTGTATTTATATTTAATTTATTCCAAAGTTCTCTTGGCTGGTGTGGACAGCGAACAGAGGGTGTGCTACTCCGGTCCCCCTCCGGAACCTGATCCTGATAATCCGGATGACTGGATGAAGCAAGTCATGCAAGAGATACGGAAGCGTTGCCCGGGAAAGAGGGAACCTACCCCAGCTGGTAAGCCGTCTTGCGATCTCTCATGCCGTAGGTACAACATATGCATATGGATTTATATCACAAATTTATATTGCATTGGGATTGGACATTTCATTAAAAAAAATTAACAAGGTTTATCGACGGCTGCAAAGGACTTTCAACATTTGCTACTTTGGCAAATTTGCAAGATGCAATCTGTTTTTTCCCCCTCTGGAGGGCGCACTGTTTATAAAGCGCATCCTCTAGAAACGATATGGTTGAAATTGATCAGTTTTTTTCTTATAAACGTTGTTTTATGAGTTGTTTCCCCCTTTAAAAAGGCAGCAAACTCCCACGAATTAACAATATCAGGTTGTAAGGAGTAACTCTCCAGAATATAAGGTAATAAGGTTAGAAAATGTGATTAACCTTCCCAGAAAAATACATCGGTGCATTGTTATATTCCAAAAAGTTTCTCCCAAATTAAGAAATATTTTTGTTTTATAATTGTTTGCAATACTTTTCTATCATTGAGGTTTAAAAGATTCTGCATTCTATCCCCCCACCCCCCAAAAAGTTTGGGATCGAATTAGCTTTCCAACGATATCAGTATCTATGAGTTTCAATATCAGTAACAGTTTACTTTGTTTACTCGTATATTACCAACAGAGTGTTCCAGTCCGCAATGCCTAGGTATGGAGGATGGGACAACTATTAACAATTGTTGACTGGTACGATGTGGGATATGACGTTTTGATCACCCGAGGGCGCAAAGCACCCGAGGCGAAACCTAGGGTGCTATGCGCCCGAAGGGTGTTCAAAACGTGATGTCCCACATCACACCAGGCCAGATAACAATTTTTTTGTTATACCTATATGTCTTGGATATTTTTGATTTTGATGTAAAAATCACGCAAAAACAGCAGTAAACACAACAATCATGCCAGACACGACGTCAACTCACACGCATGTCACGTGCTCTAACAGCTGATAGTCTGCAAGTTCGCTGCGTAGTACGTGTGAAATGGGTACGCACGCGTACGCGTACGCGTACGTACCGTACGCACAAAGTCATAGCACACTCCCTGTAGGATATCACTTAAGCCTGGTTCATACTCCACACGAATGCAAATACGAAGCAAATTTGACGTCGTGAAACATTCGCTGCAAAATTCGCCCGAGTTGAAATATGTTCAACTTTTAGAAATTCGCAGCTCGAATACTTGCTATGACGTCATACATTTGCGTTCGCTTCGCTTTTGCATCGAGTATGAACCGGGCTTTACAAGTTGGAAATGTGTTTTATTCAGCGCCAGATATGTATTTTTAAAAATACATATTTGCAATATCCTACTATTATTAAGATTTATAAAAGAAAAGTGTCTTCGGGATTGTACATTTTATTCCAAATCAAAGCCCATCATCAAATAATTTTAAAATTGGTATATTTTAGTATTTATATTAGTAAATTTGTTTTCTTTATTTTTCCCTTGCTTGTTACCAACAGAGTGCGTGAGTCACGCCTTGGGCATGGAAGACAGGACGATCCCTGACGGTTGCATCAAGGCGTCCAGTCAATACTACACTAATTGTTGCCCAGCCAGTAAGGCACGCCTCAATAATAACAAAAGATGGATACCCTATAGGTAAGTATTAAAGGGAAATACCACATGTCACACTCTATCCTCATGCTGTTATGCACTCTCTATTATTTTATATCCCCCACCCCCAATAAAATGGGTTTAATTAATGGACATATAATATCGCCAATGAATGGTGTTTTTTTCTCTTTTGGCTTTTCTTTTCTTCTTCTTTTTAATACGGGAAAACATATTCCTGACCGCAACCCGATTTTTAAATACATTCTCGCAAGCGGATTTGTAGAGTATTGTTACTTCATTCATTGTACTTCTCTTCACTCTGTGTACAGTGACGATGCCAATCCCTGGATCGAGGTGGACCTCGTTGGGAGTGCAGTGGTGACAGGTGTCATCACACAAGGCTACAGTAGTCAGTTTGTGACGCAGTACAAGGTGTCATATCAGAAGCATCCCTCAACTTACTATGATCACGTGGAAGATGGACACGGAAACATCAAGGTAAATATCAATCTCAAAGGGAATATACATCATTTGCTTTTGCTGTAATTTTCAGAAATGGATGGATTTTGGGGGGGTTGGTAATACATAGCAAATATTGTTACACTGACATTTTTTTACGTTTTGGGCTCGTAGATGCAAGAAAACAATCTTTTTGCTGTTGTCTGGTTCCCTGACTCCATATAAGATAGAACGGAGCAGTTTATAGACGTTAGGGAATTGTAAGATCAGGAAACCAGTCTAGCTTGCTTGTACCTGTTGATAGGTGTGTAATCGATTGCAAACAAATGCGAACTTACTAAATATGGTCAATTGGGGCCAGTATTTGAACAAACAAAAAATTCTGACGCACGTCGGCCGACCAGCGTTGAAAATTGATACAAAAATACCACTTTTCTTGAAAATGACAGTATACGAGGTGCCACGATTTTACAGGATGCTTTAAACTGTCATTTATAACAGTCCAGCAGGGCATTTCAAAATAACTTGATAGTACAGAGCTATTCTAAAATTGTGCCTCATTATAACCAACAAGCAGAAGCAAATTAGTCTGATACATCCTCTTCCAGTAGGATAAACATGAGGCTCTTGTCCAAATACGAAATAACTTTTATCAACAACAAAACCTTTTTATGCCAGTTGAAATAGAATAACAAGGAGCCTAATAAACTCATTTCATAAATTTAACGTAAATTACAGATTCTCAGAGCACGCACTATATGTAATGTTGTTTTTTTCTGTTTATGGAAAGACATTCTGTAAATGAAAAAGCAGAACCAAAACCTCACAAAATGTATTTCATATTTAAAAAACATATGTAGCACCAACAATAATAATGACTGGAAAGCTAATTTCATAAACTACTTTTAGATGAAAACAAATACTTAAATTGCTCAATCCGTTCAAACAATATCGCCATTTAAACACAAGTACTCGTAGAGTTCTTTCGTCTAAAAAAAATTCAATTAAAGCCTTTTGAAGCCCAGTCTTTTCAAAAACAAATTGATTGTATAAATCCCATTTGCCTAAGCAGGGTTGTTCATAAAGATATTGTGTACTACAGTTGTTGACAGTTGTTGAAACAAGTGTTCTGTGTCATTTTCGTTGTTGTCCAAACAATCAGAGCACAAAATAAATTGCTTTTTTACGTAGATTTTTCAAATAAAAATATATATTTTTGGGTTTGGGTTCCACTTTTTTGACTCATCCTGTTCGTAAATGTAATGAACGTAAACTTGTTCGTATCAGGTGTTCATCGGCAACACTGATGGCAACACACCGGTCACTAACCTGTTTTATCAGAGTGTGGTAGCGACGGTAGTGCGCATTAAGCCTACTAAGTGGCAGACTTTGTGTTCTCTGCGATTGGAGCTGCTTGGATGTCGCCGTGATTAATTAAGCTGAAACATTCAGGTGATTCTGTTCGACAGCACTGACAAAATGTCGTTTGATACAAAAAAGGTCATATGGAGGTACTATTGAATATCACTATAAGATACTACATTTAGTAGCAGGAATATCTTATCAGAAAGCAAGAACATACTGAATATTTTGGAAAATTTTGGAAAATGTACATTTGAATGTGTAAAACATAAATTCCATTTGGCGCTGATTTTGAGAACAACGTATATCCGGGTTTCATTTTCGCAATAACTACCATTCGATTTCATTTTGCATCATTCAAATAAATGAATGTGCATAACGTTTCATTTAAAGGATTACAAATACGTAATTAGGTTTTCGGTACGACGGATGCGTTGCCGTTTATTACGAATGTGCAATCCAATTCACAGAAAATCGATTCGTTATTGTGACACGGGCTGAATTGTACAGTCTTTTTCATTTGTCATTATTTAAATTCGCAAAGTATGCATTCAATTTAAATACAGTTTACAGCCTATACAAATCATGATCGGGCTTTGATTGATCATTAATGCGTTTGTTCTTATGTACACAAAGGCCTATTTGAAATAGGCAAATGAAATGTTAAAAAGATATAAATCTCACCAAAATAAAATCAATCAAAATAATCTTGTAGGCATATTATTGGGACGGTAAAGGGAAACATCACGTGTCATGTTACATGGGATCGGGGAACTTTTTTGTTGTTTCTTTGTCTGAATTGATTTTAATGTGTTTCTGTATTACTCTCTAATTTTATCAAATCGATTGCTTGATTATATGATGCGATTGTGGCAAATGCTGAGCAAAAAAAAAAAAGAAAGAACGATTGTCTTCTACTTAGGTTTTTTTATTATTACAATAGTTGGTATGTTTTGAAAGACTGCACCACTTGGTTTAGATCAATCATCATGAATATTCAAAAATTCAATCATTCATTCAATTATTCCTCATATGCTACTTTTGTGAACACATCAATCAATTCCAATGCTCGACCAGGCATGCGTTAAATAACACTGCGCGTTATTGCGCGTTATATTGAAACAGGGATTTGGATCGTTCATTCTATTTCGCACGAAAACGAAAGCTTCTTTTACAAATTCTTGTACATATTTACCGAAATTGTCCGGAAAAACCTATATTAAAACTGATAAACCTATTATCGCCTCTTTTATCTCCCTTGGAAGATAAAAAATATATCCGAAATTCAAAAGGCATTCATGTATCTAATTGGAAAATAAACTCACGAAACACAACAACGACGAAGGCCTGGATCGTGGTAAAAACATCGGCAATGTGTATCTGTTGTACATTTATTCTGGTCTGTTTTTTTGTAAATGCACTTTCACTCTAGATATAAACTAAATTACGGTACAATGTTGAATAGTTAAATTTTGGTAATTTAATTTTTTCCTAGGGGGATAATGACTTTTTGAGTAAAGGCCGTTTTATTATTTACGCGATTGCGATAGGGAAGCACATAGGGCGTCAGGAAACATTCGCTGCGAATTTGCCCGAGTTGAAAATATGTCCCAACTTTTGCGAATTTGCAGCGCGAACACTTGCTGTGACGTCACAAATTCGATTTCGTGTCGGCGTTAATTGAAACGGCGTTAAAATGTGGCCTTTGCTTTAAGTGTGTAACTTTCTTATTCAATGTGGTATTTTGCTGAAAATGTAAGAAAATATAATTACGATATCAACCATCATACAATAATTTAGGTGTACAGTTTGGTGTTAGGTGTATAGTGTATTGTTAACGTAACTAACATTTTATTGACAGTATTCTTGCTGTTCTATATTCAAAATAAATACATGTACAAGAGTATACAAGTGTATATGTATGTGTATAATGTAATAGTACAGTGTTTGGCAATCGTTTTACAAAAGTGGATTACTGTCATGTTTTTTGTTAAGGGTGAACAGGTTAATCAGAATACCCACATTTCAAACCTTAAATTTCAAAGGGCCACTTGTTGTAGATGACGAGGATGAAACAAAAATACTTATAATTCCCAAATATTAATAGCACGTTGTGAGTAACCATGAAGAGGAGCTAAGAGACATCCACATTGATCTCATGAAGGGGAAAACCTTTAAGTATATGTAATTAAAAAACTGTTTTGCTTTGTGTTTGTGTTCGTGCTTAATTGTTAAATAAAATCCACTAAAGGAAATCTCCATTTCGTTCGACCTTTACTTGTTTTTATTTATATTTAAATATTATATATTTATTATATTTTATTTTATTTTTTTCTTTACTAGCTTGCTCCACCGAATCGGCCTCAGAGGTTGAGGCCTCGGCCTGGGAAGTTGTGGCCTCGGCCTTGGCCAAAACCTCCGAGGCCTAGGCCAAGGCCTTGGCCACAACCTGCGAGGCCGAGGCCAACTGAGGCCGAGGCCACCACCAGCTATAAAAACACGTAACAAAATCTTAATCACTCAAACAAGAACATGGTTAAGGTTTTAAGGACTTTTTATCATCTTTTTATATGAATTCACTCATTTTTGGAGCGCCTGACTTCCAAATTGGCAGGTTTCATTGTGTTTCCTCCTGCCATACTCGAACAAGTCGAACAAGATAAAAAGTCGAACAAGATAAAAAGGGATAGTTTCGGTGCAGCTTCGGGTGTGTACAAAAGAATCCCCGTTCATTAACGTACACACGTGCTGCACGTGCGGGCTATGACAAAATCGCATCCGAGGATCATTCTGAACAGCCAATCACATGGCGCCTCGATTATTAATGCTGAGTAGGACGTCCAACAGCCAGTGGCGTAGCCACCTGGGGGGGGGGGGGCGTGGGGGGCGACCGCCCCCCCCATGAAACCTTGTCGTCCCCCCTCCCAAGTCGCCCCCCCCCCCCCCCCCCCCCACTGAGATTTTGAGTTTCTAACAAAAAATATCATTGATCTACATGACGCAATGGGCCCTATTATGAACAACAATATATCTTTTGCTTAGAAAATATTGGTTAAAGTGGTCAGAAATTGCCTCAGATAGCACCACAGAGCATTTAGAATCCAACATTTTTCGGGGCCCTCAAGCGGGCCCCGAACCCCACGCCTATAGCTCAGAATTCTGGTAGCTGATTCAATGACACCAAGCTCGAAAACAATGTTCACACAATTTTCTTATGCCCTTAGCTGAGAAAACCTCGAAAATTATGTTTAAATTACTATCTTTTGTGCTAAGATAATTATTGGTTAAAGTGGTAAGAAATTGCTTCAAATCACACCACACAGAACATCTAAAATCCATTTTTTTTCGGGGCCCTTAAGCGGGCCCCGAACCCCACGCCGTAAGGGCTTTGCGCTTCGCGCATGCATCAGTTGTGATCAAGGTATGTCCCACCCCCCACTTTTGACAAGCGATTGACGCCCCTACTTGACGACCCCCCATGAAATGTTCCAGCCCCCCAGCGCCCAACCCCCCCCCCCCCACCACTGAAAAATTCCTGGCTACGCCACTGCCAACAGCCCCTAGTCTACAGACTGCACTATGTATGTAGAATGTAATACTGAGGCCAGCCTCGAGACCTCCAACACTGGGTGCAAAAATATCAATCATGCTTGATTTCATTTAGTCGCCCGGTACACGGTCAGATACGGTCTGTACGATGTCCCGATGATCTGGTGAACCGGCAAAATCGGAAAGATGTGCGGCGGGCTCGAGCAGTTAGATGTTAAATCATTTGAAACAACAGATGGACCGAACTATGAGATACATTGGTTCCATAGATCAGCTTGGTGATTTCATCAATTCACATTGATGTAATACATTTTGCAGCAACTACCGCTGGTCTTTCCAGCTCACTGTTTCCAGCTTCGCTTTTCCCTAGCATTCCACACCCGTACTCCAACCCTCAACAAAAGTATCGTGCGCTGCACCATTGTCCAACTAGTACAGTAATTGACAAGGATCCTGACAATTTAGTTAGCAGGCTATTTTGGTGGCAATATGCTCATAAGGACTCCATCTATCTCCCATAAAATTTAACCACAATCAACCATGGGGAAATATGTTAAATAATTAACAAATGAAGAGATGTACAATATATATTCAAATGCATGTATTTCCGACACCTAGGCGAAATCCCACCCTTTCAATAATTGGGAAAGGATCCCTGCATCTTTTCAACTAAACTGTTATAAAATGGCAAAGACGCAAACTTAATAAACGCTATGACCACAATTATTACTGCCCCTAAAACCTGTAAACTCGTAACTTCTTTTTGCTCAAGCTCTCATTGGTTTTTTACACGTTTTCTAACACGGTTTACACCATAAACAAACGCACACACACTTTCTTCTCTATGGTATTGAGGTGATGATTTAGATATTTATAATAACAATGTAAAACATAATACATAAGTGACAAAACTTTTCAACTTAAAAAAATTATTTGGTTAAACATTTCGGCTTTTTAGATGTTATGTTGTGTTATGTTATGTTTTATTTCACAAAATAGGAACAAACCCCATGGGTTAACATAGAGTAAACTTGAAATTTGAAATTACGTCATGCTTTGCCTCTCCTTAAGTTTTGTACATTGTAAAATATTTAGCAACACATCTAATATTACGTTTATTTTCGGACATTAGGAAAATGAATTGATGATTTTAATATTTGTAGCTGTTTGCGTCATTTTGTTTGTGGTTTAAAAATCGTGTTATTCATTGTGGCATTTTGTTGTGAATTTAACAAAATTAGCCCACAATATAAAATAACCTTACATCTGATACGATCTACAGTGTGAAGCTTCGCATAGATAGGTACTTTTTCTACAATATGTTCGAAACAATTTTTATATACATGTACATATAAATATTTCTGTGTTGTAATGGTGGAAAATAGTTATATATGATTTGACAAAACTTGATAAGAGCAATACACGATTTCTGCTGGTGCACAGGTATATCAGATACCATTATATGAAATAAAGTGGAGAGTTCGTATTTGTGGACATGGATAATGCATGAAGCTCGGTAAAGAACATACCATTTTCAAAATATTAAACGTTCAGTGCAATGTTAATATAATGCCGAGCTGTTGTTATGGAAGCTATGAGATAACCATCTTCATCTCAATGAAGGATAATTTATACAATACTTACAATATTTTACTTTACAATATTTGTAGTTTAATATAGGTTTTCCTGGCCAATTTCCTAAAATGTTCATTCACTTCCGAAAATCGGTCATTCGTTTTCATCTGAAATTGAGATTTGCTCTGAACACGCGTCAACCAGAGCATTTGATTCCATTTCAGTTCAATCAAGTAAGTGATTGAGCAGCACCTTTCGTGTATGTCCATTCAGATTTGTTTACAAGACTTCTTTTTCGCTTTTAGAGGACGATAACAAACATTCACCATTCTATTTTACTTAAAGTTTAATGCCGTCGGCACCAGATACAATTAGGGGTTACTTTTTCGTTTACCGTCAATCACATTAGCCGTACATGAAATCAATTTAGAAAAGGTATGCTTGCGTAAATGAATGCACAGGTAACATTATTGGCCGTCTGTTTCTCAAAACCGAATAAACGGACAAAGAAACTGATTGAACTTTTGTTAAATTGAAATGGGATTAAAGACGTACATTAAAATTCAAACGAAAAGGAATTACCGATGTTCAAAAGTGAATGAACATTTCCGGAAATTGGCCGGAAAAGCCTATACCTGTTCATCCTACATTTAAATCGTGTGTTTGCTTTGTGTTTTGTCTTGTTTGTAAAATGTGAAAATCCAGTATAGAAAGCATGCATTTATTCCGGCTTGTATGCTTTCTTCTTGATTTGTCATATTGAATCACAACATCCATCGAATCAGTTGATGAGCGTACGCGTTGCGATAATATATGCATATGCCTACGCAATCAACCCCCCCCCCCCCCCGCTCTCGAGATACATCTTGCCAAACGGGTATTACATCCTTTTCTTGACTAGAAATCGCCATTGTTGAACCGTACCAGACGGGATACATCAAGGGATATCTGTACACTGTGATAAACGAGTACAAGGCCGCTTTGTATAATTCAAGTTGCCGTCGCGCTTCAGTGAACTGGACAATTGAAACTTGGGTTAATGGCGTATGATTCATTTCTTGTTCATAAATACCTCAGACAGTTTAGCTATTCCTATTGGTCGAGAGCCCGTCACGTGGCCGGTCTTAAACGGATGATAAAGACATGGCTAGCTGGTCTTAAACACTTTTCCAGTGTCACAATAAAATGTGGTCTCCTAAAAATCCAGTGCCTTTTGCCGTTTCATTGGTTGAACGTTCACAATCCTCACGTAGGCATGCGACATCGCGCAGAACATGCTACGCGCGCGTCAATCTCCATAAAAGGATTGTTTACATCTTAATCGCCAGCTGAACACTCCATTATTTTGCTAGAGGGGTGTTTAAAAAAGCATGAAAAGAACTTGTTGAACAAAATCGGGATTTTTTGAACGAATTATTTGATATTTTTTACCGAAAAGGTATTTATGAATGGGAATAAATATGTGCTCGGTCGTTATTTATCACTCTGTTTAATACCGCTTAGACTCTGGGTGCTGATAATTACCCTCGCCTCCGGCTCGGGTAATTATCAGCACCCAGACTCTAAGCAGTATTAAACAGAGTGATAAAAACCTCCGGAGCGCACATTTATTCCCTTATTTAACACCAACGCTACAATTACCATCGGTAGGCTAGACCAGGTAGAAAGCAGGTAGTTAATGGTTGTACCTTCTTTCATGCTTTGTCCTTGAGTTAATGCATTTTTAATGATAGCTTTTCACATAATCACCATAATTACGTAAAAAAATATATGTACGACCAAACAGGCCTCGCCATTGGAGCGTGACTAATGGAGTGGTGGCTAACGTTGCCCAGTGTTTAGATTTGATTCGCTATGCTCGCCATGACGTCAGTCTATCCGGTGGTCTACGGCTGTGTCGCTGCTGAGGCGCTGGAGCTGCATGGTGGTTTGTGTACTAGGTGATATATACGATCAGCCTACCAGATTGTCGATCATTACTTCAGACACGTGTTTGAATTGTGGTCTAAACTCTTTCCTGATTGTCCTTCATTGCTTTACATGCAAAGCCGTCTATTGGGTTGCCTTGGTGTGGTGAGTCTCCGATTAATATACGCACAGACTTAATACGGACTGTCAATTATTGCACCAATCACATACAGTTTCCGGCAAGCTTCAAGTTGAGGCTCTTTCCCAACTGTTGCCCGGTGTTCTGGCTACGTAGTTGCATTTGGTTTCCGTTGGTGTGTGAATCGTGATAAAAACATCCTAGCGGATTCGTGCTCAGAATTCACCTGCATCTTTGAGAATGGACGGAGCAGCAGTTTTGGTTCTGATGCTGTTAGAAATGGCAGGTAAGATTTAACATAAATCAACTGCGGTACGTCCTCAAAGTCCTGACTGCTTGGCAATGGTAGAATAGTTTATCCTTGTCAGGGTCGGGGGTAAGATAAGAATCCCTATCATTTATTAGTTATTGAATTTACTGATCCTATCTTGGAAGTTATATGTGTCGGTTGAAAAGAATATTATTTTATAGATATTTTATGATCGGCAAACAAATAGTAGTTTATTACCAGTTTGTAACCATGTTAATAAGGAAATAAATTTGTGCTTAGCCAGTTTTAAAGGGAATGTACATTATTGGCTTTTGCTGTAATTTTCAGAAATGAACTTTTTGGGGGGTTAGTATAATAGATCAAAATTGTTACACTGGCATGTTTGAACTTTTGTGTTCAAAAATGATGGAAAACCACAAAAACTAAAATCTTCAAGTAGTATGGTTCCCTGACTCCACTTAAGATGAAATGGATAAAAAAAATTGCCGGAAAATTGTAAGGCAAGGGAACAAGTCTAGCTGGCCTGCACCCGTTCATGAACATAGAACCAATAGCAAACACAATTTTTAAGACCGGTTGGATTCTGGATACTGATACTGACCCGAGCCGAATCATACCTTTCCGTAAAAAAAAAATATAAACTTTTCGGCCCACAAGTCAAAACAAATCAAATTTATAAATTTCCAACGATTTTGTTCAACAATTTAACTTCATGTGGTGCAGAACGCAGCTATGCCGGTGTAGTGTGAATTTAGGACTAAGAAATATTGACTTACTGATAGTATTTCGCATGCCTACCAGAGGATTGCAAATGTTCAACCAATAAAATGGTTCAGGCACGGTTTTGCACAGGGGTCAAAATATTATATGACACTCGAAAACTGTTTGAGAACAACCAGCCGGTCGTTATCAACCGTTCAAAACCGGCCAAGTGACGAGCTCTTGACCAATAGGAATGGGTAAACTGTCTTCGGTATTTATAAATGTAAAACAATTGCACATTTTCCTTTCCCCTCATTATTTCTCAGCTACTGCTTATTTCATTTACTTCCCTTTTTTTCCTTTATTAAAAAAAAAAAAAATTCAAAAATAATAGTCCACTCGGTGGAATGTTCTGCGCTAGTAATCCGGAGTTCTTAGGTTCAAATTGCGTGCATAATAATTTCTACGCTCATCCACATATTTATGTATGTGTGTATTTTTTCAGTGATTAATTTATGGGATTCGTGAAACCATAAAAGCAATAGGCGAAAGAATTAGCTGTGCACCTTGTATATTCGTAAAGTTTATGTTGCTGGCGAACTGATTAACTTATTCTTTTATAACACTTTCCATATCATGTAAACTTTAATAACGATGCATCTCCCCCCCCCCCCCACCCCCAGTTCAATTTCGCAAATTTTGGCCGGTCACTGCCTGAGTAAAATCAACATCGAAAATGGAGGGGAGAGCAGCGATGTAAATCACTGGCGGATCTAGCTTTTAAGAAACGGGGAGGTGATATAAAGGGCGGAGGACAGTCTTAAGACGGCCAAAGAAACTCCCTGCTAGTGAAGGGGGGGGGACGACATGCCCTCGGTAAATTATAAAATCACGATGATTTGTCCAGCATTTTATGGCAATTCAAACATGGTTAAGGTACTTCAGCATTCCATTTATTATTTGTTGGTCCCATTTTTAATTGTTTCATAACGGCGACTTCAACCTACAGGGAGGTATCAACCCCGCCTCCAACAAGACCTGTTCATTCTTATGTTTGATGGACTTCCTTTTTTGGCTTTGCTCTTTATTTTTCATTTTCTTGATAACATAAGACAGACTTCTTTTTGTGTGACTCTGCATACTCTTTTGTTTTTTCTCATGGTTCCTCCTCTCTTCCTTACTCATACGCTGTTCAATGACCTTGCCATTCCTCAACCTATGCAATGCTTGTCTTCGTTCACATATTCTGATTTTCTTTCTGTTCGGTTTTGACACCCTCTTTGTCTCTTTGATATACTCTACAACACAATCCAATACCTGCTTTCTGCTGTTTCAATCCCTTTCTGGTCATTTTGTTGATTCTCCACTTCTTCCATCGATTCACATGTCTTTCAACATCTGCCACAGGAACAAACATGTACACAGGTTCTGATTCACACACATGTTCAGCATTAGACCCAAGCATGCCTGTACGTTCTTGTATGAACTCAATGATACACAATGGGATTACATTTTGTCCACACTTTGATTCTTGTTGGAAATTTGGTTTCCACACATCCCCTGATATAAATCTTGAGTTTACCTTGAAAACATTAACTGATTTCAACTTTGTCATCTTTGGCTACAAATTGACAATCAACTTCAGTTTTGTAATCTTTAGCTCAGAATTGACAATCAGCTTCAGAAAGTTATCGTTGTCTTTGAATTGGCATTCAACTTCAGCAAGTAATCTTTGCCTTTGAATTTGCAATCTACTTCAGCAAGTAATCTTTGCCTTTGAATTCGCAATCAACTTCAGCAAGTAATCTTTGCCTTTGATCTGGCAATCAACTTCAGCAAGTAATCTTTGCCTTTGAATTGGCAATCAACTTCAGCAAGTAATTTTTGCCTTTGAATTGGCAATCAACTTCAGCAAGTAATCTTTGTCTTTGAATTGGCAATCAACTTCAGCAAGTAATCTTTGCCTTTGAATTCGCAATTAACTTCAGCAGGTAATCTTTGCCTTTGAATTGGCAATTAACTTCAGCAAGTAATCTTTGCCTTTGATCTGGCAATCAACTTCAGCAAGTAATCTTTGCCTTAGAATTGGCAATCAACTTCATCAAGTAATCTTTGCCTTTGAATTGGCAATCAACTTCAGCAAGTAATCTTTGCCTTTAAATTGGCAATCAACTTCAGCATGTAATTTTTGCCTTTGAATTGGCAATCAACTTCAGCTTTGTAACTTTAGAACAAAATAGCTTTAACACAGAACACGTTAAGCTCACAAAAAACAACTTCAGCTCACATATAACAACTTCAGCTCACATATTACAACTTCAGCTCACATATAACAACTTCAGCTCACATGTAACAACTTTTATTCATATGATATTTAGGAGATGAAATGTTGGAGTGAATGTAGAATGAACTGAACACACTAAGGAATGCAATGAGATGACAGGGCACGGTTAATGGGACAGACACACTGGACGAACTGCACAAAAACAGACCAGAAGGAACTTGATGTCTTGGATAGTGTCACGACACTCTTTATTTCTGAAAAGAAAATAAGAAGAAAAAATACATGTTAATGTAAATGAAGTATGCATACAGTTAGGGTAACAACTAGTGTGTAACAACCGCAATACAATTCTTCACAAAATTGCCTTTTGTCTTGCACAACATGCAGATTTGTGTAATACTCAAGATTTTAAAAGACACATGATCAACTAGAATCAAAAGACATTTGCCTTTTTCAAGTGACTTAACTACATTATGTACAGTCACACTCTTGGGGGGGAGGCGATGTGGGCTTCAGGAGTATGTACATTTTTGAAAAGGAGGGGAAAGAACTGAAGACAAACCATATATGTATTGTTCAACCATTTTGTACCAGAACATACTCAGGACTCGTGAACATCTGTCTGTGTAGGGCATACACACCCCTCCCCCCCCCCCACCATAGTTATGTAATTGATGTTATCTTCCACATGATCACGTGCACTCGCATGCAAATATCACATGCAAACATGTGTCGAACACAAAGGTCAAGCAGGTTGAAAAATGCATACAGCATACACATCTGAATCCGTACGCGATCATGCCACACTTTACACAACATACAGATCTTCAGACTTTTGGCATCATGCTAAAGGAGGTTAGATTGTAAATACTTTATTGTATTTGTAAAGGGCACTTTTATTTTGTTTATAGTCAATCCTTAATTTGTGAAAAATAACATTGCAGTAGTAACACTTTAGTTGTCATCCTATTTCTAAATTTTGAACGTCAATAAGCACTAAAACGGCTTAATTCGGCTATAGGGGATTCCACACAGGCTCATTACAAACACATTGTCTTCCAGCCAGTTCCGCAAATCTGAGATCACCTTGATGGAAGCTACCTTGAATACATCTGATTTCTTTAGTCTCATTAATCTTTGATTGTCTTTACAAGAGCAACTGTGTTTACTAATACATGTACATACATGTATTTTGGCTCTGAGTTTTTTCTTGTCACAATCTTGTGCTAAATCTTCCATGTTGTCTCCAGCTTTTCTTTTGGACTTAATTTTTTCAACACTGTTCTTTTCATTCTGTATGAACACTCGCTCTTTCCTTCTACTTTTGCCATTAACATCTCTACTTTTCCTTGCAGACTGACCTCTTGTCCTCTGTACATTGTCTTGATTTTCCTCATTCTTATCCTTTCCACTACTACAACTAATCTCAGCATTACTTTTCTTGCTGCGTAAAAAATAACCTCCAGTCTGCTGAACAATGCAACATCTTTCACCTGTATTTAAACATGCATGTTTGCAGTCCATGTTATCTACATGCTCAATTTTGTCATTGCCTGCCTGTTCCTCACCTTCATTTCCATGTACAGTTGAAACTTCAATGTGCTCGTGCGTGCTAGAAACACATTCAGTGCATGACTCAATAGCTGCTTCCTCCATGTACACTTCAGATGATGATGGCATCTCAAGTTTGTTCTCATCTGTCGGAATGCCAAGATCATGCAACAAAGAGTCATTGTAGGTACACCTCCCACATTTTAGACACAGCCATGCTACGGATTTGCTTGCAAGCACAGACTGCATGTTTGCAAATCCCATACAATTGACATGATAGTAGATTTTACAAGTATCACACTTCACAACTTGATCGTGTTCACTAGCCACTTGATCACACAACCAACATTGCTTGACTTGTACTTCGTTTATAGAACGATTCACATCCGTAACTGCTGACTTCTCAACACTACATCTCTTGTGAAGTTTCCCTCCTATATTCCCATTTAGTCCATCTGAACATTTACTTCTCTTCAACAAGACCTGTTCATTCTTATGTTTGATCGACTTCCTGTTTTGGCTTTGCTCTTTTTTTTCATTTTCTTGATAACATAAGACAGACTTCTTTTTGTGTGACTCTGCATACTCTTTTGTTTTTTTTCACATGGTTCCTCCTCTCTTCCTTACTCATACGCTGTTCAATGACCTTGCCATTCCTCAACCTATGCAATGCTTGTCTTCGTTCACATCTTCTGATTTTCTTTCTGTTCGGTTTTCACACCCTCTTTGTCTCTTTGATATACTCTACAACACAATCCAATACCTTATATCTACTGCAGCATGTTTGCCCACTGGCCTTCCACCTTCGCACTGCTTTCTGCTGTTTCAATCTCTTTTTGGTCATTTTGTTGATTCTCCACTTCTTCCATCGATTCACATGTCTTTCAACATCTGCCACAGGAACAAACAAGTACACAGGTTCTGATTCACACACATGTTCAGCATTAGACTCAAGCATGCCTGTACGTTCTTGTATGAACTCAATGATACACAATGGGATTGCATTTTGTCCACACTTTGATTCTTGTTGGAAATTTGGTTTCCACACATCCCCTGATATAAATCTTGAGTTTACCTTGAAAACATTAACTGATTTCAACTTTGTCATCTTTGGCTACAAATTGACAATCAACTTCAGTTTTGTAATCTTTAGCTCAGAATTGACAATCAGCTTCAGAAAAAAATCGTTGTCTTTGAATTGGCAATCAACTTCAGCAAGTAATCTTTGCCTTTAAATTCGCAATCAACTTCAGCAAGTAATCTTTGCCTTTGAATTCGCAATCAACTTCAGCAAGTAATCTTTGCCTTTGATCTGGCAATCAACTTCAGCAAGTAATCTCTGCCTTAGAATTGGCAATTAACTTCAGCAAGTAATCTTTGCCTTTGATCTGGCAATCAACTTCAGCAAGTAATCTTTGCCTCAGAATTGGCAATCAACTTCATCAAGTAATCTTTGCCTTTGAATTGGCAATCAACTTCAGCAAGTAATCTTTGCCTTTGAATTGGCAATCAACTTCAGCATGTAATTTTTGCCTTTGAATTGGCAATCAACTTCAGCTTTGTAACTTTAGAACAAAATAGCTTTAACACAGAACACGCTTAGCTCACAAAAAAACAACTTCAGCTCACATATAACAACTTCAGCTCACATATAACAACTTCAGCTCACATATAACAACTTCAGCTCACATATTACAACTTCAGCTCACATATAACAACTTCAGCTCACATGTAACAACTTTTATTCATATGATATTTAGGAGATGAAATGTTGGAGTGAATGTAGAATGAACTGAACACACTAAGGAATGCAATGAGATGACAGGGCAGGGTTAATGGGACAGACACACTGGACGAACTGCACAAAAACAGACCAGAAGGAACTTGATGTCTTGGATGGTGTCACGACACTCTTCATTTCTGAAAACAAAATAAGAAGAAAAAATACATTTGTAAATGAAGTATGCATACAGTTAGGGTAACAACTAGTGTGTAACAACCGCAATACAATTCTTCACAAAATTGCCTTTTGTCTTGCACAAAATGCAGATTTGTGTATTACTCAAGATTTTAAAAGACACATGATCAACTAGAATCAAAAGACATTTGCCTTTTTCAAGTGACTTAACTACATTATGTACAGTCACACTCTTGGGGGGGGAGGCGATGTGGGCTTCAGGAGTATGTACATTTTTGAAAAGGAGGGGAAAGAACTGAAGACAAACCATATATGTATTGTTCAACCATTTTGTACCAGAACATACTCAGGACTCGTGAACATCTGTCTGTGTAGGGCATACACACCCCTCCCCCCCCCCCACCATAGTTATGTAATTGATGTTATCTTCCACATGATCACGTGCACTCGCATGCAAATATCACATGCAAACATGTGTCGAACACAAAGGTCAAGCAGGTTGAAAAATGCATACATCATACACATCTGAATCCGTACGCGATCATGCCACACTTTACACAACATACAGATCTTCAGACTTTTGGCATCATGCTAAAGGAGGTTAGATTGTAAATACTTTATTGTATTTGTAAAGGGCACTTTTATTTTGTTTATAGTCAATCCTTAATTTGTGAAAAATAACATTGCAGTAGTAACACTTTAGTTGTCATCCTATTTCTAAATTTTGAACGTCAATAAGCACTAAAACGGCTTAATTCGGCTATAGGGGATTCCACACAGGCTCATACAAACACATTGTCTTCCAGCCAGTTCCGCAAATCTGAGATCACCTTGATGGAAGCTACCTTGAATACATCTGATTTCTTTAGTCTCATTAATCTTTGATTGTCTTTACAAGAGCAACTGTGTTTACTAATACATGTACATACATGTATTTTGGCTCTGAGTTTTTTCTTGTCACAATCTTGTGCTAAATCTTCCATGTTGTCTCCAGCTTTTCTTTTGGACTTAATTTTTTCAACACTGTTCTTTTCATTCTGTATGAACACTCGCTCTTTCCTTCTACTTTTGCCATTAACATCTCTACTTTTCCTTGCAGACTCTGTAACTCTTGTACATTGTCTTGATTTTCCTCATTCTTATCCTTTCCACTACTACAACTAATCTCAGCATTACTTTTCTTGCTGCGTAAAAAATAACCTCCAGTCTGCTGAACAATGCAACATCTTTCACCTGTATTTAAACATGCATGTTTGCAGTCCATGTTATCTACATGCTCAATTTTGTCATTGCCTGCCTGTTCCTCACCTTCATTTCCATGTACAGTTGAAACTTCAATGTGCTCGTGCGTGCTAGAAACACATTCAGTGCATGACTCAATAGCTGCTTCCTCCATGTACACTTCAGATGATGATGGCATCTCAAGTTTGTTCTCATCTGTCGGAATGCCAAGATCATGCAACAAAGAGTCATTGTAGGTACACCTCCCACATTTTAGACACAGCCATGCTACGGATTTGCTTGCAAGCACAGACTGCATGTTTGCAAATCCCATACAATTGACATGATAGTAGATTTTACAAGTATCACACTTCACAACTTGATCGTGTTCACTAGCCACTTGATCACACAACCAACATTGCTTGACTTGTACTTCGTTTATAGAACGATTCACATCCGTAACTGCTGACTTCTCAACACTACATCTCTTGTGAAGTTTCCCTCCTATATTCCCATTTAGTCCATCTGAACATTTACTTCTCTTCAACAAGACCTGTTCATTCTTATGTTTGATCGACTTCCTTTTTTGGCTTTGCTCTTTTTTTTCATTTTCTTGATAACATAAGACAGACTTCTTTTTGTGTGACTCTGCATACTCTTTTGTTTTTTTCACATGGTTCCTCCTCTCTTCCTTACTCATACGCTGTTCAATGACCTTGCCATTCCTCAACCTGTGCAATGCTTGTCTTCGTTCACATCTTCTGATTTTCTTTCTGTTCGGTTTTCACACCCTCTTTGTCTCTTTGATATACTCTACAACACAATCCAATACCTGATATCTACTGCAGCATGTTTGCCCACTGGCCTTCAACCTTCGCACTGCTTTCTGCTGTTTCAATCTCTTTTTGGTCTTTTTGTTGATTCTCCACTTCTTCCATCGATTCACATGTCTTTCAACATCTGCCACAGGAACAAACAAGTACACAGGTTCTGATTCACACACATGTTCAGCATTAGACTCAAGCATGCCTGTACGTTCTTGTATGAACTCAATGATACACAATGGGATTGCATTTTGTCCACACTTTGATTCTTGTTGGAAATTTGGTTTCCACACATCCCCTGATATAAATCTTGAGTTTACCTTGAAAACATTAACTGATTTCAACTTTGTCATCTTTGTCTACAAATTGACAATCAACTTCAGTTTTGTAATCTTTAGCTCAGAATTGACAATCAGCTTCAGAAAGTAATCGTTGTCTTTGAATTGGCAATCAACTCCAGCAAGTAATCTTTGCCTTTAAATTCGCAATCAACTTCAGCAAGTAATCTTTACCTTTGAATTCGCAATCAACTTCAGCAAGTAATCTCTGCCTTAGAATTGGCAATCAACTAAAGCAATTAATTTTTGCCTTTGAATTGGCAATCAACTTCAGCAAGTAATCTTTGTCTTTGAATTGGCAATCAACTTCAGCAAGTAATCTTTGCCTTTGAATTGGCAATTAACTTCAGCAAGTAATCTTTGCCTTTGATCTGGCAATCAACTTCAGCAAGTAATCTTTGCCTTAGAATTGGCAATCAACTTCATCAAGTAATCTTTGCCTTTGAATTGGCAATCAACTTCAGCAAGTAATCTTTGCCTTTGAATTGGCAATCAACTTCAGCATGTAATTTTTGCCTTTGAATTGGCAATCAACTTCAGCTTTGTAACTTTAGAACAAAATAGCTTTAACACAGAACACGTTAAGCTCACAAAAAACAACTTCAGCTCACATATAACAACTTCAGCTCACATATAACAACTTCAGCTCACATATTACAACTTCAGCTCACATATAACAACTTCAGCTCACATGTAACAACTTTTATTCATATGATATTTAGGAGATGAAATGTTGGAGTGAATGTAGAATGAACTGAACACACTAAGGAATGCAATGAGATGACAGGGCAGGGTTAATGGGACAGACACACTGGACGAACTGCACAAAAACAGACCAGAAGGAACTTGATGTCTTGGATGGTGTCACGACACTCTTCATTTCTGAAAACAAAATAAGAAGAAAAAATACATTTGTAAATGAAGTATGCATACAGTTAGGGTAACAACTAGTGTGTAACAACCGCAATACAATTCTTCACAAAATTGCCTTTTGTCTTGCACAAAATGCAGATTTGTGTATTACTCAAGATTTTAAAAGACACATGATCAACTAGAATCAAAAGACATTTGCCTTTTTCAAGTGACTTAACTACATTATGTACAGTCACACTCTTGGGGGGGGAGGCGATGTGGGCTTCAGGAGTATGTACATTTTTGAAAAGGAGGGGAAAGAACTGAAGACAAACCATATATGTATTGTTCAACCATTTTGTACCAGAACATACTCAGGACTCGTGAACATCTGTCTGTGTAGGGCATACACACCCCTCCCCCCCCCCCCCCCACCATAGTTATGTAATTGATGTTATCTTCCACATGATCACGTGCACTCGCATGCAAATATCACATGCAAACATGTGTCGAACACAAAGGTCAAGCAGGTTGAAAAATGCATACAACATACACATCTGAATCCGTACGCGATCATGCCACACTTTACACAACATACAGATCTTCAGACTTTTGGCATCATGCTAAAGGAGGTTAGATTGTAAATACTTTATTGTATTTGTAAAGGGCACTTTTATTTTGTTTATAGTCAATCCTTAATTTGTGAAAAATAACATTGCAGTAGTAACACTTTAGTTGTCATCCTATTTCTAAATTTTGAACGTCAATAAGCACTAAAACGGCTTAATTCGGCTATAGGGGATTCCACACAGGCTCATACAAACACATTGTCTTCCAGCCAGTTCCGCAAATCTGAGATCACCTTGATGGAAGCTACCTTGAATACATCTGATTTCTTTAGTCTCATTAATCTTTGATTGTCTTTACAAGAGCAACTGTGTTTACTAATACATGTACATACATGTATTTTGGCTCTGAGTTTTTTCTTGTCACAATCTTGTGCTAAATCTTCCATGTTGTCTCCAGCTTTTCTTTTGGACTTAATTTTTTCAACACTGTTCTTTTCATTCTGTATGAACACTCGCTCTTTCCTTCTACTTTTGCCATTAACATCTCTACTTTTCCTTGCAGACTGACCTCTTGTCCTCTGTACATTGTCTTGATTTTCCTCATTCTTATCCTTTCCACTACTACAACTAATCTCAGCATTACTTTTCTTGCTGCGTAAAAAATAACCTCCAGTCTGCTGAACAATGCAACATCTTTCACCTGTATTTAAACATGCATGTTTGCAGTCCATGTTATCTACATGCTCAATTTTGTCATTGCCTGCCTGTTCCTCACCTTCATTTCCATGTACAGTTGAAACTTCAATGTGCTCGTGCGTGCTAGAAACACATTCAGTGCATGACTCAATAGCTGCTTCCTCCATGTACACTTCAGATGATGATGGCATCTCAAGTTTGTTCTCATCTGTCTGAATGCCAAGATCATGCAACAAAGAGTCATTGTAGGTACACCTCCCACATATTAGACACAGCCATGCTACAGATTTGCTTGCAAGCACAGACTGCATGTTTGCAAATCCCATACAATTGACATGATAGTAGATTTTACAAGTATCACACTTTACAACTTGATCGTGTTCACTAGCCACTTGATCACACAACCAACATTGCTTGACTTGTACTTCGTTTATAGAACGATTCACATCCGTAACTGCTGACTTCTCAACACTACATCTCTTGTGAAGTTTCCCTCCTATATTCCCATTTAGTCCATCTGAACATTTACTTCTCTTCAACAAGACCTGTTCATTCTTATGTTTGATCGACTTCCTTTTTTGGCTTTGCTCCTTTTTTTCATTTTCTTGATAACATAAGACAGACTTCTTTTTGTGTGACTCTGCATACTCTTTTGTTTTTTTCACATGGTTCCTCCTCTCTTCCTTACTCATACGCTGTTCAATGACCTTGCCATTCCTCAACCTATGCAATGCTTGTCTTCGTTCACATCTTCTGATTTTCTTTCTGTTCGGTTTTCACACCCTCTTTGTCTCTTTGATATACTCTACAACACAATCCAATACCTGATATCTACTGCAGCATGTTTGCCCACTGGCCTTCCACCTTCGCACTGCTTTCTGCTGTTTCAATCTCTTTTTGGTCATTTTGTTGATTCTCCACTTCTTCCATCGATTCACATGTCTTTCAACATCTGCCACAGGAACAAACAAGTACACAGGTTCTGATTCACACACATGTTCAGCATTAGACTCAAGCATGCCTGTACGTTCTTGTATGAACTCAATGATACACAATGGGATTGCATTTTGTCCACACTTTGATTCTTGTTGGAAATTTGGTTTCCACACATCCCCTGATATAAATCTTGAGTTTACCTTGAAAACATTAACTGATTTCAACTTTGTCATCTTTGTCTACAAATTGACAATCAACTTCAGTTTTGTAATCTTTAGCTCAGAATTGACAATCAGCTTCAGAAAGTAATCGTTGTCTTTGAATTGGCAATCAACTCCAGCAAGTAATCTTTGCCTTTAAATTCGCAATCAACTTCAGCAAGTAATCTTTACCTTTGAATTCGCAATCAACTTCAGCAAGTAATCTTTGCCTTTGATCTGGCAATCAACTTCAGCAAGTAATCTCTGCCTTAGAATTGGCAATCAACTTCAGCAAGTAATTTTTGCCTTTGAATTGGCAATCAACTTCAGCAAGTAATCTTTGTCTTTGAATTGGCAATCAACTTCAGCAAGTAATCTTTGCCTTTGAATTGGCAATTAACTTCAGCAAGTAATCTTTGCCTTTGATCTGGCAATCAACTTCAGCAAGTAATCTTTGCCTTAGAATTGGCAATCAACTTCATCAAGTAATCTTTGCCTTTGAATTGGCAATCAACTTCAGCAAGTAATCTTTGCCTTTGAATTGGCAATCAACTTCAGCATGTAATTTTTGCCTTTGAATTGGCAATCAACTTCAGCTTTGTAACTTTAGAACAAAATAGCTTTAACACAGAACACGTTAAGCTCACAAAAAAACAACTTCAGCTCACATATAACAACTTCAGCTCACATATAACAACTTCAGCTCACATATTACAACTTCAGCTCACATATAACAACTTCAGCTCACATGTAACAACTTTTATTCATATGATATTTAGGTGATGAAATGTTGGAGTGAATGTAGAATGAACTGAACACACTAAGGAATGCAATGAGATGACAGGGCAGGGTTAATGGGACAGACACACTGGACGAACTGCACAAAACAGACCAGAAGGAACTTGATGTCTTGGATGGTGTCACGACACTCTTCATTTCTGAAAACAAAATAAGAAGAAAAAATACATTTGTAAATGAAGTATGCATACAGTTAGGGTAACAACTAGTGTGTAACAACCGCAATACAATTCTTCACAAAATTGCCTTTTGTCTTGCACAAAATGCAGATTTGTGTATTACTCAAGATTTTAAAAGACACATGATCAACTAGAATCAAAAGCCATTTGCCTTTTTCAAGTGACTTAACTACATTATGTACAGTCACACTCTTTGGGGGGGGGGAGGCGATGTGGGCTTCAGGAGTATGTACATTTTTGAAAAGGAGGGGAAAGAACTGAAGACAAACCATATATGTATTGTTCAACCATTTTGTACCAGAACATACTCAGGACTCGTGAACATCTGTCTGTGTAGGGCATACACACCCCTCCCCCCCCCCCCACCATAGTTATGTAATTGATGTTATCTTCCACATGATCACGTGCACTCGCATGCAAATATCACATGCAAACATGTGTCGAACACAAAGGTCAAGCAGGTTGAAAAATGCATACAACATACACATCTGAATCCGTACGCGATCATGCCACACTTTACACAACATACAGATCTTCAGACTTTTGGCATCATGCTAAAGGAGGTTAGATTGTAAATACTTTATTGTATTTGTAAAGGGCACTTTTATTTTGTTTATAGTCAATCCTTAATTTGTGAAAAATAACATTGCAGTAGTAACACTTTAGTTGTCATCCTATTTCTAAATTTTGAACGTCAATAAGCACTAAAACGGCTTAATTCGGCTATAGGGGATTCCACACAGGCTCATACAAACACATTGTCTTCCAGCCAGTTCCGCAAATCTGAGATCACCTTGATAGAAACTACCTTGAATACATCTTATTTCTTTAGTCTCATTAATCTTTGATTGTCTTTACAAGAGCAACTGTGTTTACTAATACATGTACATACATGTATTTTGGCTCTGAGTTTTTTCTTGTCACAATCTTGTGCTAAATCTTCCATGTTGTCTCCAGCTTTTCTTTTGGACTTAATTTTTTCAACACTGTTCTTTTCATTCTGTATGAACACTCGCTCTTTCCTGCTACTTTTGCCATTAACATCTCTACTTTTCCTTGCAGACTGACCTCTTGTCCTCTGTACATTGTCTTGATTTTCCTCATTCTTATCCTTTCCACTACTACAACTAATCTCAGCATTACTTTTCTTGCTGCGTAAAAAATAACCTCCAGTCTGCTGAACAATGCAACATCTTTCACCTGTATTTAAACATGCATGTTTGCAGTCCATGTTATCTACATGCTCAATTTTGTCATTGCCTGCCTGTTCCTCACCTTCATTTCCATGTACAGTTGAAACTTCAATGTGCTCGTGCGTGCTAGAAACACATTCAGTGCATGACTCAATAGCTGCTTCCTCCATGTACACTTCAGATGATGATGGCATCTCAAATTTGTTCTCATCTGTCGGAATGCCAAGATCATACAACAAAGAGTCATTGTAGGTACACCTCCCACATTTTAGACACAGCCATGCTACGGATTTGCTTGCAAGCACAGACTGCATGTTTGCAAATCCCATACAATTGACATGATAGTAGATTTTACAAGTATCACACTTCACAACTTGATCGTGTTCACTAGCCACTTGATCACACAACCAACATTGCTTGACTTGTACTTCGTTTATAGAACGATTCTCATCCGTAACTGCTGACTTCTCAACACTACATCTCTTGTGAAGTTTCCCTCCTATATTCCCATTTAGTCCATCTGAACATTTACTTCTCTTCAACAAGACCTGTTCATTCTTATGTTTGATCGACTTCCTTTTTTGGCTTTGCTCTTTATTTTTCATTTTCTTGATAACATAAGACAGACTTCTTTTTGTGGGACTCTGCATACTCTTTTGTTTTTTCTCATGGTTCCTCCTCTCTTCCTTACTCATACGCTGTTCAATGACCTTGCCATTCCTCAACCTATGCAATGCTTGTCTTCGTTCACATCTTCTGATTTTCTTTCTGTTCGGTTTTCACACCCTCTTTGTCTCTTTGATATACTCTACAACACAATCTAATACCTGATATCTACTGCAGCATGTTTGCCCACTGGCCTTCAACCTTCGCACTGCTTTCTGCTGTTTCAATCTCTTTTTGGTCATTTTGTTGATTCTCCACTTCTTCCATCGATTCACATGTCTTTCAACATCTGCCACAGGAACAAACATGTACACAGGTTCTGAATCACACACATGTTCAGCATTAGACTCAAGCATGCCTGTACGTTCTTGTATGAACTCAATGATACACAATGGGATTGCATTTTGTCCACACTTTGATTCTTGTTGGAAATTTGGTTTCCACACATCCCCTGATATAAATCTTGAGTTTACCTTGAAAACATTAACTGATTTCAACTTTGTCATCTTTGTCTACAAATTGACAATCAACTTCAGTTTTGTAATCTTTAGCTCAGAATTGACAATCAGCTTCAGAAAGTAATCGTTGTCTTTGAATTGGCAATCAATTTCAGCAAGTAATCTTTGCCTTTGAATTGGCAATCAACTTCAGCATGTAATCTTTGCCTTTGAATTGGCAATCAACTTCAGCTTTGTAACTTTAGAACAAAATAGCTTTAACACAGAACACGTTTAGCTCACAAAAAACAACTTCAGCTCACATATAACAACTTCAGCTCACATATAACAACTTCAGCTCACATATAACAACTTCAGCTCACATGTAACAACTTTTATTCATATGATATTTAGGAGATGAAGTGTTGGAGTGAATGTGGAATGAACTGAACACACTAAGGAATGCAATGAGATGACAGGGCAGGGTTAATGGGACAGACACACTGGACGAACTGCACAAAAACAGACCAGAAGGAACTTGATGTCTTGGATGGTGTCACGACACTCTTCATTTCTGAAAACAAAATAAGAAGAAAAAATACATTTGTAAATGAAGTATGCATACAGTTAGGGTAACATTTATGTGTAACAACCGCAATACAATTCTTCACAAAATTGCCTTTTGTCTTGCACAACATGCAGATTTGTGTAATACTCAAGATTTTAAAAGATACATGATCAACTAGAATCAGAAGACATTCTCTTTTTTTCAAGTGACTTAACTACATTATGTACAGTCACACTCTTGGGGGGGGGTGAAGGCGATGTGGGCTTCAGGAGTATGTACATTTTTGAAAAGGAAGGGAAAGAACTGAAGACAAACCATATATGTATTGTTCAACCATTTTGTACCAGAACATACTCAGGACTCGTGAACATCTGTCTGTGGAGGGCATACACACCCCTCCCCCACCATAGTTATGTAATTCATGTTATCTTCCACATGATCACACGCACTCGCATGCAAATATCACATGCAAACATGTGTCGAACACAAAGGTCAAGCAGGTTGAAAAATGCACACAGCATACACATCTGAATCCGTACGCGATCATGCCACACTTTACACAACATACAGATCTTCAGACTTTTGGCATCATGCTAAAGGAGGTTAGATTGTAAATACTTTATTGTATTTGTAAAGGGCACTTTTATTTTGTTTATAGTCAATCCTTAATTTGTGAAAAATACCATTGCAGTAGTAACACTTTAGTTGTCATCCTATTTCTAAATGTTGAACGTCAATAAGCATAAGTGTCTGACGTCTGACAAATGATGTACCAAAGAATTTAATACACCACTTTGTAAATTGATCATCTAATGCAACATATCATATATTTATAAATTGACCACAGCAACCCACAAAATTAATAATTAACATAGACTGCTTTAACAATACTGCCTACTTTGTAGTCACCTAATACTCGTTGGGGAATTTCAATACAGTTGTATGCCGCTGTAACCATATTGAGTCAACTGAAATGCTACAAAATACAAGGGCCTACCAAGTAACCACATTCCTCAAAGATAACACAATACGATCAAACCATCTGGAGAAAAGATGTTCAACAAAATCACTTCCATGAAATTTCAACTAATACATTTTCACTGACTACATCATCCAATTCAAAATAGATCATGTCAGTTCATAGCAAACATGCATGCAACATGGAGGTAGGAAACATAGATCATTATGCAGGAAATGTAAGTCAGTCAGTTCATCCAAAAGATTGCACTAACAACAGCTATGACAGCCTCAGGTCATATACTCCGAACAATTTCACTTGTATAGCTCCGTGCCTACACTAGTACTCCGATTTCTTTTCATTCACTATTTTTGACCTACAAAACACCACTCTGTGAGTCTGTGAGTTTGTGTATATCTTCCAATAGAAAGATGTTAACACAAAGATCCCATCAATCATATTCATGTCGTGATGACTTCACCTCAATTTTGTCAACTTTTCGTGCAACACATGCCCCCCATATCACCCCAGTATAGTTAACAACACGTAAAAAGTGGAGTATTTGAGCCACATTAATGTGGGGTACACCCGTCCTGGGCCACGATACACCATGGATACACCTAGACCCGGCCGGTACGTGGCTTGTATACATATCCACGTGATACACCATGCAGCTCTGCATACATTATCCACGTGACCATGGTGACGTGACCATATCGTCATCAGTCGTCAAAAAATCACCAATTATACAATTAGGCCTAACACTTCATCTGAAACGTTTACATACAAAACAGTATTCATTATCCAACAGACATTTACAAATACAAACTAAACAAAACAATCTGCTAACATCACTAAATTTTCCGGTAACAAAACTGCTCGTATCCAACAGACATTTACAAATACAAACTAAACAAAACAATCTGCTAACATCACTAAATTTTCCGGTAACAAAACTGATCGTATATCGCAGGTCGTACCTCGAAAGCTGATATATGGTTCTGGGTACTATACTTTATACAGTACGTTTGTTCGTAGCAAAGATAATAGAGCGCGTTCGTAGACATGTATAGTCTGTATGAAATTCTGAGGCACCATACTAACACAATTAAGAGGGCGTTCTACTAGTTGTCCTTAAAACCACTGTGAATTAATTACACCATGCCATATGATAGACCCGTGAACGTGGCGGTATACGTATACACCGCCACGCGTACATCTCATTGAACAGCTTTCGATCGGCCAGCATCACCGGGAATAGAATTTTCGTTTGGGTCCCGAAGTTTCTTTGGAATGACAGATCCTACACAACTCAGAGTTCGCGGATAAGGTTTTGTGTAAGTTCTGGTCATAAAAAGTGCTCGTTAAATTGCGGGACTCAAACGGAAATTCTATTCCCGCCGATGTTTGCCGATTCGAAAGCTGTTCAATGAGATGAACGCGTGGCGGTGTATACCGCCACGTTCACGGGTCTATAACCATGCCATAGAGCAAGAGATATGATCATACTCAGCATTAAGGAAAACACAATTGTATTTTTATTCTCTTTCATTTGATTGAACATATTCCCAAGAGTCAGAATATCAAGTAATATTTTATAAAAATGTTTCAGTTTAAAAGGCAAATCACATATTTAAAGGTGCAGTTTTTCTGCAGTAGGATTTTTAGCCCATTGACTTTGTACACGTTTTCAAGCCACCATTTTTACAACTTGGCGATCTGGAATCGTTGTCAAAGTTACAGCCAAGGAAGACCCTCATACAAAAATTATGCAAAGACTATGACGTCATTGACGGTCATGATGACGTCATCACCTACTTTTTTTTTGATTTTTGAAAATTTACGTGCATATTTTGAAAACCTATATCTACAGAACTGTAAGTCCGATTGGGTTGAAACTTGGTATGTGGCTAAACCGGGATGTGTTGTAGGTAAAAAAAAATGAAGTGACGTTATGATGACGTCATCCTGAGATTTTATATGAATATTTGAATTTTTTGACCTTTTAGCCATATCTCACGAACGCAACATGCAAATTTCAAAATTCTTTTTGTATTTGGTCTGTTAGGTAATAGGTATTAGCAGAAAATTTTGAAAAATGTGTGACGTCATCATGACGTCATCAAAATGCGATTTTTCAAAACACATATAAGGAAAGGTTCGATTGTCATGAAACTTGGTGGGTAGGTAGTTACTCGTACTAGTATGCAAAGTTTGAAGTGACGTCACGATGACGTTTTCGTTTTTTAATGATTTTTTAAATATTTATAATTTCATTCTGCTTCCAAAAATTGCACACTTTTTTCATCGGATTGACATTAAACTTGGTTCGAACCAAGACCACAATGACAAGATGTGCATTGAGAAGGGTTTCAAAGATGACGTCATTGCAGGGCATGTGACGTCATGTGATAAAATTACCTTTAACTGCATGATGCACTCTGAAAAGTGATTGCAAAAGGACCAACGAAACATAAATATTCGTAAAATGCAAAAAAGCCACATACAGCTCTAGTTTTCTTCTTCTTTTTGGCTAATCGGTAACGAATTGACAGTCATGGTTTAGCCAATATTGCTCAAACGTATTAAATGGTCAGGTGAATTATCTCTGACATTTAGAAAACAATAGCCTGGAAAAATGGACAGTGCTCGTAGCTGACTGTAGTTATCACTCAGAACGTGACCGGTCTCGTTTTTTTTATTTTCCAACGGATGAAAAATTGATGAAAGTGTGTGCACCGTGCGTATTGCCACGTAAGGCCAGGTTGGTGTAGACATGTTAAGTCGCATCATATCACCAGGGCAACGCTTGACTTCGGCGGCATAACGTCGCTAACACGTCGGCGGATAATCTGAAATAATAATGACTTCATTTTGATCTGCTACGGTGACCTCAAGAGAGCTTTACTACATGCTTACCCAGTTTTGATAAATTAAGGCATTTCAACATTTATGATGAGGCACATATTTTTTTCCTTTTTGGGGGGTGGTTTAATATTTATCCAAACAAACAATCTTTGGTAGTTCGCTAGAAGACGTTATACCTATTTTCAAGGCAAATTCATCATTTCTTTTACATTTTGTCAAAGTATTGAATTGAACAAAATCCTGTAGAAAAAGTAATATTACATATATTTTGCAGTTTTGCTTGCAAGAACTTTCGAAAATCTAGGATGTAAAAGCCACATTCAAAAGTTTTGTTTTAGTACAAAAATCATTCAAATCACTCATGTACTTTTTAAGTTACGGAATCGTAAACACAACAACCGTTTTATAGTTACGCCACATAGGGATGTGTGTGAATTGTTTTCGTTTTGCTGAAAGAACGCACACTTTTTTGCGATCTGTGGACAGAACTTAAAACGGTGGTCGTGTTTAAAATTCCGAGTGATTTAAATGATTCTTGTATTAAAAGAAAACTTATGAATTGGGCTTTCATATCCTAGATTTTAAAATTGCGACATGCAGAACTTTACTTAAACAATAGTCCCGACATTTGGGTTTCGCTTTTTTGGCCCACCCTGTAGAGATCGTTGTTCGTTAAAGAGAGCAACAGCAATGTTGTATGTCATGGTAGTGCCCACAGAGACTGCTGCAATTCATGTAAAACACAGAAAACTGCCAGTCAGAATGAAGATCAAGTAGAATATACTCATTACTTTCATAATATGCACTTTCATTATCTATGAAATTATCGTCATTAATAAACACATTTGACATTAATAAGACAACAAAGGAACATTAAATGTGAACACAAAATAGAAACAAAATACTTGAGGATCACAAGTCATACAGTGATCTCGTTATTACAGAAACATTGTTTAATTAATTACAGGAAAACAGAACTGAAGTCACAGTGTGACATCAATATTACAAAATGCTCAGAGTGAGTTGGTATCAAAAACAAGGAAAAAAGGTCAACCAGGATGTGAGTCTATCCAGTTCCTTCAGTGAGGAGATGAACGTCTTCTTGTTATTCCGCAGAAGGATAATCCTCGCATCAATGAACCATGCTGCCTCCACAGATGATGTTGCCTTTTAAGCTTCAGAAGCTCATTCCGGACCCTTTGAGGAGACGTTTGATCTTGAAGACAAACATGATTTTTTATCGGCCGTGGCTTCTTGTCGGTACGTTTTCTTGGTTGTCCAAGGCTATGTGATCGGTCAATGTCAGCTGTTTGCAGGTCAAGATAAAGTTTGCCATTGCTGGTTTAGGGTGGCATGAGTGGCTTGTTCGTAAAGCGCTCGCCTCTCACCAAGGTGACCACGGTTCGAATCCTGACCGCGGATCGCATGTGAGTAGAGTTGTGCGTTGGTTCTCTCCTGTGCCACGAGGGTTTTTCTCCGGGCCCTCGGGTTCTCCTCCCTCCGGAAAAATCAAACACTTTCGATCTCAGGCTGTGCTCCGTGGTCATATATGGGTCGATGTGTCCGGCAGCCATAGGCGCCTTTACGTGCCAGCGGCCCGACCACGTTGTAGCCGCGTCCTTCGCAATTCAGCATACCAGCTGCGAGTAAGGATGATTAGCCTCCCAAATTATTATTATTATTATTATTATTATTATGACAAGTTTATCCGTCTTCTCATCCAACGACACTTTAATACCATGAAGCAAGAGGCAGTTCCTACGTCGAAGTCTTCAGTGAGATTTCTGTTGAGGTTGGACATGTCCTTGAACTTCTGTGAAAGTGCAGCTAGCTCTTCGCTCTGTTTGGTGTTGTCCTTAGCAGTGACCTTGTACAATTCCTGAGCAATTGCATCCTTCACAGAGGAGGCAATGGACGTTACGAAATGTTTGTTCTTCACCAGACTAATTGCCGATTCCAAATTAAATGGGTATAACTTGTGCTGATGATCTTATCAGACACAAGTGTAGCAACTGGCACGATGATAGAGTGGAGAAGAGTAAGATCGGTGGTGATTACCTTTGAAATCCGTTCCCTGAGTTCTTGTTCGTCATAGAGCGGGCCGCTGTTGTCTTCGTGATCAGACATCCGTGACAACGGGTCTGAGGGACTGCTTGGTGTTGTTACTTTGCTTAGAGTTTAATACATAACTCTTTTGTAGTGTGGACTCTGCACCACTGGTTTTTGAAGACGTTGTGTTGTGATTGCCAGTGCTAGCAGAATCAGATTCTGATGTACCAGTTTTTGAAGAGTTTCTGCGTCGATTCGACCTCATTATATTCCATCCTCTGGCCCAATAATACCTATGTGGTCCAATGTGCGGATGGTGACGCCAAAACAGCGGATCCCGCTCTGTACTTAGTTTATTTGAACGAAATTGGAGAGGACGATTTAAATGCTATCCGCTCCGTTCACAAGTACCCCCTCACCGGCAAAGGAAGTACAGTTGGGGTGCGCGGACACTGCGTGTACATAGAACAAATCCCCTGGTGTACGTGCGTCACACACAAGGGACGGTGCGCGTCAACCAGCGAAATGTACCGCCCATGGGATGTCGTTGCTAGGTAAAAGAGCGCCCTCTTGTGGTAGCGCACGGAGCTCATATGCCAGTCATCACAGCGCCCTTTCATTTGGGAAAGACACAGCGCAAATTTAGTTGCATTACGTAAAAATGTATACGCATTGGGATAAATTATTGGTTGACGTCGCCATTGGCATCCCCCTGCCAAATTGTCCCCCATACCACCCCACCCACACACTCCACCGAGATCGCCTCCCATGATATGCAGTACACCTGAAACAAAGATTGTTTCCATAAAAGTATCCTTAGTTGCGAAATATACCTATTCTATATTTATTAGCCATTCGGAATTGTTGGTTTCATTTGTATTTATATAAACTTTATTCCAAAGTTCTCTTTGCTGGTGTGGAGAGCGAACAGAGGGTGTGTTACTCCGGTCCCCCACCGGAACCTGATCCTGATAATCCGGATGACTGGATGAAGCAAGTCATACAAGAGATACGGAAGCGGTGCCCGGGAAAGAGGGAACCTACCCCAGCTGGTAAGCCGTCTTGCGATCTCTCAGCGTAGGTACAACATATGCATATGGATTTTTATCACAAATTTATATTGCATTGGGATTGGACATTTCATTTAAACTAATTATCAAGGTTCATCGACGGCTGCAAAGGACGTTCAACATTTGCTACTTTGGCAAATTTGCAAGATGCAATCTGGTTATTTTTTCCTCTGGAGGGCGCACTGTTTATAAAGCTCACCCTCTAGAAACAATATGGTTGAAAATGATTTAGTTTTTTTTTCTTATCAACGTTGTTTTATGAGTTGTTCCCCCCTTAAAAAAGGCAGCAAACTCCCACGAATTAACACTAATATCTGAAGGACAATATCAGGTTGTAAGGAGTAACTCTCCAGAATATAAGGTAATAGGGTTAGAACATTTGATTAACCTTCCCAGAAAAATACATCGGTGCATTGTTATATTCCAAGAAGTTTCTCCCAAATTATAAAATATTTGTCACTGCCAAATTTGGAGGGGTTTTGTTTTATAATTGTTTGTAATAATTTTCTATCACTGAGGTTTATAAGATGTAGTGTGCCGTCAGGATTCTGCATTCTACCCCCGCCCCCCCCCCCCCCAATAGTTCATGATCGAATTAGCTTTCCAACGATATCAGTATCTATCAGTATCAATATCAGTAACAGTTTAATTTGTTTACTCGTATATTACCAACAGAGTGTTCCAGTCCGCAATGCCTAGGTATGGAGGACGGGACAACTATTAACAATTGTTGACTGGTACGATGTGGGATATGACGTTTTGAACACCCGAGGGCGCAAAGCACCCGAGGCAAAGCCGAGGCTGCTATGCGCCCCAAAGGTGTTCAAAACATGATGTCCCACATCACACCAGTCAACAAGACCTATGTCTTGGATATTTTTGATTTTGATGTAAAAATCACGCAAAAAACAGCAGTAAACACAACAATCATGACAGACACGACGTCAACTCACACGCATGTCGCGTGCTCGAAACAGCTGATAGTCTGCACGTTCGCTGCGTAGTACGTGTGAAACGCGTAGGTACGAGTACGCGTAAGCGTACGTACCGTACGCACAAAGTCATAGCACACTCCCTGTGGGATATCACTTAAGCCCGGTTCATACTCCACACGAATATGTTCAACTTTTACGAATTCGCAGCGCAAATACTTGCTATGACGTCATAAATGTGCGTTCGCTTCGCTTTTGCATCAAGTATGAACCGGGCTTTACAAGTTGGAAATGTGTTTTATTCAGCGCCAGATATATATTTTTTTTAAATACATATTTACAATATCTTACTATTATTAAGATTTATAAAAGAAAAGTGTCTTCGGGATTGTACATTCTATTCCAAATCCAAGCCTATCATCAAATAATTTTAAAATTGGTATGTTTTAGTATTTATATTAGTAAAAATAAAATCTTTATATTCCCCTTGTTTGTTACCAGCAGAGTGCGTGAGTCACGCCTTGGGCATGGAAGACGGGACGATCCCTGACGGTCGCATCAATGCCTCCAGTCAATACTTTGTTTGTTGCCCGGCCAGACACGCGCGCCTCAATAATAACAGAAGATGGAAACCCTATAGGTAGGTATCAAAGGGAATTACCACATGTCACACTCTATCTTCATGTTGTTATGCACTCTCTATTATTTTATATCCCCCACCCCCAATAAAATGGGTTCAATTAATGAACATATAATATCGCAAATGAATGTTTTTTTTTTTTTTTGGCTTTTCTTTTCTTCTTCTTTTTAATACGGGAAAACATATTCCTGACCGCAACCCGATTTTTAAATACATTCTCGCAAGCGGATTTGTAGAGTATTGTTACTTCATTCATTGTACTTCTCTTCACTCTGTGTACAGTAACGATGCCAATCCCTGGATCGAGGTGGACCTCGTTGGGAGTACAGTGGTGACAGGTGTCATCACACAAGGCTACTATAGTCAGTTTGTGACGCAGTACAAGGTGTCATATCAGAAGCATTCCTCATCTTACTATGAATACGTGAAAGATGGAAACGGAAGAATCAAGGTAAATATCAATCTCAAAGGGAATATAATCAATTGCTTTTGCTGTAATTTTCAGAAATGGATGGATTTGCTGGGTTGGTAAAATATAGCAAATATTGTTACACTGACTTTTTTGAGGTTTTGGGCTCGTATTTCATTTTTGAAAAACATATGTAGCACCAACAATAATAATAAATGGAAAGCCAATTTCATAATCTACTTTTAGATGAAAAAAATACTTTAATTGCTCAATCGGTTCAAACAATATCGCCATTTAAACACAAGTACTCGTAAAGTTCTTTCGTCTAAAACAAATTCAATAAAAGCCTTTTGAAGCCCAGTCTTTTGAAAAACAAATTGATTGTATAAATCACATTTGCCTAAGCAGGGTTGTTAATAAAGATATTGTGTGCTACAGTTGTTGACAGTTGTTGAAACAAGTGTTCTGTGTAATTTTTGTTGTTGTCCAAACAATCAGAGCACACAATAAATGGCATTTTACGTAGATTTTCAAATATGACATACATTTTTGGGTTTGGGTTCCACTTTTTTGACTTATCCTGTTCGTGGAATGTAAACTTTTCTGTATCAGGTGTTCAACGGCAACACTATTGGCAACACACCAGTCACTAACCTGTTTGATGAGAGTGTGGTGGCGACGGTAGTGCGTATTGAGCCTACTAAGTGTCAAACTTTGTGTTCTATGCGATTGGAGCTGCTTGGATGTCGCCGTGATTAATTAAGCTGAAACATTCAGGTGATTCTGTTCGACAGCACTGACAAAATGTCGTTTGATACAAAAAAAGGTCATATGGAGGTACTATTGAATATCACTATAAGATACTACATTTAGTAGCAGGAATATCTTCTCAGAAAGCAAGAACATACTGAATATTTTAAGTAATCACTATATAGGGTCGTGCTTCAATTTGTGTATACAAGTGAACTGTATCTCGCGGGAAAAGGCATCGGGTTCATGTGTACGATATACATATATATAGGTTCTCCCCGGACAACTTTGGAAAATGTACATTTGAATTTGTAAAACATAAATTCCATTTGGCGCTGATTTTGAGAACAACGTATATCCGGGTTTCATTTTCGCAATAACTACCATTCGATTTCATTTTGCATCATTCAAATAAATGAATGTGCATAACGTTTCATTTAAAGGATAACAAATACGTAATTAGGCTTTCGGTTCGACGAATGCGTTGCCGTTTATTACGAATGTGCAATCCAATTCGCAGAAAATCGATTTGTTATTGTGACACGGGCTGAATTGTACAGTCTTTTTCATTTGTCATTATTTAAATTCGCAAAGTATGCATTCAATTTAAATACAATTTACAGCCTATACAAATCATGATACAGCTTTGATTGAGCCATTGATTAATCACCGTATTGTAGGCCCAATTGATCATTAATGCGTTTGTTCTTATGGTACACAAAGGCCTATTTGAAATAGGCAAATGAAATGTTAAAAAGATATAAATCTCACCAAAATAAAATCATAAAATTAATGTGGCCTGACGTTGCGAACTTAGCAAGTTCTTCTTCAGAGGCTAAAACAGAAATGACAGAGGTACATACATTAACATGGGGGTGCACACAAACATGCAGGGCTGAAAGAAGAAACACAAAAGGAGGATTAAGTGGGAAAGGTGTAGAAAGATGCAGGGGAGGGTGGATGAGAGAACAAAGAAACAAAGGGAGATGGCAAACCACAAGGGGTCTGGTGTGAACAGGGGAGGGACCAGAAAGGGGAAGGATCAAAGGTCACGGGGAGTGGGAACGGACAAAAGAGTGTGGGAGTGAAGGGATGATGCGGGGGGGGGGGGACAGTATGGAGGTGGAAAGGGATGAAAGATGGGGGAAGATGGGTAAACACAATCAAGGAAGACCAGATGGATTATCTGTAACAGAAGACAATGGAGGGAAAAAAGGATTAATCATTTCCAAGTTGGATGGTGAGACCATGTGGTTGAATAGTTCGAAGACGATTCATCCACACTTTCTCTCTGCTGAGGCGAACTGAGTCCTTGCGATGGCCAAGAGATTCAATGCCCTGCAAAATCATATCAGAAATGGAGTGGTTAGGCAGGTTGAAGTGATGACCAACAGGGGTGTCTAGGGGGTCAAAATAAAATCAATCAAAATAATTGTGTATGCATATTATTGGGACGGTAAAGGGAAACATCACGTGTCATGTTACGGAACTTTTTTGTTGTTTCTTTGTCTTAATTTTATCTTAATGTGTTTCTGTATTTCTCTCTAATTTCTCTCTAATTTTTATTGCTTGATTATATGATGCGGTTGTGGCAAATGCTGAGCAAAAAAAAGAACGATTTTCTTCATCTTAGGTTTTTATTATTACAATGGTTGGTATGTTTTGAAAGACTGCACCACTTGGTTTACATAGATCAATCATCATGAATATTCAAAAATTCAATCATTCATTCAATTATTCCTCATATAAATAACACTGCGCGTGAAATCGGCTGCACATTAGCGAATTAAATTGATGATAAATTAAAAGGAAAACAGGATTGCAGATGTGCCTTCGATTTCGCGCTAAAATGAAATGTCAATGTACCAAATTCAGTGCACATTCGGGAAATCGTACGCTGTTTATTAACGACTGAATGCACCTTCATGGAAATAGAATTATCAAATTGAAACAGGGATTTGGAACGTTCATTCTATTTCGCTTCTTTTACAAATTCTTATACATATTTTCCGAAATTGTACGGGAAAACCTATATTAAAACTGATAAACCTATTATCGCCTCTTCTATCTCCCTTGGAAGATAGCAAATACATCTGAATTTAAAAGGCATTCATGTATCTAATTGGAAAATAAACTCACGAAACACAACAGCGACGAAGGCCTGGATCGTGGTAAAAACATCAGCAATGTGTATCTGTTGTAAATTTGTTCTGTTTTTTTTTTTAATGCGCTTTCACTCTAAATAGAAACTATATTACGGTACAATGTTGAATAGTTAAATGTTGGTAATTTAAATTTTTCCAGGGGGTTAATGACTTTTTGAGTAAAGGCCGATTCATTATTTACGCGATCGCAATAGGGAAGCGCATTGGGCGTCAGGAAACATTCGCTGCGAAATTCGGCGTTAATTGAAACGGTGTTAAAATGTGGCCTTTGCTTTCGTGAGTGTGTAACTTTCTTATTCAATGTGGTATTTTGCTGAAAATGTAAGAAAATATAATTACGATATCAAACCATCATACAATAATTTAGGTGTACAGTTTGGTATTAGGTGTAGAGTGTATTGTTAACGTAACTAACATTTTATTGACAGTATTCTTACTGTTCCATATGTACAAGAGTATACAAGTATATATGTATGTGTATAATGTAATAGTACAGTGTTTGGCAATCGTTTTACAAAAGTGGATTACTGTAATGCTTTTTGTTAATGGTGACCAGGTTAATCAGAATGCCCAAATTTCAAAATTTCAATTTCAAAGGGCCACTTGTTGTAGATGACAAGGTTGAAACAAAAATACTTATAATTCCCAAATGTTAATAGCACGTTGTGAATAACCATGAAGAGAAGCTAAGAGACAGCCACATTAATCTCATGAAGGGGAAAACCTTTAAATATATGTATTACATATTATGTAATTAAAAAACTGTTTCGCTTTGTGTTTGTGTTCGTGCTTAATTGTTAAATAAAATCCACTGAAGGAAATCTCCATTTAGTTCTACCTTTACTTGTGTATATTTATAGTTTATTTTTTTCTTCACTAGCTTGCTCCATCAAATCGACCTCAGAGGTTGTGGCATAGGCCTTGGCCACAACCTCCGAGGCCGAGGCCAAAGCCGACGCCAAAACCTCCGAGGCCGAGGCCAAGGCCGAGGCCACAACCTCCGAGGCCGAGGCCAAGGCCGAGGCCACAACCTCCGAGGCCAAGGCCGAAGCCACAACCTCCGAGGCCGAGGACAAGGCCGAGGCCACAACCTCCGAGGCCAATGCCTAGGTCGAGGCAACGACCTCCGAGGCCAAGGTCGAGGCCAGCTATAAAACCAGGTCAAAGTTAAAATTTTAAGGGATTTTTAACATCTTTTTATATGAATTCACTCATTTTTGGAGTGCCTGAATTCCAAATAGGCAGGTTGCATTGCGTTTCCTCTTGCCATGCTCGAACAAGTCGAACAAGATAAAAAGTCAAACAAGATAAAAAGAGTTTCGGTGCAGCTTCGGGTGTGCACAAAAGAAGCCCCGTTCATTAACGTACACACGTGCCGCGCATGCGGGCTATGACGAAATCGCATCCGAGGATCATTCTGAACAGCCAATCACATAGCGCCTCGATTAATAATGCTGAGTAGGACGTCCAACAGCCACTGGTCTACAGAATGCACTGTGTGTATATAATGTAATACTGAGGCCAGCCTCGAGACCTCCAACACTGGGTGCAAACATATCAAACATGCTTGATTTCATCCGGTCGCCCGGTACACGGTCAGATACGGTCTGTACGATGTCCTGATGATCTGGTGAACGGCAAAATCGGAAAGATGTGCGGCATGCTCAAGCAGTTAGAAATACCCTTAGAAACACACTCTCGTAAAAAAAAAAAGGTTTGGTTAACACATTCTTTATGATGGGACTTGCGGTTTTGCCGAAGTCAATTGAGTGTGATCGGCTGACTGATAAGGTTTACGTACGAATAGAATGGTGGCCGGGCCACTTTTTACGAGAGTGTGCTGGTAAAGGTTGAGCCTGCGTGCTGCCAAATTTACCAATGGCATCCCAAAATTTTCTCGTGCAAATGGGACCCATTTCGTCGATGTTTTCACGAAGTGAAAACAGAAAACAAAATTTGTTGATGTTTTTAAGCAACAAAATGTGTTGATGTCTTTTGTGTGTGTTCACTATAGGATCTTTCATGTGAACTTTGTGCTTGCAAAACGGGCTCCGCTTTGCACCAATTTTGAGATCCCCTTGGATTGTATAAAATATGGGGACCGTTAATTAGTTTCAATTTAAAGTCATTGATTGGATCAGCTCTTCGCCTGCAAAGTATGGTTGTTTAATTTTGAAAACGATGGTGACAGCACCGCGCATGAATGACAATCGAACACATGACTATAAGAATTGACTCTTGCCATAATAGTCCAACAGTCCAGAGAAGTTAAATGGAAATATCGAGCACAACATGTTTGAGGTCAGCAGGTGGGGTGTCTGACCTTCAGAACCGTCATTCTTAAAGACCAGCGCTCACATTTAAGATTTTACCGTTTCACTGGATTATATTATTACCGGTACGGGTTTTTTCCACGGTTGCGGTTAGACCACAAAGAAAGCCCGCACACACGACTAATTCCGTTCTACAGGGTATACTTTGTTTTTAATGCAAACAAAATATAGCGGAATGCCAGACGTAGAATGTGTAACCAACATAAATAATATAGATATGGTTTGAACCATACACCTCTCCACTTTAAAATGAGACATCAAACGTCCAACTCTGATAATTGTTGACAGGGTTATGAGTAATTTTCCAAAAGAGGTCAAACTGACCATGGGACCAAGTTTCCCATTTTAGGCATTGGGACATATTTGCCTTGCCTATAAAATAATGTGTAGAGCGAGTAAACACAATTCTAAACACTTTCGTATCACCTCATGCTAAAAATGTTTAGAATGTAAACATGTTTACAAACTCATAGCAAGAAAGTGTTTAGAATTGTGTTTACTCGCTAAACACATTTTGTTTGTAGGCTAGGCAAATCTCCACGCGAAGGCAATTAGGCTATTGTAACGGCGGTGCCGGGCCGCCGGCAGGGGGCGCCAGCACGGACCCACGGAGCAACCGTAGCGTTGGGTCCCCTGCTGCTGGGCCAGGGAGACCCGTTGCCAGACTGCGCCGACTCAGTAGTGTGACTTTTGTATAGCGTTCTTTTTGTTGTGAGTTGTATAAAGAGAGAGCCTCGTGTAAAGAAAGTGGCAAGAATAAATGGCCGGAGAGCCCCGAAACCCTGAGGAATAGTGTCTGTGGTTTCCTTCGTCTGGCGTGTGAGAACCCCAGATTCGTTCTACGTTACATTGGTGGCAGCGGTGGGATGTCTGACGGAGGAAAAACAGGTAGAATTTGGAGTGTTTTTCGCCATGAATACACCGGGTCGAGTTAGTCTGGCGTCCGACTCGCCACTCGGCGGGTACGCACGCTGGATCAGGGCCTCGCAGAGCGTAAACCAACCTGGTGAGATGGCCAGCAAAGCGTTCGTCACGTTGGATGACTCGGAGTTGGACTTTTTCAGTGTTTCGGGGAGCCAGCTAGGCCCACATGCTAAAACCAATGGGGAATCGCGCCGCACTGTGCACCACGGCGCAACTGACGCTCTGTTCCACTCGGAACACTGCCGAGTTGTGCCTGTTGATAATAAAGCAGGGCTGGCCGGGCTTGATCGTCCGGAGACACCCCGCATCAACACACGTGCCAGGGCCCACGATGGGAACAGCCCCGTAACACACACACCATACAACGGACGCATGTTTTCCTCCGGAACAGCTCCTTTTCACAAACACCAATTCACCGGGTGCACGTTCCCCCCGGAACTGCCCCGTAACACACACATTCATACAACGGACGCATCCCATGGGGAATCGCGTCACGCTGTGCACCACGGCGCAACAGACGCTCCGTTCCACTCGGAACACTGCCGAGTTGTGCCTGTTGATAAAAAGAGGCTGGCCGGGCTTGATCGTCCGGAGACACCCCGCATCAACACACGTGCCAGGGCCCACGATGGGAACAGCCCCGTAACACACACACCATACAACGGACGCATGTTTTCCTCCGGAACAGCTCCTTTTCACAAACACCAATTCACCGGGTGCACGTTCCCCCCGGAACTGCCCCGTAACACACACATTCATACAACGGACGCATCCCATGGGGAATCGCGTCGCGCTGTGCACCACGGCACAAAAGACGCTCCGTTCCACTCGGAACACTGCCGAGTTGTGCCTGTTGATAAAGCAGGGCTGGCCGGGCTTGATCGTCCGGGGGCACCCCGCATCAACACACGTGCCAGGGCCCACGATGGGAACAGCCCCGTAACACACACATTCATACAACGGACGCATGTTTCATCCGGAACAGCTACGTTCAAGCATGTGCAAGCGCCGGATGCGTGTTCCCCGGTAGAGTTGCTCTGCACGGGAATCAATGGAGCGGAGCCGGTAGAGTTGCTCCGCACGGGATTCAATGTAGCGGAGCTGGCAAAGTTGCTCCGCACAGGAATCAATGGAGCGGAGCCGGCTAAGTTGCTCCGCACGGGAATCAATGGAGCGGAGCCGGTAGAGTTGCTCCGCACGGGAATCAATGGAGCGGAGCCGGCGAAGTTGCTCCGCACGGGATTCAATGGAGCAGGGCCGGCGAGGTTGCTCCGCACGGGAGTCTATGGAGCGGAGCCGATGGAGTTGCTCCGCACGGGAGTCAATGGAGTGGAGCCGACTGAGTGGCTCCGCACGGGAGTTAATGGAGCGGAACCGTGGAGTTGCTCCGCACGGAAGTCAATGGAGAGGAGCCAGCGCAGTTGCTCCGCACGGGACTCAATGGAGCGGAGCCGATGGAGTTGCTCCGCACAGGAGTCAAGGGAGAGGAGACCCCGGGGTGGGCCCAGAGGAGAATCCAGAGGTGATCCCAGAGGTGATCCAAGCGGAGAACCCAGAGGAAAACCCACAGGAGACCCCAGAGGTGACCCCGGAGGAGACCACAGAGGAGACCAGGAGACCCAAGCGGATACCCCAGCGGAGGCGCCGCCTTGTTCTGGGACGAACAAGGGTCCTCGGAGGGGGCTGTGTAACGGCGGTGCCGGGCCGCCGGCAGAGGGCGCCAGCACGGACCCACGGTGCAACCGTAGCGTTGGGTCCCCTGCTGCTGGGCCAGGGAGACCCGTTGCCAGACTGCGCCGACTCAGTAGTGTGACTTTTGTATAGCGTTCTTTTTGTTGTGAGTTGTATAAAGAGAGAGCCTCGTGTAAAGAAAGTGGCAAGAATAAATGGCCGGAGAGCCCCGAAACCCTGAGGAATAGTGTCTGTGGTTTCCTTCGTCTGGCGTGTGAGAACCCCAGATTCGTTCTACGTTACACTATCCTTGTCCCAATGTCTAAAAGTGAAAATTTGGTCCCATGGTCAATTTGACCTCTCTTGGAAAATATACTCATAACTCTGTCAAAAATTATCAGATTTGGACGTTTGATGTTTCATTGTAAAGCCCGGTTCATACTTCATGCGAAAGCGAATGCGAAGCGAATTTGACGTCATAAAACATTCGCTGCGAAATTCGCCAGTCAACTTTTACGAATTCGTAGTGCGAATTATTGCCACGACGTCACAAATTCGCGTTCGCTTTTGCTTTCGCGCAGAGTATGAACCGGGCTTCAAGTGAAAAGATGTATCTTTCAAACCATACCTATATTATATATGCTGGTTACACATTTTACGTCTGGCATTCTGTTTTAATTTGGTTGCATTGTTTTTGATACACACTGTATTATAGGTCATATGATGTTCAGTGACAAAGTGACAAAATGACACCTGTCAACTTTGGATCTTGTGACTGCTTTCGTGAATCTGATTGGTAAATTAACCTAAATATTGGGGTGAAATCACAGTGCTGCCAGCAAATCCTTCCGGTGACATCTGATCCTGAGAATTGGATTCGAACAAAATCCAACATGTTTAATTGTATCGGGTCGCCCGGTGCACGGTCAGATTTTTCAGGGTACACCTCCATCCGCTGATCATCCAATGAACCGTTGCAATCGAAAAGGTGTACACTGGGCCTGAGTGTCGCACCCCGTGCGTTCAGGAGGGGCACCACCTGCAATACCCCCCCCCCTCTCAAAAGTGGCTTTGAATAAGCATAACACTCACAAGCACCGTGCAACATAAACACTTGTATCATTCGATTAAGTGACTGATAATCAATGATTTCATAATTACAAATCACGTGTATTCGAGTAGTTTGAAGAACACTCGAGTACTTTGAGGCAGCTGCCGGTAATGCATTGTTTGCAATGAGATGAGATAACAGTACAAATTGGTTGCAAAAAAAACCCCAGTATAACCGATTTTGTAACTGTGAAATCAAATTCTTATATTGTCATTCTTTACACATATATTATTCAGCCAGTCATTTTAACCCAATAAGAATCACTTTAAGACAATAAAACCCTGAGGCTGGGCCTAGAAATATATCAGCAGCTACAATATCACATTCACCGAACGAGAAGTGTTAAAATCAGATCGCCGCTTTGATTTGTTTCATACCGCAACGGAGTCTATGTGGATAAATGGCTATCGAGGATTCCTGCCAGTTTAACGAAAAGGTTTGATTTAATATTTCATAATTCAATGCCTACTGACTTAGGCGTATTCTATGCACACATCTTTTGGAATCAAAGGCAAAATATCTTAATTGCAATATCTGTAATATTTGGGCCCTCTCGGTGAGTATCGTTTTCTAATGGTTCATTGTATCCACGGTTGTGTAGTTATCTAGACCAACCTTGATTGCTGCTGAGGATTCTGTGTTTATTACCGGAAGCCGCTTCCGCTCCTACGCGGTGCCGCACCGTTTCATATCGATTCCTGACTGTTTATCACCGCTATGGTCTTTATTGTTCAATTTCAAGACGATATTTTGTTAATTTTAAGATGCTATTGTGTTAAAACTGGAAACTGTAATGACAAATGGATACCAATTGGCTGTTACATGGGCCGCTTTCATTGTTACCTCAGCCCACACCATAAAATTGAACAAATATAAAAAAAAATGGCTTTGCTCGCTTTAACGTCAGCCTGTTCGTGGTCTGTTGGTGTCGTTTTGTGCTCAGTAATATACGATCAGCACAAACTGAGTCTTGCTCATTGCATCAATTAGGTTTGGTTTGAGTAGGTCAGGCTCGTCGTCAGTGCTCGACATACGTAGCTAGCTGCCTATAATGGCTGCGTTGGTATAGTGCGTGAGTTTGTTCATTGCACCAATTATAGAACGTTTCCAGTAAGGTTTCAGATTCGTCCTCAGAATTCACTTGCATCTTGGACAATGGACAGGGCAGCTTTTGTGGATGAGACGGATGCAGGAATGTAACAAATACATGATATTATTATTTTTAATAATTTCGGGCAATGTTCACTTAATGCTGAAAAGCCAAGCGTTACGCTAAGAGACAGCTTTATTGATTTCATTGAGGGGAATACTTTAAAAAGTTTCTTTAATTATAATTCAAAGGCAACTTTTCTTTGTGATTATATATGTATTTTCTTTGTGATTACGTATTTTGGGTGCCTGGAAACAGTCACTCACTGTTGATTATCAGGACATTGGGCTTTGCCGCGTGTGTTTCTATTGTGTGCACTGCTACAGCATGTTGTCCGGCCGGGTGCTTTAGTAATGTGTGACAAGACCATATGCCCATTAAAACAAAACTGTGCAGACCTCGTCAAAGCCTCGATGTGGGGGGCCTACCTCGCGGTTCAACCCCGAGGTGCCACCGCGCCCAGTAAAAACTTCGCATCCTTCCTTAACATTTGCCGAACGTCAGCAAGGGCTGATATTGCAAAGTACACAATATATATATGACCATATTTTGTGTCAATCATTTTGACGTACACTGCAAAGGACAGGTCGTAAGGGATTGTGTGAGTATGTGTATTTGCAATAGGGTTACTTTAAAAATATTATTAGGAATATATATTATGTCACTGCTTAATTGAAACCTAGAGTCCATGTGGAAAGAGAGCAAAAATCCCATCAAAATTGTCCCCTGTGTTATAATTGTACATATAGATTGACATATGGCGTTGTTTCTTTTTTTATTCTCTTTGAAATCTTACACCCTCCAATGTTTTGCTCAAACTTAAGTATCTCCATCACTTGCATTGAATAAACAATGTATTGTGTAGATTGTCAAAGTGCCAAATTAAAACAATGAGACCTTAAACTGCACCGACGCCTTGTTCTATTGCATCAGATTGAAGTGGGAATGAAAGGGGAAATGAAAGGGCCCCTGGCTATATTTTACAAGTAAATCGGTTTCAATATTTCGCCTTTCAAAAGCCTTCTGACGCCATCAGTATATTTATATGAACACACGATGACAATCGACGTGTCTTAGGTCAAATTACGTGTAAAAAGGCCATGGAATTTCCCGCAGTGGAAAAATAAAGTTGTTATTGTATTGCATTGTATTGTATTTATTACTATACCTGCGCTTTCGCTTCATTTAATTTTGGTAGAGGTTCACAATGAAGGCGTTTCTATATCGGGAACAAGCGTGTTGGCTACAAAAGGTTCTTCGTTTATTACCGAAGACATTTCGGTTCGTTGGCGATGCCAGGTCGCTTCATATCGATTTTTGATTGTTTACGACTGCAGTGGGTCTTTATTGTTCAATTACAACTACCACTTGTGCAAGCCAGAACCAGCAAAAACGACTGTCTCCCCTTGGTCTGGCCCTTTCCTGATTGGCTAGGCTTGCTATGACGTCAGCCCGTTCCGTGGTCTACCGCTGCGAAGCTGTTGAGGCGAGCTACATGTTAGTTGTGTGCTCGGTGATATATACAATCAACCTAAATGATGCTTGTTCATTGTGTAAGACACTGTTTTGTGGTAGGTGTGATAGGTATTTTTTATCTGACTGTCGTTCAGTACTCCACATGCGTAGCTAGCTCCTTGGTCGCGTTGTTGATGGTGTGTGTGAGTTAATACTAAATACAAACAAGGACGGCTTCTAGAACACCGTACCGATTAGACATATATTTTCGGACAGGCTTCAAGTTACAGCTCTTTCGTTATTGACTTTTAATTCTCGTTGGTGTGCGGGTCGTTGACATTACATGCTATCGGAATCGCGCTCAGAATTCACGTGCATCTTGGAGAATGGACGGAGCAGCAGCTTTGGTTCTGATGCTATCAGCAATGACAGGTGAGATTTACGTTCTACGAAATTAGAAAACAAATATTAATGTTGGGGCCGCGAAAATTATTACCATGTGGTTATCGTGTAAATGACAACTAAATAGTGACATAAAGTTAATTGTAGCGCTAGGTCAACTTAGGTGCTGTGTTATTAACCATATCAAAAGCAGGATTTGGGGTTCTCTTGGGACAAGGAGATATCACATTGTACCTCATGTTACTTTCTATAGTCTTCAGCCAATGTTTCTAAATAACTAGCAGTAATGGTGGTTGTCCAATCATCTAAAATACTTTATATTTTTGCGCTATTGTAACCTCAAAAGAACACGTCGCCACGTGCATTTTTGCCCAGTTTTGGAGATGTTAGCCATACTTTCGTCATTTTCGTTCAAATGCCAAGTTTACCGAAAACAAATAGCGCCTTTCTATCGGGTCCACCATATCTCAAGAAGCTAATTTGGTCATATTCTACTTGCACACCAACATTATAGTGATGGTCTCATGCCATCAAGTCTGCTTCATCGGATCGGAGTACAACCCACAATCTGGTAGCCCACCCCGTTGGTTCTTACCGTACAAAGATCCTTGCGAATGCACCGCTATACGTCTAGGTGGGATGAGCATCCCCGCTTCGTCATACCATCAGGGGGCGCCCCAGTACCTGGACGAGCTTCTCCTGAGTGAGGATTCTTACGAAATTCAAGCTTACTTCAACTGTGAGCCTGCAGAGAACAATGCAGGTTAGAAGCATGTTTGGAATGCATCACGGTAACACATTTATACCAAAACAAGGAAAAAGAGCATCCTAACGTAACTTTGGTGGATCTTTAGAAAATATATTCCTAGTTTCAAAATTTTGAAACATTTCTCACTGCGAAATCCAATTTGTTGTGCGTATTTGCAATAACCTACTATCAATGACAATTACCTCTTATAAGGTAAAAAGTGTCTTTAGGTTGCTACATTCCACCGCAAAACAAACCTTGCATTCAATTTAAGATTCAAACTTTCCGAATCTTGAAGTATCAATATCTGTAACACTTTCGTTTGTTTACTCGGTTGGTAACAACAGAGTGTTCAAGTCAACAACCACTAAGTATGGAGGACGGGACAATCGAAGATGATCGCATCACGGCGTCCAGTAGTCATAGATGTTGCCCTGCCAGTGAGGCACGCCTCAAAAATAACAACAGATGGCTAGCCTCAATGTAGGTATAAAAAAGGAAACACTTGGTACTTTTGTTTTGTTTTGTTTTATATTGTGATGTCCTATTTTGTTTCCTTTTGTTTCTTCTTTAACCCTAAAAAGGCCGGGGCGGAATCTGCCCCCTCCCCCCTAACTTTTTTCCGCGATAGCCTCTACAAATGTTCCGGCGCTACGTGCATATTTCCCCATACACATAGTGTACTCAACGCAGACTTACCATTCATGCATATGAATAATTAATTGGCCATAATTCCCAACCCTTTGACCTATAGTCAAGACATTTCTTGGGTATGTTCATGATAAGTTGTTCTATGCGTGTAATGAGAGATCTTAGGCCGAGATCGTAGGGGGAGGTGGAATCTGCCCCCCCCCCCCCCCTCCCTACCGGCTGTGAGATGGTCAAAATAACCGGGCCCTTTTAGGGTTAAAATATATTTTTTTAAACTACCTCATCCCTATCCCAAAGCCAAGCTTACCTAACCCTAACCCAAAGCGCAACTGACTTGCACACTGTAATTAGCTTCAGTAATTGTGTTCGATTTTCAAATCCATTTATGCTACTGGATTTGCGGATTTGTCATTTCATTGGTCCCAATTTCGCTTCACTCTGTGTATAGTGACGATGCCAATCCCTGGATCGAGGTGGACCTAGTTGAGAGTACAGCGGTGTGTGGCGTCACCACACAAGGCTTCAGGTTTACAGTACAAGGCCTTGAGTTCATTGGTTACGTGACACATTACAAAGTGTCCTACAAGAAACAACCCTCATCTGCTCTTGAAAACGTGACATATGAATACGGACACACCAAGGTAATATCAATTGGCCCCATTGTAATAGCAAAGATTGTTTTTTATTCAAGAACCACAAATATTACAACTGAGAGAGACACTTTGGGATCCCATCCTATAAACAACTTTGAAATTCAGACCATCCCGCATTGAAATTAGCCTCTGTACTGATGACGTCACACTTTGTTTACATGTGCACTTTCCTATTGAGCCATTTGAAGTCTAAGGGTAATCATTCATTGAATTCATTGCGGTTTTTGAGGCTTTAATTTCAGCCAAACTTTTTTTGAGTCTTCAATTGACGAAAAAGCAGTAAATCTAACCGGCGTTTTGTCAAAGACTACGGTCACGGCTAAGGGCATCACGTGAGGATCGTGATGGCCCGCGGGTTAGCATTCGATTAGCCTGGCTGTCGTGGCTAACCCGTCTGCCTTTACCCGTGTCGACCCGGGTGAGCTGAACGAACCTAAATAGCAAAACACACACGTAAACAAAGTGTGATGACATCAGTACAGAGGCTTACTCATACTACTGCCTAATACACAGTCTTCAGATGATATAGCGTACATTGCGTTCAACCTCTGGCTTTGTTTAAAAAAAAAAAAAAAAGCCCCGCCATTTCCCTGTATTTCGGGCTGTATTTGTTGAAAGACGACGCTTTATTTTGCACATTCCTTTTTCGTTTCAGGATTTCATCGGTAACACTGATGACTATACCCCGGTCGCTAACCTATTTGATGAGAGTGTGCTGGCCACGGTAGTGCGCATTGAGCCTACTGAATGTGAGACTCGGTGTAATCTGCGATTGGAGCTGCTTGGATGTCGCTGTGAGTAATTCAGAGAGCATTCAGGTAGATGCTGTTCGATTGTTAATGCTATATTTAGTAAGACGAATATTTATCTGATAGCTGGAACAAACTGAATATTTTAAATATTCACTACAGGCTCTTGCGTGAATGTATGACTTTAACTGCGTGTAATGCGGGAAAAACGCATATGGGTAAAGCTAAGGATAATATTGTAGCGGGAACTTATTGGGCTCTTGTCCTCCGAGTTCGGCCAAACGCAAGAAAAAGGGGCAACCACACATGATTTCCAACTTCTGAAGAAACTCTTATTTATTCAGCACAACAACTCTGAGGTCAACCTGCCACACTGCTATCAGTACCACGACTGCTGATTCCCAGCATAGAAATACACACAGTTAGGTGTACAGTAGATATATTCTTACCGTAATAAAACATTTGCACTTTGTTTTGAATATATTAATATTTGATGCACGTATATATTTATGTATAAATATGTTAGTACAGATTTGGACAATCATTTCTCAAACTGTGATCGTTCCATGCTTTATTGGTAAGGTTGTACATGCAGGTTAAACATAAAACATTAATTCAAACTTTCACGGGGCAAATAGAGTGAAGAGCCATTTGGCTTTTATATTTTTGGTTTATAACGAGGATGCAGGAAGTGATAATAGTTCCCAAATATTAATATGTCGGTGCGAGTTGCCATTCAGCTTAGAGGCTTGATCTCGATGTCATTGATGGGAAAACTACAAAATGTAGGCTTCAATTTTAGTTTAAATGCTGTGTCGCTTTGTCTTTGTGTTCGTGCTTAATTGTGAAATAAAAATGCCAATAAACAGGTCATGCATTTGGTTATAATTGTTTTCTCTTTTTTTTCATTTAGCTCTTCTCATTACTTTTCTTCCATCGAATCATAACTCTTATGAAAGCAGTTTTTGCGCTCTGCGTTAAAATGAGATGGGGGTACGATTGCGGTAGGGCTAATTGGATGGTGTCATTAAAAAAAAAATCGCATGTACACAAGATGTCATCTTTATTTCCGTTTACGGAGATTCCAGTCGACTTCAATGCAACGGTCTTATTTCAGCATCGAGAAGCAGTTAATGGTAGTGTACTGTTTTGAGGCCATGGGGACAGGTTGCAATGTGCAGAACATTTCTACTTCTTAGTAGCGCCAGAGGGCGCCCTGCAATGGCACAATGTCAGCAATGCATATGTCTTGACTCTATATGTAAAATAACACCATGGCAACACCTGCCATCATTGTTGACATGCAAAACAAGTTATGGAATTGTTATTCTTTAAGAAAATATACTTTTATCAAAGGGAGTTGACTTTACCTTTCTATATGAGCAACAAAAAGGTAAAGTGCCATGTCTAATTTAAACAGTGATTATGTGAATAAAAACATAGTTTCCTAAAATATTCTTATTATTTGCGACCTATACAGCTAACTGACAATGTGGACATTATGTGTGAACAATCACACGACGACCACGTAAGTGTCTCAGAGAGTATCAGGCTCGATACGACTGAACTATGAGATGACCCTACATAATTGACGGAAAAGAACTACATGACACAAAACTATCGCTCCATGAAGTCAAAAATCGACAGGAACAAATGATGTTAGGTAACAATCAAAGATTGGTAACCAACAATGTGATTTCTAATTGTCATAGTTACGAAAAAAATAATCATAGTAGTTATTTCTAAATAAATCTCATTCTTTGGAGTTTCTCATAAACCAATATACAACCCTAACAAATCACGGTTAAAGAGCGCGCATACACACATCCCGAGTGCAGACATATTCATTGCAAACACAGTGGTCTTGGGCAAAAAGGCGACACCAGCCAAGTCTTAAAGTACGAAAATACTCGATGGTTTCCATTGTAGACAACGGTAAAAGCGTTGGACGAAAAATTGTATGACGCCAACAAGCGATCGTCTTGAAGATGAGGCCATTTAGCAACCTTGTTCCCAGGTTAAATATAATTTCAGTCGCAGTCTCGAAACTTTAAAATTGCCAAATTGTAAACTATTTGTTATCTAGCGCAACACATTACTTTAATTTAACAAACGAAATCAGACAACAAGCTTAAGGAAGGATATATTTTTTATCATCATGATCATTTTTGTGCATGTATTTTAGATAATTTGAGATTTTGTTTTTAGACAGTTTCACTTTAAATTACTAGGAAGTCAAGAGTTGGTTGCAGCAAAGCAACTGAGATACTACAGACAATCAGTCAATGGACACAACTTGGACTCACGGCACAAGATGTTGGCGAAAACCTGTTCTTTCAGTTTCCCTTGTTTTTTTTTCTAAATTAAGTGAGTGTTCTCTGACTTGGTTTCAGTATGGCATGCCGAATACACGCCCTGCTAGTAGGCCATCAGCCTCGGTCCAAAATTTTGGCCACCGGTATCATATGAGAGGAATAATCGTCATAGCAATTATTGGCAAGGTATACACATTCGGAGTTGGAAAATATGTGATAGCATTGCAACAGTGGCAGCTTTTTGGGTGTTATCACCCTTTTTTTCAAAATGTCCATCAAAATGCTTGTTACCACTCTAGGAGCGGTATACCTTGCGCATGCTCATTATAATCATTTATGCCCTGATTTGATACTGACCAAACCCCCAGGATGATGGCCTAAAGGGGGTCCAGAGGTATTCCGTTTGGCCTCGATTTATTAACATCATAGTATATTTCAGAGAATGAACGTGGGCTTAAACTTGCTTTCAATATTTTGCATTTTCGAGTCCTTCTGACGGTTTGGCATATTATTCTATTAGCACTGTGGATATCAAGGACAATTCTTAGTTATTGCAATCGCCGCGCTCTCGCTTTATTTAATTTTCTAAATGTTCATTGTGAATGTGTTGCTATTTTTGGACCAGGCGTGTTGGAAACAGAGGGCTCTGCGTTTGTGACCGGAAGACATTTCGGTTCGTTGGTGATGCCAGGTCGCCTGATATCGATTTCAGGCTGTATACGATTGCAGTAGGCTTTATTGTTCAATGTCCATTAAAAAATATGTGTACAGCCACAACCTGAAACAACTGGACTGTTCCCATTGGCTGTCATGTTAAATTCTTCAAGTATTAGCTCCGCCCATAAGCTGTCATGTTCAAAGAATCAGACAATTGCGACCATCCCCCCATCAGGCTTGTTCCTGATTGGCTAGGTTCGCTATGACGTCAGCCTGTTGCGCGGTCTACAGCTGCGGAGCTGCTGAGGCACGCTGCTTGTTGGTTCGCGGTAAACGACCAGCCTTACAAATTCTCGATCATATTGCATTCGGGCACGATTCAAGCTGAGACACTTTCAAGATTGTTGTTCAGTAGTCTACGTGCGTAGCTGCCTGTTCATTTGCGCTGTCGTGTGAGTCGTTGATCCCAGCGGATTTGTGCTCAGATTTCACCTGCATCTTGTAGAATGTACGGAGCATCAGCTTTGGTTCTGATGGTGTCGGCAATGGCAGGTAAGAATTAATGTATATCACTTGTAGCACGCCCTGGAATTTTTGACTGGTTTGTGAGCAAAATCAGGCAAGCTACAGCAGGATTAATTACACAATGTGCCTGTCTCCCACTTACTTTTTAACGTAAAACCTCCGATAAAAAGAGTCGATTGCATGGTATTTATTTTGATTAACCTATCTGGAACGGTGAGTTGGTTTGTGGATGTTCATGCTGTCATGTGCATGCTTAAACAAAATTTATTTTCATGTGATAATCGACGTGGTGACCAGAAAGGTGCAGAAATATTGATATTGACCGCTATATATTGTACTGTATGATTAACTCTATCTACATCCTGGCCAAATCTCGCTGGGCCCCCAACCCCCCAGCCCCGCTCAATGATGTCTCTCATTGCGCGGTGTGTGCTCCATCCGCTGGAGAGAACAACATTGTCTCTCATTTCGTGGTGTGTGCTCCATCCGCTGGAGAGAACAACATTGTCTCTCATTGCGCGGTGTGTGCTCCATCCGCTGGAGAGAGCAACATTGACTGGGGGAGCGGGGGAGTTGGTGACCGTTGGAGGCTAGGGTTATTTCCAAGTGTCCCAACCATTTTGGCCGGGATTGTGTGAATGTACAATAGCCTTGATATTGGAGTTGTATATTGCGCGTAGTACTCGCTCAAATAATAATACACACACGCGCGCGCTGGTAACATGGTCAGTGCACACGATTCACCATGACGGTGCACCATGTCATTTTGGCCGATATTTTTACAAAATACGTGAAAGCCGTATTAGGATACACAAACAACGTGTCATCTTCTTCAATATGTTTTTAATCCCTCATTTGGACGAAACATCCATCCAAACCATAGTGTAACCACGGTTCACCACTGTAAATTATATAAGAAGCAGAGTCACTCAATTCCTTTATATTTTGGTTTGGATGGATCACCGATAGATTTTTCAGCACATTACCGGAATGAGTGAATACAAACAAATTGACAAGGATTGTATGTTGTTTGTGTATCATAATGAGCCTTTCAAGTTAAACACAAACTGTATTTTGTACTGTTGTTGGCCAAAATGGCATGATGAATCGTCATGGCGAACCGTCACGATACATGCAGCAATAAAGTTGTGATTTTAAAGAATTGGAACATTTGTATTTTTAATTTCCGTTTTGTATTACTATCAATCATTATTATCTGGCCTAAATATGTGTTCTTTCATTCAGCCTTCGGCCGCCATTTCATATTTTGGAAACATGTCATGCATATTTTGAAAAATGAAAAAAATCAGACAATCCTGGCCAAATCTCGCTGGGCCCCCAACGCCCCAGCCCCCGCTCAATGTTGTCTCTCATTGCGCTGTGTGTGCTCCATCCGCTGGAGAGAACAATGTCTCTCATTGCGCGGTGTGTGCTCCATCCGCTGGAGAGAACATTGTCTCTTATCGCGCGGTGTGTGCTCCATCCGCTGGAGAAAACAACATTGACCGGGGGAGCGGGAAGTTGGTGACCGTTGGAGACTAAGGTTATTTCCAAGTGTCCCAACCATTTTGGCCGGGATTGTCTGAATGTACAATAGCCTTGATATTGGATTTGGATATTGCGCGTAGAGGGGGGCGCTCAAATAATAATACACACACGCGCGCTGGTACCATGGTCAATGCACACGATTTACCATGACGGTGCACCATGTCATTTTGGTTGATAATTTTACAAAATACAGATTGTGTTCGACTTGAAAGCCGTACTAGGATACACAAATAACGTATCATCTTCTTCAATTTGTTTTTAAAAGCAAGCCTAAGAGATATGCATTGCGCACAAACTGTCCTCTATTGATCATTTCATTCTCATTTTTTATTACTATCAATCATTATGCGGTTGTTATGTCATGGATCGAAGTCGTTCGCCAATACTTTGAATTAGCGAGACTTAGAAAGGGGGTGGGCAGTTGTGAAATATTGCCCCCTTACGCCTCGGTTGGTAAGCCTCTGCTATCAAGACTTAAACAAAAATTAGAAGGAGCATTGGCAAATAGTCTGTATCATTTGGATGTGCTGCGGTGAACTTATGAAGACACGTTCCTATTAGTTTGGCTTTTGGGGGGGGGATGTAGGTCCAATGATGACATTTTGATTTAAATCCTTTCAATTCGGTACAATCATTCTTGCGGCATTTATCTATTTGTTTTTTTGGCAGTAAAAGTCACCATGCATGGGTTTTCTTTATTGTACAAAACAAACACCAAGTTTATTTATTCAGCCAATCTATTTCACAGAGCCATCTTGGCGTATTATATGCCTTCCGTGGTTTTGTTTTGAATTTATTTTGTATTGATTCCAAAGTGTTGTTGATTGATGTGGAGAGCCAGCAGAGGGTTTGTTACTCCGGTCCCCCACCTGAACCTGATCCTGATAATCCGGATGACTGGATGAAGCAAGTCATGCAAGAGATACGGGAAATTTGCCCTGGAAAGAGGGAACCTATCCCAGCTGGTCATACTACAGTGGGAAAGGAACCGACCCCAGCTGGCCATACTACCATGGGAAAGGAAACTACCACAGCTGGCCATACCATGGGAATGGAACCAACCCCATCTAGTCATGTTACGATGGGAAAGCAATCTACCCCAGCTGGTCATACTACGATGGGACAGGAATCTACCCCAGCTGGTAAGGAGAACCTACCCTAGCTAGTAAGGCTTAAGGTCAAAATACACCAGTTTCACCAATCATTCCTGAAAGAATAACAATAAGCCCCCACACGCTTCAGAGTGAAGCGGGCAACGATACAGACTGGCCACCAAAACCACTCGCGGTTGGGTGCCCTCAACGCTCATCGACTTCGCTCAACAATAGAGAGCTTAAAGGATTACGTTCTATTGCGGCTGCTGGGTGACTCATCACATGTACACCCAGTCCGCAAGCCACGGTCGGTCCGCCAGTGGCCCACCGGTGGCACCGCCGGTGGGCCGCCGGTACATGTAGAACCTGGGGTGTGAAAGGGGCATTAGTCTGTGGAGTTGATCGTCTTTTGTTGAATGGAGAGATTATCTCTGCATGCTGGATACGGCTGTACTATTAATATGTGCTCTTCATGGCTGGCCAATTGACACGACAATCCTGTCGGACAATGGCCTTTCATAATAAGCTCCAAGCCCCAGCATTCGAGCGGTCTGCTCTGAATCGAGGGAGAGGATCAAAGAACCTGCCGCACAGCCGCCTCCAATCGGGAAATGATTCCTTCCTTCCCTGCTGTCGGGAAACGCTTCCTATTGAAGCGGGCAGCGATAAGAAAAAGGGATTAAGTTCTATCGGGAATGATTGGTGAACCGTATGATTGTATTGTGAATGATTGTATTGTGACCTTAAGCCTAAGTCGTCACGTGATCTCCCATATCGTACGTACAAGTTAGGTCCGTTGATTTATTATAACACAAGGTTTTAGTGCAATGTGATTGAAGATTTTATTTTCACTAAATATTAAGGTTCGTTGAGGGCTGCAAAGGACGCTGGACGCCATATAACGAGAAAGATTGGATCTGCTTTACATTTTGTTTTAACGGATTTTTTTGCTTCCAAAATGTTAGCCACCTCTTCTTTATTCGAAGGATAATTTCAGGTGGTAAGAAGCAACTCCTTACAAGAATATTCTACCAAATGTATTATGTTTGCCAGTACTGGGAGGGGGTCTTTTTACATGTTTGCAATAGTTTACTTGCATTGGGGTTTTTTATAGTGAAACGTGCCGCCATGGAATTGTATTACATCCCAAAACAAAGCCCACGATTAAACTAATTAACCACATCAACCATATCAAAAATATTAGTTTCAATAGCATTTTCAATTCGTTTGTAAACTCGTATGTTACCAACAGATTGTTCAAGTCCACAACCCCTAGGCATGGAGGACGGGACAATCCAAGATGAACGTCTCACGGCGTCCAGCACTTTGAACTGTTGCCCTGCCAGTGATGCACGCTTAAATACTGATAATAAATGGATACCCTCGAGGTAGGTATCAAAGGGAAATTCCACTCCCATTTTGTTATGCACCCTCCATAAGTACAATACCAACATAAAAAAAAAGCTCCGTAATGGGATTAAATTCGACTGATTCACAATGCTGTGAGCCACCAAGATTTTGCCACAAAAAATATTTTTTTCCAGTAAAATGTGGCATATAGTCGACAATTTCACAGCCTATTTTTTTAGGACATTTGAAACTGTTATTTTCCGGCAAGTAGTTTCGTAAGCGTATGATTAGAGGATATGTTTGCCCTTTTCTTTTGTTTAAATCAATATTGGTTTTTTTTGTAAGGCGGCAGAACACTATGCCGCAATCTATGACAAATTAGCTCAAAATTAAGTTGTCGATTGACACCACTTTGTCGACCGTAAGCTTGAAATAAGGACTCTCCATTGCAAACTCTTTGTGGTGCCCTACATTGAGAATCACCCGAATTAATAAGCATCTAATTACACAGTTCAAAGTTTGAGTGTGGTTTTTTATTTTTGTAATGTTCTGTTTTACTTTTATTACTTGACACCTGTTTTATTTTGTATTTATCCCCTCTTTTTCAAATTGTAGCTTGATCCATCATCCCAAACCGAATGGGCAAATGAAACGCACACTCTAACGTGTTTCAAATCATATTACATAACCGGATATATGGGGTATTGCTACTTTTTGTTCCTTATCCTCTCTTCACTCTGTGTACAGAAAAGACGCCAACCCCTGGATCGAGATGGACCTTGTTGAGAGTACAGTGGTGTCGGGCGTTATCACACAAGGCTCCGGCGGCGCTTATTATGTTGCGCAGTACAAGGTGTCCTATCAGAAGCAGCCCTCATCTGACTATGAACACCTGACAGATGGAAACGACAACATGAAGGTAGTTTGAGACATTTTGACTTAAATCTCAACTGGTTCTTGAGTCTGTACAATGCTATGGATATACTAATGAAAGGGTGTAACGCCATGTTGCTCTATTGAAGATCCGCAAATTTTTGAAGCTGAAATAGAAATTTAAGGAGCACAGTTAAATATGGCATTTATGACATAAGGTCGAACTAAAAAAAATATATCTACGCACCGTGGTCATACAGTTAGGATTTCTAGTATTCATAATTTGTAAAACGTCTGTTTCGAGAAAAGACCCCGTCTGTTAAGATTTTCTGGTTTTGGGGTATCTCGGTTCAAGGCGTTATTTTAATTAACCCTAAAGGGGCCGGGTTATTTTGACCATCTCTCAGCCGGGGGGCGCCCCCCCCCCCCCTAAGATCTCGGCCATCGAGTGACGAAAAATTTTGAAACTCGGCACATGCATAGAGCAACTCTTCCTAAACATACCCAAGAAATTTCATGACTATAGGTCAAAGGGTTTTGGAATTATGGCTAACTAATTATTTATATGTACGAATGGCATTTCTGCTCTCTGTACACGACGTATATGCGAAAATTCAGCTTTCACGGCGCGTAGCGCCGGGAAAATTTTCGCTACGCGGCAACCCATGGTCCGATTTTTATGTTTTTGGTATCAAAAGATGCGCAAAGCTTGAGGCTAAAAAGTCATAACAGCTCGGGTCGCGAAAAAAATTTGTAGAGGCTATCACGGAAAATGTTGAGGGGGGCGGATTCCGCCCCCCCCCGGCCCCTTTAGGGTTAAATTGTTCTTGTTGCACTCGAGCGTTGATTGTACACGTTTTTGTTTCAGATATTCATCGGTAACACTGATGCCAGCACCCCGGTAACCAACCTGTTCGATGAGAGTGTGGTGGCGACGGTAGTGCGCATTGAGCCCACTGGATGGAATGGTGATGCTGCTTTGCGATTGGAGCTGCTTGGATGTCGCCTGGATTAATTCAGCTGAACCATTCAGGTGATTCTGTTCGACAGCGTTGACAAAATGTCATTCAATACAAAGGTAAACTATGACATAGGGATCAAGATTGAATGCCGTTTTTGGTATGAGGAATATTTTTCAAAAAGCAGAAAAAGGCTGAAGATTTCCAATAAGCACTACAGGCTTTTGCGAATATTTTTTGTATTTAACTAAACGGTATATGTTTGGAAAACGCATGGATTAATGTGTACGACATATACTTACATTAATCAACCTATTGGCTCGAAAAAATTATCTCACGAAATATGAAAGCGAAGTTGTGTTTAAAAAGTTGGCTCATTGTGTATTGTTTGTGTGGCGCCTTCTTTCTTTTCAAAAGTGCTTTTTCTCTAAATAGGAACTGCTGAGGTACTTTATCATCATCATCATCATCATCATCATCATCATCATCATCATCATTCTCTGTATCCATCATGGGGGACATTGAGCCGCCCAGACCAAGTGATAAGATGCAGACTGCCACAGCTGATGTGCACGTGTCTTGTGGTCAACTTCTAGCTGGCGCACCCAGACGTTGCGAGGTCAGCCCCTGGGTCTCTTCCAGGCACTGTCAGGCTGGAGTCCCCGTAGTGGGTCGACGCTCAGCTTAAGAGCAGCATGGGCGGGCGGTACTTTATAGTTAACAAATATATATTTACTATTAAACAGTTTGCTGTTCTCGTAAATCTTCAATTGATTGTTTCCATGTATTGTTTTAAAAAATATCAATATGAAACGTTAGCATGTTAAACAAAATTGATAACAATTATTATTATTATTATTATTTATTCGACCATCACAAAAACAAAACAAAACAAAATTGAGTAAAACGAGCATAAAACAACAAACAACAAGTACAGTAAGACGGTAGCGGGGACCTGGGACGAAAATCCGAATACATGACAAGACAAATGACAGTTATGTGGGTCAGGGACCGCAAAAGTAAAATGAACTACTATTACCCGCTAACTGAATTGTTTCAAAACATTTCGGAATTTTGATTATAATTAGTAACTCAACATTTGAGTAGGACGGTTCCTATTCCATGCGAATGTGATCCTGAAACGCAATTGGAGTCAGGAAATGTACTCAACTCTTGCGAATTCGCATCGAAAAAATCTTGACGCGAAGTGACGAATTCGCATTCGCGTTCGCTTTCGTGCCCAGTGTGTTAACCGGTGTAAAACGATTGTGAGCTTTTTAACTGTATAACGTAAATTTTATTCACTGTGATAATTTGCTGTAAATATAAGAAAATATAATTCACGATATCAAATACTAATTTAGGTGAATAGGTTGGTTTGAGATGTATAGTGTACTGTGGTTCCTGTAATTCCATATCTTATTGACGGTTTATTTAGAAAATAATTCAAAATATACAAATATATACATTTATGTTAGATAATGTTACAGTGATTGACGACTGTTTTAAACAATTTTATTTAGCGATGCTTAAATTGCGTAGGCTGAACAGCTTTATCAGAATTCCCTAATGACTAAATTTCCGGAGTCAACTAGATTGTTGGTCAGGGTTTCTATATGGAAAATGAGAAAGCAGGAATGTTTGACCAAAAAAAAAAAGAATATTTCCCAAATATTAGTAGTTCTGTGTGGCTTTCACTTCATGTCGATTTGCAAAAACGAGAAACTGAGGGACAGCCATCTTCATATCTTAAAATAATAACCTGACCAAAAAAAATTGTTCTAAATAAATTCAGATGCTGTTTTCTCTTTTAGAATATGCTTGTGCTTGTGAAATAAATATATATTCAGTTAAAACATACATTGGTTTAATAGTCGCAACTAACAATTTTTTAGTTTGTATTTCGTTCCATATGCTTAGCCAGTCTGAAATCAATAGAATTACACCTGGTAAGGTACAGTATTTGAGGCAACGATTGAAACCCAAATGTAAAACAAACAACAGTCGCCACATTTACAAATCATAAAACAGTTGAAAAGCAATAACCTACATGAGATTGGCACGTGAAACTTTTCGGATTAAGAGTTTATACAAATTCACCTCAAAATCACTCCTTTTGGCGACATACTTTAAACTAAAACTTCAACCAGCAGGGGCAGGTATAGAGACACAATGAAATCAGAATGTACAGAAACTACAAAGTCTGGTCTTCCCACGTAAAAAGGTTAGTTTTCAGGCACAGACCAATCCGTACGATAATCTTACTTTGGTGTGCAGAATTAAAAGGAGATTTCGCGCGTGCATCGCACTGACTGCAGGGATAACTTTGTAATATATTCATAAAGGAAGTTGTGCAAAGTTTCAATATATGGTGCCTCCTAAAAGGCGCACTAACATAAGTCGGCGGATGAATGGGGGCTTTGCAAACCCCTCCCCCCTCCAAGGCTTAGTTTGATTTCATCTGTATAGTTTTAGGAGCCACAGGGAAAAAAGAAGGGCCTCTCTGCCATATGTTATGGGTAAATTGCTTGTAATCTTTTGCTCGGCATATTCTATAAACACTGCGAACAACAGGGACAAAGTTTCTTTGTTACTATATCTGTGCTCTCGCTTCATTAAATTTGGTAAAGGTTCATTGTGAAAGCGTTGCTATATTTGGACCAGGCGTGTTGGATACAGAGGGCTCTGCGTTTGTGACCGGAAGACCTTTCGGTTCGTTGGTGACGCCAGGTCGATTGATATCGATTTCTGACCGCATGAAACTGGAGCAGGCTTTGTTGTTCAATTTCAATTTAAAAAAATCTTTAAAGCCAGAATCTGCAATAATTAACAAGACGGTTTCCATTGGCTGTCATGTTTAGTGCTTCCAGCTTTAGCTCCGCCCAAGTTTAAACTCAATTAAATCAGAAAGTGTCGATGCGACCGTCTCTGCCTTGGTAAGGCTAGTTCCTGATTGGATAGGCTTTCTTTACGTCAGCCTTTTCCGTGGTTTACGTGGTTTCCGTGGTGAGGTGGGCTGCATGTTGGTTTTGTGTACTCGGTGATATATTATACGATCACCTAGCAGATTCTCCATCATTGCGTCAAACACGGTTTGAGCTACAGTTTAAGTAAGCTACTTTATAATCATCGTTTAGAGCTCCTTATGCGTAGCTGTCGCTTAAGTCGCATTGGTGATGTGGTGTTTGCGTGGCTGAATAATACAAACAACAGTTAACAGATTGTCGATCCTTGCGATAAGCGGAGAAAATTTTAGGCAAGCTTTTAAGCTGAGGCTCTTTCGTGATTGTTGTTCAGTGGTCTGCGTGCGTAGTTGCCTTTTAATTTGTCTGGGCGTGTGAGTCCATCAAAAATACACCCAGCGGATTCGTGCTCAGATTTCACTGCATCTTGGAGAATGGACGGAGTAGCAGCTTTGGTGCTGATGCTGTCAGCAGTGGCAGGTAAGATTTTACAAATCCATAACCTCCTCGAATCTTGGAATGGTTGGTGAGCATCAGCAGACAAGCGCAGCCATCGGTGACACCATGTGTATCCCGCCCATTTATTTTCAAAACATAACCCGATTAAAACAGTTCATCGGTATTAAAGTTGGTGAGGTTTGACAGGAAATGACTTGTGGATGTTTATGCTCTTGTGTTTACTGATACAACAATTATTTTCATATGATAATAGACTTGGTAACAAAAAAGAGGTAAATAATATTGTGTGATTAACTATATCTAGGCGCGTGGAAAGATCATGTTTGAATTGAGGAAATGTAAAAAGTTAAAATCAAAGAGACATACGGTGTGCATAAATGTTCCTCAATTTATCATCTATTCTGAGTATAAAGGCGAAGAGGTCCTTGCAGTTGTTCTCGACGATCGAAGTCCTTAGCCAACACAACTGGCGTGTCATAGAAAGAACGCGGGGCAATTGTGAAATATTGGGAGGGTCTAATAACCCATTACAAATCTGTTGGTACGCCACTGCTACCAAGACCAGGGTATAGACAGGCATTATCATGTTGCGGCCATCTTGATTTTTTCCCCATTTAAATCAACGTAACCAAAGCGAGGCTGCAAGGAAAAAAATAGTCTCGTTCCTTTTTGAACAGAAAACCTTATCATTGAGTATAGGCTACTGTTATTAGAAAAAAAAAAGGAACATGACTGGAATGGTGGCAGAATGATAAAGGTCTATTTGAAGGATTTCTATATACTACCTGGATCTGTATAGCAATGCAATATATGTTTCATGAATAGTGCATTCATGAAATATATATTGTCTCCATAATTGGCAACAATATTGAATAGTGCAATATTCAAGGGTATGAATTCCCTTTAGTCTGGTTTTTCTTTACTTACTCCAAAGTGCTCTTGGTTGAGGTTGAGAGCGAGCAGAGGGTGTGTTACTTCGGTTCCCCACCGGAACCTGATCCTGATAATCCGGATGACTGGATGAAGCAAGTCATGCAAGAGATACGGAAGCGTTGCCCGGGAAGGAGGCAACCTACGTCAGCTGGTAAGTCGTCATATGATCTACCATACCCTAGGTACAACATAAGCATGTGGACTTGGGGGGTGTCAGTGTGTTCGGGTGTTGCGGTTGATCGCCTACGTAGCGGCTAATTACCGCAAACGGGGATACAAAATGAGCAAGTCGTCCGCGAAGCGGTCGACAGGCGGCGAAGCTTTTTCGAATAGCCGGAGATGCGAAGCCTCGTTTTTACGAAATATCAACGTTCATCGAGAGGTTGCCAGGAAGCTCGACGACAGCTAATGGGCAAGTTAAGATAAATCTGCTTGTCGAGCGCCTGGAGGGTTCCTTGTTTGTGTAAAAGATCACACTTTCTTGCAACGATATGGTCACAATGCTTGAATCAGCCTGTTTAGGTTTTATGTTCATTCTTTTTAATGGGTTGCTTTTTTCAGTTTCTAACAATATTACCCAACTCCTCTTAATTCAAAACCATAGAAAAATACCATGAATAAAATTTTCAGGTGGTTATGAGCAACTCCTTAAATGAAATGAAATAGGATTAGCCTTCCCAGAGAAGTACGTTGGTGCATGGTCATATTCCGGCTAATTGTTCTCCCAGATTCAAAATGTATCGGGCGTCTTTTTTTCATATTTGCAACAACTTAATATGATTGAGGTTGATAGTGTGGAATGTGCCGTCATGATTCTGCATTCTGACCTAAAACAACTCCAGGAGAAAAGTAGCTTTTGAAAAATATAATATCTCTAAGAAACTTTTTCGTTTGTTTACTCGGCTGTTTCCAACAGAGTGTTCAAGTCCGCAACCCCTTGGTATGGAGGACGGGACAATCCAAGATGATCACATCACGGCGTCTAGTAGTTACGACTGTTGCCCTGCCAGTGCTGCACGCCTCAACAATATTTGCAGATGGGCACCTGATAGGTGGGTATCAAAGAGAAATACCACACCTGACACTTCACTCTCATATCTTTATTAACTCAACTCAAAACCAATTTTATTTGTTTTGCATCGATTTTCATTTTTTATGTCGGTTTTCCAGACCCATTTCTGATTTTTTTTTCTCTAATCATTGCCTTTATCAGCCATTCCAATGCGCGTTCTTTTGTTTTCACATGTGATCAAATTGGGGTTACTTTTCATTCTGGGGGCATTACATTGTAGGCTCCCAATATTGTCATATTCATTTTCGTTTTGGGGTATTCCAGAGTTATCCTGAATCCTCTTGAAATCTTAGAACTTCTCGAGTCTGGCTGATTAAACATGCAATCTTCCAATATGCATCATCTTGCAATCTTGAAATCTTGTCAATGTTTTCCTGGGTAGGACCTTCTCTGTAAATATTGAAATGTCCTGAGTTTTCCTGAATCCTCTTGTAATCTTGGAGCTTCTCAAGTCTTGCTGTAATTAAATCTTGCAATCTTTCACTCTGCATCATCTTGAAATATTGAAATGTTGTAAATGTTTTCCTGGGTATACCCAACCGGATTTGCGAAGAATTGATATTTCATTGCTCCTTATCCTCATCCTCTCATCGTTCTGCGTACAGAACCGGTGACGAGCCCTGGATTGAGGTGAACCTTGTTGTGAGTACAGTGGTGACCGGCGTCATCACACAAGGCTGGCAGAAACCAGCGGACTCTCGGTACGTGAAGCGGTACATGGTGGCTTATCAGAAGCATCCCCCATCTCACTATGAACACGTGACAGATGGAAACGGAAACATCAAGGTGATTATCAATGTTACCTTTTCACAGGTTGTTTCTTATCTTCAACATTCCAGATAGTAATTGTGAATTGTCTGTGTGTTTGTTGATCCTTGAAAAACTGTAGTCTTAAACTTCGACTTTTTCGGTTCTCCATGATAATGCAAGGTACGTTATGGAACCTTTCGGAAGTTGCTCCTTATTATAAACAATCAGCCGAAGCATAATAATATGTCATGATACATTCTCTGCTGAGAAGGGTAAACTTGAAATTTGCTTTTGTTGAAATACAACGAGCTTTTATCAACAAGAAAACGTATTTCTAGTTAAAAGTGAAACCCAAGGAGCCCAATATAATTCATGGTATGAATTTAATTGAGTCCCTATCTCTGAACTCAGGCTAGATGTATGTGCGGTTAGTTCAAGTTCAATAGTTAATGATAACATTCTGTAACTGTTAACAATTCCCCTCTTCGACGAATTATATTGATCCCGCGCAATGTATCCGTTTTCATTTCAGGTTTTCATGGGCAACACTGATAGCGACACCCCGGTCACTAACATGTTTGATGAGAGTGTGGTTGCCACGGTAGTTCGCATTGAGCCTACTCAGTATCAGAATTGGTATAATCTGCGATTGGAGCTGCTTGGATGTCGCCGTGATTAATTCAATAAGTGTTCAAGTGATTCTACAGGACAGCGTTGACAAACTTTAATTCAATCTAAAAATAATTGCAAACTGCATATATATATATTAAGATGGATTGTAAATACCATATTTGGTAGGAGGAATGAAGCAGATATCCAGAACAAACTGAAGATTTGAAATGTTCACTGCAGGCTCGTGGGTGAATATGTGTCTTTAACTAAACGGTTTGTCGCTGGAAACACATTTAGGTAATGTTTGGAATGTTATCAACCTATTATTGTCTCTTCAACATTACTTCATGGAAAACAATTTCCAAAAAAATCTAAAATTTCAAAAGGTCTTCATAAACGCCTATCGGACAGAAACATTTTGTTGTTGGCCTTTTTCTCAAACTTAGGCCCATTTTTGTTCTAAATAGAACAACACTGTTTGATCAGCTTCTCAGTTTGCTGTCATCGTAAATCGTCGATATATCGTTTCCATTCAGTGTTTGAAAATTATAACTCTATTTCATGTTTAAACGTGATCATAATAATGACGAAACAATAATAACTCAACAATTCGAAATAAGCTGTGCTTGAACATAGTGGCAATTCAATATTTGGTAGTGAAACAACGTTTTGAGTAAAGGCCAGTTAATACTTCAATTGTGAAGCGCACGTGACCTCGGGAAACATGTGCTGCTGAATGGTCGAAGTTAAAATGTGTTGCAAATTCGCAGCGCAAAAACTGTACGTGACTTCACAAATTGCTTTCGCGTTCGCTATCGTGCAAAGTATGAACCGGCGTTAAATGTGGCCTTAGCTTGAACTGTATAGGCATGTTAATCACTGTCGTATTTTGCTGTAAAATTTAATTCACGATATCAAATAATCATATAATAATTGGGTGTACAGTTTGGTGTTACGTGCATAGTACATTGTTTGAGTAATGTAACATTTTATTGACATGTTATTTACTGTGTTCGATAAAGAAAATAATAAATGTACATATTTATGTGTTGGACTATTAGTATAAACAATTTTATCATTGCAGTCAAGTATAGTTAATTACCATAATGCGCATGTTGGAACAAATTATGTAAATCAACTCAATTCAATTCAATTCAATTCAATTTATTTATTCGTCATGTGAGACACATGAAATGAATAATATGGCACATGATTTGACATAACATTATAATATAGTTTACATTCATTGATCACCTTATAAAGGAGATCATTGGTTATATTTCACGACGGATAGCATGGCTTCATTGTGGCGTGCTAAGCTAAACAGGTGGGCGGAATGCCCTAGGTTTGCATTCTCATTTTCCCCCAAAAGTAAATTATTATTATTTAAAGGCCAAAAATAAAAATAAGTCGGTCTCTGGTCAGCGCGCGCGTCGATTTTAATCATGCGCGTCAATCTTTTTTTTCCCCAAAATGTTCCGCAGTAGCTCCAACAGCGTCCTCTATTGCCGCACCTCCTCAATTTTTTTTTTTACCAAAGAGCACCAAGGAATGGGAAATTGCACCAAAGCAAATGATCGGGAGCACCAAGGCAAATTATGGAGGACACCAATGTACATGAGGACACCAAATAGAAAAATAGTACCCCACCTTGTCTGTACAATCCAAGCTTGAAGAAAAAAAAAAAGCCGCGTCCCCACGTCAATTCCGGAACTTTTGTCTGATAAGAGACCGAATATTTTTTTTGTTGGCCTTATCATTATTATTTATTTGACCAGGACAAATCTTACAAACAAAAATGAAAAAACAAACACATTGACATAAAGGAAAACAAAACAAAAAACGAACAAAGAAGTAAACAAACAAACAAGCGAACAAATAAATAAGTAAATAAGTGGACAATTATATCTTTCCTCGATTGTGTTTAATCAAGTCCTACTGATGATAAAATACATTTTCACTTTTGTTCCTCATTCATGGCTCTTGAGGGATTTTTTTAAAGACAGGTTAAATCCGAGATCCATTCTTTGACCGCTTTTTCTTACCGACAGAGGGCGCCATGCAACGACAAGACATGAGCACAGTTGCAAACACCGGCGATAGTACTTTTAAAAGAGGAACAAGCGTTTCAGTGAAATGTGTCATCTTTTTTGGGCACGCTTACACATTTGAGGGATTTTCCCATCTGCAAAAATACAACATTTCTATTTTTTTATGGTAAACGACTTTATACACTGCTTAGTCTAGGGCAGTGTTGTAGTCGAGTACTTTTTTCCGAGTACATTGTACCTAGATTGCCGAGTACGAGTACTTGTACGGGTACGTGTACCTCCGAGTACAGTTACATGTCTCCGATTACGAGTACTTGTACTTCCGAGTACGAGTACAAGTACGAGTACTTCCGAGAAGTACGAGTACTTGTATTTCCAATTACAGCCATACGGCAAATGGTTCATTGTGCGTAATTGATCCAGGCCCAGTCAGACCGATATTCAGACCCACTCAAAACTAGCTATTAAATGTGCTTATCCGGACGTGCACAGAGAAAACTCAGAAAACTTTGATTTGTACACACGCCAATCAACCATTTCAAACTGAAAGTATCGATAAAATACGGCTTTTGTAAGTCAAGCTATATCGTTTTCCCCAGAGTAATGCTGTTCGAATACTTTGATGATCTGGTACTATTTCGACATGTTAAGTACGAGTTCTTTGCTGCCCGAGTACGAGTACCGGTTCGAGTACAGGTACTTTGACATTCGATTACGAGTACGGGTACGAGTACACAAAAGAAGACTCGAGTAGTACTCGAGTACGAGTACCGAGTACGGGTACTACAACACGTCTATCTAGGGGCTAGACGTTGTTACGGTTTGTACGGGATAACCTGCCGCAGCGATAACCCGCCGCAGCGAGAGGGCGCTAACACGACCAGCCCATGTCATCTACGAACCCGTCCGAACAACGTCTAGACCAATCGTGCTGGTTGTATAATGCGCGCACACCTGTTTGGCCTAATACATGTAGCGCGCATTCACACACATTCATAGTAGTTCCGAAGCAAACTCTCAAATGTCTTCCAGTAACGATGCAGCAAGACGTTTGTGCAACTTTACTGTCAGCGCGTGTGGAATGTGTAGGACTGACAATGAACAGTAATTGCCTGCTGAAGTCGCGCATGCGCACTAGTTTACCATTTTTTTTTGGAAGGGGAGGAGTTTCCCTTTACGTTGCTTCTGACAAGTTTATGGGAGATTGGTTCGCTCGTACCCCCCGCCCTGCAAACAAGACGCTGGGATACGCTGATGAGCCTCACAGAATCTTGTGAAGGACGTGACCTATGGCCTATGTATAAAGTATCTGGCTGCAGCTGTTCAAGACCGCAGTTAGACAATGTGCGCAAATTCTATCCGAAAACTTCCCAAAGAAATGTACATGTTCCATACCGGATGTGATTTCTGTGATTGCAGACCAAGTGGACACAATTTTGAGCGTTGCATGATGCAATCCGACCGTCCGTGATTCGAAACGGAGCCTGAGCAAGTGAGGGGTATTGTAAATCTACAACACAAATAAGTTTTACAGAATTTCCTACATTATTACGCTTTTCAACGAAAAAAAAAATCTCTAAACTGGAATAAAAGAGTAATTAATTAGTCTTAACGGCCGTTTCAAACCTTGCAGAGTCACAACCATGATGACGCGCGGGTCACAGGTCACGCAAAATCCAATCAATCAGAGCGTGAAAGAGTATCCAAGCGTCCTGTTTGCAGGGCGGGTTACGAGCGAAGGCGATTGGTTGATCGTGACAGCGCCCTCTCACCGCGGCGGTTTATCGCTGCGGCGGATTTTCGCGCTTTAAACCATAACAACGTCTAGCCCCTAAAGACTCTTCACTGCAGCGCTAAGGCCACATCAGTAAACAAGAAGTTACTAAATTGTACCACTGACATTAGCGTGAGTCTTGCTGAATTTACTGTCTACAGTTTCTGTGAAACGAGCAAAGGTCCCTTAGCATAATTTTGGTGCTAAGCAGTGCTATAAAATGTGGAATGGTCCTTTTTATAGGTGCAATCATATTTTGCTCAGAGTAGAATTATTTGCTTAGCAGGTCCATATAACTGGACCGTGGATCCTAAAATTCTTTGTCAGAAATTCAATCCACAATCTACAGGACTACAAGACAGATGCATACACTAGATTAATTTTTAACATGCAGGTAATATTTACAGCGTGCATGCTGTGAAATTGTAATCGGGCCCTTTACTGCTTTTTTTTTTAAAGAAGTCCAGCTAAAGAGAGACGATTGATTAAATAATCAGATGAAACACACATGTTACATGAAACACACATACAATTGTTTGTATTTGGGCAACAGTAAGATCAAGATAAAGAGCTATACAAGTTCGGGTATCGACATGTACATATATACTGAAAAGGTCGATTTTTTTTAAAATAAAGATGATTTTTTTTTCAGCTCAATAATCAAAATGTCTGTTTGATAAAATAATTTGACCACATCAATGCCTTAAACCCGTCAAAACATAAGTATGAGGAAACCTGTCAAGTATGAGGAAATCCCCTGCCTAACACAAGAAATCCATGGAAATAATTTAAAGCAAACACATTAGTTCAATTCATCTCATAAACTGATTTATTTCTCAAAGAAACAAGTTAATTCCATCATTCTATTTAAATAAATCATTATTGTCAGGATTTCAGGTTTAAAATTTGTAAAAGGTTCAGCTAGCCCTTAAATTACAATACAACCATCAATTGTAACAATATTAATTTTATCCAACGTATGAGAATGATAAATTAATACAAGCACATGTATAAGCACATTTCAAATGTTCACAAAACTCAAGTGGCATCACAGTGGAGTACACCCAACTATGGGTATGTTTCTCGTTGCTAACTTAGCAAGTTCTTCTTCAGAGGCTAAAACAGAAATGACAGAGGTACATACATTAACATGGGGGTGCACACAAACATGCAGGGCTGAAAGAAGAAACACAAAAGGAGGATTAGGTGGGAAAGGTGTGGAAAGATGCAGGGGAGGGTGGATGAGAGAACAAAGAAACAAAGGGAGATGGCAAACCACAAGGGGTCTAGTATAAACAGGGGAGGGACCAGAAAGGGGAAGGATCAAATGTCACAGGGAGTGGGAACAGACAAAAGAGTGTGAGAGTGAAGGGGGATGATGCGGGGGGGGGAAGTATGGAGGTGGAAAGTGATGAAATATGGGGGAAGATGGGTAAACACAAACAAGGAAGACCAGGTGGATTATCTGTTACAGAAGACAATGGAGGAAGAAAAGGATTAATCATTTCCAAGTTCGATGTTGAGACCATGTGGTTGAATAGTTCGAAGACGATTCATCCACACTTTCTCTCTGCTGAGGCGAACTGAGTCCTTGCGATGGCCAAGAGATTCAATGCCCTGCAAAATCTTATCAGAAATGGAGGCAGGTTGAAGTGATGACCAACAGGGGTGTCTAGTTTCTTGGTGTTGACCGTTGACCGGTGGGCATAGAAACGTTTCTTGAGCGTATTCTTAGTCTCACCTACATACTACACTCCACAAACCCTGCAAGAAATGAGATATGTGACATTAGAGGTGTTACAAGTGATGTTACCAATGGTTCTGTGGGTAGTGACAGAAGAGTGGCCAGAAAAGGAGTCAGACTCCTGGATATGAATCTGGCAGACAACACATCTGGAACTGCACTTGAAAGTACCATGCTGGGTGGGAGGGGATGCATCTAAGGATGGACTTCAGCTCGAACAATCAAGTCCCGTAGATTACGAGGACGCCTGTAACCCAATATGGGGCCGTTGGGGATGGCGCAGGCAAGGCGATCTGAAGTATGGAGGATATGATGATTGTCATTAGTGATTTTGCGAAGGGGAGGGAGATTGGGGTGAAACGTGGTAACGAAGGGAATCATGGGTTTGGCCATGGTATCAGGGGCCTTTCCCGTGAGAGCTAGATTTCTGGGGATAGCTTGAGCTCTGGCAATGGCACGATGAACTTGGCGAGAGCTTTGACCCCTGGCCACCAAGTTGTTCCTCAGTATCTGTGTGTGGCGGGAGAAATCGGAATCATTAGAGCAAAGTCTTCTGAGTCTGAGTGCCTTGCTAAACGCTATGCCAGTTTTGCAGTGCCTGGGGTGACAGCTGGAGGAGTGGAGGTATTTTTTTTTCCATACAAATTATTATCATTTTGTTTTATTTCATTTGTATTTGCTCCTTTTATGTCATGAAAAATATAATGTTGGAAATAAGACTTTCAACTGTTCAATTTTTGTCAGTCAAATGTGAGTCAAAGACATTTCCAATAAAACCAAAATAGTTCCAAAGTATGATTAATTCGACCATGACAACTCCTTAGAAAGGTACGAAGTCCAAAAAGAAACGATTGTATGCAGATAGAGTTCATTAGTTTATCGATTAAATCAACGAACCTGGGGACATGTATCAATAGAATGCGACTCGTGAAACAAAACACATGCATGGGTGAAATTCCCCAAAATTACAAATAATCAGCAAAGACCATAAATAGCCTTTACGTCATTACTGTGTCGTGGGTAGCGGTACCAGGTACAGTGACCACAAATTCGTATCCTTGTGGAGACACGCACACAATAGGGAACAAAACATTGTAAAGGTCTCCACAGGGCAATTTCTATACATGAATAAGTCTCCACAAGGTTTTCACGAAATAGATATATGGGTTTTACTAGGAATTTCCAAGGTGGGTTGATCTGTCGCAAATGGAAGAGTTTTAGAAAAGGGATATCAAGTCCAATTTTCAGCCAAGGAAACTAATTCTGGTTAAAATCAGAGCATTTTGAAACTTCACTTTCAAAATTGAACACTTTACAACACGAGAACAAAGAAATGTCTCCACAAGGATACACATTTTAGAATGTGTGGCGTGACCGGTGGGGGAGTTGAGCACAGCATTTACACGTATAAAAGGTGCAGGTGTGATCTTCTTGCACTGTCCTTTTCGTTTGAGGCAACATAAATCCGCATAATCTTTAGTAGGCTGCAAAACAAATATTGATTTTGTAAGCTCGGTAGCTACTATATGGACTACTTCTGAGAAGACTGGATTTTGTTGCTAATACACTAAAAAAAAAAAGTGTGGAACCCCTATATCACTCGGAACAATCTTACAGGCTATTTGCTGGTTTCTTTTGCTTTTTTATTTTGTTTTCCGATTAATAGTCAAAGTTCCTATGAGCCGTGAAGCAAATTAATACAGAGAAATATACACCTGTGAAATGTGCAAGATGCAGCAAGACGTTTGTGCAACTTCACTGTCAGCTTTTTTCATTGTGTGTGGTATGTGTATGACTGAAAATGAACAGTAATTTTCGGCTGAGGCGCGCATGCGCACTAGTTTACCATTTTTCTGGGGGGGGGTAGGAGTTGGCCTTTACGTTGCTACTGACAAGTTTGTGGGTGATTGGTTAATCGTAATAGCGCCCTCTGTGGAGGCGGTTTATCCATATTAAACCGGTATTATCACGAATTAAACCATAACAACGTTTATAACACCTCACCCACAGATTCTGTGTCTTGATTGGCCGAGAGCGAGTCTCATGATACTTTCTATTTTTGCTATCTTTCTGTGCACGGCCAAAAGTACTATACCCGTAGCAACCAAAGTACTATACCAATAGCAAACAAAGTACTATTTCCACGGCGAGGTATTTGTGTGTAAATGCATGCTGGTGTGCGCGTTGCGCGTTGCACGTAGCACGTTTTGTTCCAAAGAGAGTGCGCCACAGAGTAAGGTTCAAACATTTTGCGAAGGGGAAGTTTGAGAGAGAGAAATACATTTTCCATCAATTTTGTATTGAAATTTAAGTTTATTTTAACTGTGTTCAGATTAAAATAATTAAAAATATTAAAACCAAGCAGAATCTGTGGGTAAAATGTTATAAAAACAAATATTGAATGCCTTATTCTGTGGTGAAGTAAAACTACCCTCCCTCGGTGATCCATGGAGCATTCTATTTTCCCTCGGCTTCTCCTCGGGAAAATAGAATGTCCATGGACATGTCCATGGACAGGAGGCTATTTTACTACACAAGTCGAAGCATTTAATATTTTTATACTAGCCCCTAACGACTATACACTGCAGTGCAAAGACCACATCGGTAAACAAGAGCTTCTTAAATTCTACCACTGACACTAGCGTGGGTCTTGCTGGGTTTACTGTCTACAGATTCTGTGAAACGAGCAAAGGTCCCTTAGCATAAATTCTGGTGCTCTTAACGTTCCATAAAATTGGGAATGGGCCTTTGTGCAGGGGCAATACAATTCTGCTCAGTAGAATTATTTGCTTAGCAGGTCCATATAACTGGATCGTGGATCAAAAAATTCTATAAGTCAGAAATTTCATCCACAATCTACAGGAAATAGCATGCTGTGAAAATGCAACACAGTTGGAACTATTTTGGTTTCATTGAAAATACACCTGTTCAATTTTTTCATGCAAAATATAACGATTATGTGACTACAATTAGGCAGAAAAAAAACAATTGAGGTTGTCCATACCGATAATTCCTAAAGTTTCACAATAAAGTTGGCATTTGAGAATAATGTGCTCGTTTTTTTAACCATCCTAACTCTTTTAAGCGAGTTTTCCAATATTCGGTGTTACAGATTTTATAAATGATATACTGAAAAGGTTGCTTAAATTGCGATGGTTTTTTTTTTTCAGCTCAATAATCAAAATGTCGGTTTAATAAAATAATTTGATCACATCAATGCTTAAAACCTGTCAACCTGTCAACCTGTCAACCTGTCAAGTATGAGTAAATCCTCTGCCTATACACAAAAAATCCATAGAAAAATTTTGAAGCAAACACACCAGTTCAAGTATTTCATAAACTGATTTATTTCTCTAAGAAACAAGGAAATTCCATCATTCGATATTTTAAATGAATCAATTGTCGGGATTTCAGGTTTAAAATCTGTAAAATGTTCAGCTAGCCCTAAAATTACAACACAACCATTAATTGTAACAAAATACAATTTATCCAACGTATGAGAGTAATAAATTGATACATGTTCATGTATAAGCACATTGCATATGTTCACAAAACTCAAGGGGAATCACAGTGGAGTACACCCAACTATGGTATGCTTCTGACTCCATACAAATTATTATCATCTTGTTTTATTTCATTTGTATTTGCTCCTTTTAGGTCATTAAAAAATATAATGTTGGAAAGAAGACTTTAAACTGTTCAATTTCTGTCAGTCAAATGTGAGTCAAAGACATTTCCAATAAAACCCAAATAGTTTATCGATTAAATCAACAAACCTGGGGATATGTATCAATAGAATGCGACTCGTGCAACAAAACACATGCATGGGTGAAATTCCCCAAAGTTACAAATAATCAGCAAAGACCATAAATAGCCATTACGTCATTACTGGTCCGTGGGTAGCGGTACCAGGTAAAAAGACATTTCCAATAAAACCAAAATAGTTCCAAAGTATGGTTTATTTGACCATGACAACTCCTTTAAGAAAGGTACTAAGTCCAAAAAGAAACGATTGTATGAAGATAGAGTTCATTAGTTTATCGATTAAATTAAGATCCTGGGGATATGTATTAATAGAATGCGACTCGTGCAACAAAACACATGCACAGGTGAAATTCCCCAAAGTTACAAATAATCAGCAAAGACCATGAATAGCCTTTACGTCATTACTGGTCCGTGGGTAGCGGTACCAGGTACAGTGGCGTGACCGGGTGGGGGAGTTGAGCACAGCATTTACACGCATAATTTGTACAAGACAGTGTGATCTTCGTGCACTTATACACGTGAAAAGTGCGGAATCCCTATATAAGTCGGAACTATCTTACAGGATATTTGCTGGTTTTCTTTTCCTTCTTAGCTTAATTTGTTTTACAATTAATTGTCAAAGTTCCTATGAGCCGTGAAGCGAACGATACAGTGAAACATATAGGATGTATCAAAAAAGGAAACCCAAATGTAAATGTAAATTATAAAAAAATCTAATAAATATTGTCAAATAAGTTCAAAATCATATAAAACGCCAATGTGTCCTCTGTCTTGTTTGTGTGCCTGTGACCACAGATGACTGAGAATTCGTTGTTATTCTGTCAAGGGTCAAAACCTGCACTGAGCCAAATTTGTGCAAAAAGTGTAACTGGTATTCTGGGAATGTGGAACGGCTTAATTTAAATAAAGAAGACATCCTTTTCCTAAAAAACAACTTGTTCAATTTTGACACGGTGAGTTAACCACTCCTATGCGTTGTGCTCCATGCTTTATTGTTTAGAATTTACAATTTATCATAATACCCTAATTACAAACTTTAGGAGTCAATTAGAGTGGAGGTTCGGTTTTGGTGTATGACGGAGATGAACAATTCACAAATTCCCAAGAGACACAATTAATCAGATAATTAGATGAAAAATGATACATGAAAACACATATAAAATTGTTTGTATGTGGGCAACAGTAAGATCACGATAAAGAGCTATACAAGTTCAGGTATCGACACGTACATGCGAAGCAAGTAAAGTTTATTCTACCGTGTTAACTCCTTAGAAAAGTACTAAGTCCAAAAAGAAACGATTGTATGAAGATAGAGTTCATTAGATTATCGATTCAATTAACGAACTTCGGGATATGTATTAATAGAATGCGACTCGTGCAACAAACCACATGCACAGGTGAAATTCCCCAAAGTTACAAATAATCAGCAAAGACCATAAATAGCCATTACGTCATTACTGGTCCGTGGGTAGCGGTACCAGGTACAGTGGCGTGACCGATGGGGGAGTTGAGCACAGCATTTACACTCATAATAGGTTCTTCGTGCACTGTCCGTTTCGTTTGAAGCAATATAAATGCGCATAATTATATAGTAGGCTGCACAACGAATATTGTATTGAAATGTAAGCTCGGTAGCTACGTTATATAATACTTTTGAGAAGACTGGATTCTGTTAATAATACAGTTAAAAAGTGCGGAACCCCTGTATCAGTCGGAAGAATCTTACAGGCTATTTGCTGGTATTCTTTTTCATTTTAATTTCTTTTACGATTAATTGTGAAAACCTGCAATGTGCCAAATTTGTGCCAAATGGGTAAACTGGTATTCTGGGAATGTGGAACGGCTTAATTTAAAGAAAGAAGACATCCTTTTCATAAAAAAAAAACTTGTTCAAACTTGACACAGTGATTTAACCACTCCTATGCGTTGTGCTCCATGCTTTATTGCTTAGAATTAACAAGTTATCATAATACCCTAATTACAAACTTTAGGAGTCAATTAGAGTGGAGGTTCGGTTTTGGTGGATGACGGAGATGAATAATTCACAAATTCCCAAGAGACACAATTAATCAGATAATTAGATGAAAAATGCTACGTGAAAACACATATAAAACTGTTTGTATTAGGCCAAAAACAAAAAAGTCTCCGGTTTCTGGTATGGAGCTTGCCCAGAAAGTGGTGCGGCGACGCGGCTTTTTTTTTTTTTTTACGTGATTTTTTTGCTTCAAATATCGACTGATGACTGCAAATGGTCCTCGACTAAACTTAGTGCAAATATATGGGAGTCCAGAGAGGCCACATAAAGCTTATTCTCGACCATAACCCAATCTAAAAACACGTTAAAATTGTGCAGCAGCAGGATTCCAGTCAAACCAGTGAGTTTGGCGGTTTTGAGACATCATCTTTCATTGAAAAAAAACTTTTTTCATTTTGCCGACGCGCATCTCTACGGCGACGCGCGCGCATACCAGAAACCGGAGACTTTTTTGGGGGGGGGGGCCTTAGGGCAACAGTAAGATCAAGATAAAGAGCTATACAAGTTCAGGTATCGACACGTACATGCGAAGCAAGTAAAGTTTATTCTACCGTGTTAACTCCTTAGAAAAGTACTTAATCCAAATAGAAACGATTGTATGAAGATAGAGTTCATTAGTTTATCGATTAAATTAACGAACCTTGGGATATGTATTAATAGAATGCGACTTGTGCAACAAAACACATGCACAGGTGAAATTCCCCAAAGTTACAAATAATCAGCAAAGACCATAAATAGCCATTACGTCATTACTGGTCCGTGGGTAGCGGTACCAGGTACAGTGGCGTGACCGGTGGGGGAGTTGAGCACAGCATTTACACTCATAATAGGTTCTTCGTGCACTGTCCTTTTCGTTTGAAGCAATATAAATGCGCATAATTATATAGTAGGCTGCACAACGTATGGAAATGTAAGCTCGGTAGCTACGTTATAGAATACTTTTGAGAAGACTGGATTCTGTTACTAATACACTTAAAAAGTGCGGAACCCCTATATCAGTCGGAAGAATCTTACAGGCTATTTGCTGGTTTTCTTTTCCATTTTAATGTCTTTTACGATTAATTGTGAAAACCTGCAATGTGCCAAATTTGTGCCAAATGGGTAACTGGTATTCTGGGAATGTGGAACGGCTTAATTTAAAGAAAGAAGACATCCTTTTCATAAAAAACAACTTGTTCAATTTTGACACAGTGATTTAACCACTCCTTTGCTTTGTGCTCCATGCTTTATTGCTTAGAATTAACAAGTTATCATAATACCCTAATTAAAAACTTAAGGAGTCAATTAGAGTGGAGGTTTGGTTTTGGAGGATGACGGAGATGAACAATTCACAAATTCCCACGTAACACATTTAATCAGATAATTATATGAAAAATGTTACATGAAAACACATATACAATCGTTTGTATTAGGGCAACAGTAAGATCAAGATAAAGAGCTGTACAAGTTCAGGTATTGACACGTACATGCGAATCAAGTATGGTATATTCTACCGTGTTAACTCCTTAGAAAAGTTTTAAGTCCAAATAGAAACGATTGTATGAAGATAGAGTTCATCAGTTTATCGATTAAATTAACGAACCTTGGGATATGTATTAATAGATTGCGACTCGTGCAACCAAACACATGCACAGGTCAATTAGGAGTCGATTAGAGTGGAGGTTTGGGTTTTTCTGGGTGACGAAGATGAATAACTCCCAAATTTAATAAAGGTTTTCCCGACAAATTTCACCAAGGTTTCAATCAATGAAATGACTGGCTCATTCAACTTATGTTCGATTTGTGAAATTAAAAAAAAATGAAATATGTAGTTGTTTCTGCTTCAGTGCTTGTTGTATGTGCTTGATTTGCTCTATCGAAGCAAATTAGTGTGCTTTGAGTTAAGATGCGCTTTGCTTTGGCCGGGACTATTTGCTGTCTTTGTAAATTTGATAGCTCAACATTTGATTGCTTAAGTATAAGAAAAACACATGCAGAAATACTTTTTTTTTCAAAATAATCAACATAGAAAACAAATACACAATTTTGTTTTATCCACAATAGATGGCTTATCACTCTTTATGCACGAAGATCCGTTCGCATTTCGTTTCTGCAGCCAATTAAAGTTAATGACTATAATGCGCATGCATTAAACATATCACGTGGTTGAATCAAGTTCATAACGAAAAAGGTCACATGATTCAAAATTGACGCTGAAAATAAAACGCACCGACGATCAGGTGATTCGGCGAGCCCGTAAAATCGAAAAAGTGTGCGGCGGGCTTAAGAATACATCTGGCTGGAATACATTCACAAAAGCACTGCAATTTGTGCATGCGCAAGCAGCCAAGCTGAGATTGCGAGGCAGTTCTCAGACATCAGCCGGTCAGCAGTGGTACCCGTAAACCTCGTTCGATTTTTGACCCGTTCACTTGAAAATGTGTATATCTTCACACACAGTATTAGGCATATCCGGGAATTCCGCTACATTTTGTGAACTGACGTTTCACCGGGGCCGTATAAGTCCGAAATTTCGGACTTATGAGGCGTCGGACTTGTGAGGCATAACATTTATTTATTCCGCCTCATAGGTCCGTCGCCTCATAAGTCCGACGCCTCAAAAGTCCGACAACGGAAAAACGAGGCATTTAATTTGTCGGACTTACGAGGCGTCGGAGCTATGAGGCGTCGGACTTATGACACGTATGTTTCAGCCGCTCATTTAGTTTGCGCGCATGCGCACTCAAAATATGAAATACTGATAATCAGCAAACATGGATGCCTGCGGTCGCAGTTTGACCCACTGAAGTATCGGTCAACATCACGCTCGAAGAACTGTGATAAATTTTTCTTTCCACGTGGACAGGAATTTAAGGCAATCAAAGTCACTTTTGCAAACCTTAGCGCAAAAAAACAGAGAGTATTTGATGCATTTTTTTTGTTTTTCCGTGTCGTGTAGTACGAAAATATTGGGTCACAAATTCAAAACAGGCGACAGTTTAGGGGATAATTTTTCAGTTTTGCCGAGTAATTGTAAACTTGTCTTCACTGAAAAATGGTAAAAGATGCCATGGAAAGTGCGATGTTTAAATATCATTTAAGTCGGAAACCGTTTCAATGAGAAAAGTAAGGTCTCACGTTATACGTTTTTTTTCGTTGAATGTAACGTTAGTGTGCACGTACCTGTACACAGACCCTGCGGGAATCTGGCCCGTAAACATGCCGGCTAGCCACGCGCCGCGCGCGGCGCTCCGTTTGTAATATTTCGACGCGCTGGCAAATAAATGTATACCTTTAACTGAAACGATTTACAACTGACTGGTTCCCTGAAATGCAGTTAAGTACGATCACAGAGGGCACTGGGACCAGTGTATTTGTGCACGAAGCTTTCAAAATGGGTTTACTCGAAAAATGACGATTTTTATAAGCTACAGGTTTCCTTCTTACATCAAATCACCTGTAAAATGATAATAATCTATCATCCTTTCCGATGGTACTACGGCTGATCTAAGGTAAACCCGGCAAATTGTCAAAATGTGTAAACCAAACTCAAAAGCGAAAGATTTTTTTCCTTTTCATTTTATACGTTTTTTGTCCATAATTATTGGGTTTTTTTTTTATTTGAAAAGGTTTTTAGCGCCGTTACCACACTGTAGAGACAATTTATATCTTTGTTCACTTGGTCTACTGATAATTTTTGGTTTGAATCATCTTTTAAGTACGTTTGAGAAGGATACATTTTAAGACATGAAAACCAGACAATCGTTCAGTGCGTCGTCTGCTACCGCTCTTTGCAAGCCGACGACGGGAGGAAACCATTGCGCATGCGTGAGAAGACGAACTAAATGCACGCACGGTCTATGGGGCTAAAACATACGTGATGAGGCGTCGGACCTATGAGGCATCGGACTTATGAGCGGACCCCGTTTCACCTGCATGTTAAGTAAGCTTACAGATATGAGGCTATACCCACTGTTTACAATGTGCTCAGAGGCTTTTAATTCTACAAAAAGCCAGGCTTCTTCCCACTCTTGTGACTATATCATACAATTGTACACAATGCAACATCTGCATCCAATTATTTTTTTATTAAAAAGCTGATTACAAAATACATGTAACACTCCAAGGGTAAATTCAACTCGATAGTGTTATAAAAGGAAGTTGAAACAAAAATCTTGAAGGCAAAGTTTTGTGTAAATAAGGAATGTCTCCGGGGAGGGTGAAATTGCAGCCCAATTTCACTTATTTTCCTTAATGTACTGTATTTAATGTGCAGCGTTTGTCCAATCCTACATGGATTGATGTGCTCAGAAGTGTTTAAGTGTGATTCTCTTAATATGTTTTGTGTGTTTCATTTGTTTTTTTGTTCCGTGTACGTATTCTGACACCAGCTGTTTAATATTTTACTAGTGTCAGTTAGAAAGTAAAAGCTTCCAGGGACAGGTTCATACAGGTTTTTGTGTGTTTGTGACCCTATGTCTACAAAGTATTATTTTTTCTCTCATGTTTCACAATATGTCAGAAATGTAAAACTTATTGTATTAGAAATTGGTTTAATAACCTTTTGTTAATATTTCGTTTCGTATAATTATTTCCGTATCTGGGGTTTATAGGTGGTTTGGATGAAGTGGATAGAGCAATCAAAAAGAAACAAAAAAGAAAAAGAAAACAATCTTTGGCACAATAGCTACTAATAACAACTTTTCAAGACGATTTTGAATCCACTGTCTTAACTGGAATGCTCGCACAGCTGAAACAAATTTTAGTTGCAATGTTATGCCACTAAACGCTTTCAAATTGTGATATTTGTTATTTTGTTTATTTTGTATTTATTTTCAACAGTATTTAAGTAAAAGTGCAAATTGGATCCAATTAACCTTGAGTAGCAGAAATGTATTTAGAACACGTTTTAACCCACACAACATCAATGGTATGTGGATAACACACGTTCAATCTGTGAGATGAAAGTTTATTTTAAAATACCAAAAACGAAATATTCGAGCACCTGTACATTACAGGCTGATTAATTACATAACTAATTGTGTAACATGTCAAAAACAACTCACTGAGATGATGGACCCATTTTCTTTTTGCAGACTTTTTTTAACAAAAGAAGATAATTTGTATTTCCTATATTTGTATTACTTTTAGTTGATGCCAGTACATACACTATATCGAGCCTGAAATTTCACTTTTTTTTAGTTTTCATCATTGATGTTGAAAAAGAGGAAAATGTGTATGTAAATAACCTTTAATCTTAAATGGCTATTTTTTTATTTTATTTTCAAGTAAATCTTGTCAAGATATATGTATTTTTTTAATTGGAACATAACTGAAACGTACGTGTTACCCTGATTTTATGTAGGCTAATAAATTACCTGCGATCTTAAAAAGTGATCATTCAAATTGAACATTACAAGTAATGAAGTATTTTTGCGTCCTGATGAAAAATAAAGACAAAAGGGTGCAATATAGTACGTAAAAGGAGTATCATCTAGCAAGCACTCCTTGCGTGCGACATGTTTATTTGCTATGTCAACAGAGGACGCTGTTTTTATGGGGTTTTTATATTTCTGTGGATGCGGCAACAAGGCTTATAGGACAGAGTACACCATAATTTACATGTCTAGAAAGTTTTATAAAATTCGGGGTACCAGATCGCCTACTTCAAAACCTATACTACAAAATATAAAGCGCTTTCAGCCTCTCGTCCCACTCATTGTGCATGTTTCGGTTACAGAACTGCGATACTAGGTATACATGCGCAGCGGTCTCTCACGTTCAAACTTTCATGACTTTGTGGAGCTATATGGCTGAACCAAACACCACGATACTTGTCAATTAACCTTCATGCGCATCGGAACAATTACAAGTATATGCTAACTGTGCGCATGATCGAAATTGTTGGTCAGCATGGAGGATCATTTAAATGATTCATGAGTATAATATGATAGATTACATAGAATGTAATAATCTATCACTCATGCATTAACAAATATATGAAAACTGTATAAAAGCTTTTACCATGCAAAGTTTAAGGGAACTAAAGGAAACGGGGTCTACCCGATGTTCCACAATACCGATGTTCCCCACTACCGATGTTCCCCAAAATCCTTAGGATTAGGGTTAGGGTTGGGGTAAGGGTTAGGGTTAGGGTTAAAATTTAGGGTTATAGGGTAGGGATTTCGGGGAACATCGGTATTGGGGAACATAGGTATACACCCAAGGAAACAACATTTGCAGCAAAATGCGAACTATAACTAACACAAACAAGTTCACAAATGAACCCCAAAGGGGAACTGACTTGGTGAATTATAACAAATTAAGGAAGCAACATTTACAGCAAAATGCAAACTATAACTAAGACAAACAAGTTCTCAAATGAACCCCAAAGGGAAACTGACTTGGTGAATTATAACAAATTAAGGGAGCAACATTTACAGCAAAATGCAAACTATAACTAACACAAACAAGTTCTCAAATAAACCCCAAAGGGAAACTGACTTGGTGAATTATAACAAATTAAGGAAGCAACATTTACAGCAAAATGCAAACTATAACTAAGACAAACAAGTTCTCAAATGAACCCCAATGGGAAACTGACTGGGTGAATTATAACAAATTAAGGAAGCAACATTTACAGCAAAATGCAAACTATAACTAAGACAAACAAGTTCGCAAATGAACCCCAAAGGGAAACTGACTGGGTGAATTAGAACAAATTAAGGAAGCAACATTTACAGCAAAATGCAAACTATAACTAACACAAACAAGTTCTCAAAATGAACCCCAAAGGAAAACTGACTGGGTGAATTATAACAAATTGGAAATTCAAACAAAAACAAGTTTACTGGAGTTTGACTGCAGTGGGGTTTGAATCTGCGACCTCCGGATTGCTGTTCCGGTGCTCTACCAACTGAGCTATCCAGCCTTATGTTGGCGGTTCCCCTAATTTGTCAGTTTCTTTGTTCAAGGAGCGCTAGTCAAAAGCCATAAACCAATACATATCATGTAGCCAGGGATCAGGTCCAAAGTCACGATACAGACCTGGGAAAAAGCTGGTCGGTATCTGTAAAGCTGGAATCACAATTAGTTTACTAGTATCCAGACGGCTCGATTTTAAGAGATACAGTAAAATTTTGACCCCTGATTATTGTTCACCCAAGAATAACGCCCCAAAAAACGGCAAATGTTGAGGATAGTTTTGTGGACGCCTTTATACAAATGTCTAATGTGTTCTTTGCAGTTGATATAATTTCGCTTAAAACTAGTTTTGTAGCCCTATTGGACGCCTTCCAGAAGGCAGTGCCCATTTAAATCCAATCGTTTGGATATATAACTGTTAAATTTACAGAATGAGACTGTACTACGTAAGATACGTTGGAAATGCCCAACTCAACTTACAAATCAAATGTATGGAACCATAAAGAACATAAACGACCCTCTTCCAACAAATCCTTTATCTCATTACAACTTGTTATGGTATTTAAAGTGGTGTAACCGGATTAGGGGGCACGAGCCTCCCAACTTTAGATCGTGACCCCCCCCCCCCCCCCCCCCTCCACTCCGTCCGCCTCCACTTTCCCCGTGGACTCAGAATTGCAAGAATATAAAACGGCAAATGCTTCAAATTGAGTGAGAATCTTCGGAAAATGAGGCCTCAAGACTCTTTCCCTTGAAATTTGACTACATGCTTCTTTCGTATCGTTTACAAATGATTTGTTATACATTTAATACAATAATGACTTTAAATCAAATTATTTAGTTTGGATTCATGTTGCAAAAGTAAAACTTGGGACCAGCCGAGCAAATATCTAACGTCACTATTAGTTTGGACAGAAATGTATTGAAACTTGAGTGAAACCCCGATCTATTCGATTGCATGAATTTCACTCTAAAAGTTTTGTCCCTTGTTTCATTTGGTGGGAGTAACTTGGCACTCGCATGTAGTGAATTTTCACTCTTGGAAAATAAGATAACAGTTTGCACAAGAACGAAGAAAAACCTGTAGTCGTTCCCGTTATTTAGTATTTACACACAATAAGTAATAACAGTGAATGTCATTCTTCTGTTTAATCATTAACATTTCAAAAATATCTAAATACCAGCAGATACAAATTCCAGTCAAATGCCAACAAACGTTCCCATTAGCGCTCTGTTATCTACAACGGTTGCTCTACGTCAACTCAGTGGTACATAGCTGACTAAGAAGTCGCCGTCTCCACCGTCGCTTACGACGGGACGGGCCATGATGATGATGATGACGTATTAAGTAATTTATTAATTACTCCAAAATTTGTTGGTAAAAGAATATATAGATTTTTCAGTTCCTCAATCCAACACAGCCAAAGAAAGCATTAAGCATGGAAAACGCCATACAACGCAGAAACGGGCATGCAAATTCAATCATTCTGCCAACAAGACTAGTCAACAAGTTCATGTAGCGGCTTTTTGTAAACTTTTGAACACTTCACAACCTATATTAGACAACAAAAAACAAATAGCTGAGGGAATTTTTCACCCCTATTATAACGTCCACTTCAAACCGTAGTACAGTCCTGTGAATAGAAAAGCCGATGGAAAGTCTACCTCTCAAGTGACAGTATGGAAGTTAGTAAGTCTGGTGCAAAGAGAACTAGGGTTTTGACCATCTGGGACCAGCCAAAAGCTTCGGATATATGTGATCAGGACGACGTTGGGGTGGATACTCTAGACACACTTGGTAGCCTGAAGTCTGAAGTAGTCTACACTGCTCCATTCATCACTTCGCTTTCTAAGCTCTGAAATAGCGGCCTATTAAAAACACACACACACACAAAAAACACAAATATTAACAGGATAACTGCCCAAACATTCAACAGAATTAATGTGTGCTTGTTTCTTCAACACTGGGGAACAGCGAATGAGTAGGTACTCATCATCACCCTTTTACGAAACAAAATGTACTTATGAGGTAATATAGACGAAACCGATTTGTCACAAAGAAAACCGGCTTTACCCCATGTCAAGTGGAAAGACAAGATATTTTTCAAAAAAGTGAACAGCTCGGCATGTTCTAGATCAAAGATGATTAGGGAACACAGTGAGCAAATGCAGTCTTTTGTGAGGTGGGTTTTTAACAATGAAAGAAAAACAAGACAATATGATATTCAATTCAAAAAAGTCAACACAATCGATATCCATTACTCATTAAAACAACGGTTTACATAATGATAACGAAATTGTTTTAGGGACAACTAAACTAATGTAATTTGCTATGTTTTCCACTTCTGGAATTCGCACATGAACAGCTTTGTGAATGTGACCCCCTCGAAAGGCCTAGAGGGAGTGGAGAATGCTGAGGTAAGCAAGCGGTTGAACAAGAATCGCAGGAGTTGGCTACTTATAAAATTATTTTGGGTGATTCCCAATACACTGTGCCACCAAGAGTTTGCAATGGAGAGTCCATTTTTCAAGTTTTCGGACGACAAAACATGGCCAATTTTAATGAGTGTCAATAGACAACTTTAGCTAATATGTTCTAGATTGGGGCATAAAGCGTTCTGCCGCCTTAAAAAAAAAACATTCTTGATAAAAAGAAAAAAAAGGCAAACATATACTCGAATCATACGCTTGCGAAACTACTGACCGAGAAAACTAACAAGTTCAAATGTTGCTGCAAATTTGTCGACTATCTCCCACAATGCACTGGGAAAAATTACTCTCTCCGTGGCAAACTCTCACTGCGCACTGCATTGTGAATCGCCCGAATTGTGTGAGGCGCAAAAAGCAGGATGTTTGAATGCCCCTGGCACTTTCCCTTTGTAAAATAATATCGTCCACTTACCTACGAGTGCTACTTGATCAGAGTGGTTGTGGTCGTACCGAAGTCTGTTGACAAAATGCTCGCAGTTGTTTTCCAAAACACTGTACTCCGGAGGATCTCCGAAACTTTGCTGAGCCATATGTTTGAGGATGTTTTCGATGATGTCATCCAGTGCCAAAAGCGGCTCTTGACCGTCTCGGCTGTTGTTGATCCTCATGTGGAAGTTACTGAGTGGTTTCTCAACCGAGTCAATACGGTAGGCTGGTTTATCCTTTGCCAATGACCCAGGCCTGGAGGTAAATTTGATTAAATATTTTATTCCAGTTCCTTCGGGGGAAAAGTGAAGAACAAGCAATATTTTTTGCAGTTTGCCTAGGAAGATGCACCAGTGAAAGTGGAACAACCACCTGCTGAATTCCAGCCTGTCACTCACACACGACTCATCCCTTAATTTCGAGACACTCTTCGTTTCCAACCATGGATAGCTGACTTTTCCGGTATTTTGTTCGGCAAGGCCCGTACAATTGCGTCCGAATAAACCTGATCATAGAAATAAAGTTTATGGGAAAATAAAACAAATTATACGATGCAATTCAAACCAGGAAAGATATATTAAGTGTTTTCATCGCTGCTTTGTTCAGGCTCCAAAGTCTATAGATTAAACTGGGAAAAGAAATTCAAGCGTAGAAACAGAAGTCCGAATCAAAAACTGTGGAGTGGGTGGGTGCGTGTGGTAGGGACCTAAAACAACAAATGAACTTGTGAGCCAAGACTTTCTGAGGATAACTGAAACTGCTTTACCTTACCGTTAACCCTCTCCTCAACCAGATAAGATAGTGATAATTTACGCTTCAGCCCTCCTTAGGGCAATACAAATCGAGCCTATATACATGTAGGTTGGCCTGCAAGTTACGTGGAGTGAACACGAGACTCGTTTGGCCATGGGGTAACAAGACTGATGATTATCCCTATCAAGACATATTTGATTACTCATGCATTGGCTACCACACTTTTGTGCATAAAATTTACGTTCTGCACCAGAGACATTATTTATAGCAAACTGTCAGTGTATAGGCCCCTAGACAATATCATGAAAGGCTATTTTTGCAATTACACATAACACTTTCAAAATGATGAAAATCACAACATTAATTAGAACACTGTTGACCAAATTTAATGAACCACATGAAATAATGGAGAACCATTTTATGGTATGGCTACTAGGCAGGACTAAATCAAATTTAAAAAAATGTATTCGTTTTGATGTGAAACTCGGTGGATCGCTTTCACAATGTTTATTTATTGAGAATTCGAAGGTGTTTTTTTTTTTCAAAAGAGATGTTTCTTCTTTTGTAAATTGTTCGTCTATCCGTTTTTTAACTTCTTTATCGAAGTCAGAACCATTTTTTTACTTTTTGAGATTTGTGCTAGTTTTTGATCTAATTCTTTTTCTTTTAGATTGTTATTTTTTTGTGCTCGCTCGTTATCAATAAAAACTCTTCGTGCGATATATCTCCGTCGTGGATGCCTTGAGACACGTATTCTTTAATCGACTGTCACGACAAACTACAGTTTTCAATGACCAAGTCTCTTGCTTAATGTAATGGTTGAACAAAATTTGAAAGGAACCTTTCATGAAAAGAAAGCAGGCCTTTGTCAATTGCATGTAAAATACCGGATAGCCTAACCCATTGGTAGGCGTTTAGATACATGAAACTTGAACAATAAAGTGTTAGTATACTATATGTACATGTAATCGAGTGAGTGAAGTCTCTTTTTTTTTCATGTCATCTCAACATTTGTTTCTACAATGTAAAGTAAATTTATTAAAGTAAACAAAGGGCTAATATCCGACAGATATGTGGTGAAATACAAGAATAGTAATTGCAGCACATTGGAAAGGGGGAATTAAGGAGGCATGTTCAAAATAACTTGTAAGTTGACACCAGGTTCTTTTAGCTTATTACAGCTAGACAAAAATAATGTGCAACTTGACGTGTTCTTGGACAAAGGTACTTGTGACTTGACTTGTGTTTAGACCAAATGACTTGTGACTTGACTTGTGACTGGGCCTAATGACTTGTGACTTGACTTGTGACTGGACCTAATGACTTGTGACTTGACTTGGACTTGCAAACAATGACTTGCTGCCACCTCTGATTCCAAAAGCGCCTATAAATGTTCCTTTTAATACTTATACAACGGGAGCGGATATAATACCCAATAGAGCGGGGAAGCTGGCAACTCCCGCTACAGCACCCAATCCTTCAACTTCCGTTTCTACGTAGTTAATCGTACCGATCATTCTCTTTAATTTTTTATAAGTGTGTTCTCGGTGGTTTCTCTCTTTTGATATTTGAGATTGAATCTGTTCAATCTTTTTAAGTCTGTACATTTTTGTTTCTTCGTTACTATTTAATCTGAGTACATCTCCAGAAATATCGGGATGTATTGGCTTATTATCTATACTCATGTTTTAATATAAAGCGATTTTAAAATTAAACGATTTCTAGCTCGATTGTTATACCCACACTATTGTTGTTGATGATCTGTCCTTTTTCACCTGTGATAGAAAATGTCAATTGTCAACTATAATTGAGTAATCGGGAGACTTCTCTGTTTCAAATGCAATTTGAGTTTTAAGTCGGTTACCACCAATATCACCTTTTTGGATTCTCGATTTATTCAAAAACTTATTCCAGGTATAAAATTTAAAATGTAATCAAACCAATCGATGTCATACCACCCCTGTGGTATGCTGACTGAACTGATGACTCCGGATGGTAGCGGCACTAAATGACTCGGAGAAATAAAATCTAAATCATCACCCGACACGATAAGACTTCCTCGTATTGTCGCTTCTCTAATTATTCTCGCCTTAGGTTCGCTTATTGTACCTTCGATATATTCTATCGCTATCTTTTCGCCTTCAATAATGTAGTTTTTTCTATCGAATAAGGCTATCATTAATAAGAACTTAAGCGTATTGCGTTGTATATCGTTTAAGGTACCTTCTCGACTTTTATCTTGTAAAGTTCTTTGTATTTCAATTATTTGATCTTTTTCTTCTCCGAGCGCTTGTATAGGAACTTCTAGTCTATCTTCTTCGTACGCCTTTAATAAATCGTTTATAACTCTACTGAAAGCATTTCATCCTTAATTAAAAAGTCGTAGGGTATCTCAGGTATCAATTATTCTTCAATAAAATCTCTATCTGTTCTTATTTGCACATTTGGGTCGGGCTCAGCGGGTCTTATAGAGTCATAGCGCTTCTAGCGCGTCTCACGAGCACGTGCGTAACCGTATCAATCTCTGTGGCGCTGGAAATATTACAACATTCAGCGTTAAACAACACCGTTTTTAAGTGTACAGATTTTTGACCGTTTTGATTATTTACAACGTCTTCTAATTTAAACGTCTGCTCGTTTTGTAACAAGTGAAACGAATGCATTTATTTTAAAGGTTTTTTATATTAAAACTAATGAACGATTTTATGTTGAAAATAAAAAGATACAATTGATAGCTGATGAGGTATACTAAAACGTTAATCGTCTCATAAAAATCAAATTCTTTGAATATGTTTAGGTTATATTGCTCTTTGTGTTTACCAAATTGCATTCCCACTACCAAGTTCGCGGGGGAGGGGGCAAAATCGCTCATCTGCGGCCCGAAAACTCAGTCCTTTTAGAGTTAAATATGTCCTTTTCAACACGTTTTCACATATTGTTTTAAAACATTGATTTTCCATTTAAAACATTATTCACTTTGAATGAGATATTTACAGACAATTGGAAATGTACTCACAGACCAACAACTTGTAATTTTTGCTTCTGAACAGTCTATACATGCAGTGGTGATCTGCCTCTACGTGTAGGCAATCCAAAAGACGCAAAAGAAAAAAAGAGGTTTTTTTTCCGGTGTTAAAATCAAACACGAAATCCCCTTTAAACTAGTATAAATGCCGATCCATACCTCATGATGGGAGTGCAGTTGAATCGTGTTTAAAAAAAAAATTGCGAATTCGCAGCGCGGAAACTTGACGGACCTCACAAATTTGCGATTGCGTTCGCTTTCGCACTCTATGAGCCAGCCTATATTTGTACCTACCTAATAGAGATAATGACGAGTGTATGAATATTTTCGCATCCTCTTCTGCATTTTCATGTTGCCCCAATTCTTCTTGTAGAGAGCGGATAAAAACTTTCCATGATCTGTTGTTCACATAGTGAGCAATGACGTGGAGGTAGTTGTTTTCCATGGCTTCATGACGCCATTCATAGTCCAGTAAACTGACTCTGGTATTATTGATTTTAACTCTGCCGTCACCAATCACAGTACTGAGCCACACAGTGTGCAACTTGTTGTCGCGGGAGTTGTGAGCGATTTTCACGTCGTTTTCGGAAATATCGATGACAAGTGCCCACTTGTAACCCCGCGACCCATCACCTTGCTCTAGCTCAAGAATGTTCAACAGCTTCGCTTTTCTCTTCAAGTCAACGATACCGTCCATGTTGTACCATACTCCCAATTCGTAATTTTCTGCGCTTGTTATATCAAGGAAACGAAATAGCAGATGTACGCATAGGCCTACTTCAAAAGTCTGTACCAAACAAATAACTATATATTCAAGAATCAACAAAACTGTTTGTAGCGGATCCATTCTTTCAAACATCCAGTCCTGACATCAGGGTCTCGTGTAAGCATTCTCGAAAGAAATTGAACGAATGTACTGCGCATATTATTTACAGCAATGGTGTCAGTCTCTGTGTACATGTTCACGTTAAGTATTAACATAAATAAGTATGTAAGTAGCTACATGTAATCACAACAGTAATCATTAACGATTCACAGCTAGTCTTCGCAAATATACTGCATTGTACTTATATCAATTTAACATGATACGCGGCACCCTAAATAAAGAACAAAGTGCAGAGAGAGCAAACAGTAAACGTTGCAACCACAACAAAGGTCAAAATCAGTCGTTCGAACCAATGTAATGGGGGGGGGGGACGTCAACACATTAAAAGACCAAATGGTGAAGCAATGAATCAAATCTTGCAATATCGAGAGATGCCGTAATTTAAAGTATAATAGGGGGAAGAAATGGGGTCAATTTCACGAAACTCTAAGACGCGCCTCATTAGGAAGGGAATTTCCTAGGAGTACCGAGGATCGCAAGCGACCAGACGTGCTCTACTTTAGCTCCCGATCGTCAAGCAAATTAAGCCTTAAAAACCTGTTTTTTACTCGTGTACTTGCAAACATCGAAACAATCACAGTAAGTGAACAATCTAGACTTGACATAGAAACCAAAAATAATAGTGTTTTCACGATATTAAAGGTGAAAACATCATTCGACTGGAAGAAATGACGACATACGCCAGCGCAATGAAAACGGGGGCGCCACTCCCAACATCACAAGACCAGTATTCTTTTTACAAAGATCAGTCACGTAAGCAGAAGGGTACAGCAAATTAGATATGTATGAGATCTGCACAGCTGCTGAAAAGGTTTCTGGCTACAACACCCTAAAAGGAGCCCAGCTAGTTCGAGGCTTGTTGCGAATCTACCCTACGAACAAGGAAGCAAGAGCTACACTACTTGCCACTGGGATATCACTACGAAGGCAACACGTCAAGCTCCTTGATAACAACCCTTTTCTGGCTGAAGATGACCAGTCCACAAAGGTGACAATTTCAGACCTCCCTATCTCAGGGTCCAATGGGGACATAGCGCCCGAACTGGGAAGGAATGGGGCAAGATTACCATATGCGAAGTTCACTAATTTTCTTCTGTATTGACTAACAAGCCCCCAGATAGCAATTTCATGTCATCAAAGTCAATTTGAGCAGTGAGAAAATACAAGCATTTTCTTAGAAAACACTTAGAATTTTTCAGTCCACTCTCATAGGGTTTGTACATAGAGTGTTGAGTGAACTTCGTATATGGAAATCTTTCCAGGAATGGGGCCAAGCTCTTGTGTGCCGTCAAGATGGAGTGCGCACGGGACGACAACGGCAGACTTACTCGTTTCAAAACAGGTAAGCGCTTTGTATACATCACCATCCCAGCCAAGCCTCTTCCTAAACGACTAAGAATATCTGGATTTAGTGCAACCATCTACCATAAGGAACAGAAAATCAAAGAGAGGGAAGACCGCATGAAAGATCACGTGTGCCTCAACTGCCTCCAAGTTGGCCACGATGGGGGAACTTGTCAAAATCCTCCGACATGCTATGAATGCCACCAATCGGGACATAGGAAAGGCGACCCCTGTTGCCCGTCCTTTGATGAAAGCCATCCTGTGTTCAGACCTCCACAGCTGATAGAACGCCCACAACCAGAAACCCTGCAATCCAGCATGCCAAACAAAACCCACCCACCAACAGAACAATCCAAATCAACAATGTCGTCACCAGCTGAAGACAATACAAACAACACAGCGGACATCGCTCCAACGACTCCAAACACAGCTGACGCGATCCGTGTTATCGAGTCAGCCTTTCAATGCCACATCGAGAAACAGCCCCCGCCACCAACACCTTGTCCCACTGAGACGACTGTTACCCCGAAGAGACCTCGACCAAGCCCAACAACCCCTGTCGAGCATGAGGAAGGAGCAGCAAACAAGCCAGAGAGACGAAGCAAACGGAGGAAGCGTCACAGCAAACGGAAAACACCAGTACACCAAGGAGCACGAAATCAACCCACAGAAAGCCAGTTTGACACGGACGAGGAAGAATTCATTAGGTATAATACCAGCTGAACCTACCCATAACTAAGGGACAAACTTCAAGATAAATAACAAAGACGGTCTGATATCCTTCCTTTACTATGACGTCTCTCCATGTAATTAGCTTGAATGTTCGGGGATTGAGGGATAGAAATAAACGCCTAGCAATATACCAATGGTTTAAAGATCAGAAAGCTGATGTCTTCTTTATTCAAGAAACACACTTCACAAAAAATATAACAAGTATTCATGATATATATGACTTACATGATGGAGAAAGTTTTCATTCACATGGTGACTCCTACAGTCGGGGAACTAGTATAATAATTAACAAATCAGCTAATATTGAGATAAATGGTATACACTGTGACTCTTTTGGAAGAATATGTTTAATTAACACAATTCATGAAGACAAAAGTATTTCGTTTATGAATATATATGCCCCCAACACTTGTAAAGAAAGGGTACAATTCTTTAAAAAGGTAGAAAAATGGATATCTCAATATATTACTAACAATAATGAACTTATTTTAGGTGGTGACTTTAACTGTGTTTTAAACCACAAATGTGATAAAGAGGGATGAATTAAGATATGTAAGCGAGATACAACCTTCATTAACGACCTTTGCAAAAAGAAACTCTTAACAGACATACGGAGAGACCAAAATCCAAACATGTATCAGTATACCTTCAGAAGAAAGAATCCAGTAATAGAAACCAGAATTTACTACTTTCTTATTTCCAGTTCGCTGGTAGACATGGTCATATCAAGTGATATACGACCAGGCATTAAAACCGATCACCAAGCGATTTCGATGAAATTTATTGTAAAAAATATTCAACGAGGACAAGGATACTGGACATTTAATAGCTCACTTCTCAGTGATAACACTTTTCAAAACAAAATGCAATTGTACTTGGATAAGTTGTCAGAAGAGCTAATAACGGATTTTGAAGATGAAAGATGTCGATGGGAAATTTGCAACATAAAAATCAGTGACTTTACTATCCGTTATTCAAAAAGGAAAAAGAATGTAGAAAACTTAGTCAAAGAATCGATAAAAGCCAGAATAAAAAACTTGAATAAAGAATTTGAAGACAATTCTTTTGAGATAAACAAACTTCAAAGCACATTAGAGCACATGTATGATAAAGAGATTGAAGGGCAAAAGGTTCGATCCAGAGAAAGATGGTCTGAGGAAGGTGAAAAGAACAGTAGATACTTTTTAGGTCTTGAAAAACGCAATGCCTTGAGCAAACACATTACACAGCTGAAGAGTGAAAACGGCAGCATAATAAAAGATCAAATTGAAATACGCCATGAGTAGAAAACCTTTTACCAAAAACTTCACTCTTCAAATATTGTTAAGGCCGATCAAATGAACGAATACCTAAATGACACAAAATTTGACTTTGTGCTAGATGAAAAACAAAAAGAAAACTGTGAAGGAATCCTCACTGAAGCAGAATATGCCGAAGCATTAAAAACTCTGAAAAATAAGCCCAGGTATAGATGGTCTAACCGTAACCAGGTATAGATGGTCTAACCTTAATGTCAATTTGAAGTTGGCCGGCCAACTTCGAATTGAATTTGTATTCGACACGGCAGTAGCACGACGTTTGAAACCGCGCCGTGCTACTGCCGTACTTAATTGATAAGCACGGCAGACCCTCTCGAGTTAAAGTCTTCTGCCGAGCCGAAATCAAAATTTGTTTCAAACGTCGTGCTTGTGCCGTGTCGAATAAATAAAATTCGAGTTTAATTGAATTCGACACGGCATAAGCACGACGTTTGAAACAGGCCTCAGTGTTGCTTCGGCAAGTTCAATGCTGCGCCACAAGGCCAATATTGGTGGAATTCAAGGTGAGAAAAATAAAGGCCTTGCCCGTGTTTGTTGTAGTTTGGACCCCGTTCAAATGAGTTGGCTATTAGTCAGGTGGCTTAGACCCAATATTTGACAAGATCGTGACCAACTGGTCCAAAGCAACAAACTTAGCAAATATGTTGTTATAGCCTTAGAGAAGATATTTTGAAGGGGTGACACCTGAAATTCTTTTGGGAAGGGTGCCTAATTTGCATAAATCGTTAATCCCTAATGTGTAATACATAATCAGTGGCGTAGCCAAGAATTTTTCGTGATAAAGTACCGTACATCGAAATGTCTCGTATATTACCAATATCGTTTGTTAAAGGCATATATCATTTGCATTTATCCGAAAAGTAAATGCCGACTAATTATCGACAAGCTTACTAAGTCTTGGATTATAGACTAGTACCGTACACCCCGTGAAATTTATTGTAGGTGAATCCCAACGATCAGTTAATATTAACTGACGTCTGCAAAAAAGAGTGCTATTGCCGAAATCGTTTGTCGCGATCATGTGTATTGTTTTTGTTTTCTCTAAAAGTGTACTATTCACTGAGCTGAAACTTCAACAGAATTTGAGTGGTGTTACCCGTTTTATTATTGGAAACAACCAATATGCATGAAAAGCAAATGACCCTAAAGGCTTTTTATAAGTCCATGCACACCCTGCCTATGGGGAAGAAAGATTCGAGCGTAGGAAACAGAGTCCGAACAAGCAACCTTGCTGAGGAGGGTGGGCGGGACAAAAAAAAACACCAGGCGACCTTTTATGTCCAAACTCGAGAGGATAACTTAAATCTCCTGTACCTTACCGCTTCTGCTTCACCTCACGGTTTATCCCTGCCACAGCCGGTGCAGCATGAATTTAGGTTTTATGAAATACGGACTCATTGGTGATATTGCGCATGCTCATGCATAGATAATGAGGAGGGGGACGGGTCACGTGAGAGGGTTTAACCAATACAAGGGGAAAAGGGTCCGATTTTAATACGAGTCCGATTTTCATATGACACCGGATTTAACTTCTGATGTACACTTGTCCGCCCTCTACGTCGCTAGCGGTGCAAAAAGGTTGAAAATACCAAACGCGAGTATGTAGGCCTACATCATCATCTAGCGGTCGCAACCGGGATCTCGTTCACAACGCCTCGCCACAGTTTGCTTTATTTATTCGCATGCATGCACATGTGCTGCAGGAGTCTGCGTGTGCGTTGTTGATTTGATTTTCTCAATACATGCACATATTTTTGATAAAACCGAAATTCAAGGGATAATACGGAAGCGTATTTAGGACATGACCGAAAAAATTTTTTTAGGCCCACTACTTCGCTCGGGCGGATTACTGTTTCGCCCGGGCGGATTACTATTTCGCCCGGGCGGATAAGTATTTCGCCCGGGCGGATAAGTATTTCGCCCGGGCGAAATAGTAATTCGCCCGGGCGAATTAGTAATCCGCGCGGGCGAAATGGTAATCCGCCTAGGCGAATTAGTAATCCGCCCGGGCGAAATAGAGGGCCGGATTTTACATAACATACACGTCATGACAAGGCAAATATCGGTGCAGAAGCACGGAGTTATTTATGTGCTCCATGATCGGTGCGGTCATCGAGGGGTGATCGACCATCGGTCTCCGTATAGAACGCATGGATTCATTAGCTCTCTGATCTATTATTAACACAATTCCTCCCTGGTTAAAAAAAAATCATCGGACTATACCGTGCAAGTACGCTGTTCACAGGTGAGTGTTTGTTTACTACAAATACATAAATTATTTTTTTCAAACTTTTTTAAAACTCGACCAGAAGAAACTTTTGCATGTCTGTACACGTACACGAAATTGTTTCTTTCTTTCTTTCTTTTTTTGGAAGGGGGGAAGGGTAATGGTTTACTGCAGCAAAAAATTGTAAGCGTTATGATCAATACCGCAAAATCGACAGGCATTCAATAATCGTTTAATCGTGGCATTTTTATATTCGCGTCGTTTCCACTCTATAAGCGCGTTAAAACATTGCCCCCCATTCACAAAATTTGTTTTCCTCTAAATGTCTATACATAGCGGCTCTTGATAGACCGAGATTCTTCATTAACTTCTCCCAAGGTCGCTCGCACTCTCCATTTTTACCAGAGTAAAAACATTTTTTTTCACAAGATTCCCAGCTAGTCGGCTTAATTGGCGCTCTGTTGGTGTGGCCTGCATTTTGTTTTTATTATTCACTGTTAGCACACTGCTTTTGAATGAATACAAATGATAGTCTTGGTCATTTTAAACGTTTGACATTCATCTTTGTCCGATAATCCGGCTCCAGTCTCCATTTTGTCCGATAATCTGGCTCAAGTCTTCTTCTGCCCTCTACTCCAGTTCAAGTCTCCCTTTGTCCGCTATTCCGGTTCAGGTCTTCCTCTGTCCGCTATTCCATCTAGAGGGGTGGGCTGCCCCCCCCCCCCCCCTTTGTCCAATATTCCAGTTCATGTTTCCCCCTTGTCCACTATTCCAGTTCCAGTCTTCCTCTGTCCAATATTCCATCTAGGGGATGGTTTCCCCTTTGTCCAATACCGGGGCCTTTTTTTAGACCCGTCCCTTGTCCGGTAAAACTTACATACGCCCATGCACTCTTTTATTATGCTAACATCATCCATCGATTTGCTAATTGGTTTCATTGATATGCAAATGAGTCAATTGTCTTTGTGCATTATGCATAAAATTATTTTGTCTTGTCCGATGAAGACCCTACTCACTACTTGTGCCTTATTCACAGTTGGCCATTTTTGTCGAGTTCCCTGAACGTATTTAAGTGTTAATTGTTCAAAGGAATGGCGTTCGTGCAGGCACAATGATTTTGTAATTACAAATTAAAATTATTCATTGAAGCAGACTGGAATTAATTAGGAATCAAAATGCTGTCATTTCTCTTCGGAAGTTCCAAAAATTAAGGTTTTACCTCACTTTTAATTCAGTATGGCCGACTCGTGAATAAGACCCATAGGCTCACTTTTGATGTGTGTAAACAAAACATATGGGAGGTCTTTCTAACAAACAAAACAAATAAGCAAATGAGGGAATCATACTGGGTCCATAATTGAAGGTGTTTGCAAAGAATATGCGCGCGCGTGCGTGTACAACCACTGCCTTGTAGGGAGGTACCCCACAAGGAATGCCCACCGACTTGCGGGCTACCGTTCTGGTACCCCACAAGTTTTTCACGAAACAGATATATGGATTTTACTCAAAAACTAGGAATTTCCAAGATCGGTTGATTTGTCGCAAATGGAAGAGTTTTAGAAAAGGGGTATGAAGTCCGAATTTCAGCCCATAAAATTAACTATGGTTAAAATAAAAGCATTTTGACATAAGTGTGCGACGTTGCAAAATTTGAGTACACGAGAACAAAGGAAGTACCCCACTTCTATGTCTATGTAAGCGTGCGTGTGTGTGTGGATATTCCAAAATATTAATGATGGGCATAAAAGAAGACAAATACATCACTTGTCTTAATCGTTTATTCAGAACTAGAAATGACGATCGTGTTTAGTGCTATAAATAAGAAGTTTTCCCCGTGAATGGGAGCACATGGGGATCTTTCTGTTTTCCTGTTTTGTTTTGTTTTAACCATCAAACTGACGGTGAAAAGCAACACATAAATTTAAGTCCTCAGTTTATTATCAGTGGAAGCACAACTACACAATGGAGAAACCTTTGCAATGATAAATGACGGGGTTTTTTTTAATGACATGAGTATTACTTTCAACACTGTCAGAATATGCTTCTCATCGACAAAACATGTACTACTCAAATCACTGTGTTCTCCTAGACAAAAAAAGTATTGAATTTAAAAGGGCCGTTGCCACACCTTTGATTTAATACGTTGTTCACACCCATAATATAAACATGATTTTCAAATTGTCACTAAAGACCTTCCACATTATTTTCGGCTTCTTACAAATTGTGTCTATCTGTAAATGTGTATTAAATTTCATTGCATTTTCAAATTCGGTAAATGTTTCTTTTTAATTCTCAATGTGCACTGTTTTTAATGTAATTGCTGTCATGTACACATTTCAATTCTAGTCAATGGTGCTGCTAAAGAATGTCCCAATAGAAGGAATATTTCGATGATTTAACTTTCGGTGAAGTCGTGAGCACAAATTTATAACCAGTTCTTCAAAATTACTTACATCTCGGATTGTTTTTTATGTCATTTTAAAACATGCGAAGTGCGGTGTTATAACTATTTCCTTTTTGAGACAGGTTACAGCCAAAATTGGTTTTTATTTGCTATGGTGTTCAATAAATGTAGTGTCACATTTTTGGCGTCTAAAGGAATTATTATTCGAAGTGATCTGAAAAATGCAGAAAGACAAATTCATGTCTCTGAAATCGTTGCCAAAGCTTCTCGACGCTTGTATGCTTTATGCATTCAGAGAAAATCAAGTGTTTCCATCCAAGATATGGTATCTAAACGCAAATCCTACATAAGGCCCATATTAGAATATGGCTCACAAGTCTGGCACATCGCCATTACTCAATGCAATTTAATAAAGTAGAATTGGTATTAAAAAAAGGCAATTTATACTTGGACAGAAGTACATTTACACTGAAGCTCTTGATCTGATCAAACTTCCATCTTGGATTGAACGAAAACTAACCCTCCAAATCTGATACCAATTCAAGAGTCTTGCGTTACATGTTTGTGTTTAAACACGATTAAATGCAACACAGAGAGTTACAGTTAATAAACTGTTCCACAACTAGATAAAATCCTGAAAAAAAAATTATCTGTCTCCCTTTCCCTACTCCATGTTTGTCCTAGACTATGGTGCTTTGCATATTTATAGTTAATTATTTTGTTTAAATTTGTATTATATAACTGTCTTATTTTTCATTGATTTGTTTAAACTTTTATCACGTTTTAATTATGACCTAATGTGCAATTTTGTTTATGTAAGTGTATTTTTATTGATCTAAAGTAACCCTTTTAGCTGGTACTGTTGATCATTGTGTTGTTGTAAACCAATAAAGTAAACAAAAAAAATGTCACGGTAGGATAAACCATACTTGCTTGCATGAATATAGTCGCTATCTGAATTCGTATTTATTTAATCATAATGTATCTGACTATGATAATTGTTTACGAATTGATACATGTAAAAAAATTAATTACAGTAAATTTGGTATGCCCAATGCGTTTAATTGTACTTTTTGCAGAAAGAAGTCCAACCCTCCTGTACAGAGGTTATTTGATTTGTGCACACAATGATTAATGCATGCTGATGCACTGGCCAGCATTTTAGACAAGGTTCAAAGGCTTTTTGTATACAGCTGTATTAATTAATGAATATTTCATGCAGGTTCAAACCCAGTTGGCATGCACACCAGTGCAGTACTTAGTGTGATTTTTGTTGTCTACACCCCAAGCGGGTATCATTTCGAGGGACTGCATGGGGATGAGTGGAGGCTTAAGCACGATGGAGTTGAGGAATTGTTTTCAAAGAATTTCTCATTCTCGAACTGATGGAGCGAAACGGCCCTGTCACACTGTCTGCGATCTTATATGCGCTCTCAATGCATCCTTAAAAAAAATAGCTGGGGCGCAAAAAAACTACTAGATCGCAGCGACAGCTACATAGGTCGCCAGATGGGCGCCAGAGGGTCTTAATGGTCTCCGAGGAGCGCCAAGGTCTTTGAACATGCTCAAAACAATCGCAACACCTCTGCGCTCTGGCCAGGGCGCCGCAATGACGCATCTCAGGCACTGTGCAAGCGTGAATCGTGCGACGTTAAAGTGGCATTGAGGCAGCCCATAGGCGCAAGGCAGTCGATGTAGTCTCCGTGAGAAAGTAACTCGACTGCGATGAACTTGTAGAATATTTTGAAACTGGACTGTACGTGTATTGACCGTTTTGACGTGGTATTTATACAGCGCAAGTGACGTCACATGAGCGTATTTTGGTCGAATAGAGAGCGCGACGCATGCTACTAGGACGTATCAACAGCGAGCAGAGCGTATAGTGGGCGCAGTGACAGCGCAGCGGCAGCGACTAGATCGATCGAGTAATTGAGCTTGACAGGGGCGCATAGAGAGCGAGGTGAGAGCATCGTAAGCGCGGGAAGAGCAAAGTATGAGCGTAGCTTGAGCTTGAGCTTGAGCTTGACAGAAAGTTGTCATTTTCTTGCGTCCTTGCTGCGATTGTTAAATTTCCGAAATATTTTTGGTCGCCGTAAGGTCTCCTATGAGATGGCATATAATGTGACAGGCCCTTAAGATTCGTCAAGCTATGGCCTCGGCACTCAGTCCGGCCCGTCAACCAGTACTGTGACTGCAAATGGGCAAACAGGCCTGCCAACTAGTGGCATAGCTGCAGATGAACCAGGCCCATCCATCAGAAGCATCCTATTCTAGCTCTCAGTGCCTAAAATATTAATGGGTCAATTTAATCTCAAGCCAACTGAGTTTTCAAACCAGTTTGCATTATGCAGTCTGTATTGTAATCACGTGCACATACATGTTCACGTTTATGTATTTGAAACAAGAGTAATAACTTTCCAGTCAATATGGTCAAACTTGCAGAAAATGAAGCCAATTCTTGCATATTTTAAGTGACAATTTCATCTGTAAAATACAGTACAACATGATAGTTTAATGTAATGTGAGTACCTGTACCAATTATGAAATCTTGTTTATTTTTTGTGCGAATTATAAACCTGGATGTCAGATTACAATCTACAGCCAACGCTCAGAATAATAACATAAATAGGGTCCGATTCTAAACATGGAGTTCACAAGGCATCACTTGCTGAAGTTGGACACTTAATAGGTTTCAAACATTTATTTTTTAGTATTTTGTTTAAATTATGGTTATTTTTATTAGGTTTTAAGGCATTTCAAAAAAATTCTGAGTCCGATGAGAGGAGGCTTGTGTCCCCGGTTAGACATTGTAAAATATTCCACATACAATATGTAACTACAGCCTATAGTTATTTGGAAGCGAGTATGTATTTTTGCTGATGATGCAATGCCTTTGATTTGAAGCTTGAGTTGGAAATTTCCTCCGTCGGGTTTTCTGATGTAGACTCATTATTATGAATACTGACTATAATCTGCAAGGGTTTGTTCATTTAGTGATCAATTATTAACTACGGCATTGTACATGCAGCGGATCCTATACGTGGGCTACGTGTGTCCGTAATTGCTTTTAGGTAAATTGTGTTTCCTGCAAAACAGGCAGACAATAAGGTTTAATGATTAATGATAAAAAAACAACGCATCGAATTTGTCCCAGCTTGGAATTTTCATTTTCAGCGTGTGTGCATATTTAAAAGGGGGGAGAGAGTACATTATACAAATGCATAATTTGCAGGTACAAATTAATCATTTATCAGAACTAAAAATGCTGATCATATTTAGTGCTATATAATACAAGAAGAGTTTTCACTAAAGAATGTTTTGGGAGTGACGACCTCACAATGTTTTTAAATCGCCGAGTCTTTTATCAGCTTTTCATAAGTTAAGGAGTTAAATTAAGGGGGGCAACAAAGGAGGTGATAAACCCATTGGCCAGGATTACCCGAAATATAAAAACAGGGGAAAATAGAAAGACAAAGTGATCATTCAAATTGAACATTACATGTAATGAAGTATTTTTGCGTCCTGATGAAAATAAAGACAAAAGGGTACAAAAGTACGTAAAAGCACCCTTTGCGTACGACAGGTTTATTTCTATATCAACAGAGGGCGCGGTTTTTATGGGTTTTTTTTTTTAATATTTCTGCATTTCCAAACAAACTGTGGATGCGGAAACAAGGCTTATACGACAGTACACCATAATTTACATGTCTGGAAGGTTCTATAAAATTTGGCGTACCAGATCTCCTACTTCAAAACCTAATGCAAAAATTGAAGTGCTTTCAGCCACTTGTCCCACTCATTTTGCATGTTTCGGTACAGAACTGCGATACTAGGTACACATGCGCAGCGGTCTCTCACGTTCAAACTTTCATGACTTTGTGGAGCGGCTGAACCAAACGCCACGATACTTGTCAATTAACTTTCATGCGCATCGGAACAATTACAAGTATATGCTAGCTGTGCGCATGACCGATATTGTTGGTCAGCATGGAGGCTATCTAAATGATTCATGAGTATAATATGATAGATTACATAGAAGGTAATATCTATTACTCATGCATTAACAATATATATTATTAATATATGAAAACTGTATAAAAGCTTTTAACATGCAAAGGTTAGGGGAACTAAAGGAAACGGGGTCTACCCGATGTTCCACAATACCGATGTTCCCCACTACCGATGTTCCCCAAAATCCTTAGGATTAGGGTTAGGGTTGGGGTAAGGGTTAGGGTTAGGGTTAAAATTTAGGGTTATAGGGTAGGGATTTCGGGGAACATGGGTATTGGGGAACTTAGGTATACGCTCAAGGAAACAACATTTACAGCAAAATGCAAACTATAACTAACACAAACAAGTTCTCAAATGAACCCCAAAGGGGAACTGACTTGGTGAATTATAACAAATGAAGGAAGCAACATTTACAGCAAAATGCAAACTATAAATAACACAAACAAGTTCTAAAAATGAACCCCAAAGGAACACTGACTGAATTATAACAAATTGGAAAGTCTAACAAAAAATATTGTTCACCCTAGAATAACGCCCAAAAAACCGGCAAATGTTTAAGATAGTTTTGTGGAAGCCTTTATACAAATGTCTAATGTGTTCTTTGCAGTTGATATAATTTTGCTTAAAACTAGCTTAAAACTAGTTTTGTAGCCCTATTGGACGCCTTCCAGGAGGCAGTGCCCATTTAAATCCAATCGTTTGGATATAGCTGTTAAATTTACAGAATGAGACTGTACTACGTAAGATACGTTGGAAATGCCCAACTCAACTTACAAATCAAATGTATGGAACCATAAAGAACATTCCCGACCCTCTTCCAACATATCCTTTATCTCATTACTACTTGTTATGGTATTAAAAGTGGTGTAACCGGATTAGGGGGCACGAGCCTCCCAAGTTTAGATCGTCTCTCTCAACCCCCCCCCCCCCCCCCACCCCCACCCCCACCCCTCTACTCCCCCGCCTCAACTTCCCCCGTGGACTAAGAATTGCAAAAATAAATAACGGAAAACGTTTCAAATTGAGTGAGCATCTTCGGAAAATGAGGCCTCAAAACTCGTCCCTTGAAATTTGACTACATGCTTGTTTCATATCGTTTACAAATGATTTGCTATACGTTTTATACAATAATGACTTTAAATCAAATTATTTAGTTTGGATTCATATTGCAAAAGTAAAATTTGGGACCAGCCGAGTAAATATCGAACATCACTGTTAGTTTGGACAGAAATTTATTGAAACTTGAGTGAAACCTCAATCTATTCGATTGCATGAATTTCACTCTAAAAGTTTTGTCCCTAGTTTCATTCGGTGGGAGTAACTTGGTCCTCGCATGTAGTGAATTTTCACTCTTGGAAAATAAGAGAACAGTCTGCACAAGAACGAAGAAAAACCTGTAGTCGTTCCCGTTATTTAGTATTCACACACAATAAGCAATAACGGTATATGTCATTCTTCTGTTTAATCAGCAACATTGCAAAAATATCTTAATAGCAGCAGATATGAATTCCAGCCAATTGCCAGCAGCCGTTTCCATTGGCGCTCTGTTATCTAGAACGGTTGCTCTACCTCAACTCAGCTGTACCTGGATGACTGTGAGAGTCGCCGTCTCCATCGTCGCGGTGCGCCTACGACGTGACGGGCCATGATGATGATGATGATAACGTATAAAGAAATTTATTAATTACTCCAACATTTGTTGTTAAAAAGATATATGTTTTCTCCAGTTCCTCATGCCAACATATCCAAAGAATGTGGTAAGAGCATCTTAAACCAGAGGTTAACTATTAACGTACATAGCGCGATCCTGGTACCATGCATGAAAAATGCCATACAACGCAAAAATTGGCATGCAAATTCAATCATTCTGCCAACAAGACTAGTCAGCAAGCTCATGTCACGGCCTTGGAAATCTTTTGAACACATTACAACCTATATTAGACCGACAAGAAATGGCTCGGGGAATTTTTCATCCCTATTATTACGTCAACTACCGTAGTACGGTCCTGTGCATAAAAAGGCCGATAGTTAAGTCTTCCTCTCAAGTGGCAGTGTGGGTGTTAGCCAGTCTGGTGCAAATGTACTAGGGTTTTGACCCTCTGAGTCCAGTCAAAAGCTTCGGAAATCTGTGATCAGGACAACGTTGGGGTGGATACTCTAAAAACACAGTGTAGCCTGAAGGCCGAAGTAGTCTTCACTGCTCCCGGTCATTACCCCGCATTCTGGTTTATAAAGGGGCCTATTAAACACAAAAAAAAAAAAAAAATATTATCAGGATAATTGCCACAGCATTCAACGGAATTAAAGTGTGTTTTTTTTCTTGAACACTGAGGAACAGTGAAAGTGTGGGTACTCGTCATCGCTCTTTAACGAAACAAAATGCACTTATCAGCCGTATGGTTACGAAGGCAAAGCGTCTGCCGTTGATAAGCAACGCTAATCCGATTACGCACTTGGACCCTATAACAGAGCAGTGAAATTTATGCACCCAAAAAACATGACCTTTTGAAACATTGTGTTTCTCAGAAAATATGCTCAGTATGATTAAATTGTTAAATTATAACGGGAAAAGAAATTCTAAACTTTATATCAGTGACACAATCGCCGTCATCGATGCCGAAGCGTTAATACATGGCACTGGTAAAGCTGACCTTAAACTGGGGAAGAAATTGTTCGAAAAGTCATCTAATTTATGTATTTATATTCATTTCTAGGAATTTCTCCAAGTTGTTATTTCACGATTAGTTGGACACTTATATCATCTAAAAAAAATTTAGAATTTCAGGTTAATATGTTGTTACAAAAGCTAGTGTTACACCTTGAACTATCTCCAAAGAAAATTTCAACGAGGATATTTGGCTGACCCAACCCACTTGTTTGGTTCAACGAAGCACCGTAGGCGCTACGGGTTGACCGATTTCGGCCCGTCACCACACTGACAAATGCATATTCAATAGAGTCACTCGGCGTAATTTGGCGTGGGTCTCGGTTTCGACCAATGGAAGCCGGCAAAAAGAATGATATTTATCAATCAACAACTTGTGAAGGAGGCATTTCTCCAAATGTTTACTGTACACCATAATGGATAGGAACCTTAGTAATATTCGCGAGGCTTGAAAAGATTGACGGATATTGCAAACGCCATGTGTTACAACTTTCCAAAATGCACGTAGCCAGGCCTATTTTTCCAATTTCAAAGAAAAGTAATGCACATATTACAACAATTTTTGGCACATACTTAAATAGTTAGAAGGGAAATAAACCCTGAAAAAATTGCATTAAGATACGGTCTTTCAAACGAGAGAAACTAAGTTTCAAAGATTCGGCCGCCTGTGTGAACATGTCTGTTTTGTGTGCATGTCGTTTCATTCGAAATAAAGTGTCACGTAACCTTTAGAAATCTTTCTTCGCAACCATACGGCTGCTATGAGCTTATACATACGCAACCGATTTGTCACAAAGAAAACCGGCTTGACATCATGTCAAGTGGAAAGACAAGATCTTTTCAAAAAAAGTGCACGGCCCGGCACGTTCTAAATAAGACCAAAGATGATTAGATGCAAGAATTCTCGCCAATCTGTAATTAAAGGAATTCAGTGCGCGAAGGCAGTCTTTGATAGTGTGGGTTTTTTTTTACAATGAAAGAAAAACAAGAAAATATTATTTTACGTAAACATTATCGATTTCCTTCACTCATTAAAACATCGGTTTACATAATGATAATGAACTGTTTGGGGACAACTAAAGTATGAAGTTTGTATTTGTGTTCATTTGCATTTGTAAGTTCTGGAATTCGCCGATGAATAGTAGATGGCGCTTTGTGACCCCCTTCGAAAGGCCTATGGGGAGTGAAGAATGCTGAGGTTAGTAAGCGGTTCAACAAAAATTGCATGAGTTGGCACATTATAAGTTCGGGTGATTCACAATGCAGTGCGTCACCCAGAGTTTGCCATGGACATGCCATTTTTCGAGTTTACGGTCCACAAATCATTGCCCTTTTGTAAGAGTGTCAATTGACAGCTTGAGCTAATATGTTGTAGATTGGGGCATATTGTTCTGCCGCCTTACAGCAAAACATTCCAAAACAAATTATTGATAAAAAGAAAAATAAGGGCAAATATAATACTCGAATCATACGCTCGCAAAACTACTGAGCGGGAAACAAACAAGTTCAAGGGTCCGGCGCTGCGCACTGCATTGTAAATCGCCCAAACTGCGTGTGGCGCAAAGAACGCAGGATGTTTAAATGCAGCACTTTCTCCTTAAAAAAATTATATCGTCCACTTACCTACGAATGGCATATTTAGAATTTGATCAGAGAAGTTCTTGCCGTACCGAATTCTGTTGACCAAATGCTCGCAGTTGTTTTTAAAAAGATTGTACTCCGGGTGTTTTTTGATACTTTGCTCAGTGAGATGTTGGATGATGTTAGTAACGACGTCATTCAGTGACAGCGACCTCACATCGTTTGTAACGTCTCGGCTGTTGTTGATCCTCACGTAGTTGATACCGAGTGGTTTCTCAACCGAGTCAATACGGTAGGCTGGTTTATCCTTCGCCAAGGGACCGCGGCCGAAGGGCAGTTTAATCAAATAGTGCATTCCAGTTCCGTCGCAGAAAAAGTGAAAAACTAGCAATATTTTTCGCAGTTTGCCGAGGAAGATGCCCCAATGACTGTAGCACAATCGGCTGAATTCAAGCCTGTCACCCACACACAATCGACACTTCAATTTCCAGAGACTCTTCTTTCCCAACCATGTATCGCTGACTTTTCCGATATTTAATTCGGTACGGCCCTGACAATTGCGTCCAACTAAACCTGTTGATCGAGATAAAGTTTACGGGAAAATGAAACAAATTATACGATGCAATTAGAAACAGGATAACATATAGTTAGTATTTTACTCTGCTTTGATCGGGCTCAAAAGTCTTATTGGGAAGAGAGATGCAAGCGTAGAAACAGGAATCCGAAGCAATAACTGCGGAGTGGATGGTTGCGGGTGGCAGGGGGGAACTAAAACAACCGATGAACTTTTGAGCCAAGACTTTCTGAGGATAACTGAAACTGCTTTACCTCACCGTTGACCATCTCCTCCACCAGATTAGATGGTGATGACTTACGCTTCAGCTCTCTTAAGGGTATTTTCGAGCCTAAATGGGCTGGCCTGCAAGTTACTCTCTAAACTCCAAAGAGTGAAAATTCACTCCATTCGAGTGAAGATTCACTCCCACAGTCAAAAACTAGGGACTAGACGTTTTAGAGAGAAATTTCTTTAATCGTACAATCGAGTTTTTACTCGAGATTCGACTGAAGTGGTTCTTTTTTCGGACTATATCAATCGAAAATGACAGTGATTTTCACTCTAAAACGTAATGTCCATAATTCACTCTTTCGAATTTAGAGAGTACGCGGAGCAAACACGAGACTCGTGTGGCCATGGGGTAACCAGACTGATGATTATCCCTATCAAGTCATATTTCATCGCTCATGCATTGGTTACCACACTTCTGTGCACACAATTTACGCTCGCACGAGAGAGAAAATTGTTTAGCAAACTTTCAGTGTAAAGCGCCCTCACTAGACAATATCATCAAAGGCCACTATTGCCATTACACATTACACTCCCAAAATTATGACAATCACGACATTAATTAGAAGACTACTGACCAATTTTAATGAGCACATAAAATTATAGAAAACCATTTATATGAGCTCTCATATCAGACCTTGCGGCGACCAAAAATGTTGAATACATTTTTACAATCGCATTGAGGACGCAAGAAAATGACAATTTTCTGTTTCAGGTTGCCAGAAATTAGCTAAAGGAAAGCTCATGCTGCGCTCATCCTGCGCTTACGATGCACTTAACTCGCTCGCTATGCGCCCCTGCCAAGCCCAAATACTCGATCTAGTCTCTGCCTCTGCGCTGTCACTGCGCTCACACTACGCTCTACTCGCTGTCTGTACGACCAAAAATACGCTCACGTGACGTCTCTTGTGCTGTATATACCAACTGCATTTGTGCATCTAATTTCAAGACAATGATGCTCATTGATGCATGACTCAGAAAACCTTAACACGGTATCATTGAAAAGTATAGAGAATAGTCAACGCTTTCAGATGATACCATTTTTGTAGCCAGTAAACATATTGTCTGTCCATACTCATTCTTTGAAGCTGGGTTTCCTTTTTTTAAACACCCTATATACTAACCTATCAACAGAAATAATGCCGATTCTATGAATTTCTTCGCATGCTGTTCTGCATTCTCATGTTGCTCAAAGTCTCCTTTTAGATAGCAGATAAAAACTGTCAATGATCTGTTTTCCAGGAAGTGAGCAATGACATGGAGTCTGTTGTTTTCCTTGGCTTCATGACGCAATTCACAGTTCAGTAAACTGACTCTAGTATTATTGATTCTAACTCTGCGGTCACCAATCACAGCACTGAGCCACTCGGAGTGCAACTTGTTGTCATGGGAGTTGTAAGCAATTTCCACGTCGTTTTGGGATATATAGATGACGAGTGCCCACTTGTAACACAGCAGCCCGTCACCTTGCTCTAGCTCTAGAATGTCCCACTGCTTCGCTTTTCCCTTGAGGTCAACGATACCGTCCATTTTGTACCATAAGCTGCATTCTTTATGTTTTGCACGTGCTGTTGGAATATCATAACAAAATAACAGAAGTAGGCCTAGGCCTAGGCATACCAATAAAGGCAGCACAAAATGAATAGGTTCATAATCGAGAATCTTGAATATTGAAACTGTTTGCAGCGGATCCATACTTTCAAACATCCAGTCGTGGCATCAGGGTCTCATATAAGAATTCGCGAAAGAAATTGAACGAATGTACAGCGCATATAATTTTGCAGCAATTGTGTCGGTCTCTGTGTACATGTTCACGTTAAGTATAAACGTAAATAAGTTGGCTAATCAATTAGTTACATGATAAGGCGCAGCAACCAGTAAACTTTGCAATCACTTCAAAGGTCAAAATCAATCGTTCAAAACCAATGTAATGGGTTTAAGGGGGGCGTCGACGCATAAAAATACCAAATGGCGAAGTAGGGAATCAAATTTTGCACTATCGAAAGATGCCGTTAAAATTAAAATAGGGGAAAGAAATGGGGCTGATTTCACGCAACTCTAAGACGCGCCTCATTAGGAAGCGTAGATCGTCTCAAGTCGCGACTTCTCCAAGGATTGATTTCACCAAACTTAAGACGCTTCGACACGTCCTAACTTCCTAAGCAACGAGGCAGAACTAGTCTTAATTTAAGATTGGTCTTGGGGTCGTTTTATCTTATGGATATAATAAAAAATGTTAATTTGTATATCGTCCGGACATCATTGCACTGTTTCCTTCGAGTGCCAGTCTAACCTGTGGTTGGTAATTTTGATAATAAACAACATATTTACACAATTTAATTATTGGCCATGCATCTATTTTGTTTTAAATACAACACTTTGGGTTTTCAAAACGAAGTGATAAACTGGGGATCAAGTTGTGTAGTAATGACGGTATTAATGGCTCTATTTTTTCTTGTATCGGCCGACATTGCGTGTTTTGTATGGTTATTTTCAACGACTATTTCGTCGAGCAGTAAGAGCCATTAAATTGGTAATTTTGATGAGTCTTGGTTAAGGGGGTTTTCCCGATGTTCCCCAAAACCGATGTTCCCTACAACAGATGTTCCCCGAAATCCTTAGGATTATGGTTATGATTAGGGTTAGGGTTAGGCTTATAGGGTAGGAATTTCGGGGAACATTGGTATCGGGGAAAATTGATATTGGGGAACATAGGTATGCACCCTTGCTTAAGATGCGTTTAGCATATTAGGTCTCAGGACGCGTTTTATAATAGGATCGATCTTAGAGTGGGGACTCGTCTTGAGTCGTACGATGAGTCGTTAGATATGAACAGTTTCGTGAAGCCGGCCCTGCTGCGTCTGGAGCCGACGAAGGAAGTCGTACCAGCCGTAAGGTTGCGAATGGCGTTTTCTAAGGTTACGTAACACTTTATTTTGAATGAAACTACATGAACACAGATTATGTTCACGTTGGCGGGCGAAACCTTTGTAACTTAATTTCTCCTGTTTTGAAGACTGTATCGTCGTACAACTTTCAAGGTTTATTTCCCCTATTATTATCTAATTATGTGCTAAAAACCGTTGTGGTGTGTTTAGTTTTTCGTTGAATTTGGAAAAATAGGCCTGGCTACGTGCATTTTTGAAAGTTCTAAAGCCTGTCAATCTTTTCAAGCCTCACGAATAATCATTACTTATACTCAAACTCCAATAAAGTAGACAGATTCCCAAGTTGTGTGTGTGTATGTGCCACAGCTTCAAATTTAATTTAAGAAAATTCACCGGAATACCAAAACGTTGGGCAAACCGGAACATAAGGCGGTACTCCTGACCACCGTAAATCATCAATGAATCATGATATCTACAGGATACATGTATCCGATAGTGATACCAATACAAGATTACCGGAATACCAAAAAAGGAAGGGCAAACCGGAAACATAGACGTTACGCCCAAACTCACAAAGGACTCAATGATAACAATAGTCACTACATGTATATGGATATTGATACCCAAGACCACTATCCACACAAAGCATCAACAAAGAACGCAACAATGGCTCAATGGTAACAGTAACCACAATAATAGATAGTGATACCCATGACCACTATCCACACAAACCATCAAAAAGGAACGCAACAGTGTGAATGTTTTCTACTCAATAGGAATCGCTACTGTAAAACTATAGACCATAAAGATCAACAAATTATTTATTCCAGAAAACTTTCTTAGAATAGTAAATTACAATCAATTCGTCGCAGAGCTGACAAACCGGCGAATCGACCATTTTGGCGATTTCGATTTTTTGTTATTTTTAGGCTTTATGAAGGTTGCTCTTTCAAGTATTTATGCCAACATTCTTAATATTTGTCTGGATTTTGAGATTCAGAGCCCCCCTTGTGGCGAATCACTCACAGAAACAAATCCATAATTTGACATAATGACGAATACGAAATTTCGCTGGTAACCAGCTTATGTAAGGTGTGCGTTCCAAGTACCAAACGAATGTTATTCGTCAGTTTGTCGGATTGCGCGTGCGTGCACGCGCGATCCGACAAACTGACGAATAGCTTACAAACATTTCGCTGGTAACCATATTATGTAAGGTGTGCGTTCAAAGTACCAACGAATGTTATTCGTCAGTTTGTCGGATTGCGCGTGCGTGCACGCGCGATCCGACAAACTGACGAATAGCATACAAACAGTGTGAAGAACAACCGGATATTGCAGATTAATGTAATTTGACAAACTGACGAATGCGTTTACGATCAAATAAAATCATATCGCACAACTTCTCTGATTAAATAAGTGACCTGGTGGATACTTAGTTTCATATTTTATTCAGAATATATACTAACAGTTTTTTTATCGAAACTTTAAGGGTAAAATACGGCGCCCGGAGAAGTGTCCAACTTCAAACGCGAATTACTCCAAACAAGGTTTTTGCTTATTCGTCGGTTTGTCAGCTCTGCGATGAATTGTTCCAACCGCTGGAATATGCGGCCGGTATAATCCGTGTGGGATGTCACGGGCTATTTGTTACACATTTATGTTAACAATAAGGATAAACTCCCAGGTATGATAGGGAATGGGCCGTCACGGCGCTATATTGTTACATTACAAAAGTACATCTAGCACATGAAACTTTAGAGGTACATGTACAAGCGAAATGTCCCATCCTATTGAAGTTAGCTAATTCCATATCCAAACAAGATTGTGTGTTCGACTTCTTATTTGGCACGAAAAAACGCCATCTCCTTCTCAACGGAACCAGTCGCAACACATTACAAAGGAAGGATTGTAGGGGAGGAGGAGGGAAATTATTTTCAAACTAAACTTTCATGTTTGTCTTTTGCAGCCGCGACATAAAATGAAACACATCTATCAATACGTATACATGCCTACGGATTGGCCTAGCTTTTTGGCGGCAACCCACTAACGATGATTGGCTGCCTTCAATCCCAACGCTGATTGGCTGCCTACAATTCGAGCTATTCATATTGCGTCTGCAATCGTGAGATATAAGACGGCTAGCATGGAAATTTGCACACGGCACCAAACCAATGTTTTCTGTTGAGTATTATGGATTTTATCATTTACTTGATAAAATTTCCAAGTAAGATTCATTTCCATTATGGTGTGCAGTAAACATTTTCGGAAAGGCCTCCTTCGTTAGTTATTGATTTATAAATATCATCCTTTTCGCCGGCTTTCATTGGTTGTTACCGAGACCCACGCCAAGTTACGCCGATATGCTGATGTGCGCTTCGTCATTGGGCCGAATTCATAAAAACTAGTTATTGCTACTAAGCAGAGGCACAGAGCAAAAGCAAAAGTTCATCAAGAAGAAGCTGAATGCAAAACTATTGCTTAAAAACATAAAATAACCTTTTGCTTCGACTAATTGCTTTTTTCTCAAGCTAGCCCAGCAATGTAGGTTCTTAATAAAGCGCTATTCATGTGCGATGACGCATGCGTAAATGTGAAGCTTTTTTATAGTCAGGTTTGCTTTCTTCACACAATTCCCAAAATGACGGCACAGAGTGATGATCAAACTGCTATCAAATGTGATCAACAGGTGAGTGCAGTTTTGGTCAAAATCATCCAAAAATGACCTGTGCTATTTAGACAAATCTCAACTGCCAAGTAGCAAGGAAAAGAAATTGAGGGCACTTCAGAATGCCAAAGCAACTATTGCTACAAACACCGGGAAAAACATTGATGATGGAAAAAATTGAAGAAGGTGGCCAACATGAAAGCACAGGTCAAAAAGAAAACGGACGCAAATGAAACGGGTTATCGTATGATCATCCAGTGTTCCTGTTTTCGACGCACTGAAAGGGCATGAGAAATCCTACCATAAACAATATGGCTTCCGCAATTTCAGCGGGTGTTTGTTTCTCCAGTTGTGCTTCTGCTGATGCCTGCTTTGGTTTTTTTTTCCTTCTAAAGTTGTCTTCTTCTTTTTTTACTGCTATTTAAAAATTGTTAGAAATGATTTGATCAATATTCTTGCTTTTTACCATTCTATCTTACTAAGGGAATAAATGTGTGCTCCGGAGGTTTTTATCACTCGTTTAATACCGCTTAGAGTCTGGGTGCTGATAATTACCCGAGCCGGAGGCGAGGGTAATTATCAGCACCCAGACTCTAAGCGGTATTAAACGAGTGATAAATACCGACCGAGCACATATTTATTCCCATTCATAAATACCTTATCCGTAAAAAAAATTCAAATAATTCGTTCAAAAAATCCCGATTTTGTTCAACAAGTTCACTTCATGCTTTTTGAAACATCCCTCTAGCAAAATAATGGACTGTTCAGCTGGCGAGTAAGATGTAAACAACCCTTTTATGGAGATTGACGCGCGCGTAACATGTTCTGCGCGATGTCACGCAGAACGCACCTGGGGCGTTGCGTTTTGAATTTAGAACTATAAAATTCTGACTCGCTTGTAGTGTTGCGCATGCCTACGTGAGGATTATGAACGTTCAACCAATGAAACGGTAAGAGGCACTGGATTTTTAGGAGTCCACATTTTATTGTGACACTGGAAAAGTGTTTAAGACCAGCTAGCCATGTCTTTATCATCCGTTTAATACCGGCCACGTGACGGGCTCTCGACCAATAGGAATAGCTAAACTGTCTGAGGTATTTATGAATGAATATTAATTCCCAACCATTTTGTAGATAAATCTGTATTCCACAAACAAAAAAATAGCAGTTGCATTACTTTATACATCAACTTAATACTATTTTAATAATGACAAATCTGTCCAAAATTAAACATACAAATAAGACAAAGATATATTTGAACCATTCTCTAATATGCGTTTTTGAATTTTCAATATTGTACTCAATCTATATTATATAGTTCTAAAGTAAGTTTAGGCATCAAAACTAATCATTATGGGAATAAACATGATGAAATCTTCTCTGATATCTGTATATCACTAACAATTGAAAAATCAGGCTACCATGTGGGGATCTTGTAACACTACCAGCAATTGCTGAATAACAAACAAAGGTTGTTTTTATACATGCGTTTTTAGGCAATTGCTATTTTAAATCCAGATGGCATTTGCTTGCAAGAAACAAGCTTTTGCTTTAGCTTAAAACTAGAAACTTTTGCTTGCTAGCAATTGCTTATTTTTATATATATATATGTTGCTGGACTGAAATCGGTCAACCGGAGCGCCTACGTTGCTACTGGATATTATCTGAAAACCATGCACGTGGGTACCTTGTGGGGGGAGGTAAAAAAAATCCTCGTCGAATTGTTTTTGTAACGCTTACGTTTGCAGATTAAGCTGAAATTCGGAATATACTTGAATGATATAAGTGTTCAACTACTTGTGAAATAGCAACTTTCGAACATTCCTGGAAATTGATATAAAACATAGATTTGGGGACATTTTTGAACAATTTCTTTTCGACTTGAGCGTCAGCATCACCAGTAACCAGTATTGACGTTTCGGTATTGATGACAGTGATCTTTTTTTTTTATTGACATGAAGTCTTGAATTTCTTCTTCCGTGTATATTTTACCATTGCAATCATACTGAGCATATTTTACTGAGAAACACAACGTTGAAAAGGCCATGTTTTTGGAGGATGCATGAATTTCACTGCTCTGTTACAGCGTCTAATTACGTAATCGGATTAAATTTGCTCATCAACGGGCCACGCTTCGCCCTTGCAACCACACGGCTGGTACTTGTGAGCAAGATTGCACTTGTTTGGGGAACTAAAACGTATAGATAGACCAGGCTTTTTCGATAATCTCACAATGGGGGGGGTGCATTCCATTCCACCCCACCCCTGAACTCAAACGTGAAGCGACACAATTTTGCTGTAGCTCTATAATTCCCCACAGCTTCGCATATAATTATGCATTCGTCATGAGTGATCTGCACTGAAATAACAGAAGTACTATATACTTAAATCAGCAGCAGTGGAAAAAATATCACCTGCAAGCGTCTGCAATTGGAAACTGTTTCAAAACCAAGTCCTGACATTATGGTCCCATGCAATTCCTTAAACACTTATCGAAATATGTTGAATAAATGAATTGCACACAGCATTTTTCAGCAACGGCGCCGGCTTCTGTTTACTTTCTCAGGTCAAGTATTACAGTAAATAAGTTTATATAAATTACCAACTGATAGCAAAACAGTAATCATTTAATGCAAACATATGGCATTACGAAATTCGTAATAAAAAAAGACTTATAGACTCGGATTCAATTGGACAATTGCGATCGATTTATATCAATTAATCATGATACGGCATTCCCAAAATAAAGGTTTTGCAGGTTCTTTTCAACGACTGGTTAGTCAAGCGGTAATCACAAACACGAAACAGCCATCAAATTAGGTTTGATGCGTCTTGCTTAAGCCATAAGGACTGTTGAGTCGTAAGATATGAAGAGTTTCGTGAAATCGGTCCGGGTGTCTAGAGCCACCGAAGGAGATCCTACCTGCGGGCAACATTGTAGTTGTTTGGAAAAGCTAAACCTGGATGGACCAGGCTTTTAGGATCATCTCACAATGTGGGGTTGAACCCCCCCCCCCCGAACTCCAGCGTGAAGCAACATAATTTAACGATGTGGTCCAATGGCTACATGGTTTACGACTCATGCGAAGTTGTACGTAGGTTCGAACGTAGGTTGGGGCGCTGTGGTCCAATGGTTACGGTGTTCGACTCGTGTGCCGTGGTGCATGGGTTCGAATCCTGACCGTGGGAACATGGTGCTTGTGCTCTTGAGCAAGACACTTTACCATTATTGCTTCATCCTTCGGATGGGACGTAAAGCCGTAGATCCCGTGTGTTGTGTAATGCACGTTAAAGAACTCAGTAACACTTATCGCTGAGAGAAGGGGTTTTCCCCGGTGTTTCTGGCAGTGCAATGTGCGCCGCAGCACCTTGTAAACCATTATAAGGTGCTACATAATGGGTCTCATATTTCTCATAAACTTTATTTACCTTTCTTTGATAATTGACATAATTTCCAGCGCCTTGAGTAACTAATTGTTGGTAGAAACGTGCGCTACATAAGACTCCGTTATTATTATTAACCCTGCCGAGGGATATGATGACTGTTCCTGGGAAGGACACTTTATTAAAGTACCTGTCTCTATCAAAGAATTCAAATGAGTACCTGCGAAGGGTAGAGATCAGAATGCGCTGATTTCGAGCTGCTGCAAAAGCGGTAATCATGGCCTTATGAAAAGGGGTTCTAATTGTGAGCATTTCGTGTAAACACTTCATATAAGTGTTCACGCTCGAAAAAAACGTTGTTGTTTTTTTCGTACTTTGTGGGATGAAAGGACTTGGTGAGTAATTAATCAAAATAGACTTTTTAATTCAATATTTGCCCGTTGCCATGGTAACTGGCAATTGTGTGTTTTGGCCATTTTGGGGCAATTTTGAGGCTGCAAAAAAAATCATTCTTCCCAAAGGTCATCAAGGCAAAAATGCGAAGTAATGTCACAGAAGAAGCTATATCATGAAAAAGTATCATCCTTACCCTTAGAAGAAAATAGAAACACTTTTGAAAATCACATTTATAATATCTTTAGCCAGTGCACTACAGCATGTTTTGACAACTATCAACATTGAATTTTTTGCACCATTTGTAACCCCCCGAAATTCCACTTGCCAGGGCACTCAGACTACCTTTTCTTTGGTTAGTGCAGACATTGGTCTCTTCATATCTGGTGACAAAAATCTTGGGTTACTGTTTATCCCCTGTACAGTAGCGTTCCACTCGAAAAATTGTAATTTTCCCAAAAATCTTAAAAAGTGCATTTTCATTTTTCCCGTTGCTTTGAGTAATAACTTGTATAATTGGAATTTTACCTGATTGTAGCACATTTTTACAAACAGAATCACACCGTGTATCATTGTTAGACCAGTGGATTAATAGTAGCTCGTGTAGTTTCCTCCACATCCTGTTGAGCCCGCCCACTCCTCCTTTGCCACCGAATTTAGATTCTACATCGTTTTTGATATTCACCTCGATAGCGCAGCGTGACCAAGCGTGTTCATTGTGCTGCTGAACCTCGCGACGTCCAGACGTGACTTATTGTCCGTAGCGAATAGTTTCTATACTTTATGCACACAGCATGGCTGGACAACCGACTGAGCACTGCAAGTTGACCCTGAGCCCGGAGGATGAAGAACTGTTTGCTCTCCTCTCACCTCAATCTTTTAAGTTGAATAGTCCTCGGAGCTCTGGGTTTCCTGAGGCGCTCTATGGGTTTCCACCCGCGCAGCCTGGTGGTGGCCAGGAATGGCGCACAAAAACAGGTAATACTGTTAATAAAAAAGGAAGTTTCCTCAGAATAAAAAGCGAAGCTATGAAGAGAACACGAACGAGTCGCAGTTGGATAATTCCGAAACTGTACAAAAATGTTCCCAAGACAAAATGGCTGTAGGCCAAATGATGAAAGGGGCGATGGAATCAATGCAGACAAGCTCCACTAAACAATTCCAAGAATTTACCCATATGTTCATGGCCGTGCAGCTACAGTCTAATGACGAGGCTGAGAGCAAATCTGCTCACAAAGTAATGTTGCCGGGAAGCAAACGGCAAAAAAAATGGATGATGGAAATAGAAGCCATATGACCATGAGTCTAGCGTTGCAAGACTACTTAGGGAAACAAACCCTGACACAGCAAGCACAAGTGCTGTAACGCCAGAAAATAATTCTGAACAAAATGAGTTACTTACAAATATTGCACAAGATTTTCAGATAGATGAACAAAGTTCTGATGCAGTACATGCTCAGTTGGCATTAATTTCAAACTCTATAATGCGGACAAATTGTCAGATGACAAAGTAAAAGACATGTATAAAACGTATAACAGACCAAAAAACTGTGAAAAGGTGAACAAACTCATTTAGGACAATATGTCCAGCAGTACCCGCTCTCAGGATGTCAAATTTCAAAAAATTCAGACATCCGTCATTAAGTCAGTTGTACCTGTGGTTCAGCTTTCGGAACAACTGCTCCAAGCATCTTAAAAGAGCTTGATAAACTTGACATAAAACCACTGCTGCGTAACGCAACAAATGCAATCGTACTTATGGCTAATGCCAATTATCAGCTAGGGAATTTATCAAGCAAGATATTAATCCCAATTTTGAACATCTTTGTGATACTACTGTTCAGCTCGCTGAGCAACTTTTTGGGGATGACCTACCCAAACAAGTCAAAGATATGTCAGAAGTGAATAAAGTTGGCTTAAAATTTAAACATTAAACGAAATGATATTAAATAAAACTGAAGTTTAATTGGAATTCTACCGAGTCACCACAAGCACTAAAGGATTTACGTGAGATTGCACCTGCCACCGGTAATCTATCATCACACTTGAGAGAGTTCATTATTTTAACAAAAGAGAGCGCCCCTTTATAACGGTGCCCCGGCACATACGCCTCAGTGCATATTTGTACATAGAACGTTTGCAGTCAGCCAACGGGAGGGCATCAGAGTCGAGTGCCTCAATTTTGTCCCGTCATTTATGACTTGGAAGGGAACGTGAGTCCTTCAGTGCTAGTGGTGACTCGGTAGAATTCCAATTAAACTTCAATTTCATTTCATTTTATTTCGTTTAATTTTTGAATTCTACCTCGTCACCACATATCACCTCGGCCTTGCGTGAGATGTTTGGAGCAACTCTGAATGCAAACCCAGTAAAGCGAACAGCAAATGTTCACCAAATACATGTACAATTTTCAGAAAGTACATAGACTTCAAAACACATTGGGTTAGTGGAATAATATCTTTTTCCAGTGGATATTGTATTCATCATACACGTGCATAGCACTTCCTGTATTCTCAGTAGTTCTATTTTGAACATTTTCAAACATAAGTTGAAGTTAGAGCGCCGGTCCTTACACGGCATTGATACAAAGTTTCGTTCTTAACTGTATTTTCAGAGAATAATACATAAATTAAAGTTGCTTTAATACAAAAGTAAGTTCTAGCTAATTCTTGCCAAGAACCGCATCAGCATAAGCGGAATCTCCAACAATACTTAATTTCCGACAATAATTTTGACCACCAAGCAGTTTTCATAATTGTATTTAATGACACTCCGTACCTGAAAGCGGTACTACATGATGCTGATCTGGTACTACGAACAGTTAATTTGTCAACATCGATACCAGCTGCTTTCAATGTACTTTTGATCTAACGGCCTATAGTTTCTGAACCTACGGCCTTGTGCGGCTGAACATAACTTAAGAATAATCGTCTCTCAGTACCTCTTAGATGTTGGGTTCTTTGGAGATATGTTTTTAAAACATTAACAACACAAAGTAAAACACAAAGTAGACGATCCCGTAAGGGATGAAGTCTGTTTAAAATGGAAGGGTAAGCAAGTCAGGTCAAGTGGATAAAATGCAAGGTTTATGTACAAGTAATTTCGGCATTTTAGGAAACTGTGGTTGTGTGTGCCACAAAGGTGCCACAACAATACCCTTTGCTTTGTCTTGCTCAATTATTGTTAGCACTCTGTCAATCAGGCTAAATGGCGGGAATGCATAAAAGCATGCATAGGCAGACCAGTCAATAGTGAATGCGTCTATATGCGCACATGATGGGTCTGCTTGCCAAGACACATATGAACTCACTTGGTAGTTCAATGAGATGCAAATAAATCATTATCTGGCATTAGAAACATTTCTGTTAGTCTTTGAAACATAAGGATCTAATTTCCATTCCAAAGCGTCCCTGAAGTGTAGGGACGCATAGTCGGCTACAACGTTTTTTGAGCCCGGGAAGTGCGATACTGTAAGCCAAATGTTACGGTGCATGCACCATGTCCAAATTTCTCTGGATAAGGAATTCAGCAGTTCTGATTTCGAACCGCCAAAATGCTTTAAATAAGCTACTGTTGTGGCATTGTCTGATTTCAAATGAATTACAATTCTGCCATGGCTCGAAAAGATTGATTGCAGAGCAAGGAAGCAAGCTTTAAGTTCAAGATAATTGATATGATGAACAACTTCCTGGTAAGACCATTGACCCCAAGTAGTGCGGCCATTACAATGGGCACCCCAGCCTTCCATTGAGACATCAGTTTCAATTACATAATGCCTATGCATTGGAGCCGTCAATGACGGTAAGGTTATTGACCACCAATGTAAATCAGACATGGCCTGTTTAGATTTTGGCCTCAAAATTTCCACCATTTTGAGCTAGCATTTTGTTTTTCGTTTTCGATTGTATGTCTGTACATTGGACCATATGTAACTGCTAATTCACATGAAACCAACAGGCCAATAATGCTAGCAACATCCCGAATTTTCGGTGTTTTCATCTCAAGAAGTTTTTGGATTGCCGTATGGGTATTCTCAACTTTGGTTGAAGGAATTGAGATGGTCATGGTCACTGTGTTTAGGTTAAACCCGGGGAAAACAATTTCCTGGGTTGTGTTAAGATTGATTTCTTAGCATTAATCGTACACCCAAGATTTTGAGTAAGGGTTATTCTTGCGTGTACATTATCAACACATTCTTCGGCTGTTCGCCCTACAAGTAACAGTCATCAATGTAATAACATGATTCGTGCCGCATTTGCCTTTGTGAAGCGTCAGCCTCTCGATTTTTCACAAAACAGGTGAAGCCAGTTTATTCAACTCTAAGAAAGAAGGGTTTTTTATCAGTTGGTTATATTGATGACTCCTACTTACAAGGAGACACAAAAGAAGTATGCACCTAAAAATGTTCGGCATTCAGCCACGTTGTTCACCAATCTGGGGTTCCGAGTCCACCCCGACAAATCTGTGTTCGAACCAACACAACACTTAACATTCTTTAGATTTATTCTAAATTTAAATAGTATGACTATTCAACCAACAATTGGCAAAGTTGAAAAGGTCTGTAACCAGATTACATCTGTGTTAAGCAAAAACCTGATTACCATTCAGGATGTTGCATCCATTATTGGCGTCCTAGTTGCCTGCTTTTCAGGGGTTGAATACGGACAATTGTTCTATAGAAGCATGGAAACAGACTTTGAAACAGCTATGCAAAAGAGCAAAGGCAATTCTTTGTGTTTATGCGGTTGTCTGAGAAATCCAAATAGGGTTAAACTGGTGGCTTATTAATATAAGGGGCAGTTTCCAAGAAATTTCTCATGGAGAGCCAGACTTGGTTATTCAGTCAGATGCATCCAAGCTTGGTTGGGGGGCAGTCCATGAATCTCTGCATGCAGGAGGCTAATGGACAACCACTGAGGCTACTCAGCATATCAATTATCTTGAATTGCTAGCAGCACACTTGGCTTTACGTTCCTTTTGTTCCTCGTCAAGGAATGTCCATGTGCGTATCCAGATGGATAATGCCACTGAAGTTGCTTAGGTAAATTCTATGGGTGGTATAAAATCTAAGCCATGTAATGAACTCGCACAAAAACTTTGGTTTTGGTGTATAGATCAGAATATATGGGTATCTGCTTCTTTTGTCCCAGGATCGCAGAATGTTGCTGCGGATAAGCAGTCCACATTATTTAATGATAGGACTGTATGGATGCTTAAACCCAAGATTTTCAATCGCATTCAATCCCTTTGGAGCGATATAGCAATAGATTTATTTGCATTCCGACTGAATAAACAAATCGTTCCTTATGTTTCATCAATGCCAGATCCGGGCGCTCTCTTTGTAGACGCCTTTTCAGTGTCATGGAAACCTTATTTTTTCTATGCGTTTCCTCCCTTCAGCAGGATCGCCAGGTGCCTTCAGAAGGTAGATCAAGAAGAGGCAGAAGGGGGTCTGATATTTCCGCTCTGGACAACCCAATCGTGGTTTCCCAAGCTCATGGCGATGCTGGTAGGCAAGCCAGTACTGCTGCCAAGACACAGGAAATTGATGACCCTACCAAGCAGCGATCAACTTCATCCTCTACGGAACAAGCTTCGGCTGAATGCCTGCCACTTATCAGGAAATCCTTCCAAATGCAAAATGTTTCTCAACAAGCAACCGAAATCCTCATGGCCGCATGGCGAGAGGGAACCCGAAAACAGTAATCTGGCTTCCTCGAAAGATGGATTTGCTTCTGTCGTCAAGGACAGGTTGATCCAATATGTTCCTCTGTAAACACATTTTTGACTTTTTGGCAGAACTATACCATTCTGGCCTTGGCTAAAGTGCACTTAATACCGCTCGGTCTGCACTCTCAGCTACGGTAGTGACTAATAATTCCACTACTATTGGTACTCACCCTTTAATTTGCAGATTTCTTTGGGGTGTATTTCAGTTAAGACCGCCCCAAACAAAATATACAGAGGTTTGGGACGTCAGTATCGTCTTAAGATATTTAAAGAGTCTTTACCCAGTAAAGAGATTTATTTTAAAAGAAGTGATCTTTAAGTTAGTTACTTTAATGGCTTTGGTCTCGGCAAAAAGATGCCAAACTTTTAATTTGATGGACATTAAGAATATGACTGTATATGACTGAATATGACCGGATTATACCTTCTTTTTTGCTATACTTAAGCAGAGCCGTCCAGGTCTGCCAAATGTAAATGTTATTCTGAAGCCTTAATTTGACTGATGCCAGTCTGTTTGTTGTTAAGACTCTTGAAGAGTACTTAAGCCGAACAAGACATCTCATAGTCATATAGGAGAGGAAAGTCAATTGTTTATTTCTCATTCTAAACCTCAAAAAAAGGTTACCAAGGAAATTATAAGCAAATGGATTAAACAATTATTGTCAAACTCTGGAATTGACGTGTCAGAATTCAAACCGCAAGGTACCAGATCAGCTGCAGTGTTTGCGGCAAAAAAGGCTGATGTTACTATTGTGGCGGGACTGTTCCCGAACCAAGTTATTCCTCGGACCAGGGACTGCACAAAGCAGTCTAAAGGCTAAGGATGCAGGCTCGTTTTGGGTGGAAATCTACCGCCTTAGGAATTGATCCCTAAACCTTCTGTTAATTAGGCAATAACACAATAACAAGGACAACTGGCAACTGAATGGTCGGTAATCTCCAGTATTGACAACGATGATTTATTTCAGAGACAACTATTAAATGATTAAATGATTTGGGAGTATTTGTCTTGGGTAGCTTTATTACAACCTGTGGTTTTCGAATATGAGCCCTATTTGCAATACACAACTAATATCGCACTGCTCACTCCAATAATCACTGCACGAACTAACACTGCATTACAGGAACGCTCTAGCCATGCACAACCAATGCTGTCATACATGAACGCTATAGCAATGCACAGACCAATGCTGCAATATAGAAACACTACAGCAATACAACAACCAATGCTGAAATACACGAACGCTATCGCAATGCACAGAACAATGCTGCAAAATAGAAACACTACAGCAATGCAACAACCAATGCTGTATTGCCTAAACAATATCGCATTGCATAGCTCAGTGCCACTGTGGAGATATGGTTCGCGCGCACGTAGCACTACGAAACCATGGGCCCAGCCCCTATCAACCACAATGCACCCGCATTGGAGACCATGTCGTGAATATTGGCGTCAATATTGTCGTCAATATTTGCGACTTGGGTCCATGTCGTGAATATTGACGTCAATATTTGCGACTTGGGTCCATGTCGTGAATATTGGCGTCAATATTGGCGCAAATATTTGCGACATGGAGGCCGTGTCGTGAATATTGGCGTGAATATTGGCGTCAATATAAATATGCGATGTCCCTTTAAAGCCACCATACTTGCCTGAAAGTCCCGCGCGTACGTGCGTAGCAATCTACCTAAGCGCATACATAGCACATGCACTTAACCATTATGATGCACTAAACCTATGGGGCTTTGTTAACCGATCGCGTGCTTGCATACACGCACACACTGGTTGCTAAGCCACGCCCAGTAATAGTAGGGGGCCAATGTACAGATTAGGGTTCCCGTGGAAATAACATGTTAATTTATGGCAACCATTATAAATGGAAACTTATGAGTCCTGAGAAGAAAACAAATCGATGCTGCCATTTTTTCCATGGACCTTTAGTGACCTTGACCTGAGGTCAAAGTTCATGGGTCATTTTCACCTAAAATTTGCCTATCGGAAGGGTGTGTGAAGATTTTCGAGGCAGGTGAGCACATATCGTGTTTGGTTGAGAGTTTCTCCATCATAATAAATGTTATTTTAAATGTATTTAAAGCATGAGCAAATGTCACTTTTACCCGAAAAGGGCCGGGTGTTATGACCATCTTACACGGATTCCGCACTCCCCCTCCCCCCAAGACCTCGGCCATCGAGTAATAAAAAATTATGAAACTCGGTACATGCATAGAACAATTTAACATGAACATACCCAAGAAATTTTATAATAGGTAAAAGGGTTTTGGAATTGTGGCTAATTAATTATTCATAAGCACGTATGGTAATTCAAATGTGTACATTACGTACCGGTTTATGGGGGAATTCGGTTTTGACGGTGGGTAGCGCCGAAAATTGTTCACTGCACAACCTGTGGTCCAAATTTTATGTTTTTGGTATCAAAAGATGTGCAAGACTCGAGGCTAAAAAGTCAGGAAAGCTCTGGCCACGAAATAAATCATTTTGTAAGGGTATCGCGGAAAAAATTGAGGGGTGAAAATCTGCCCCCCCCCTTTTAGGGCTGATGTTGATTTTGAGGACTTGTATTTATTTAAATGCAAAATACGACCAACCCTTCAGTGCTTGGCATCCAAATATGAAGGTGTTGTACAGTGTCCTCTGAAGTACCGCACTCACACAGGGTGTTTGTCGGTTGGGGAAAAGCCCCACATCTTCATAGTGCTTTTGGTGCAAGCCACTCCAGATCGGAGGCGATGTAAGCACCTCCAGGTCTTCCATCCTGCATTGGACCCTGTAGGTAAGGCTTCTGTTTCTGTTTCTGTTTCTGTTCCATAAACGTACAAACACCTAGAAGGTTGTCGACGTACGTTGGTCAGGGTCAGGTGTGCAGCAACTAAATTCTTGATTGGGTTTTGGAAGCCAGGTCTTGAATATTGATGTTGTCCAGAGCCAGTTTGAAAGTCTTAATGTCAGGTGAAGAGCGGATGTTTGGGTGAAGTTGATTCCATTCTAGGATGGTCTTTGGGTACATTGAGTAACGAAAGCAGTCCTTATTTGTGGTGATGACTCTATATGAGAAAGGTCCGGTCTGTCTAGTAGAAACCCCCCTTGATGAGTTGACGATGTTCAGATAATCTTCCATATTACTCGGTGTAAGCCCATGGGTTTCTTTGTAGAGTGTGACTAATCGAACTTTGGTCCTTCGATCTTGAAGAGTGTCCCATTTGAGTTTATTCATCATTGCTGAGATGCTTGACTCCCTGCTGTAGTCTTGCATAACAAATCTAGCTGCTCTGTGTTGAATGCTTTCTAATTTCTTTTTATCCGACGCATGATGAGGATCCCAAATGGCGGAAAAATATTCTAGCCTTGGTCTGACTAGTGTCTGATACGCAATGGACTTGGTATTACTGTTGCAGTGGTGGATGTTTCTCTTGAGTAGCCCGAGCATACGATTGGCTTTAGAGATGATCTGATCAATGTGAGTGGACCACTTGAGATCATTACTGAGTTCAACCCCCAGGTAGGGATGGTGTTTAACCTCTAGTAGTTTGGCATTACCCATGTGATAACTGGAGTTGACTGAGTTCTTCTTGTGGGTGATCTTCATGCTGTGACACTTGGAGGCATTGAATGACATGTGCCAATCTTTTCCCCATTTTTCAAGTGTGTTGATGTCCTGTTGAAGAATGCAAGGGTCTGCTGCAGTTTTTATTTCCCGGTACATGACACAGTCATCTGCAAAGAGTCTCACATGCGATTTGATGTTCTGTGGCAGATCGTTAATGTATACTAAAAACAGGAGAGGACCCAGCACTGTCCCCTGTGGAACCCCAGAAATGACCTTCAACTTGTTTGAAGAAGTGCCCTCCAAAACAACTTGCTGGTGACGTTGAGTGAGAAATGAGTCAATCCATTTCAGAGCATTGTTCCTGATGCCGATGTTGTGGAGTTTCCTCAAAAGACGTTGGTGAGGCACCGAGTCAAATGCTTTCTTAAAGTCCATTACAATTAAGTCAGCTTGACTCTTATTGTTAAGAATTCCAGCCAAGTCGTGGGTCACAGCAGCCAACTGGGTGTCACAAGAGCGACCTCTGCGAAAACCATGTTGGGCATCCGTCAGTACTTGATGTTTGTCGAGATGAATCATTATGTGATGATATAAAATATGTTCTAGTATCTTACATGGAATAGACGTCAACGACACAGGTCTGCAATTACCAGGATTTTTCCTATCACCTTTCTTGTAAAGTGGAGCGACGTTTGCTTCAAGCCAAGCTTTAGGTAAACATCCAGTATCCAGTGATTTTTGGAAGATCTTGGAATAAAGTGGTGCAAAAGCTGAGGCGCACTCTTTCAAAATTCTAGGAGGTATGGCATCAGGTCCTGGTGCTTTGCTTGGTTTCAGATCTCTCAGTAATTTCTCTACCCCAATTGGATGTGTTTGAATTTCTGGCATGTCGGGTATGTCCAAGTCTGGTAATGTAGGGAAACTGTCCAGGTTTTCGTTTGTGAAAACTGAACTAAACTGTTAGCACATTAGCCTTGTCAATCGGAGAGATCACAGTGGCACCAGATGAATCAGTCAATGTGGAGATTCCAAACATCTGCTGCCTTTGGGCTTTGATGAAATTCCAGAATGGTTTTGTGTTGTTGCTTTGGAGACTACAGCCAATGACATCATGGATGTATTCTTTCTTGGCTTTCCGAATTTTGCGGTCAGTCGTTCTACGGTGTTTTTGAAGGCGTCCCATGCAGAGGGTGTATCACGCTGTCTAGCTTTCCTGTACAGGCGCTTCTTCTTACATATGTCCCTTTTGACAGAACGGTTTATCCAAGGCAGTTTCCACTTGGTTGATGTCATTTTGGATGGAATAAATTTGCTGATGGAATCTTGAATGACATGGTCAAGTTCATTCACAAGTTGATTAACGTCCTTCTGAGCAACGTAGTCGGGTGTCATTTTGTTGTCAAAATCCTTAATACAGTCGGCAAAAGCAGCATAATTGGCCTTGGCATACAGCAGTATCTTCCTTCTTGCAGGGCGAACTAATTTTAGTTTAACTAGTATGTTAACAACAACCGCTTCATGGTCGCTTACACCTTGGATGACATTGGCACTCTACACAAAGGAAGGGCAGTTAGTGAAGCACAAGTCCAGTATGTTATGACGTCTGGTAGGTTGCTTTACTTGTTGACTCAAGTTGTTGTCAAGGGCAATTTCAATCATGGTCTTACTCTGTCCAGCGTAAGACCCTCCAGGGTTGAATTTATACTGATCCCAGTTCACATCAGGGAGATTAAAATGCCCAAGTAACCAAATTGATGCATTACGAGGGATTTTACTGAGGGCAGAATCCAGATTTTTTATGTACTCCACATCCGATGTAGGGGGACGATAGAAAGCACCTACATACAGTGGCGAGACACCATGAACACGTATGCTAGCCCATATTCCTTCACAGTCAGTTTGGAGATCAATCTCTTCATTAGCAATCAGTGTATTTTTGATAGCGAGGAAGACGCCACCGTGAGAATCCCCTGTCTGCCTATCCTTTCTGAATATCTGGTAAGACGTTGGGAAAATTTCTCCATTAGTAATGGTGCTGTTTAACCATGATTCGGTACCGGTAACTATATCTGGGTAATAGTCAGGTCTGCCGTCATGTCCAGGATCTTCTGAAGGAGTCGGCAATGGTTAACAGTGTTATAAGCAGCTGTAAGATCAACAAAGACAGTGCCGGTGATCTATTTTTTCTGATGGAAGCCGTCCTCAATGTACTGAGTGAGATTAAGAAGCTGTCCAGTTGTAGATTTGTCTGGAGGAAAGCCTGCCTGCCTGCCTGCCTGTTCCTGTATCAGTTGTTTCTCAATGAAGAGGCAAGACGGCTGAGGAGGGAATGTTCCAGCAACTTGAATATGTGACTTAGAAGGAATTTGGGAAGATAAGTTTTGACCTGCAGTGGGTATTTCCCGGGTTTGAGGAGGGCGTTGACCTTCGACTCTTGCCACACTTTAGGTATTGTTTGTGTGGCAAGGCAGGTGTTGAAGAGCTGGAGTAACCAATTTGAGGCGTTTGGTCCAAGATGTTTCAATTATTCGGTGAAAATGTTATCCAGTCTGGTTGCTTTCCTGTTCTTTATTTATATTAGTCGCAAGTTCATTAGTAGAGATGGATTTTGTAATGTATACATACATGTATTTACTTTATATAGTTGTGAGCATGCGCAGTGCAACATTTCGTAATAAAAACACCCCCTTGATACTGGCACCTATTGCGTGTATTAGTTCATCATTTTGCTCTACGGATATTACAAATTGGCGACGAGGCCGGGATGTCAGACTGAAAACATTCACAGTGTTTTATTCAGTGAACTTTTCTTGCACACCGGCGTTTTCTGTACGTGTGTGTGCACGCATCACGTGTGTGTGGGCAGCGTGCGACGGGAGAACTCATTCATTGATTCCTCGATCGCGACCGCGCTGATCGTTGTGCACGGGTCAAGGGTCACGCGAGCACCGGGACAAAATGGCGGCGTCAACGTGCTACATCGGAAACCTCGGCACTTACGATAAATCAAGGGAGCCGTTCAGCTCTTACATGGAGAGAGTGGACATGTTCTGCAAGGCAAACAACATAATGGAAATCAGCGGTGAAGGAGAGGCAGTTGCCGCTACAAATGAGGCCGTTCGCGAACGCATGAAAGCGATTCTGCTCACGGAGGTCGGTCCTGCAGTGTACGGCACAGTTGTGAATCTCCTCGCTCCTAAGAAGGCAAAAGATGTCCCCTTCAAAGACATCGTGGACAAGTTGAAGGAACATTTCAACCCAAAGCCTCTCGAAATTGCTGAAAGCTACACATTTGGAACCAGAAACCAGAAACAGAATGAGACAATCAGTGAGTACATTGTTGCCTTGAAAAAGTTAACTTTGCACTGTAACTTTGGAACCTTTCTCAACCGCGCATTACGGGATAGATTTGTCTGCGGGTTAGTGGATGAACGAATTCAGTCCAAACTCCTGAACAATCCAGATCTCACATTTGAGAAAGCATGCAAGATCGCGACCACAATGGAAATGGCATCAAAGAATGCTCGCGAGTTTCGTCCACCACAGATTCCAGCTGCTGTTCACAGTCAAAAAGCAGTCCCAGTGGCCAAACCAAAATGGGCCAAACCAAGACAAAAACATGGTGGGGAGGCCAGTGCAACCAGTTGTTATCGTTGCAACGGTAATCACTCGCCCCAGTCGTGTCAGTTCAAATCGGCCAAGTGCTACAACTGCCAAAAGAAAGACCACATCGCCTCAGCATGTCGAGCAAAGCCAAAAGCAGAATATAAGCAACCTGTGGGGAATAAGCGGCCAAACCAGAAAGGAGTTCACAACCTTGAGGTGAACCCAGATGGAGATGAACTTGGGTTGTACACCATCTATGCGGCTGACATAGATAACACCACAGCCAGCCAAGGCAAGGATTTTCAAACCCAACTTCTGGTTAACGACAAGCTTATTACCATGCGCATCGACACAGCAGCAGACTGCTCCGTCATGAGCCACGACTTGTACGAAACAAAGTTCAAGCAGATACCTCTTTCACAGACTAAGGTTAAGTTGAAAACCTACTCTGGTGAAATCTTGGATACCCTTGGACAAATGAACTGCACAGTTCAACACAATGGTCAGTTAGCAACACTGCACATTATTGTGGCCAGATACAACAATAGACCAACCCTTCTTGGAAAGGACTGGCTGAGTAAGCTAAAACTAGACTGGAAAACATTTTCAGTGTCGACTCCTCAAAAACACGCCTCGACAATCTGCTAAGCAAACATGCAGATATGTTTCCGGACAGCTACACAGGGATAACAGGGTATACTGCACATATTCGACTTAAGCAAGATGCACAACCCGTGTACTATCGACCAAGGCCTGTACCATATGCACTGAAACAACAAGTGGAGGAGGAACTTGACAAGTTGGAGCGCAATGGAGTACTCGTGAAGACAGACCAGAGCGACTGGGCAACGCCAGTTGTGGTCGTGCCCAAAGCCGACAAAACCGTTCGACCCTGTGGTGACTACAAGGTAACAATCAACCAAGCAGTTGACGACGAACAGTATCCCTTACCAACCTCGCAAGATCTGTATGCGGAACTTAGCGGAGCAAGAGTCTTCACCAAACTGGATTTGTCACACGCATACGCCCAACTCAACGTTGACAAGGAAAGTCAACCGTTCCTGACTATCAACTCACATAAGGGCTTGTATTCGTATACAAAGCTGCCCTACGGTGTGAAGATCCCCAAAGATCTTCCAGTCTGTCATGGACAAAATGCTGCAAGGCATTCCTCATTGCTTGTGCAACCAGGATGACCTGCTGATAGCAACAGAAGGGATGGAGCAACACCTCGACATCCTTGAACAGGTTCTCTCAAAACTGGACAGCCACAATGTGAAACTGCGACAAAGCAAGTGTGACTTCGCGCGGTCAGAGGTGGTTTACCTTGGACTCAAGGTAAATGCGGATGGACTTCATCCTGTCCAGGCGAAAGTCGAAGCCATAGTGAATGCTCCAAAGCCCAACAACGTGTCAGAGCTACGATCATTCCTCGGTATGGTGCAGTATTATGCACGATTCCTTCCAGACCTCGCGACGTTGCTGAAACCACTACATCATCTGCTAGAGAAAGATGTGAAATGGAAATGGGAGAAGGAACAACAACGCGCATATGACATCTGCAAGGAAAACTTGACAAGCAACACAGTCCTCGTTCACTACGACACAACACGCGAGTTGAAACTTGCTTGTGATGCTTCAAGCTATGGACTGGGTGCTGTGATCTGCCATGTCATGGATGACGGACAGGAAAAGCCCATCGCTTTTGCATCTCGCACCCTATCACCAAGTGAACGCAACTATGCGCAGATAGAGAAGGAAGCACTTAGCATAGTGTTTGGAATCAAGAAGTTCCACCAGTTTCTTCTGGGCAGACCATTCACACTCGTGACTGATCACAAGCCGCTACTAGCGATACTTGGTAACAAGTCACCTGTACCTTCCATGGCAGCATCCAGGATGCAACGCTGGGCAATCCTGCTATCCCAGTATGACTACAAGGTCGAGTACAGACGTTCCAAGGACAATGCTGTCGCAGATGCATTGTCCCGGTTGCCTCATGAGAACTCTGACATGGGAAGTAAGAACTCAGTCTACACACTGCAAGTCGTAGATGAAGACTTTCCAGTGACTGCAACAGAAATTGCAGCAGAGACACAAAAGGACACTTTGCTGAAGACCGTCTATGAACAGACATTGAATGGTTGGTGTGAGGTTGATAATGGATTGAGCACAGAATTGAAGCCTTTCCATAATCGACGCCATGAATTATCATGTGAGCAGGGATGCATAAAGTGGGGTCATAGAGTGGTTGTACCTGAGTCCTTGAGAAACAAAATCATGTCTGAACTTCATGCCGAACACCCTGGCATAGTCAGCATGAAGTCAATTGCCAGAAGTTCTGTGTATTGGCCTGGTATTGACAGTGATATTGAATCATTGGTGAGCAAATGTAGTGTGTGCCAAAATTGTAGAAACAAGACACCCAAAACACCATTGCATCCCTGGTCCTGGCCTAGCAGACCATTCCAAAGAGTCCATGTTGATTTTTGTGAAAAGAATCAGGATCATATTTTGGTACTGGTAGATAGTCATTCCAAATGGATTGAGGTTAAGTACATGGGGTCAAGCACTACTACTGAGCGTACCATAAATGAATTGAGATCCATATTTGCATGTCATGGGTTACCTGAAGAACTTGTTTCTGATAACGGGCCTCAGTTTCGTTCAGAACTGTTCAAAGAGTTCATGCAGCAGCATGGTGTAAAACACACACTAGTTCCCCCATACCATCCAGCCTCAAATGGGGCAGCGGAAAGGTCTGTCAGAATTGTCAAAGAAGCCCTCAAGAAACAGGTTTTGCAGGGTAGTTCGAAGCTCAGTATGAAACATCGTTTGGCTAGTTTCTTGCTGAAGTACCGAACCACGCCACATACTACAACGGGTTACTCACCTGCAGAATTGTTAATGAAGAGAAGGCTCAGAACACGCCTAAGTCTACTTCAACCCAGTTTGGCTTCAAGGGTTGAGGAAAAACAAAGAAGTCAAAAGCGCCATTTTGACTCCCACAAAAAGGAGAGGAGCTTCAAGCCAGATGAGCAAGTTCGTGTTCTTAGCCCTCCCAACAAGTCCAGTGCAAACAAATGGGATGTTGGTAAAATAGTTGAAGTGTGTGGAACAAAAAGATACTTAGTTGAAGTTGGGGACAAAATCAGAAGTGTTCATGTTGATCAAATGATTCCAGCTAGAGATGAACCACCTAAGCACGAATTCTTAACTCCTGAGTACTTACCTGAAAGTGAGTTCGAAAATACCACAGTAGTTGAAACACAAGGTTCAGTTAGTACAGACAAAGATGCAGACTCCTCTAGTCCAGGTCAGTGTACTAAAATAGAGTCAGATAAGTCTACAGTGGAATCAACACCTAAACCTGACACTGTCAGACGATCAAGTAGGATCCGTAAACCAGTAGTTAAGTTAGATTTGTAAAAACAAAAAAAAGAGCCAGTTTGAAACGCAGTTTAAGAGAAACAGTTTATTTCCAACAACTCATCACCCAAGTACATTACATGTGAAAAGAAAATGTGTAGCGTTTACAAAACAAAAATATAGTTGTAATCTACTGTTCCATGGTTTAATGTACATTTAGTCATAAAAAAAGTGGGCTCAAGGATAAATAACTCTTGTTTATAGCAGCCATTATGACAAGAAAATTCTGAACAAGCATTTGGGTTTAATACTTAAAAAGGGGAGAGCAGTGTAATGTATGCATACATGTATTTACTTTATATAGTTGTGAGCATGCGCAGTGCAACATTTCGTAATAAAAACACCCCCTTGATACTGGCACCTATTGCGTGTATTAGTTCATCATTTTGCTCTACGGATATTACAGATTTGATGAAGCCAATGTCGATGGCGGGTCTTTCTGGCGGAGCTTGGGTTTTCGGTCGCTTAGGAGAACGTGGCACTTTACCATTTTGTTGTGGGCCATTTGGTTGGTGGTCATGTTACAATGCTGTTCACTTGGCTCTGTGCGGTCATTGCTGAGCTTTTTTATTATACGCCAGACTTGGAGGCCATTGGCTTCTTGACCATAATGGTGGTTACCACAAGGGTTTGCCAAAAGGCTTTGAAGCTGTTCTGATGGCTGTTATTAATTCCGTCCCAGCTGAGATTGTATCGACAGCAAGAGGTTCGTTTTCACTCAGGCGTTTGTATTTCCTGTAAAGTTCAGCACTTCGGGATGCTAAGCCTGGAATGTAATCAGTGCGGCAGCCCCTAGAGATGTTCTTGCACCACTACATCAACAAACCAGTGTCATAGTTATCGGGAGTTGGATCAATCTCAGCTATAGATGGTGTTTGAGCTTATTGGTGAAGCCTTCCCAGTTGGCCTTACTAAATTAAAATGGCGGCGGAATGAAATTGTTGAGGAGAGACAGCAGCAGTCAATTTGATTCCAATAGGGCGATATAGGGTCTTTGTAATGGGGTCAAGGACCATCTTCTTGCTAGGCGAGGCGATGTTGTGCCTCACAAAGGCTAGAGCAGGGTTGAAAATTTATCTCCAGCCTCAACTGTGGAAAGACTTCGGCCGAATAAGGCTCAGTTGACTTGCTTCGGCCAGCGATTCAAAAGCGTTGCCGTGTGTGATGGAATGATAGCCAATGATGCTGCTGTGGCTATTAAATCCCCGATAATTATGGAATTGGAATGGCTTGGAATGTTTGTGGATGGTGGCGGTGGCATTAGGAAGGGGCTTCCGGATGGTTTGTAGACAGATGTTGCTACTCCACCTTAGCTCAGTATTCAGGACTTTGATGTTCTGGTCATCAGATATGGAAGTTGACTGGATGACAGTCCCAGTTTTTACCCCTCCCCCCAAAAAACGCACTCCCATACTTCTCGAAGGGGCGCTCATCATTGTCAGTGTCATACCGTGAATTTTTGGTCTGTTGGTGGGACCATGGTGCATTTCTTGTTGTTGGAACCATGGTGCATTTCTTGCTGGTAAAGGACACCGCACCTGGTGTTCTTGCAGATATTGGCAATAAGGTAGTCTTTGGTTGGCCATATCCCCTCAAAGTTAGCAGATATTACTGTCAGCGCCGGCCTTAACAAAGGCCCACTGCTGTGCCCTGCTGGGCTGGCAATGACATTTGGAATTTGGAGAGACATCAGGAATTCGGGGAATTATCTTCTTCCTCCGTCGATGTTAATCCAATGAACAGCTCTTTGGTTGAATTTGTTTTGTTTCTTTGGTTGGAGTGGCACTGGGGCTAAGAAACATGGAAATACAATTGGCACCAATAATAGCCAATGCCGATCGGCGCCTCCTTAAATGCAGGCCTTCATGCTTTCACTGGAGGTGAGCAGACGGTCAAGTTTGCGGTGACGGGCATGCTCGATTGTTGGCAGACACTAAATTAGCGTTCTGCTGAGGTGTTTTGTGCCTTTGCTGTGTTGGGAGCTGCCTGCAAGCTGACAGCCGCAACAGTTGGAGGCATCGAGGCATTTGTATGCCAACCTTTCACGTTGCTCGAGTAACGACGATGATGAAGAGGATGATCCTTCAATTTAGTTCTGACACTGCAGTTTGTACTGCTGGTATGGTCCGCCATGAACACGATCCTTTATAAACATTAGAGATGAACATGTGTTTGTTGTAAGATCTAAGAGTGTATGTACATGTAATGTTCTAGCAAAAGACGTCATGTTAATAAATAGTCGAAAATACGTTGATATTTTACAGGAAAATTCAGCTGTTTATACTCCACACACTAACAGGACTTTAAAACGCACGCAGAGTAGTTACTTAGTATAAGAAGCATTATTTAAAAAAAACAAGGGGTAAATGGATACTTAATCAATACTTCAGCTCCTATTTCTAACACTATATTGTGTGCATTTTAACCCGTTTTTGGTGTATATTATGGACAATAAGATTAAGGTATCCGAAAATGGTCAGAAAAAATGGCAACATCAATTTTTTGTAAGTTAAAACATCCCGGAAGATGTTCCAACCAATTGCCAAAAATTAACATTTCATGCCAATGGAAGTACATTGGCCCCTCCACTAGTAAATATGGTGGGGGTACGGCGACAAAACCAATGATCTCCCCCGTCTATGCCCCCGTCCCCGCCCCCTCTCCTCCCCCTCCCAATGATCCCCCTCCCAATATCTCAGTCTCAGCCCCAGGCCAAAAACGGGGCACAATATCTCTCGTCTTGAAGATCTCTCTCACCAGCCGGTGAGTCTGATCGCTTATAAATCCAAAATAATGACCTCATCTAAGATTTGAGGCTTTGCATGGTGGGGTATCGGTATCGTTTCGGTTTTGCGGTGACACCATGTGGTAATAACTACTGCTTAGAAGATATTAGTTCTGAGAAGAACTTGTCCTGCTTATTATCAACTTGCTAAGTAGTTTTTGTTCTGTTTAGAACAGTCCTGCTGTAAGTTCTAAAAGAACTTGTCTTTGGTCTCAACGTTTCGACTAGCCTGCTCTAGTCATCGTCAGGAGACTGAAGATAGTTGGAGATGCTACTCCTTAAGTAGGATTTGTTAGGATAAGGAGTGCTTGCTGGGCATGCCCTGCTCGCTCGGGTGTGTCAGTTGGTTGTGAGCCATGGGCATTGTGTTGAGGGATGCCCGCTGAGCGTCCTGCTCGCTCGACTGTGTCAGTTGGCTGTGAGCCTTGGGCATTGTGTTGAGGGATGCCCGCTGAGCGTCCTGCTCGCTCAGGTGTGTCAGTTGGCTGTGAGCCACGGGTGTTGCAACTTGGGATAACTGAATGCCATATGTGGCTTATGAAGTAGCCGATATCTTGTGGGACAGTGTCATGTTTGTGGATCTCAATAGCTTCTCTGATACGACGGGTGTACCAGTGTTTCTCTGGGGCTATGATTTCTCCTGACTTGCGTAAAGTCTACGTACTTCCAATGGAGAGACAATTACTATCAACAGGCTTCAAGCACTCCTATGGGGTCTCCAATTTCCCCAGTCCTGGCTAACATCTTCATGGAAGATTTCGAGCAAAAAACTTTGGCAACAGCTCAATTCAAACCTAAGTTATGGCTTCGATACGTAGATGATACATTCATCATATGGCCACATGGCCCGGACAAGCTTGATGGTTTCCTCCGCCATCTCAACCAACAACACCCGAGTATACAATTCACCATGGAAACTGAGACATCCGATTCATTGCCTTTCCTTGATGTACTCATTTCCAAACGGGCCGATGGTTCACTTGGACACTCTGTGTACAGGAAACCTACACATACAGACCGATACCTCAATGCTCGTTCATTCCACCCACCATCAGTGAAAACCTCGGTGAACCGCACCCTACTTCGAAGGGCACATATCATCAGTGATGATGAACATCTACAATCCGAACTGAAGCACCTCAATAAAGTGCTAAGAGACAATGGGTACAGACCTAAGAATCACAGCCTCGCACCGGATTCGAGCACGTCTCAGACCCTGAACACACCCGATATGCCGGTTGCAGTCCTTCCGTATATTGGCCATGCATCACACAAGATCCAGCGAATCCTCCGTGAAGCCAATATTAAGGTCTACTACCGAACTCGCAATAAACTCGAAACGAAATTGTACACCCACAAAGACAAGCACAACCCGAGAAGTCAAGCAGGAGTTTACCGAATTCCTTGCTCATGTGGCAAAGTGTACATTGGCGAGACTGGCAGAGACCTCACTACCAGGCTTAAAGAACACATAGCTCACGGCCGCAGAGGGGAACTTGACAAATCGGCAATTGTCAAACACTCTGCTGATCTGGATCATGTTGTTGATTGGGAACAAGCGGAAATCATAGCCCCAGAGAAACACTGGTACACCCGTCGTATCAGAGAAGCTATTGAGATCCACAAACATGACACTGTCCCACAAGATATCGGCTACTTCATAAGCCACATATGGCATTCAGTTATCCCAAGTTGCAACACCCGTGGCTCACAGCCAACTGACACACCTGAGCGAGCAGGACGCTCAGCGGGCATCCCTCAACACAATGCCCAAGGCTCACAGCCAACTGACACAGTCGAGCGAGCAGGACGCTCAGCGGGCATCCCTCAACACAATGCCCATGGCTCACAACCAACTGACACACCCGAGCGAGCAGGGCATGCCCAGCAAGCACTCCTAATCCTAACAAATCCTACTTAAGGAGTAGCATCTCCAACTATCTTCAGTCTCCTGACGATGACTAGAGCAGGCTAGTCGAAACGTTGAGACCAAAGACAAGTTCTTTTAGAACCTACAGCAGGACTGTTCTAAACAGAACAAAAACTACTTAGCAAGTTGATAATAAGCAGGACAAGTTCTTCTCAGAACTAATATCTTCTAAGCAGTAGTTATTACCACATGGTGTTACCGCAAAACCGAAACGATAATGACCTCATCTACTAAAAAAATTAAAAAATATATATTATATTGATATATAATAAATGGTGACTTATACGATCAAGCCAATCGTTAAGGGATTTTCTAGATGGAATAAAGCGACGCTTCGCGACTACGTCCAGCGATATAATATACCCTACAATCAAAATGTTGCTATTACGCGTAAAGTCTACATCAACGGGATAAAAAAACTACGAAGCTCAATTTAGAAACTTGAGGAAAAAGAAGCTACATGAGCTCAAACAGATTGTAGACGATTACGATCTAGAATATAACCCGTCGGGTTATAAAGGTCGATTTTTGAAAAAAAAAGATTTACTCTCGGCAATTCAAAACTCTAGGCAACCCGAGGATTTTCAAAAGGCTGAGTTTAGAGCGACGAGGAGATTTAGAAACAACTTTAACGACTTTTTAACGACGATTTAGTCACACACAAAGGTCAAATTGTAAATAAAATCAAGTCAGAATTGAGAGAGCTGAGAGGTTTAAAAATGGAGCTCACAATCATAATAAAATACGAAAAAAACAAACCGGATGGTATGATCGAAACGATCGAAGCTACACATTTTACTGATCAGAGAGTCGTTTTAAATCAAAGTCAAATAAAACAGGTTTTAAAAGAAGACATCGACTAGCTATTTAAAAAGGATGAAAGGTATACAAATCAAAGATCGGGTTTGGTTTTTAAAAAGATAATGGCGTTGTATAACAACATCAACAGGTTAACCCTGTGAGGGGTAGTTCGTACATAGACCTACCCCCGCATATTACAAGAAAACAGGCGATGATAAACATCAAAAACAAAGACGACGAGTGTTTGAGATGGTGTTTAAGAGCTGCTCTTGGGTTGTATCGGATAAAGTAAAAAATAACATAAAAAACGATCCCAAATATAGACCTCGCGAAGACAGACCTAGTATTTACACCAAAGACGACGGACTCAAATTTAAAGGCGTAGACTTTCCAACACCGATCGACCAGATACCAAAGATAGAAAGACAAAATAATGTAACGATAAACGTATACGGTTATGCGGGGGAAATATAATCGTTATACGTGTCTAAAAACTACAAAGCAGAGTCACGACCTATCGATCTATTTTTGTTTTCTGAGGGCGACAAGCATCACTACTGCTGGATAAATAATTTTTCGAGATTGATTTACAACATTACAAAACATAAAAGTAAGAAATATTTTTGTCGAAGGTGCCTGTGTCATTATAGAACGCAAGTAAAATTAGATAGACACATGACCGATTGTAACGGTATAGATACACATCCGTCAAAGATTTTATTTCCTACCGCTAAGCGAAAATATGTAAATAACGAGTGGATAGTCGACGAAAACAATGTGCCAATATTAGAATTTAAAAACTACAGGTTTAAACAAAAAGCACCGTTTGTAGTTTATGCCAACTTTGAATCGATATTAGAAAAAAAACTCGGACGAAAAAAAGGACAACACGCAAAAGACAAACATTCACAAAGCTAGCGGTTACTCGTTGGTAGTAGTTAGATGCGACGGCACCAATGCGTATCAAGAGACTTATAGAGGTAAAGATGCCGCATCAAAGTTTGTAAATAAAATGTTATAAATACAAAGCGACATAAATTGCATATTTAAAAAAAAAAACCCATGAAATTTAACGAGCGAGCTAAAGAACATCATGATAAAACAAGCACGTGTTGGATTTGCGAGAAACCAATAAATCCCAATTACTCAAGCAACTGTCAGTGCCAGAAACCCAAAAAACCAAATACAAAAAAAAAACAAATAAAAGAACTTCAGTACGAAAACAAAAATGGATTTACAGAGTCTAAATGCCTCGAATGCAATAAGAAAATCAACACATTTAGAAAGGTGAGAGATCACTGCCACGTCACGGGTAGATATAGAGGTGCCGCGCACGCCTACTGCAATCTAAAATTACAAGTTAAATCAGGTTTTACCCCCATACCGGTCGTCTTTCACAATCTGCAAAATAACGACGCTCATTTGATCATGCAGAGTATTTCAGAGTACGATGACGAAAAGGAAATACAAGTTATCGCTAGAAATTCGAAAAAGTATATTTCGTTTTCGATCGGAAATATGCGATTTATAGACTCGTTTAATTTTATGGCGCCTTCGTTGGATAGATTATCTAAAGCATGTCCAAGAGAGTCGTTTAAACTACTCAGAGAACATTTTAATCGTCAAAACATCGACTCGTTGTTACAAAAAGGAGTTTAAGCGTATGAATACATGGACTCGTTTGACAGATTTCAAGAGACCAGCCTACCCCCCGTCGAACAATTTTACAGCAGCCTAAAAGACGAACATATACCGCAAGAGGACTACGACAGAGCTAAACTGACGTGGAACGAGTTTAAAGTTAAAAACATGGGGGAATATCACGATTTGTACGTCACTACCGATACGTTATTACTGGCTTGCGTATTTGAAAACTTTAGGCAAACGTGTATTACAAACTACGCGTTAGATCCGGCTAATTACTACACAGCACCAGGATTGTCGTGGGATGCCTTGTTAAAACACTCGGAAGTTAAACTCGAACTATTGCAAGACGTAGACAAACATTTATTTTTTGAAAAGGCAAAAACAGGTGGTATCTCGAGCGTGGGTGGTATGAGATACCACAAAGCCAACAACAGATACCCATCCGACCATAATCCAAACGAGCCGTCGAGTTACATCACCTACCTCGATGCAAACAATCTGTACGGCTGGGCCATGAGTCAATACCTGCCGTACAAAGACTTTAAATGGGCGTCTACAAAAACGTTTACCGAGTCCAAGATATTAGCTCTCAGGAAAACGTCAAACACCGGTTACTACTTCGAAGTAGACCTGGATGGCATCTTACATAGACAAAAACACGCAACTTAGAACAAAAGCGACCTCTGATTTTGAGAGTGACTTTTTTAAACTCATGAATAACAGCGTGTTTGGTAAGACGATGGAAAACGTCAGAAACCGGATTGACGGTTACCTACTCAGAGACAGTAACGATGACGATCGAGATAAATACGAATAAATCATACAGAAACCGAGCTACAAAACGACGACGTCTTTTCAGAATGCAAATTGTCATTTGTCGAAAAGTACAAAACTAAAACCGTGTTAAACAGACCGATCTATTGCGGAGTGAGTATCTTGGATCTATCTAAGACGCTGATGTACGATTTTTATTACAACCATTTGAAAGACAAGTACAAAGAGAAAATCAGGTGGATGTACACAAATACAGACAGTTTGGTACTCGTAGTGCACACTGACGACGTATACAAAGATATGCAGAAAAACGGGCAACAATACGACCTTTCAAATTATCCGACGGATCATCCTTTGTACGATCCAACCAATAAGAAAGTGATCGGTAAATTTAAAGACGAGTTTGGAGGTAAAATAGTCAAAGAAGTCGTTTGCATTAGACCTAAAATGTACTCCATTTTAACCGCTGACATCAACCTGAAAAAAAGCCAGGGGAGTCACAAAATCGGTCACCTCTAAGAAATTAAAACACCGACACTATTACGACTGCATCTTACACTAGCTCTTCTCGAAGAACCCCCCTCTTGCTCGCCCGGGAAATATAAATATCTAACCATGGCGTCTTGCGGTAATTGTTGCTCTTTTGTTTTAACGGGGTTAGCCGGCGATTGCCGGACCTGTTCTAGTTTAACCGCCTGTGACGGCGCTTTAGATATTAATCTCGTCGTTTCATCGTTTATAGCCTTGATCACGCTGGGTAATCGCTCGACCCATTGCGTGTTTCTACTCTCGGGATTTAACATTTTTTGAGCGTACTGATGACCAAACAGTCTCTCGGCTAGCGTTCGATTAAATATTTCTACGATACCCTGCGATCGGTGGTTTCCGGGTTCGCCGACGATAATCTAAAAGAAAGTCGTCATCATGGCGTCATGATATGTGTCAGGTTACGTCACATTAAAGATGCATTGTTTCCCTATGGGTTTTGTACACGTTTTTCTTCAAACCAAACACTTTTCCACTTCTATATGTCTGATTGACTTTACAATTGTCAGACACTAGTAAGACCGCAGCCAAAGATGGTCCCCAGTGAGTACATAACGATGACGTCATCATGTGTCACGTGACATGACATTTAATGAGCATTTCTTTGAATCGCTATTCTTTTATAGGCCTATATCTACAGAACTATAATGTTGGATTTGGTTGTAACTTGACATGTACGTATTATAATGTGCTGTTATAGATGACATTTACAGTGACGTTACTGATTGTTCGTCACGTGCACAGAGTATTTAAAACATCCGAAACAGCTTGTGTTTGTCCACAAACACATTTCTAGTTGTCTTTGTCTTCATCTTGGTCAATAAAGTGTTATATAAACGGCATGGGGTCCGGGGCCCGCTTAATCAGTTGAGTCAAGACCGAAACACTAATTTTACTGTCAGGTTTTTGTTTTGAATATTAGGTACAAGTCAACACCATCTTTCCACTGAAATATCGATTGCGATTTTTGTCTATTTTCCATTGCAACTTTTCGTTCGTTTCACAAAATTATGAAAAAAACTGTCGCCCCGACCTAAAAATTGTCAGCATATTGACAACATGTTTATTTATTTGTAAATGTTAGTTAATGGTTTTATGAGTTGACCCTTATCACTTCTTATTCATTTCATAATTTTAATGCCAATGCAGTTTTTACTCTCCCATTTCTCCCTTCAACCTCATCAATATAGCCAGAAGCTTGAACATGTTGTGTTATGGCATTTGACTATTCCATACCATACCAGGGGGAGAGAGCAGGTAGAAGGATCGTACTAATCGTTACCATGGTAAAAGTACCGAGGTTGCTGAACTCACAAACCTGCAATGAGTAATGAATTAAAGGCTGTATTTAGAAGAGATGGGCAGTTTTAAAGGCTTTTTTTTATGATGGTGCAATTCCTTTGATTTGTAACTTCAAAGGGGAATTCCAATGTATTGTTTGTTTCGTGGTTCAATGATTCTAGGTATCGTAATTAGTTTATTAATAGGTTGACACACATAGAATAAACCAAATATTGCTGTATACATGGACAGTGTAATCTCGAAAAGTCAAAACCAGCTTACTGTACGTGAAGTCGTTACCTGGACTTGTAATATAAAGCTCTATAATCTTGATCTGATTCTTACCCGTATGGAATCATATTTTGTATGCGCCTCTCTAGCAGTCTCGTACATTTGTGAATGAATTGGCTTTGTTCAACTTCGATTTCTTTGAGTTGCAAAGTAGGCCTACGAGCATTTATTAAGCACATTATTAATACTGTAGCGTAGACCTAGTTGGGTTCTTGTCCCCCAATTTAGCAAAACGCCAGAAAAGGGGACGCAATTGACTCAAGGCTTAAAGCAAAACTCAACTTGTTTCGTTTTAATGCTCTAAAGACCGGCTACCTGCCGCAATGCTTCCAAAAACACAACTGAACATACTCAGCATACAAAACGCACTGTCTGAAAAAGTATACATTTGTAACAACTTAACCCAGCCCTGGAATGTATCCAAACCCTTCCCGCGTACCCAAACAAAAGAACCCAATTGAAGTGATCTATTTACAACAACCTATTTCCGGAGCGCGCGCCGGCCCAGACCCAAGACCAGGCCAGGTGCGCGCCGCCGCAGGCACTCCGCCGGCGGCGGTAGCGCCGTCTACTACTGGTAACTACGGAAAACAAACTGTCCGCTACAATACTGATGATCTAATAAGTGCCAAATTGCAATTTTATGGCATGCTTAGCAACCACATTTCTGCTCGTTCGATGAGAGATATGGTACCCCACGTCCACCCCAATCACGATACTGTACCTGAACCCATATACTAATAATGAGGTATAGGCTATACGTGGAAGAGATTTGTTTTTTTTTCTTAAAAATAAGATGGGAATTTCCAATATTTATATTTTGTCACGAGCTACAATCGCATTCTGTTAATAAATCTAATGAGTTTACTTATTGATAAACTAATGAACTCTGTCGTTTGTCGGGGTTTTTTTTGTTGATACAATTGCTTCTATTTGGACTTTGTGCATTTCTGTGATATTAAGGGCACCGGAAAATTTTTGATCCTACAGGATCTGTGGTGCAATCTGAGGCGATTCCTGGCCCCTTTCCTCCTGGATTATTTGAGCACAAGTTTTAAAAACATTTTGAGAGGAAAAGGCATTACATGAATTTCGGACAGACAAATACACATCCTCGTACAATATGTAACCTTTAAAAATAGACATGTGCATGTATTTCCATAAACAGCTGATACACAATAGATAATGATTGATCATCATACAGGCATACACTCCGAGATGGAAAATTTAGAGACCTAAAAAATCAGTAGAGGCGATGCTGATATGGAGGCATATTCAGAAGACCAAGAGTCTTGTCATGCCTTTACAGACGAACAAAACAAGACAAAGACAAATAAATTTAACAACATTACAAAATTACGAGAACAGATTGTACGTATTCTATAATGATATAAAAAGCACAAAATAACAGATGATTGAAAGGGCAATGTTTAAAGAGGTTGTGGAATGCTCGAAGACATTTCCGTCATTTTTCGGGTATATGTAGCCTAGGGTGTGATGAAATAAAACGACTATTGTTTCTTTCATGAAATGGATACAAAAGGTACTTTTGAGAGATGTTTTTTCAGGTCCTGTTTCAACCCGAACGTGCAATTTGTGTAAAAGTCGTCCTTGGGGGCAGCAAACAAAACATAGTAAATCGTGACGTAATAAACAGGACTCCCGATGCAGCGTAGTTCCAGCAAAACTTTTTGCAAATCACTCCGCGCAACGACATGACTTTGTTTACAATTACACTGAGCGACATTTTGTATGGGCAGCCACATGCTCCATAAATTCAACCGTAGTTGGCAACACCTTTTACCCCCGAAATTCTAATGGGCAAGTTCAGAATTTAATAGAAAGATATCTCCATTGACTTTTTGGTACTGTTTATTGATTATTCAGTGTTTTGATAGTTACACATCATTTTATTTATAGATCGGGGATCATTCTTTTGTGTTTGCCCCAACGGCCAACCATAGTAAGAAATGTCTGCGTAATACATCAACATCGTTCGATCGTTCACATGCACATCGCATCACATCACCGTGACACGCGCTATGTAAAGCTGGCTGGAAATTCACGGGTGTACTTAACTTGTGCCGCTGGCCCGGCCGCTGGGACCGTAGATTTTGACACCGGTAAATGGTGTTGGAATTTCAAAATAATTCATTGTTGATACGTGTACGGGTAGCGAACGCACTATGCCAAGGCAAACCTATATACCTATAATTGTGTCAGTCGCTGGCTGTAATCACACCACATTTTGTTTGCAATAAATATCCAGCTTTCCCGTCCGGGTGTCTACCATGCAGTTTGTCCGAAGGGTACCGTGCGAAAACACGAGATCGGATTTCAGCCAAATTAACGGACAGAGCGCTGATCATGCACTGTACATTTTGTACGGCAAGAGTCTTCTTTTCTCAAGAGATTTGTTGAAATTGGACAAGAAATAATAGAGATATGATTTGTTAATGATTTATAGGGAAGACTGTTTTGGACCATCTGTCCATTGCCAATCTTGAAGAACCGTAGACCCGTTCAAATGTATCCTTGACCCTCCATTATCTGCGCAGCATACGCGCACGCGTTGTCACACACAAATTGAAGGTAAATGCGTAGAAAAAAGGACCGCGTATTTTCCTTACGTTAGTGCTGATTAATGTGACAGGCCTCCATTTTCCCTAGAACCTTTTTTTGATCGAATGACAAATTCTCTGCCACTGGAATTTCTTGAATAAAGTCGTAATTAGGTACTGAAAATAATGATAGTGCTCGTTGAATTTCGGGACCAGTGAATTTTGTTTTCAAGTTATTTCTCAAAACAAAAAAAAAACTGAAAATACACTTTTTTAAGGTTTTGGTGGAAATTACTATATTTGGAGCGCTACTGCACAGACGATATACAGTAACCCAAGACTTTCTCAACAGATATTTAGCGACCAATGTCTGAACTAACCATAGCCAAAAGGAAATTCTTCTGAGTGCCCTGGCAAGTGGCATTTTTTGAGGGTTGAAAATGGGGTAAAAAAATTCAATTTTGATAGTTGTAAAAACATGCTGTATTGTAGTGCCTATAAAATGTGAATTTTAAAAAGCGTTTCTAAATTTACTTGTCAGGGTAAGGATGAAACTTTGTCGTGAAATGGTTACTTTTGTGACATTACTTCGCATTTTGGCTGATGACGTTTGAAAATAAAGTAAAAAATGAATTTGTGCAGCCTCAAAATACATAATGGCCCATTCCCATGCCAACGGGAGAACTATTTGTTTAAAAAAATCTGTTTTTTTGGTTACTAACTCCCCAAGTCCTTTTATCTAAAAAAGTATAAAGAAAAAAATCGATTGTATGAGCGTGGACGAAGTATTTACACGAAATAGTTCTTAAGACTCTTCATATAAATTGCTATGTAAAAGCACTACATCAGTATAAAATGCAAAGAAGTTTGGCACAAATTTAAAGTATTGAATTATGAGCATATTCCAATAATTCGATTTTACTAAGACAGTATTTTAATTATCACCACATAATACACTGATGTGTTTAATTTTATTCCTTAATTAATGTGTTCTAATAAATGCATAAAGAAATTCATTGTTGAATCCAGCATAGTTCACACTGCTTTGATTATGATTAATTTTTTTGTTATATTAAATACAAAGTTACTAATAACTAATATAGCTATTTAGCAGATATGTAAGTATTCCATGGATTGCAATTCTTTATGATCGAGAACAAAAACCTACGTGCACAATTTGGTGGAGCTTTCAGTCACAAAATAATAGTCGGTACTTACACTTCATGACTAGGCTTGTGATTTAGGATGAACATCTTACAATCAACAATTATGCAAATGTATGCAGAACATCTTATTTACATGCAATACAGATCAAATTAGGCTTTGCCCTTCACCGACGTAAAAACACTGTATACTCAGTGTGTTTTCTCCCGAGTGAAAATTGGGAAAAAATCACCCGGGTGGGACTCAAACCCACGACCTCCTGCTTTCTAGTGCCGATGCCTTACCACTCGACCACCGAGCTAAAGGGATCGGTTGGCTGGTTCGAATCTGACGTAAATAGCAACGCAAAACCTAATTTGATTTACATCACCTTGACGCAGAATTCCATCTTATGAGTATACAGAGTTCACCAGAATTAAAGTAGATGTTGTGGTACCTGAACAACCACAGAGCTGTTCCCAACATGTTTTTGATTGTCTATTGGACAGGAGAAAATAATTTAATTTTTTATTCGAAAATCTGTGACTTTTAAAATTAAAAAATTGTAATCTTAAATAATTGCACTTCCGGTGAAACCGGAAAAATGGATCACCTTACCTTTACAAACAATTTTCCGTGTCTACTATTTACATGTACCAAGTTTGAGATCAATCGGTCAAATAGTTTCATAGTTATAAGACCATACTGATTGTCTCATTAAATATTGGAAATATCATTACGCGAGAACGATCAATAGCAAATTAATAGCAATGTTATTATAATTAGTATTTATTCGACCAAAACAATACATAATGATGAAACACGGTATGAAAAACAAAAACTAAACAAAAATGTATGCAAGCTACGAAATACAAAATAAAACAAAATAAACACAAAAGACGACACTGTGTAAGTGTAAGTGTAGGGGCCACAAAAACAACGCATAATATGAAATGAAAACATCCGAAGACAATATATAAAAAGACGATATGTGGGTCAGGGGTCACAAAAGTAAATTCAATTACTATTACCCACAGGTATGTAACCCCGCACATATTAAGCAGACAAACGCAGACAAGAAAAAAACAAGGTACAAGAAAATAATGAAAATATTAAACAGCAACAAGAAAACTGACCCCTGTTACAAATTACACGCAAGCAAGAAGACTAATGCAACGAAGCCCAAATCATGTGAAAGTCACGTGAAAGTCCCCACCAATTAAATGCAACAAGTATATGAAAACACTAATGAGGATAATGAAATCAGTTGTCTGAGAAAAGTAGTTGCCGAAGATTCCTAAGGAAAACAGGTAGAGTGTCCAGTACTGCAGAATCCCTAATATGGGGTGGAAATTGGTTCCAAAGTCTTGGAAGATAACGAGTAGGAGAATGATATAAAGCTTGTGTACGAGAAGGCAGATGACGGAAGGTAAGGGATTCTGGATGGCGTGCATTTATGAGAACATTGTCGTTGATCGACTCGCACCTGCAAACACCAGATAAACACTTGAAAGCAAAAAAGCATAGTAAATGATCTCTTCTAGATGAAAGAGAAGACCAGTTTAAATGACCCAACCTATCCTCATATGGCATTTCACCGCGTCTTTGTTTCAAAGCAATGCGGGTGGCAGTGCGTTGTACGCGCTCATTCTTTTGCTGTTGAGAGAGAGTGTGAGTACCCCACGCTGGAATGCCATATTCCAGGATAGGGTGGATCAGAGATTTGTAAAGGCAGAATATGGCTTGACTTGATGCTCCGCCAGCAATAGCACGGATGAAACCCAGGAGGCGATTTGCACGTGAGACAAGTGAGTCAATATGGGAATTCCATTGAAGATTGGAGCTAATAGTGACACCTAAATATTGAATAGAGGTAACTGTAGACAGGGCAGCATCACCAAGTGTGTAAACTGGAGGATGGATATTTTTGCTTCTGGTGACGAACATAACCTTAGTTTTGGTTGTATTGAGTAGCATGTCATGATTTAAACACCAGTCTTGCATATTATTTTAGTCGTTCTGCAGCTGGAACTCATCCTCAACCGACCGGATGACTCAGCGAACAGAACACAGCTAGAGGAGACACAGTCGGGAATGCTATTGACAAACAGGTTGAATAAGGTGGGTTTAAGAACGCTACCTTGAGGAACGCCAGAAGAAACACTGACCCATGGGGAAACACTACCCTGGAAAAGAACACGTTGCTTCCTGCCAGTCAAAAATTATCTGACCCAACGCCAGACCACACCCTGGATGTTGTAAACCGATGAAAGTTTAGTAAGCAGTTTATGGTGTGGCATCCTGTCAAATGCCTTTGACATGTCTAGGAAGACGGCGTCAATTCGGGGAGGGCGTGGAACATCAAGAGTCAGTGCCCATTGATGCATAACATTGACGAGTTGGGTAACACAGCTTCGGCGTTTTGTGAAGCCGTGTTGATTGCAAACATACCCACGTGATCTGTTATAGCAGCCGCAACGACACGCTCTAGAATTTTACACAGAACGGATGTCAGTGCAACAGGTCTGTAGTTCGACAGAATGGATTTATCGCCCTTTTTGAAAACGGGGGTAATGTTTGCACATCGCCAAGCATCGGGTAATTTTCCTGAGCTTAGAGAGGTGTTGAACAGCAAGCACAGAGGGATGGATATATACTTGACAAGAAATCTTCTTTAATATACCAGGAATAATGCCATCAGGGCCAGGAGATTTGTTGGTGGGTAGATTACGTATAATAGAATTAATCTTACCTACAGGCACATACAGTTCTGAAAGACCAGGTAATGGTAGTAAACAAGGAGATGGGTCATTGGGAACCAGACCATCAGGGTTAAACACAGAGGAAAAGTATGCATTGAAAGCGGATGCAACAACACCAGGTTGAGATAATTTAACATTGTTATGAGTGAATACAGGAGGTGGCGGGGATTGTTTTCGACTACGGACAAAAGACCAAAACCTTCGCCTGTTATCAAGTGAGGAAAACATGTCATTTATAAATTTCCAATAAGCTTTCTGAGTTTGACTCTTAACCACATTACGAGTGATTTTGTACAATTGCCAGTCCCTTAACAAACCAGATCTTCGAGCAAATCTAAAGAGCTTATGCTTTTTGTTGATGAGTTTTTTTAGTTCCGTGGTGATCCAAGGTGTAAATCTGGTCTTACGCCTTGTTGTGGAAGGAATTGAGTCCCGTACTGCGGCGTCAAAAAGATCCATAAAAGTTTCACATGATTATTTGGGATCAGATGGGTCCAAGAATGCAGACCAGGGTATGAGGTGGATTAGTGTACCAAGGTGCCCAAAATCCCCACGGTGAAACTGTAAAAAAGAAGGCAGAAGAGCTGGTCTAGGTGGAGGTTTATTGGAGCGAAACACAATGTGTACAACCAGGTGGTCAGATGTGATGAGACTCGGGCCGGTAGAGATGGAAGCAAAGCGGTCAGGGCGATTGGAGAATACCAGGTCTATAGTGGATCCAACAGATAATTGTCAGGATGAGTAGGATGTGTAACAGAGGTGACAAGTTGTTAAAGAGAGAAGTCAGACGAAATCTCCAACAGTCTAGTGCGATGGGGACTCGATCTTTCGGATGACTTAAAATCAACATTAAAGTCGCCCAAAACGAGGCATCCGTCAAAATCGTCCATATTTACATGTTGAAGAACATCTCTGAGCTTCGGCCAGTAAGCAGCAGGTGACAACGGCGGACGGTAGATTAAGCCTACTAGCCAGGATTCACTTGCAAACTTCACAGATGCCCACATGAGTTCCATATCGTCCTGCTCAAGATTGCCCAGCCTACATGGTGACAGAGAGGCATTGAATGCACCAAGAATACCGCCACCATGGCGTCCGTGGCAACGATCTCGTCGCAGAATTACGTAATCGTCAGGTAGACCAATAATGGAGTCATTGTCGTGAGGGGTGAGCCAGGTTTCTGTGAAAAATAGAATATCTGGGAGCTGATTCAGATGCAAATTGGCCAGCAGTTCGGGTCCTTTGTTGCGAAGACTACGTGCATTGCTTGGGATACAGGATATGTTTTTATGATTTGGCCGATCGCGGAAATAAATACCGTGATCAGGCCCGATGTCAGGACCAGGAATTAGTTCAATATCACCACAGGCAATCAGTGTGTAGATCAAAATGCAGGTGATCCCACAAGAGCGAAAATCACGTTTGAAATTCCCGCCCCCAGTGACCATAGTCCGAGACCCACCTATGGTCGGCAGTTGAAATCCATATCCAAGACCTTGCAGCATGAAATCAGACAGATCTAGATGAATCCTGCTACTGATTTCAATCAGAGTCAAGCCAACATGATCCAGAGTGTTCTGATGACCAATGGTAACAATATGGGCTTCTGGCTCAAGCCAAATTGACGAAAAACAAATCAAAATTCGGAGAGCCAAACAAAGCGACGTGCATGTCGCCATCTTGCGATGTAATATATGTATCTGGTAATTATATCAGTAATTATATTGTATCTGGTAATTATATCAGTAATTATATTGTTGTCCTCCGTTATCTTCTTCATTCTCACCATCACGTGATCAAATTTGTCAAAAATGAAATAATGGCCATAATTCATATACTATTCTGCCGATTTCAAAGAAACTTGGTCAGTAGTGGTCATTTAATGAATATTTACAAAATGCTTCTTCTCCCACAATCTTGACCCAATTAATGTAAAACTTGGTCAGTTATATCTTTGGACCAAGCCTCACAAAAGCTGTTCACAGAAATTGGCCAGTAGTCACCTATTGGTCAGTAGGGGTGAATTTATTAAAAACAAAAAGTAAAAAGGATGTTTCACATTTTAAATCTTTGCAGATGTAGTTGAGTGTATTTTTTTATATCTTAATCTTAAATGTCATACTCCTGACTTGATTTGGTTGTCGAGTTATTTTAAGTTTATTATTTGTAAAATGTACGTAAAAACAATTTTAAAAAACATAGAATTTCTGGAAAGGTTTCTTCAGGCATGAACTAGTGTTTCATGAATTGTCTCAGCGGCTATTGAATGTAATGTTTCGACGGGCTTAAGGTAAAATTAATGTGGCAATGTTCTGTAGTGACCTTACATCATTGATTTTTTACGTTAATTCAATTCTAATTCAAGAAACATTTATTTCATACTCCTTTAGAGAAATACATCAATAAACAAAAGGTATCTGGTACATAGCAAAATAACGAATTCGATAAATGTGTCACACACAAAAATGTAATAAAAGTAAACTGCGCTATTAACAAGTGTAAAATTAAGTTTGGTTTATGTACAGGAGAAAATAGGAGTTTGGGGCTGTTTGAGTAAGCCGATGCTTGTAAGAAACAGCCTTTACAGACAACAATAACAACAGAAAAACAAAACCATAACGAGACACAGAATATACAGACAAGACAAAGGTGACACGGCTTAACCTGACATGATATGAAAGTACAAAATGCGTAAATAATTGGAAAAGCAATGAATTTGAAGGAGCTACAAAAAACATGATGAAAATAATAAAAACGATGAAAATGCATAGAAATCAGGTTGGGAAGCTATGCTACATACGAAGACAGGAGGAATTTCTTGTACCGTGAATTAATCGCCCCACGGAAGACAGTGTTCTAATGCTGGGATTAATAGTATTCCATAATCGGGGACCATGGTACCGAAGAGTGTTAAGGGAATAAAGAGTGCCATTGAATGGAATGTATAGGCTACTGCTTGATCTAGTAAAGTGACTATGGGTGTTGTGTACTGAAGAAAAGAAAGACGAAAATGTGCTGGGGAGAAGATTGTTAGTGAATTTGTACATGAATATAGCAGTGTGAAATTTATTAATATCAGCAAGAGTAAGGGTGCTTAACTGTGCAAATAGATGTGAACAATGTTTTCTAGGCGATAAAAAAGTGCAAATCCGAACAGCCCTTTTTTGTGCAATTTTTAGTGGATAAAACTTGGTATTACTGGCACGAGCCCAGACAATGTCGCAATAGTTCAAATAGGGTAAGATGAGAGTATTATAGAGGAGGGGCATAGAGGACGTGGGGAGAAAATGGCGAATCCTAGAGATGACGCCAGAGTTGCGAGAAATGGTTTTAGTACTAAGAGAGATGTCGTTGGACCAATAGAGTTTGTGATCGATGAGAACGCCTAAGAATTTTGTAGAGAGAACCCTAGTTATGGGCTTGCCATCCATGACAATAAAAGGAAGGTCAGTATTTTGAGGGTTGTTGAGTTTGCTGAAGAAAATGACGTTCGTTTTAGACAGGTTTAGGGAAAGCTTGTTAGCCTTAAACCAGAAAGAGATTTTGATGAGTTCTGCATTAAAAGTGTCAATAAGAGAAGTGATGTCTGGATGAGAATAGAAAATCGTTGAATCATCGGCAAATAGCGTAAAAGATAATAGAGATGAAGAGTAATGTATGTCGTTGATGTATAGTAGAAACAGTAGAGGACCAAGAATTGATCCCTGAGGGACACCACAGTCTATATCAAGGCGATCAGAATTGCACCCTTTGTTGGAAGTGAACTGGCATCTATTGGATAGATAGTCAGCAAACCATTGATGTGGAATACCCCTAATACCATAATGATCCAGCTTCGATAAGAGAAAAGAGTGGTCGATGGTATCAAACGCTTTTGAAAGATCGATGAAGATGCCAATAGTGTAAAGTTTCTTTTCCAGAGCATTGGTAATATAATCGACCAGTTCAATAAGCGCCATATCAGTGGAATGTTTAGACCTAAAGCCAAATTGATGATCGGACAGGATATGAAAATGAGAGATGAAATGAGAAAGTCGATTATAAACAAGCCTCTCAAGGAGTTTAGAAAAGCAGGGAAGAATAGAAATAGGTCGGTAATTATTGATGTGATGTTTATCGACGTTTTTGAAAACAGGAACAATTTTAGCAACCTTGAGATTAAGAGGGACAGATCCAGAAATGAAAGAGAGGTTGAAGATATAGACAAGAGGCGCAGCAATAGAAGGCAGGACATGTTTAATCACCGTGCAACTTTAATACCATCGAAGCCACAGCTACTCCCGTTCTTCATTTTCCTTCCTACCTGTATAAGTTCAGAGATGTCAGTTGGATTGAGGAAAAAAGAAGAGGCGTTAAGATGAAGGAGCGTGTCAGAAAAGTGTGAATGGGAAGGGGGAATTCTGCTAGCCAAGGAGGAACCGATGTTTGTAGAGAATTGATTAAACGAATTGAAAACTGTATCAGGTTGAGAGGAAAATTGTACACCAAATTGTGAAATCATCTGGGAGCGATGTCTTCTTCTGCGTTCCTAGAATACCATTAATCTCACGCCAAAGATGCTTCAGATGGCTTTTTTGAAGATCTAGCTTATGGGCGTAGTATTTTCTCTTGGCTTGGCGAATAGTAGCAGATAGTCGATTGCGATAAGTTTTGTAGTGACGTTCATTGGCTTCAGAAAGGCTGCGTAGAAAGCAGTGATGTAGTGCCTTAATGCTGGGCCTTGGCCTTAAGGCTGCCTTAAGGCTGGATTTTAGGGCCTTGGCCTTGGCCTCGAGGCTTGATGGCAAAAGCCTTGGCCTTTGCCTTGGCCTTGAGGGTTCAGGGCCTTGCAATTTTGAGTCAAGGCTCTTCAAGGCCCATAAATTTTTGCAATTTCTAGATAAATCTGTTCGAAATTTTGCTGTTACCATTTTAATCGTACTACCACGGGAGGGAAGCACCCTGTAGATTTGTGTGTTGGGCACACTTCCACTTTTGTAGCATCACATTTTGTTACCATTGTAGTAGATTTGCTGCAAAATAAATATTCCGTACACTTGTGGGGCTAATGAGATTATCACTTTAATTGCATATAACTATGGAATAGATCTGATTGGTTGTATTTTGCCTCCCTGATAAGTGCTAAAGATTTGCATGTATCTGTTTTAGATAATGCTGATATTTCTGACCATGTAGGGCCAGCAAATAAAAATTTCCCAAATCAGTTTCTTGGTTCCCCTTTTTGTTACACTTGGGAGAATTGTGTGTCAATATAGAAGTAAATCATTATTTTGATTAGTTAAACCATATTGAAGACCTGAACTTATACTTTAATAGATACAGTGCAGTCATAAAACGGTGTAGGCCTATGCGAGCATGTTGATTGCAATTAAAGAAATGTTGTTCTTCGTAACGAGCAATTCGTGATGATAAGGGCGGATCCAGGGGGGCCAAAAGGGGCCATGCCCCCCCCCAAAAAAAAAACACGAAGCCATTTATTTATGTGAGGTCGTAATAAAGGCAGGCAATGAGTACACCACCATCTTTTCCTAAAAAAACATCGGTTAAAATGGTCAGAATTGCCTCAGATCGCACCACAGAGCATCTCGAATCCAATTTTTTTTCGGGGCCCTTAAGCGGGCCCCGAAGCCCAAGCCGTAATTTTTGACCCACTTTTTTTTTGGGGGGGGGGGACCAAAATGTCTTTGCCCCCCCCCCCCCCGGCCCCAAAATTGTGTTCTGGATCCGCCCTTGCGAGATGATGTGTCACTCATGTGACTATAATTAGTTCTGGTCATTTCATAAAACAGGGCCTTGGCCTTGGCCTTGGCCTTGAGGGTTAAGCCTTGGCCTTGGCCTCGAGGCTTGAGGGTCAAAGCCTTGGCCTTAGCCTTGGCCTTGAGGGTCAAAGCCTTGGCCTTGGCCTTGGCCTTGAGGGTCCAAGCCTTTGCTCCAACACTGGTAGAAAGCGCCGATGTAGTCTGTTTTTGAAAAGGCAAGAATTGATTATAGACTGGGTAATCCAAGGCTGATTTCTTTTCTTGTTATGGCTAATCGTCTTGGTAATGGGAGGAAAATGGTGATTAAAATAGGATAAAAAGATAGAAAGAAAAGAGTCATAAGCAGCGTCAGCTTCCTCTTTTATGTACACGTCACTCCAATCCGCGTCGTCAAGAGCAGATCTGAATTCATGAATTCATGGGAAGAGTCATTGTTTTCTCTGGTAACGAATGTTCTCGCAGGTTGCTCAGAGTCCTGTAGGCAGGAAGTTGTTGCCTGGAATAAAGGATAATGGTTGGAGATATCCAAGTACAATAGTCCAGCTGATGTCTCACCTGTGTTTGAATTGGTTAGTATGTTATATATTAGTGTGGCAGTGCAGGGAGTAACACTTGTAGGTTTGGTAATCAAAGGACGGAAACCATATGCAAAGAAAGAATTCACAAAGTCTTCTGTGGGCTGGTGATCCATACAATCAAGTAAATTCAGGTTGAAATCACCCATTACGTAGCACAGCTTCCCTTCCTTTGTGACTTTATCTAGACAAGAATCAAAAGACCTGTTAAATGTATCAAAAGAAGTGCAAGGAGCCCTGTAGACATTTCCAACAATCAAGTTGCAGGTGTTAGCCCTCTGAATTTCAATGAAGATGGCTTCAAACTCATCATGTGATGGCATCAAGTCTTCGGGAAGGTGGAAACTCAGCGAATTGCTCACAAACATGGCAGCCCCTCCGCCGGCTCTTGAAGTACGAGATGAATGAACAAGCTGGTAGTTATTCATGTGAACGTCCGACGGAGGGGTTTCTTTAAACCATGTTTCCGTGAAGCCATAGACAGAAAAACAATGGTTAAGTGTGGCTAAAAAATCTTGAATTGTGAAGAAATGTCTACAGAGACTCCTTGCATTCATATAAAAAAAATGGAAAACAATCTGGAGAAGAAATGTTGAAATCATTGAACTCATTACAATTAAAATATGCACAAGTTTCATGGCAATGGAAATTAGGTCGGTATCATTATTAATATTATCAGTAGAAAGGGTCCTAAGAAAATCAAGTAACATGGATAGGCACAGGTAAATAGTGACAGGTAGGTTGAAAAGGGAATAAGCAAAATGGAAAACACAATATATAGAAGTAACTGTTTAAAAAGAATTGAGTAGCAAAACAAACAACAATAACTTAGAGCAAATTACAGTAATGAATGAAATGAACAAACAAAAAGTAGTACGACAATTGATATTTAGGGTGTGCAAGCCTCGAGCTAGTTAAATAAACTAAGGAGAATGAATGCGCTAATAAGGCAGCGGAAAAACAATTACAATAAAGCCAAAAAATAAATAAATAAAGGATGATAAATAAGGGGATAAAGCTGAACTGTCGAAATACAACACAACTGAAAAAAAGACAGCAGGATAACCATGGAATTAAAAAAAGGAAATAATTACGCAGAAAACAAAGCAACCAAATCGGTGGCGAAGAAAATAACACATGCACACATGCAACAGAAAAAAAATGTCATAATAATTATATTCAATATGTGCTACATGAAAAGTGATAAGCAAAGGAGTAGTTTACAACCGTACAATGCGTGAGCCATTGAATCATTTTCTCGATCGCTGATTGGTTCCCTAGGAAAGCGATGATGCTGGGTCACCGCATTAATAAGCCCGCCAGTGTTTAAAACCGTCTGGCAAGCCACTGAATCATTTTTTTTCGATCGCTGATAGTCGGCCCACTGGTCTAAATGTTGTGCCATTAGAGCCAAAGGAGCTATATTTATCAAGACATTTTGGTCGGTATAAAAACAAATATTCGAAATAGTATCTTAACCTCTTCTTTTCACTCACTGAAACAAGACTCTGTGGAATATTTTGCCTAATATCCAACAACCGATCAAAGAGGTTTTAGTTTTTTACCGCCAACTCTGACCATTGTATCATAATTATACAAAGGAGAAAGGGCTTAGGTCAGCCGGGGATAAAAAGTGGCGGCCGCTGTACAAAAAAAAAATTACAAGTACACAAAAATATATTCACACTTTTTTATGTGGCGGCCGCCACTTATTATATGTGTGAAAAAAAAGTTGTACAGCGGCTGCCAATTATAATCTGGCGGCCGCCACTTATTATATGGCGGCCGCCAGATAATAAGTGGCAGCCGCCAGATAATAAGTGGCGGCCGCTATACAAAAACACATATTTTCACACTTACAAAAAAATAAATTCACACTTTTTTTATGCGGCGGCCACTACTTATTATAAGTGTGAATATCTTTGTTTGTATGTGTGAACATATTTTTTTGTACAGTGGCCGCCACTTATAATCTGGCGGCTGCCAGATAATAAGTGACGGCCGCCACATAGTAAGTAGCGGCCGCTGTACAAACAAATATTATCACACGCACCAACAAATATATTCACACTCATTGAATGGCACTATCCGTCATCCGTAAAGCAATGATATATAATGACATATTATCGATCCAACGGTACTTATGCCGCCTATTGATCGAATGAAAGATATAGACTACCAAACTTGTCAAAGACGAAATTATATTCATTTGCTACGTGTTTCCATCCGTCTGATCAGTTGGCCAGATTTAGCCCATTCATTGTGTCATTACGCAAACAATCCTATGAGATAGCACTGGCCGACTCTCTTCTCCACACAACGACAGGGCTAAGTCACAAAAGGAACAGTCATTAAGGCAGTCGATCAGTAAAAAGAATACAATTGAAGCAAAGCTTAGGTCGTCATTTGGGACAAGCAAAAATCTGATGCAAAGCGAACCTGTCTGTACACGTGGTGTGTCAACTGTTCACCGACGAGGTCTGTGGTCCAGCGCGCCTCCTCTGTGACTGGAGTATTCCTCCGACAGTTTGAAGGCTGAAATCAAACCATATCAACAAGTTAAGCTCTATGAGCAAGATAAGTTTTTTAAAGGACGCATGCATTGTATTTTTATTAACACAAAACTTCAAATGGCGCTTTTTTGTCCATTTAACCTGAGTTTTGATTTTCGTTTCCCATTTTCAAGGCAATTTGTGTGCCCTTTTAATTATTATGCTGGTGTAAATTTTGATATTCTCTAGCAAAACTGCAAAGATATTCCAGGCAAAAAAATTTCCATGTCACAGCTATTTTAGCACAAAAAGGTCTTGAATTTTGAATACTTCTGCTGTCGGAATAATTCTTTTCTTTTGTGATTTGTTGTCGTGTCAGACGATCAGTGTATTTTAGCAATAAGACAATGAGCGCACCTTTTTCACATATATTTTCAATGAACAAACATTGGGCGCAAAATTTGAACAAGAAACACTAACACTGACCAGTGTCTTCAAAATGACATTAGAGCAACAGCTCTCATAAGTCAAGAAAAGAACGGACAATTTTTATATTTGATAAGATATATCAAAATTATTTTCATACATTTTTCACCGTTTTCAGTAGCGAATTTCATGAAAATCGTCTGTTTTTCGAAATTTGGTTTTTGGTGAAACTGAATAAATATCTACAACCTGGTGAGGCTATACTGTCAAAAAATATAATTCCAATCTTAATTAACCTAATTAACGAATGGGCAAATCTGGCACTAGTGCCGTTTTGCGTTTTCACGAAAGGGCGAATTTCCGCACTCTATGGTATTAATAAATTTTCAGTAAATAAATACACTGTAATACAATGGCGCGTATATCACGAAGTGGCGAATTCCATGCGCTCGCAATAAAACGTTTTCACGAAGGGGCGAATTTAAAGGCGCATGCGCAGTGGGGCAGAAACTTCGCGTCCTGTACAACAAATGCATTGACTCAGACCGCAGAAGGGCAAAATCTGCGCGTAGTCTTTTTAGCGTTTTCACGAAGGGGCGAATTTGCTAATTGGTCTTTTTTCCGTTTTCACGAACAGCCACTTTTCTTAATTGATTAATTTTGCAAAACTAATCACCTATTTTTCTTAAAGTTTGATACATTCAGGAAGATTAGAAGCTCTTCTTTCCTCTGATACCTAAATCTTACATATTTTATGCATCTTTATGTTTAAATTGTCAAATGAAAGAAGACCAACTTTAAACGCAATTATCTCGAGTGTTTGTTCAGACAGTGAAATACTTAATTCGCCTCTTCGTGAAAACGGTGACGATTTATGAGGACTAGAAGTCGCAAAAAGTATTTTCCTGAGCAAAGTTCATAGCATAGACCTTTTAAGACTCAATTGGAACGTTCTTGAGTCTCGTTTTCTTTATAGAATATCTCTCCTCCAAGCAGGAAAGAAATCTACAAATCTTGTTTTGTATGGTCGTCAAAGTTAAGTTTTTAGTTTGTTCAGGAATACAGTAAGGGAACGTAGCCTTTTAGTCGTTACATACAAGGGATATAATATTGGGGGCGTGTGGAGCTAATAATATTGGGCATCCTCTCCAACTTTTTGAAAGTATAATAATTTGCAGCCCTCCTTATACATTTTACCGACGTTGTTGAAGCTTATATAACAAAAAATCAAGGGAAGGAACTTAAACCATCAATTTGTTCAGTTTTCAATTCATCCAATGGCCATAAAAAAAAGTGTTCCTGACCTTTTCATCAGCCAAGGTAGCCATTCCATCTGCTCGCTGTGATGTATACCATACCGACAATGGTTCACAAAGTGCTCGCAGTTGTTGGAGAAAAGATGGTACACCGGCTTGTAGCAGGCAAATTGACTTTTCAACTGACGCTGGAATTTATCCAAAGTGTTTGTCTTGGCTAAGGGTGGCCAGGTCTGATCTCTTTTGTTGTTGATTCTAACCTTATCGGTTTCGAGAACTTCCCAGATGCTTTGTGCATGACGAACCGAACCAGAACGCTTCCACAGGGAGAAGAATTGTATGTTTTTGAAGGTCTGGCAGAAGTGGACTACTTGGTGGCGAGACTTTCCCCATAATGTGCCGACGTAGATGCCCCAGTGCGAGTACGTCAGGGCGGTGCTACTAAACTCCAGCCTGTCACCCGCGACCATTTCGGGCATTGACTGCGGGTCATCGAACCAGTCACTAACAAGTCCGAAATGAGCATGCCAGTCATCGTATCGACAGTAGTTTACAAAGTCTTCACTATCTTTGAACGAAATCTTGCATGCGCACCTGTGCGTCTTGCCCGGCAACTGACGATTGATTTCATCCAAAATGTCATTCCTCATTAGTGGTGGCCGAGTCCGGTCTCTTTTGTTGTTAATCCTGATCATGTCATTTCCGAGGATTTCGCAGATGTTATCTACACAGAGTACTGGTTTGCCTTGCACAGAGGATCCTGAAGACAAAGTCTTCTTCTTGGAGAAAATGTTCCCGTTGCCGTTGGCCGGAGCTAAGTGGACTACTTGGTGGTTGTCATCCCCCCAATCGCCGACATAGATGCCCCAGTGCACGTACGGCCTGGCAGTGCGAAAGAACTCTAGCCTATCACCTACATGCAACTGAGGCAGTGACTCCCAGGCACTGTCTTCATCGAAATTAATGCGCCAGTGATCGTATCGAAAGTAGTTCACACAGTCCTCACTCTTTTTGAACGAAACCTTGCATGCGTACCTGTGCGTCTTGCCCGGCAACTGACGATTGATTTCATCCAAAATGTCTTTCCTCATTAGCGGTGGCCAAGTCCGATCTCTTTTGTTGTTAATCCTGATCATGTCATTTCCGAGGATTTCGCAGATGTTGTCTGCACAGAGTACTGGTTTGCCTTGCACAGAGGATCCTGAAGACAAAGTCTTCTTCTTGGAGAAAATGTTCCCGTTGCCGTTGGCCGGAGCTAAGTGGACTACTTGGTGGTTGTCATCCCCCCAATCGCCGACATAGATGCCCCAGTGCGTGTACGGCCTGGCAGTGCGAGAGAACTCTAGCCTATCACCCACATGCAACCGAGGCAGTGACTGCAGGGAACCGCCCCCATGCAACCGAGGCAATGACTGCAGGGAACCGCCCCAGGCACTGTCTTCATCGAAATTAATGCGCCAGTGATCGTATCGAAAGTAGTTTACACAGTCCTCACTCTTTTTGAACGAAACCTTGCATGCGTACCTGTGCGTCTTGCCCGGCAACTGACGATTGATTTCATCCAAAATGTCTTTCCTTATTAGAGGTGGCCAAGTCCGATCTCTTTTGTTGTTAATCCTGATTTGATCATCCCCGTGAACTGACCTAATGGATTCAACACAAAGTTCCGGTTTATCACTCGCTGATGAACCAATACCGGTGGAAGTTATGACTGACTTGGTTTCTTTATTTTCGTCGCTTGGTTTGAAGTGCACTACTTGCTCAAGATCTTCGCCCCATTGGCCGATGTAGATGCCCCAGTGCTCGTAAAGACAATTGCATTTGAACTCCAGCCTATCTCCTACGCGAACTTCTCGAATCAAGTCCCTGATTTTAGCCTTACTGTACCATTTGGTGACTTTTTCGCCGTTGAGAAGGCACATGAAATGTTGGTGATCTTTATCGTATCGACAGTAGTCCACAAAGTCCTCACTGTCTTTGAACGACACTCTGCACATGTAGACGTTCACTTGCTCGAATACACACCTCTTGTGTAATTCTCTGAGCTGATAAGAGATTTCCTTGCAAATATATTCCATGCATAGTGGTGACCAGTCTTTATCCTTCACGTTGTTTATTCTTACTTTGCCGTCTGGCAAACTGACAAGTGTATAAATGGTGTTAACGAAAAGAACATCATGACTCGATGGGAAACTAACGCTCAAACAAGTCTTCATGTCACAGTATGTTCTCCCCTCTTCGTTGCCAGGAATGTAGTGGACTACATTCCAGGGCAAGTAGTTCAGTTCATCGATGAAGATGCCCCAGTGCTTACACGGCAGAATGCTACTCTCAAACTCTAGTATGTCCCCCACTCGCACTTTACCTTCTAAGCTCCAGATATGGTTCTTAACACACCAAACGCTGCGACCTCCAGAATTGTTGTCGCTGGTAAGGCGATCGTTCGGTTTTATATCCCAAAATCCATCCATCAATGTTTGCTTTGATCCCGTACTCTCCGCCATGTCCAATTATCGAAGGTTTTACTACAGAAATCAAATTGTCCGGTAACTTAGAATGCAAAACGTTCAGCGATTGCAGATGAGAAAACCACATAACTGGCTGAAAGGCCTCTCTTCTTTGTCAGTTAATAATGGCTGCACTGGCAAAGCGTACACAGTTGACTGTGAAACCTGATTCCTGAACGGTTCCTGTTATAGGCTTTTGTAATGATTAACTTGCAAAATAATGATTTACAAGATGTGCATACTATGGACTCCTGGCAACCACTGTGTTTGTTTAGAGTGTTCTACCAAACACAACAAACGTGCCTGGAATATTTTTTTATAAACTCGCCAAATTGCAAGACTTGATAAATATTTGAGTTCAAAGTTCGGCTGTATTTTTGTTTGCCGACTATATCACAACCTGGTAAAATAGCAAAGTCGAAAGAGGGCGACATATTTCAGTTTATTTTGAAGCTTGACTTTGCGTTTCATTCAAACTATATACGATTGATTAAGTTTCACCGTTTACCATCCGTAGATTTTTTTCTAAAATGTGTATCACATTAATTAATTGCAATCGATCATTCCAGTGAGATGTTAAAAAATAATTAATCAAAAAACAAAATCAAACCGCTAATCATAGCAGATTTTGAATCAATATTATGAACTGCACATCACATCGGTATTGCATTAAAACTTTGAGACATTGATTTGAAACCGTTATGAAAGAGAGGCTAGCTGAAAGAAAAAACGCTCCACCGTGAAAGAGAAAGAAGTACCTGGCCCTTAATACCGACTTCTGTAGAAACATCCCTCAGTGTTTGCCCACAAACAAGAACAATCTTGATGTACCACGATCAAGTTTAATATTACCGTGCTAAGCACAGTCGACCTATGACCTCGTGTCGCGAGAATATTGTGCTTATTCCCATTTAAATTGTCACATAAATTGTTGCTAGTGTAACCGGGGAGAGTGGGATTTATTAGTTTTAAAATGTGGCACTCTCCTTACAACCGAGTGGTTCCACTAAAAAAATGATTTGGGTAGAGCGAAGTTTTCTGTTGTCTCAATTATATCAAATGTTTTATTTACAGCACAAATATGAGACAATATATATATACAAATTATTAGGTATTTACAAAAGAATTACAGTATATATATGAACTTGGGTATATCAAACGAAACTTTGTTGGGTATATAAAAACGACAGTCGAAAGAAGGGAAATAGGCTAATGAAGTCGCTCCAAGGATATTATCTGAAATGCATAAAAACAATAAATGACTAATGAATTATGGGAATTACTGTGGCATAAAACGACTGTTGCCCGAACAGAAGAATTATTTAAATGGCCATTATGCAAGAATATGAATATTTTATATACATGTAGTGTAATTTTAAATCCGAAAATAGAAATGAATTATTAACCAAGTTATGTTATAAAATGAAATAAGAATATAATACCATGCCCTTATAACGAATTCCCGAATGATCATACTACTTTAAAGAAAACCGACAGTTTTGGGAAAATGGGAAAGTCTATTTTAAATGATAAATGAGAACGTAAATATTATAGCAACACTAAAATTTAAGTTGAAGTTTGCGTACTCGTGTTGCTCAGAAGTTCCAATTTGTGTTTGTTTCAAAAGGCAAAATGGAAATTCACAAAAAATAAAGTACCTGATAACATTGTCTTTCGGAATTGCCGAAAAATATTAAAATAGTAGGAAATTGTACGTGTTCAAATACATCGACCTAGTTTACCCGAAATGTTCAAAGTATAAAATATAGTCAACACAAAATCCTTTTTGCCATCTCATGCAGGAATTAAATAGAGAATCATTAGGGAATAACTGAGTCTCAAAAATACTTGCAATCACGACAACAGATTTATTTCTAGAGTTACTAATCAGTCGTGATTACAAGACAAATTTCCGGCCGTGTCCGTTTTGACGGCCTTAATTTCTGGCAATAAACAAAGCATACAAAAGACCAGAATGTTGCATAAATGATGGCATAAAAATATTCAGGCATAAAAAGGGTTTAGGCATAAAAAGGTTTTAGGCATAAAAAGTGAAATATCAGACAAGGAATTTACTCACCACTTGGGATGGTCTACGTTCATGCCTTCTCCGTGTCCGATGTCAAAATCGAAGTTCAGCAGTGAAAATAGAGGAAAATACTCTACTGCTATAGGGAGCCTCTCTCAAAATTTGAAGGTATAAGTGGAAAGTGTAAGAGCTCGCAAAATATGGTCTGAACGCAACAAGGTGTTGGATCGAAATCAAAGTTATTTCGCAGCTAGCCTTACAAGAAAACTGACCGAAACGCCCGGAATGTCAGCTATTTCTCTGAAACAAAGCGCGGTGGAATGCAAACCTCGCCTGCTCGCTATGCCCATTGCATAGTTGAGCAAAATTCTAGGCGGCGCGCGCTGTAAAAACAAGTTTAGTTGGCCGCGAGAGGGCGCTAGGCAAAAAGCATGATCGCAATGGCTGCTCACATGCTCACATGTAAATCGACTCAAACACGAAGTTAAGAAGTTATGAAATGAATGCTGGAGTAAGGAACCTGTCGGGTAAAAGTAAGTACTGAAACCCGACCTGGTAACACTAGAAACTGGAAAGTATAGCCATTCTCATCAAAACACGCTCGGTAAGTATGTCAAGAAGCAATTATTTTGTCGGGGCGAGGGAGAGGGGCATTCGAAAGAAAACAAGCTAGGATTTGTGTCATGTTTGTGCATTTTGGCAAGAGTGCATTTGCGTATAACGGTATAGGCGAGTGCTAGCCCATTAATGTGGCTGAAGACCTGGACTTTCTCAGTATTGAAAGCCACACATCAGCCATACAGTATTTTTTCACTTGATATTCACCATGGAAGATGCTTTCCAGGAAAGATTGAATTTTGTTATAAGTGCTTATCTAGCCTGTACTTAAATTTCAAGCAAAACTTGCAGTGAGTTTGGCCAAAGAGGGGTTGCAGTGATTGTTGATTCTGTGACACAGGTCAAGTTCCTTTGACCATTTGTTTCACCCTGGTTACTAACAAGGGAAAAATATTCTACTGTTTATATGAAGTAAAAAAAAGGCTGACTTTAGTGACTTTGCCCCACAAAACAGTGTATTACCTACGGCCGAAGTCCAGCATTTGAACAGTACTGAGGACAGGATTAAACAGTATTGAGGACAGGATTACGTCATTAAAAAGCACCTATTCATTTGCACACCCGTTTACGTCGGTTGCTATGTGTTAAAAAAAATAATTGAGTTTCAAGATTATAGATCTAGGAGCTTGATTAGCAACTTTAAACAACATGGCATCAACGGACTGTAACGGCATTAGCACTTTTCAGATATTTCAGATATTTTAGCCTCCAGTTTGTAGTATAGCAAAGCCCGTTTCAAGCCCTTGGGAGGGGGGGGGTGCACCGAGTGCATGAGAAATCCCTCAAACCGAAAAAGAAAGTGTCCACTGAAAAGTTTGCCTACTTCATTGGATGTTTGTCATTTTGTTGGTGGAATTGTTCACTACATCATTTATAGCAAGTGACATTGATGCATGACCACATGCCTTTGATAAGAACTAGTAGACCATTGTCATAATCATTTGCTCTTTATAGCACCGCTTTCTCAATGTGTTGGGATTGTTAACAATATCAGTGATACCCTGTAACATTCCTGCATGCCCACATGCTTTTGAAACTGACTATGACGGTTGTGCTCGACTTGGCTCGGCTGGGCTCGGCTGGGCTCGGCTGGGCTCGACTCGGCTCGGCTCGGTTCGGCTCCAAGTTGTTCTTTATTGTATTATAAATTATTTTTACAGCCCTGTGTACATTAACCTAAAACAGTTGTTTCGTTATATTTTGCTTACAGTCAACAATACCCAGTATGCCTTTGGCGTAATGAACAACAGTGCCTTGGCGCATCCAGCTGCGTATCCGGCTTTTGATCTCAGGGGGAAGGGGCAACCGCCCCGAAATGTACACATGTGTTTTCTCCGGACACTTGCTCTCCGTTAAATCAAAAAGGGGAGAGGGGGAGCTGGTACCCATCTTCCAAATGGGGCGCTCTTCAAAACTGACCATTATTATGTATACTATGTATTATATGGACTTTTTCACGGCGCATTGTTATGGTGGTTGAGCGGGTTTTCTTTTGTGGGATTGATGTCAGAAGAACTCTATAACACTTTAAATCATTGCTGACGAAAAAAAAATGTCAAAAAATCCGCGAGGCCCCCCCCCCCCCCCCCACTGGATACCTCACTGGGTGCATCCAGGACTTGCATACTTAATGCCATGTCTGGCTTGCTCTTATCGTGAAGATGAAACTATGTCGCTTTTCTGGAACAAATTAAACAACAATACTGCAGTGGAGACATAAAAAAGAAATATTTAAACAGCTAAAGAAACAAACAAAATCTAGACAGCGCAAAATATTCAACTGTGTGTTATTTTGGCCTCCTCGTCTAAGTTATTGAGGGAAGCGATGGTGGAAAATACATGTGCAAAGTCCACTGGCATTGCACGGAGTACATAAAACATGAAGAGGCAATCGACATTTAAGTTTTTGGTAAGACCGCTGACAAAATTATCTGATTAACTTACAATATTTGACATAGAAGATAGGCATTGAGCATTGAGATGACGTTACATCTGAAGAATCTTAGTTAGTTTGTTCCGAAATTGAATTTCTCCAGAGACTATTCAATGAAAAAAAATCATAGCCTTTGCCTGTCTGAGACCAAACTATATTTGCATTTACATAAAACGATTTTTAGAAACCTGATTTTTCTCTCGAATTAGTGTTGGATAAATCTTATTACATACGTGTATACAACGAAATCAAAGTGGATGCGGCCCAAGAAATGAAGGTCACAAAAAAACCTGTTTTGTGCAGATATCCATGCGTTCTTCACTACCTGGATTGCATTAAATAAGGGATCATGTTTTTTAATGTCAAATGCGGGGGAGGGGTATTCACTGGAGGATACTGGTTGATTCATGAAATTCACTTCACAGTGTTGAAGCTGGGTCTACGGATTGTTGATTAAAGCCACTTGAATGAGAAGTCACAAAACTTGGTTTGATTCATAATCGCAGGACACACGTTTCCACATGGGAGTTAGGTTGTCAGTGAGGAATCGCCCCCTTTTCGTCTTGAACTCTCCAAGGTGCGAGTTTTTTCTGATGGTACTACCCTGCAGATCTAACCTGGCGCCGATTATAGCATTGGTAGCAAAGCTTCACTTGCAAACAACTCCCAAAATGAAATACAAGATACAAAGAGATTTTGGTGTTATGTGTGACAGTAAGATGGCGCACTCCATATGTAACGGTCGGCACTTGCACCCGCAGGGTAACTTTCATCGTCGTCATTTCAATCGTAAATTTCAGTTGTACCGCCGTTAGGGGGGGGGGGGGAGGTCCGCAAGTGTGCTGAATGGATTGAGGTCTAATGAAGTCAAATAAATCAAGCACAAACACAAGGGTCGCGACTGAAGCGTTTAGGGTCATTGTTCTCATGGTACTTCTTGGATATCACAGGCAGTACATCCAAACTAGGTTCGCAAATTCCCAAAAGCTCCTAAAGCTCTTCAAACTCAAAGCTCCTAAAGGACTCTAGAAAGGCTTCTCAAAGTTCCCGAAATGCTCCCATAATGGTCCGTGAAAACTCCTTGCGTGCACTGGATTTGTAGTTGACGAAAGTTGGTAATTTCTGACGACTTGTTGCGTTTCTATCGCTAATAATAAAACAAAACGTTGCTTAAGATGGCGACCTCCATGGAAATGAAGACCATGCCTCTGTTCGTTGGTGTTTGAGAGAGGGCGCTATAACAACTTAGTGGCAAGTTACATTTACACCATAGGTGTTCCACTGAATTTCAGGTATTACAAGGTTAACTTTCAGATCGTTCGTTTTGCAGAAGGTAAATGTGACAAATATCAAAGCACTTGCTATCGTAAGTCACCCTTTCCAACTTCATGGTCACTGCTTGGGCTGTCCCGAAAATACCAAATTCTTGAATATGCAATCATCACTGGGCGTCGCCATGATGTTTTCTAAAGCGTGGCAAAGCACAGTAGCCCCCAAATCCCTGTACTTTTCCAGCATATTCTCAATTTATCATTTTTTTTGAGCGTGGGCAGTATGCATTTGCCCACCCATTAAATCAATAGCATTATGAGATCCCACATCTTTTTCTTTTTTTCCTTTCTTCTTTTGCTTTTAGCTTTTCTTGCCTCCCCCCCCCCCTTGCCCCCTCGAAACGCCTATGTCATCATCAACCGAATATTCAAAAAGTTTGTTGCCGGTTTGAATATTCGAAAAAAACAAAATATTCAAGTACACACGACTGTGATTTTCAATTTATAAAGTTGGGTTTTTTACGTTAGATGTCTCTTTTTGTAGACGGTAACTTTTTTGACGTCCATTTATTGTTCCCACTCTTTTAACTGTGTAAAGTCCCTATTTGTTGTACAGTACTTAATCCAAAACACGTCAGTGGCCCATGCTATCCGACAATCCCTGACGGTCGCATCAGGGCGTCCGGTCAATTGTTGCAAGGCCAGCGAGGCACGCCTCAACAATAACCAGAGTAAAGATGGGCACTATCGTGAAGGTATCAAAGAGAAAAGCTACACCTGACACTTCACTCTTATATTGCTATGCACTCTACAATATTTCATTTATGGGCATGGAAGACGGAACAACCCAAGGTGATCGAATCACGGCGTCAAGTCAATTCTACACTAACTGTTGTCCTGCCACTGACGCACGCCTCAACTATACACTGAAAATTTGCCTGGGTTAATTTTACCCCAAATTGGGTTTTGCTTTACCCAATTGTTTGGGTTATGATTTCAGTAAAGTTTAACCAAAACTTGTCGTAATACAAGACCAAATTTATTGTATAACCACAAGCTTTGGTTGAATTTAACAAAAAAAATAACCCAAACTATTGGGTAGAGCATAACCGAATTTTGGGTAATTGCAGCTTTCTCTCTTGCTTTGGTAAAATTAACCCAGGCAATGTTTGAGTGTAGCAACATATTGGGCACCAAAGGTTGGATGTAGTTACCAGCCAGCCTTGTGTGATGAACCCAGTTACCACTGTGCTCTCACCTAGGTCCACCTCGATAAAGGGATTGGAGTCTGTACTGTACACAGAGTAAAGTGAGGACAAGGAACAATGAAATAACAATTTAAAAAGGAGCCCTCATTCTATGAACAAGTGACAGATGGAAACGAAAACTTCAAGGTAAATGTCAACCTTTTTGACTGAAACGGGTATTTATTCAACTTCAACATTTCAGTCTTATTTTTCTTATTGTCTGTGTACCTGTTGATCCTTGTTAAGCTCATCGTTTGTTAATGGATTGGTGCCTGATTATTAACAATGAGTGGAAGCGAATCGAATTCATGCTACATCTATGAGCCTTTTTTAAGGAGAACACTTTTGAAGCCAAAATAGAAACTGAAAAGCACCGAAGGGGTGCACCGAGTGCATGAGAAATTCCTCAAACCGAAAAAGAAAGTGTCCATTGAAAAGTTTGCCTACTTCATTGGACGTTTGTCATTTTGTTGGTGGAATTGTTCACTACATCATTTATAGCAAGTGACATTGATGCATGACCACATGCCTTTGATAAGAACTAGTAGACCATTGTCATAATCATTTGCTCTTTATAGCACCGCTTTCTCAATGTGTTGGGATTGTTAACAATATCAGTGATACCCTGTAACATTCCTGCATGCCCACATGCTTTTGAAACTGACTATGACGGTTGTGCTCGACTTGGCTCGGCTGGGCTCGGCTGGGCTCGGCTGGGCTCGACTCGGCTCGGCTCGGTTCGGCTCCAAGTTGTTCTTTATTGTATTATAAATTATTTTTACAGCCCTGTGTACATTAACCTAAAACAGTTGTTTCGTTATATTTTGCTTACAGTCAACAATACCCAGTATGCCTTTGGCGTAATGAACAACAGTGCCTTGGTGCATCCAGCAGCGTATCCAGCTTTTGATGTCAGGGGGAAGGGGCAACCGCCCCGAAATGTACACATGTGTTTTCTCCGGACACTTGCTCTCCGTAAAATCCAAAAGGGGGAGGGGGAGCTGGTACCCATCTTCCAAATGGGGCGCTCTTCAAAACTGACCATAATTATTTATACTTTGTATTATATGGACTTTTGCACGGCGCATTGTAATGGTGGTTGAGCGGGTTTTCTTTTGTGGGATTGATGTCAAAAGAACTCTATAACACTTTAAATCATTGCTGACGAAAAAAAAATTGTCAAAAAATCCAAGAGCCCCCCCCCCCCCACCTCTGGATACGCCACTGAGTGCATCCTGGACTTTCATACTTAATGCCATGTTTGGCTTGCTCTTATCGTGAAGATGAAACTATGTCGCTTTTCTTGGACAAATTAAACAACAATACTGCAGTGGAGACATAAAAAGAAATATGTAAACACCTAAAGAAACAAAACAAAATCTAGACAGCGCAAAATATTCAACTGTGTGTTATTTTGGCCTCCTCGTCTAAGTTATTGAGGGAAGCGATGGTGGAAAATACATGTGCGAAGTCCACTGGCATTGCACGGAGTACATAAGACATGAAGAGGCAATCGACATTCAAGTTTTTGGTAAGACCGCTGACAAGATTATCTGATTAACTTACATTATTTGACATAGAAGATAGGCATTGAGCATTGAGCTGAAGATACATCTGAAGAATCTTAGTTAGTTTATTCCGAAATTGAATTTCTCCAGAGACTATTCAATGAAAAAAAATTCATAGCCTTTGCCTGTCTGAGACCAAAATATATTTGGATTTACCCAAAACGATTTTTAGAAACCTGATTCTTTCCCTCGAATTAGTGTTGGATAAATCTTATTACATACGTGTATACAACGAAATCCAAGTGGATGCGGCCCAACAAATGAAGGTCACAAAAAAAACCTGTTTTGTGCAGATATCCATGCGTTCTTCACTACCTGGATTGTATTAAATAAGGGATCGTGTTTTTTAATGTCAAATGCGGGGGGAGGGGTATTCACTGGAGGATACTGGTTGATTCATGAAATTCACTTCACAGTGTTGAAGCTGGGTCTACGGATTGTTGAATAAAGCCACTTGAATGAGAAGTCACAAAACTTGGTTTGATTCATAATTGCAGGACACACGTTTCCACATGGGAGTTAGGTTGTCAGTGAGGAATCGCCCCCTTTCCGTCTTGAACTCTCCAAGGTGCGATTTTTTTTTCTGATGGTACTACCCTGCAGATCTAACATGGCGCCGATTACAGCATTGGTAGCATAGCTTCACTTGCAAACAACTCCCTGAATGAAATACAAGATACAAAGAGATTTTGGTGTTATGTGTGACAGTAAGATGGCGCACTCCATATCGTCACCGACACCACGAAGTAACACTCTACCGTGTTAAAGCATATTTTTTTGGGATTTTCAGTTTTTTGGATTTTTAAACATTATTCATCAAGGCCTACCATTGCACGAAGTTTCAAAGCTTCAAGAGCTTTACTTTAATAATTACGCTAAGTATCCATGGCAACTTTTGCGCAAAAGTGACAATTTTCGTTTTCACGAAGTAACACTCAAGTTCCATTTTCCATTGCAATGCTAGCGCGGACTCTGCTCATAAGTGAGCAAAACGTTTTCACGAAGTAACACTCTTCTTGTAACAAGTTGTATGAGTGCGCGCGCGCTGACCTGAAGTTGCACTTTCCTCGTGTTAAAGGTAGAGTCCATCATTTGCAGCCATCCGAAAAGTAACTGGCGTAATTATTGTTCAAAAACTAACTTGGTTGAAAGATAGTAAGGAGACTAAACTCCCTGTGAAATTATTCTTTCTGGGAAGCTGTCATTTTGAAGTAATCAACGAAAGAAGGCATTTCCAACGGTGATTCTTAAGAAGCACCGTAGGAAAATTTAAATTAGTAGTTCGTTTTGTTATTCAGCGCAGTGCGCACAAGTATTCGAACGACGCACACGCGCGCGCGGTTGTTATAATTCGTCGGATCAGTGCGCGACGTCGCGTATAGTTGCAATTCAAAACAATTCAAAAACATGATTCAGCAACTTTTGATTTGAAATTGAGATCTTAGAATGCTGTTTTTCTCAGAATGTACAGCTGAAGCTTAGCTGAAACTTCATCAGGTTAGTTGCTCTGTATCCTTCATTAGATTTTGAACTCTTTTGTTGCTTCAAACGAACAAAATGCACACATTACAAATGATGGACTCTACCTTTAAATACATTGAAGAGTGTTACTTCGTGAAAACGAAAATTTACAGTTTCGCAGCTTTTTCGGTTTCACGAACTAACACTCATCTTTTTTCTCTTATTTCTTGTTTATTTAATACACAAATGAGTGAAAAACAGCAGATTTAATAAATTCAATTCATCAAGTGTCCACAACTTCGTGGTGTCGGTGACGATATGTAACGGTCGGCACTTGCAACCGCAGGGTAACTTTCATCGTCGTCATTTCAATCGTAAATTTCAGTTGTACCGCCGTTAGGGGGGGGGTCCGCAAGTGTGCTGAATGGATCGAGGTCTAATGAAGTCAAATAAATCAAGCACAAACACAAGGGTCGCGACTGAAGCGTTTAGGGTCATTGTTCTCATGGTACTTCTTGGATATCACAGACAGTACATCCAAACTAGGTTCGCAAATTCCCAAAAGCTCCTAAAGCTCTTCAAACTCAAAGCTCCTAAAGGACTCTAGAAAGGCTCCTCAAAGTTCCCGAAATGCTCCCATAATGCTCCGTGAAAACTCCTTGCGTGCACTGGATTTGTAGTTGACGAAAGTTGGTAATTTCTGACGACTTGTTACGTTTCTATCGCTAATAAAACAAACGTTGCTTAAGATGGCGACCTCCATGGAAATTAAGACCATGCCTCTGTTCGTTGGTGTTTGAGAGAGGGCGCTATAACAACTTAGTGGCAAGTTACATTTACACCATAGGTGTTCCACTGAATTTCGGGTATTACAAGGTTAACTTTCAGATCTTTCGTTTTGCAGAAGGTAAATGTGACAAATATAAATGCACTTGCTATCGTAAGTCACCCTTTCCAACTTCATGGTCACTGCTTGGGCTGTCCCGAAAATACCGAATTCTTGAATATGCAATCATCACTGGGCGTCGCCAGGATGTTTTCTAAAGCGTGGCAAAGCACATTAGCCCCCAAATCCCTGTACTTTTCCAGCATATTCTCAATTTATCATTTTTTTGAGCGTGGGCAGTATGCATTTGCCCACCCATTAAATTCATAGCATTATGAGATCGCACATCTTTTTCCTCGGTTTTTTTCTTTCTTCTTTTGCTTTTAGCTTTTCTTGCCTCCCCCCCCCCCCCCCCTTGCCCCCTTGAAACACCTATGTCATCATCAACCGAATATTCAAAAAGTTTGTTGCCAGTTTGAATATTCGAAAAGAACAAAATATTCAAGTACACACGACTGTGATTTTCAATTATAAAGTTGGGTTTTTTTACGGTAGATGTCTCTTTTTTTGTAGACGGTAACTTTTTTGACGCCCATTTACTGTTCCCACTCTTTTAACTGTGTAAAGTCCCTATTTGTTGTAAAGTACTTAATCCAAAACACGTCAGTGGCTCATGCTAGCCGACAATCCCAGACGGTCGCATAGGGGCGTCCGGTCAATTGTTGCAATGCCAGCGAGGCACGCCTCAACAATAACCAGAGTAAAGATGGGCGACATCCTGAAGGTATCAAAGGAAAACGCTACACCTGACACTTCACTCTTATATTGCTATATGCACTCTACAATATTTCATACCTGGGCACGGAAGACGGAACAACCCAGGGTGATCAAATCACGGCGTCAAGTCAAATCTACACTAACAGTTGTCCTGCCACTGACGCACGCCTCAACTATAAACTGAACAATTGCCTTGGGTTAATTTTACCCCAAATTGGGTTTTGCTTTACCCAATTTTTATGATTTCTGTTAAGTTCAACCAAATCATGTCGTCACACAAGACCAAATTTATTGTATGATCACAAGTTTTTGGTTGAATTTAACAAAAATTATAACCCAAACTATTGGGTAGAGCATATAATCGCCGAAGAAAGTGTTAAAATCAGATCGACGATTTGATTTGTTTCATCTGTACCGCAACAGAGTCTATAATGGATAAATGGCTATAGAGATTCCCGCCAGTTTGACCAAAAGGTTTGATTTAATATTTCATATTTCACTGCCTACTGACTTTGGTGTATTCTATGCAAACATCTTTGGGAACCAAAGGCAAAATATCTTAATTGCAATATCCGTAATATTTTATTGTATATACGGTTGTGTAATTATCTAGACCACCTTGATTGCTGCTGAGGATTCTGTGTTTATTACCGGAAGCCGGTTCCGCTCGTACACGGTGCCGCAGCGTTTCATATCGATCCGTGACTGTTTATTACCGTGATGGGTCTTTATTGTTCAATTTCAAGACGATATTTTGTTTGATTCAAGATGCTGGTTTGCTAAAATAGGAATTATAATTACCAGCGACTACTCATAGCTGCAACATTAGCCGCGTCTAGCATTAGCTCCGCCAACACATTAAAATTGAACAAATCAGAAAAAAAATCTGCCTTCGTTGCAAGCTGAGGTTCGTTGTTGATTGGCTAGGCTTGCTATGACGTAAGCATGTCGTGGTCTGCGGCTGCTTTGCTGCAGAGGCGAGCAAGCGGCGTTTGTGTGCTTGGTGATATACGATCGACACTAACGGAGCCTCAGTAATTTCGTCAATCAGACACAGTTTTGAGCTAAGGTCTCAGTTCAGGATTTTGACTGGTTCCTGCTCAGAGCTCTGCATGCTTAGCTGCGTTGATGTGTAAATTGCTGGTAAATAAGACTGACTCAAGGATTCTGGATCATTGCATCAATCAGATAAAGTTTCAATTAAGCTTATAAGTTAAGGGTCTTTCCTGATTGTTGTCAAGTTGTCCTCGTGCGCAGTTACCTATTAATTCGCATAGGTGTGTGGGACGTTCATGTGATAAATTTATACAGCCCAGTGGATCCGTGTTCAGAATTCACCTACATCTTGGACAATGGACGGAGCAGCAACTTTGGTTCTGATTATTTTAGCAGTGGCAGGTAAGTTTAATATATATCATCTTCATAACAATCTCGCATGTCTGACCGGATCACTTTCATAACGTCCTCAAACGTCTGGCTGTTTTGGTGGCAAACGTAGCTTAGCCCCGTTGGAGTTTAGAAACAATGTGCATCCCCATTACGACGCAATTGCTGAGACCATCTGTATAATGTATAATTTTCCAAATGATGAATCAATGTAATAACCAAAAATCTACCCCACATGTAATAATTACAATTCCCGTAATAAAGTCTGAATTCGCTAATATTTAAAACAAAAATGGCGAATTTACTTTTACTTGATAATCGGGTATTTTTAACGTCACGTTTCTGGGTGTTTGGGCGCAACCAAATCGCCGTTTGAGAATCGAATATGTTTGTTCATTTTTCCTGACAAATCAATCTCATTGAATTTCCTGTAAAATAGTTCATATCATAAACTATAAAAAAAACTCTGGACATCAATCCTGATACAGAGGACTGTACGTTACAGTGATGTTGTTGTGAAATCATCATGTATTGAATTAATAGCGATTTTCATTTTATACATGGAAACCTTTGCTTATGTACAACTCGTGAACAAAATGATTCTCCATGTTCATACGTTGTAATTATGATTAATCGTAAATTGATACATTATATGTGACATGAAGCCAAAGTCGCTTGTCCTCTACTTCAGAATTCCGGGGCTACCTGAAGGTCCAATTCGGGTGAATTCCAAATCCTCAAAATCAATAGAAAACAATTTTGGGTCTGAAGATAAAACAAGAATGAAGATGGAACGTGGCATGAAGATGTACCCTGGTCTGAAGATGTGGGGGATGTTTGACGTCATCGGGTATCAAATAATGTGCGAATTAAAGGGAATGTTCATCATTGGCTGTTGCTGTTAATTTCAGAAATGAACTATTTGAGGGGTTAGTATAATAGATCAAATATTGTTAAACCGACATGTTTGGAATTTTATGTTCGAAAATGCTAAAAAAAAACAAGAAAAACTAAAATGTTCAGGTAGTCTGGTTCCCTGACTCCACTAAAGATAAAATGGATCACTTTATAGATGCCAGAAATAAATTTGTAATGTAAGGGGATCCAGTCTAGCTGACCTGCACCTGTTCATGAACATGTAAGCAATAGCAAACAAAATTTGGACTGAAAAAAGGGTTAATTTGGAGCAGAAGTCGAAAAATAGTTAGGTTTACAAAAATACAATTTTCTTGAAGATGACTTCACACCAGGTGCCATAATTGTATAGGCTGCTTTAGACTGTCATTTACCAACATCCTAGTAAGGTATTTCGTACAAACTTGGTAGTTTTATTTTTCGATGTTTGCAAATGTTGTATATTTCCTTTAAGGTAAAAGCTTACAACATACTTTGAAGTATAATTTTGCACTGAATGGAGTGTTCGTTGTTTTGTGATGTGGTGAATATTGGGCAACATGTAGGGTTCCCGAGAACGAAACTGTTCGCCTACCAATCGCTTGGCAATATTTCAGAACAGTGTTGTAGGTCTCGAGACCGGTCTCGGTCTCGGTCTCGAGACCACTTTTTGCCGGTCTCGGTCTCGGTCTCGGTCTCGGGAGCTGTGGTCTCGGTCTTGGTCTCGGTCTCGGTCCCCTTTGGTCTCGATATTTTGGCTGGTCTCGAGTCGAGACCAGCCAAAAAGTGAGGGGGTGGATTCCGCCCCCGGCCCTTTTAGGGTTAAGTAAAGAATCAGTTTAGGGCAAATGTGACTGCAGTGTGATGCTAATGGACATGTCTCTCTTCACTTTCTAGTGAGTGAGGCATAGTCCAATAACCATTGCTCCACTTCTTATTTCTCGTTTTTATGGTGGGATGATCTATTGAAACAAGCACTTTATAGCCATCCTCATTGTTTCCAAATACAACTGAGATTTAAATCTTATGAATCAAGACTGAAACATTATTTTTACCGTCAGATTTTGTATTTTGAATATGGGGAACAATTCAACTCTTTTTCCCTAGAAATATTGGTGATGTTTTTGTATTTTCCTTTTCAATTTTCCTTTATTCGTGGAGGCGGGAAAACGGGTTTTTTTTTTCATTATATTTATTAAAGCTATAGTCCATCATTTGCAGCTATCCCAAAAGTAGCTGGCGTAATTATTGTTGAAAAACATACTTGGTTGAAAGATAGTAAGGGGACTCCCTGTGAAATTATTCTTTCTGGCAAGCTGTCATTTTGAAGTAATCAACGAAAGAAGGCCTTTCCAACGGTGCTTCTTAAGACGCACCGTCGGAAAATTTAAATTAGTAGTTCGTTTTGTTATTCGGCGAAGCGCGCGCAAGCATTGGCACGACGCACACGCACCCCCGGTAATAGACCGCTTGTAGACGCGATCGATATTGACGCGCGAAGGTGCGCGACGCCATGTTGTGGGACAAAATGTGCATGGATAGATATACGCCTGTCCCACAACATGGCGTCGCGCGCCTTCGCGCGTCGATTATCGAACGCATCTGCAAGCGGTCTATTCGTATCAGTGCGCGACATCGCGTAGCTGCATTCGGCTCAGCGAGAACGTGTCTCGGACGTTGAATTCAGGCGCAATTCAAAACATGCTTTAGCAACTTTTGATTTGAAATTGAGATCCTAGAATGCTGTTTTTCTCAGAATATACAGCTGATGCTGAGCTGAAACTTTATCAGGTTAGTTGTTCAGTACCCTTCTTTAGATTTTGAACAAAATGCACAAATTACAAATGATGTACTATAACTTTAATGGATATTCGTCAATTCGTAGACCGTTAAATTTGTATTAGTGGTGGACAGCTGAATTTTGTGATCTCTTTATTAAAATAGACACGACTTGGGAATACAGTATTGTAGCGGACTTTACCAGGCGGCGTCTGCCGCTGACTAAATAATGGGCTTCGGCCTCCACGACGAGCGGTAACCGCAGAGGCCTGAGGGGCGGACTCGTTTTGGGGGAAGTCTACCTCCAGGCGCCTAGGTCTGCACACCACGCACACACGCTCACCACACAAGGGTAGACACGTCAAAGATTATGCACCACACCAGGCTTATATACTTGAACTGGTTGATTTATTCAAGGTAATTCACAGGTTCCTATATAGGCGCTAATTACAGGGTTGATTCGTACACCAACGATGATTATCTCTTGGGGACTTTATAATTAAGAATCACAAACAATCACCAATCGGGTAACTACAATAGACATCGGGACCGATAAGCCTAAGACGCAGCTACTCACCCCGCAACCAGGGTTCACGGGGTACAGCCTAATCCCACCAATCCAACAGCCAGCGAGCAACGACAGAGCGTACTTGCTTTCGTCCGCACGGAGCAAGAGCAAGCAGCGGAAAGACGCCCGCGACGCACGTGCAGCGCGCTTATATACACTGCACGCAGAGCACCAGCGACGTGCACTGCCGCACAGAACGCAGCCCGCGTACCAGCGCTCAGCAGCTACGGAAGCCCAGTGCGCGAAGCAATATTTCGTTACACAGCCGCACCTCAAGGCTGGTCAGTCCCCTTGACCATTCAGCTTAGCAAAACTTTAAAAGAAATATTGCGCCTTAAGTAAGGTGTCCTAAAGTCTCTTAGGTGTTTGTTTAAACAAGAACAATACTGACCTAATTTCAAAAAGTCTTTAAACTTCAGAAAACTACGTAAGGCTGTCTTATACAAAAATAAAAGGCTACAAATCTCTTTCATAAAACTTTAGGTAAAATAACAATAAGACCCTATCCTCAAGAGCCTATACAGGTTAAATTTTAAACCTAAGGTCTTTTACAAAAACTCTTTCATAGAACTTTAGTTAAACAACAATAAGACCTTATCCTTATAAGAGCCTTTACAGGTTTGACTTTAAACCTGAGATCTTTTCTTAGAAACATTGACGCCTAACGCTAAAACGCATAGAAGGTCGAACTCGGCAACACTAAAAAAGTCCTTCAAGGTGTTAACATCAAACTTAAAAGTTTAAACGTCCCTGTACAGCTATGGTTTTCTGTTCACTGCAACTCCCGCCTGGAAACTGCAGTCGAAGACCCGCTTTGTCTTGTCCTTCGTTACTCTCTCTCCATCCACGTAGACTTCCCGTACGTCAGTCTCTGCCACCCGCTGAACATTGCCGATCATGGCGTCAACTAGGTCGTTATTCTTTGTTGGGTGCTCCTGCTTGGTCACCCTCCGTCCTCACCAGGTGTCGACTCTGACCAGGTGGTGCGGTGCCCGGCTCTTTCCCCTTGGAATCCACTTGCTCAGCATAGGGCCGTAAGTAAACAACATCGAATTCTCGAGACGTTTCACCTTTGATTACCTTGTCGTCGCCCTTGTATAGGTAGGTCTCATTTACCTCCCTCCAGCGGACCATTTGTCCAGGCAGCAGCTTGTTGATCTGGAAGGGTGTGGATGGCATGCGCAGGCCCTCCGTCTCTGCGGCGCCTTCCTCGGCATCTTCTCCCAGACCACGAATCAACCTCATCATGCTTAACGGTTTTCCTCCTGGCCTGACAGGTCGCCATTCTCGCTGTGGGCTCCCGGACCCCTCATTCTCCCACATACTCGGTGATGCAGACACCATTATCTCCGGTACACTCTCATCCTCACCATCCGCTGCAGTTGTGGGTATCTCGACCTCTGTGGCCGCTTGCGGCACGTCCGTGCCCAGCAAATCACCTCCTGAGGTGTTTTCTGCTGCTACAGATACCACCACCTGTGTAGGTGACTCAGCTTTTTCCTTTGCTTTCTCAGAGCTGGAGAGCTCCATCGCCTCGTCGTCGGGGGCACGAGAGATCGTGGAAGGAGCCCTCACCCTGCGCGCCCTTGTGGCCGGTCGCTCCTCCTCAACCTGGCGTTCATTTGGTGCTCTTGACACTGTTGCTGGGGCACTTTCACCTCGAAGGCGCTTCTTTGATGGCTTGTCTCCGGCATCAGTCGCTCGGCTACGCTTTCTCTCGTTGTTACCGGCGTCCGGGTGGTCACTTCCCCGTCCAGAAGAGCCTGACTTTGTCTCTGCCTTGCGTCTGGCTTCATTATCCCTCTCGGCTGTGGTAGGGTGGTTCTCGTGAGAGCGGTGGCCTGACTCTTCGATTTTAGAGCGCCTAGCACGCTCTCTGGATTCGTACGTCTCAGCTCTAATCTGGCTTACTTCTCTCTGTGCCGATGGGTGACAGTCGCGATAGTGGGCCCGTAGGTTATCCCGTCTGTTGTTTCTGTGCTCACATTGCCCACACCAATAATATTCTTGCGGGCCATGCTCCACCTTGATGTGTCGCTCCAAACTGCGCTTGTGCAGAAACACATCATGGCAGGTGGGGCACTCCACTGTCGCTGCTTCATCAAGGTCCCTTGGTGTCTTCTTCGGCGGTGAGTTTCTCATGATGATGACTCTGTCGACAAATTACAGAATGAAATTACTGTTAGTCCTCACTGCTATCTTAAACCTTTAGGGTGTCTACTTTTCACAACTCATTCACTCTCTCCTCACTCATCCACGCCTCAGAGGAGGTGATTCCCTGGGTTTACCCTACGTAGGTCCCGCTTTCTATGTGTGATGTTACAAGTAACGTTGTGGTTTACGGCGATTCCTAAGTGGATTTCTTCTCCCGGCTACAGGTTCATGAGTCTCTCTTTGGCTTTCTTCTTGTACATCTAGGGTTTCTTGTATTTCTTGCCCTGGTTCACTAAGCTCCCTAGCTTCTTCCGCTTCTACTTCCTCATATACAGTCTCTTCTAACGCCTCAGCGATTTCCACTCCTACTATCTCTGATTCTCCTTCTTGTCTCTGTGGTTGACGAGGTGTTCCATGTGGTTCTGTCCCATCCCAAGGCACGAGTGGGCGGCCTTCATAGGGCTTTAGTCGGTCGAAATGAACAACTTTCTTCTTGCCCCGTCGGTTCCTTTGAATTCTGAAAGTGACCTCCGATAGCTTCTTCAAAATAAGGTAAGGTCCCTCCCACCTCCGTTGCAACTTAGGTGACAGGCCTTTTTTCTTACTCGGGTTGTGTAACCAAACAAACTGCCCGGTCCTTAGCGTCGTTGAACTTGTCTTGTGGTCGTAGTATTTCTTCTACCGCCTTGCACTGTTTTTTAGGTGCTCCCTAGCCTTTTCGTGCGCAAATCGCATTCCTTCCCTTAAGTCGTAAGCATAATCGCTTCTGACATCTCCCTCATCCTTGTCTGAGGAAACCATAGTGGTCAAGTCTAGAGGCAAGAGCACCTCTCGGCCTAACATTAGCATGTTAGGTGTTTCCCCCGTGGATTCGAGTGGTGTTGCCCGGTAGGCGAACGTTGCAAGTGCCACCTTCTCATCCCAATCGCGTTGACGTCGATGGGGTTCTATCATCACAGCAACCATACTGAGCAAGGTCCGGTTGAAGCGCTCTATCATCCCATCCGATTTTGGGTTGTATGGTGTCGTACGCGTCTTTTTAATCCCCAGAACCTTGCACATCTCTCCAAACACCTGGGATTCAAAGTTACTTCCCTGGTCTGAATGTAGCTCGACGGGGACTCCGAACCTACACACAAATTCCATAACTAACTTCTGAGCCACAGTCTCTGCTCTCTCGTTAGGCACTGGATATGCTTCTATCCATTTGCTAAAGTAGTCGCCAACGACTAACACATATTTGTTGCCACGTTCGGTTTCTGGAAGAGGTCCAAGGATGTCCAGTGCCACACGCTGCATTGGGGCACCAACTACATACTGTTGCAGTGGGGCTCTTCGACGTTTAGTAGGCGACTTCTTTGAGGCGCAGGTGTCGCACTGCCTGACAAAGACCTAACATCGGCATTCATCCCAGACCAAAAAAATCTTTGGCGCACCTTTGCCAGTGTTTTCTTCTGACCAAGGTGTCCTCCTGTCAGTCCCCCATGAAGTTCGTCCACTACCTCCTGTCGATGTGGTTTTGGCACAATAACCTGGTATCTTATCCGCCATCATCCGACTCCCACCTCTTACACAAGAGTCCTTTTCTAATTTCTATCTGGTCCCACCGCAGCCAATACGACTTCACTGAAGACGAACTTGACGTAATCTCTGACCACTCTGGTCTAGGTGTGGCAGCAGCCTTCGCCCTCAGGATCCAACCAAGTGTTTGATCGTCCTCCTGTTCCCGTCTCCATGATTCGTGTGCTACTGTTGGCTCTATTGTCAGAATTCGTACTGTAGGTTCTTCCACGGGTTTCGTCTCGTCTCCTCTTTGGTTCACGTCGCCTGGATAGGTCTTTGCTGTTATATCTCTGTCATCCATACCACACTGTGGACACGGCCGGCGCGAGAGACCATCCGCGTTTCCATGGGAACGTCCTGCCCTGTGAACTATGGTGATATCGTACTCGCTGAGTACCTGTAGCCAACGAGCTATTTGGCCCAGTGGATCACGGAAGTTGAGTATCCACCGAAGTGCCCCGTGGTCAGTTCTTATGGTGATTTTCTGTCCGTAGATGTAAGGCCTATACTGCTTCAAAAAGACCACAACTGCCAATAGCTCTTTGCGTGTAACGCAATAGTTCTTCTCTGGTTTACTCAGGGCCCTGCTTCCATAGGCAATGACTCTTTCCTGTCCATCCACCAACTGAGAAAGAACAGCGCCTATGCCTACGTTGCTGGCGTCTGTATCAAGGATGTAATCTTCTTCAGGGTTAGGGTAAGCCAATATAGGTGCCGCTTGGAGCAGTCCCTTGAGCCGTTGAAACGATGTTTCACAATCGTCGTCCCACTTAAACTGCCTTCCTTTCTCCGTCAAGCGATGCAGGGGTCGGGCTATGTCGGCGAAACCCTTCACGAAACGCCTATAATATGACGCCAATCCTATGAAACTTTGCACCTCGGTTACAGTCGTTGGAGTCGGCCAGTCGCGTACTACCCGTATCTTCTCTGGATCCGTAGCAACGCCCTCGCTTGATACGACATGCCCTAGGTACAACACCTGCTGCTTGAACAACTCACACTTTTTTGGCTTTAGTTTCAAACCCGCGCCACGAAGGCGTTGAAAGACCACCTCAAGGCGTCTTAGCTCTTCTTCTACAGTCTTGGCAAAGATGATTACGTCATCGAGATACACTGGGAGCATGTCCCATTGGAGGCCCGCCAAAACCCGCTCCATTAACCTCTCAAATGTGGAGGGGGCATTGCAGAGGCCGAATGGCATGACCCGCCAGCAGTACAGACCACCGCGGACCACAAATGCTGATTTCTTCTTGGCCTCGTCGTCCAGCTCTACCTGCCAATACCCCGCAGCGAGATCCAACGTGGAAAACCACTTGGCCCCTGCCAAGGTGTCTAGTGTATCATCGATACGCGGTATTGGGTATGCGTCCTTTATTGTCAATGAGTTCAGGCGGCGATAGTCAATACAGAATCTCTTTGTCCCGTCTTTCTTGTTTACAAGCACGACATTGGATGCCCATGGACTGTCTGATTGTTCTATCTGTCCACCAGCAAGCAACTTCTGCACTTGACGTGTTATCTCATTTTGTTCTTTTGGCGAATATCTTCTCGGTCTTTGCTTCACAGGCGCTGCATCGCCCGTTTCAATGTGATGCTTGACACAGTCTGTCCTACCAATGTCCTCATCGCCTCTGGAGAACACATCTTGGTTATTCTGCAATAACTTAGCAATGTCGTTGTGGTATTTTTGGTCCACTCCCTGCTTGCATCTGCTAAATAAATCTGCAAGGTGATCAGGGACGTCTTGTGATCCAGCCGCTTGAGAATGTGCGCCTTGTGTCTCCTCTATCTCGTCCACCTCTACAGGCGTAAGGTAGCCAGCCATAGTCCCTCTACGGACTACGCATTCACGCCTACCCGGGTTAAACACACGGATCGGCAGAACACCCTGTTCTGCAGTCACCACTGTCCGTGCCACAAGCATTCCCCTGTCGGAAATATCATTTCGGTCAGCCGGCTCAATTACTCCAAAGCCGTTAACCTGCACCTTGCCAGTTACGTGCCCTTGTAAAATTGCTTCGTGTCCAGCAGGCACCCTTGTAGTCCGTCCAATGACGATTCTTGCACAAAAGCTGACCCCATTCCATCACTACACTGCACCCGCTCGCCATTGACGGATAGTTCTAGTGTTCTGAAGTTAAGTGTTCCGCACGTCGGTAGCAAAAAATCCATGCCCAAGATGCCATCCATTGTCGGACAGGCTCCAAATGTTGCATATACAGCGTGCGTCGTCTTTCCTACCTGCACCTCCATCCAGGCGCTGCCCAGTGTCGCTATAACTGAACCATCATCATTCTTAATGTGCGTTCCATCTGCTTGAAGGTGGGGTCTTCGTTCGGGTGAGATTTTATAATACAATGCGGATGAAAGGAATGTGTCCGTGGCTCCGGTGTCTATTAGCAGTTTCGCATGCTGTCCCCGTATCACTACAGGAACATACATGCCTCCCTTTGCGCTCGCCTTTGGCAATATTGTGTTTTTGTCTGCGCGCTCGCCTGTTACTGGTCGTGCGTCTTGTTGTTTTGGCCCTCGTCTCCAGGCAGCTTTCCCTCGGGCCTCTGGGTCGGCTGCAGCCCGTTTCCCGACTTCTTCCCCTCTTCCGCAGTGGCTCTACAATTTCGTGCGAAGTGCCCGTTTCTACCACACCTGTAGCACACTATGTCCGCCATAAATCGCCGTCTATGATAGGTGTTACTGTCTTCGTCTTGTTTCTCCTTCCGTAGTCCGTCCGTAGATGTTGCCTTGGCAAGCTGGTGTGTCACCCAAGCTCTTGTTTCGACTTGCGCCTCTTGTATGGCCTGAGTTGTTCTCCGGTAAATATCATCGGCAATCCCCTCCAGTCCATGCTGCAGCGTGTCTGTCTCCCCACCGAGAACTCGAGCGTGTTTCTGTCTATGACCACTCCGTTGTTCCTCTATTTTCAAGAAACTCTCCGTCGCCATGGCCGCTCTGATTGCCTCATCGAGCGTATTTGGCCTCGCCCGAAAAATCCCCTCCCGTATGGCTTGGTCCTCAATTGCATCGGAAAAATGGCCTCTCGCTAGGCGGTCTTTCCCCTCGTCTGCAATCTCCGGATAGGCTAGTGTAGCTAGCTCCCTTATCGCCTGACCAAGTTCCCTTAAGGTTTCTCTCGGGCCTTGCCGCCTACAACGAAGTTCCATTAGATGATTTTCGGACAACTGCCCCGGACCAAATCTCCTTTCTAGTCTGTCCTTTATGTCTTTATACGTCATTTCTTCACCAGCTGGTCCGTTACTCAGCACCTTCACGGATGTCCCCTGCAGACTGGCAGCTAAGAAAACTTTCGCCTGTTTGTCATCCCATTGATTAGCAAGTTTGCATGCCTCAAAGTGGTGCAAAAAATCTCTCCATGAGGTTTTCCCGTTGTATCTATCCGGCACAATATTTGGTAGGTCGTTCTTTCTGTTAGCTGCAAGGAAGAACTCCTCTCCATCGACGAACCAATGTTCATGATGTCTTCACCGCCTGCTCCGTCGACATCAATTACTGCGCCCATCGCTGTAGATGATGAAACTGGTGAATTAACTGGTGTCGGCCTGCTCCTTGGCACAGGTGTAGGTGATGAACTGCTCCCCGTGTCTCCATAGTTCGCCAGCGTCGAGGCCCTTCCGGTATAATCATCATTATACCCTCCTCTTGAAGGTGGTGATTCAAACTTCATCGTCCCTTCCGGTACTCGTGGCCTCTTGACATCTATTTCACCTAACTGCACCCGTAGTTGGTCTAACTCTGAGTGGAGCTGCGCATACAACTTCTCCAACTGCCATCTCTCTTCAAGGGACCGTTGGCTAATCTCCAACCCCTCAGCCCGTCGCCTCTCATCCAGCGACGCCGTCTGTGGTCCTTCCGCCCCCTGCTGCTGCTGCTGTTGTTCCATAACTCGCTAGTGTCTAATGTAGGTCCTAAACAGGCGATTGATTTAATTTGTCCTATGCAGGTGAAGTAATATTGTGTGTCCTATACAGGTGAAAATGATTGTGTCCTATGCAGGTGAAGTAAAATGTGTCCTATGCAGGTGAAGTAAAATGTGTCCTATGCAGGTGAAGTAAACCCAACGCCTATCCCACTTCTGACACCAATTTGTAGCGGACTTTACCAGGCGGCGTCTGCCGCTGACTAAATAATGGGCTTCGGCCTCCACGACGAGCGGTAACCGCAGAGGCCTGAGGGGCGGACTCGTTTTGGGGGAAGTCTACCTCCAGGCGCCTAGGTCTGCACACCACGCACACACGCTCACCACACAAGGGTAGACACGTCAAAGATTATGCACCACACCAGGCTTATATACTTGAACTGGTTGATTTATTCAAGGTAATTCACAGGTTCCTATATAGGCGCTAATTACAGGGTTGATTCGTACACCAACGATGATTATCTCTTGGGGACTTTATAATTAAGAATCACAAACAATCACCAATCGGGTAACTACAATAGACATCGGGACCGATAAGCCTAAGACGCAGCTACTCACCCCGCAACCAGGGTTCACGGGGTACAGCCTAATCCCACCAATCCAACAGCCAGCGAGCAACGACAGAGCGTACTTGCTTTCGTCCGCACGGAGCAAGAGCAAGCAGCGGAAAGACGCCCGCGACGCACGTGCAGCGCGCTTATATACACTGCACGCAGAGCACCAGCGACGTGCACTGCCGCACAGAACGCAGCCCGCGTACCAGCGCTCAGCAGCTACGGAAGCCCAGTGCGCGAAGCAATATTTCGTTACAGTATGCAAATTACGTGATATGTTCACAGTTACTACTCCATAACATGTTCTTTATCCCAATTATATTTTTTACAAAATGGAGCGTGCCATTTTTTTTTATCATACGGTCACTTTCTCTTTGACTCGCCATGTATTAATCTTTTCATCTGTGATAAACACAAATTGAGCTACTGCCTTGTACGCACAAAAATAGAGTCTAATTGCCTGCCTCGTCTCCTTCCTAAATGTCAATTGCATTTGCATAAGTCGAGAAGAATTGTGTTCCATTAATCGCTATATGCTGTTTACGGCCATCACAATAAACTATTAATAAATTGGCAACATGTCGTACTTGTTAATCACTAAAATATTCAAGTAAAGTGCCCAGCAAAGTAGCTGATGCGTGCGACACGATGGCACGGTACAAAATACAGAGAGGCGTGGGCACTGAGCCATGAATCCTAAAAGTACATCTCACCGATCCTAAAAGTACATCTCACCCACCACATTCAGTTTGTGACAGCGCCCTTCTATTGTGTCGGCCATATTCTCAAATAGGCTAATGACGATGATGACGGCGGGCAGAAGATAGATCAGGCAAATATGGTTCATCAATCTTCTATAGTATATGTAACGTTATTGACATTTACAAAAATAAAGTGGCATTACATTTCAGCTTTAACCAGGCCTTCTTCAGAGGTAAATGACAGAGGAACAAGAAACAAACATGTAGGGGACACACAAACATGCAGGGTTGGAAGGAGAATCACAAAGAGGGATGGGGGGGGGCAGACCAATCCATATCTGGCTACCATCTCTCAATTTTTTGGTCTACATGTACAAATCTATATTCCATGACTGAAATTTTAAAAAATAAATCAATATTTTCTTGCTCCAATTTTTTTTCGAATCAGGTTTACAAGGTGGTCCAATGTTAAATTAAAGTTGCATTTAAATATCCGTTAGTGGTCATTGCTGAAACCAAGGGGTGGCTGTGGAGTTTAGGGTCCGAGTTCCTATAACGGATGAAACATCCACCTTTAACTTTTTACTTTTGTCAAGTTTCAACATATTCAAGTTTTGTAAAAACTAGTACAAATTTTCGTACTCCTAAGTTAGAGTTTCTCATCAGATTTACACTTTATAGTAGTCAAACAATATTTTAAAAAATATATATTTTTAAAAAAGTGGCAAAAATATATGGAGTTCATCAAATAAGGTTTTCCCCTTCTTTAAATTAGGTTGTTTCCAATTTTTTTAATTGATTGTGACAATAACAAATTCTGTTGCCATGTTGTAATTTATGGCATGAAGCAAACACGAAGAGCACTCGCATGACACAATTAAGCAGGTACAAGTGATTCCTAACTTTCAATCACTTCCTTCACATCCCCATAAACATCAACATCTCAAGGACAGACTGTTCAGCTGAAATTAGTGTCTTGTTGTTTATTTAGATTATTGTTATTTATCATCCGCGGTCTCGGTCTCGGTCTCGGTATCGGTCTCGGACCATTTCGGTCTCGGTCTCGGTCCGCCATGAAGGGGCTGGTCTCGGTCTCGGTCTCGGTCTAGCAACTTCAGGTCTCGGTCTTGGTCTCGGTCTCGGACTATCCAGTCTCAACTACAACACTGTTTCAGAATGATGACACTGTCAGTCCTAAAGTCATCGTAGAGAGGAATCGAGTAACGATCAGTCTTTTCTCATTCATTATAGGTTTTCCCGGACAATTTCACCAAGTTTGCATTCGATTCTGCGCCTGGCTCATTGATTTTAGATTGAAATTGAAAGATCACGCAGATCGTCATTCGACAATCAAAAAGAATCATTCAATTTTAATATCCAAACGTTCTATCGTCTTTTAGCTGCACTCGTCCTTGTAATTTGTTTAATACAAAATTAAAAGTATGGTGTTGTTTTTTTCAATTTCATCTGAACCAGCAGCAAGGGGTTAATCGGGCATTAATTTTCATAAATGGGCAAACATATTTCACATTTCGTCAACCATCTTTTTACGACTTTCTGCATATATCAGAGTAATCACATGTGCAGTCAATTCGTACATGCAAACCTCTCTTTCATAATCAAAGGCCTGTGCACTGATTTTTTTTGTCTGAGGAACACATTTTGTGCAACTTTCTCCTCCTATTAAAAGTATGAACATTATATATGACACATTCTTATTGCAAAGTGCACTTCTTTAATCATTTAAAAGTCTCCATGCTTATCCAGACTACTGAGCACTGTTTTTGTGAAGTCATTTGAGGAAGACATTGTTCAGTTAAAGGAGTTTTCTGTTCAAATTTTGAACCCAACATATGCTCATTGAAAACATTTTGGAGAAGGGGTTGAATGCGTCAACCGTCAAAAGATACACAAACATATTTAAAAATGCTTTCAAATTAAGTATTGAATCCACCAGACGAAATGTTATGCCCCAAAACTAAAACAAATATTCGGAGAAAACTCTTTGGGGCCCAAATATTTCGACTTTGCCCCAACGATGAAAAGAAACTCAATTTTAATAAGATGTGAAAAAACACGCGAAATTGAATTTCTGATAATGAAAATGATTAGAAAATTTCGGTAATTGGCCGGGGAAAAACAATATTTATAAAACATCGTTGAATTCGTTCATATTCTAACCACACTCATGTGCGTCCGTATAATGTTTACGTTTTAAATTATTTCATAATTTGCATGCATCCCGTCTTAACTCAATCAACATTCAATTTGCACATTTTAGCTGACTACGTCATCCAACAGGATGTTACGAAAATATGAAAATACGATATGAAATATCAAAACACCAAATGATCCGAAAATACTGAACTTTGCAACTCTTTTCCTTTTTCAGCTCTTGCATAAAAAATATATAGTTGCAACTGATCTGGACATTGTCATATGAAAAAAGTTGCATGCCCTATCACCCTGCGTGTATACACAAAAATAAACGCAAAATATCAAACGTCAAAATTGTATTTTTTTTCACGAAAACAATTCCTCCTTCTTCTTAAGCGGTAAACAGCATCAACTTCAACATTTGGCCACACATAGACCTTGTCTTGTCCTAGACTACATGCTCAGTCTTCATGTATATATGCGGTCACCGTACGTCTGCATGGGATTTCATTACTTCACATATTAAGTGTTTTTACTTGAGTACTGCATAAAACTCGAATGCCAGTGGCTCTCGATAGCTTGTTACTCAGAAGTAGTACTCACATAAAAGTAATCGACTGCAACACCGTGGGAAAAAGTCATTGGTATTTATCAAAATCTACGCAAATAAAGTAACGACTCCTACTGTGCCCGATGTACTAAATGGCTAATGCTGTTGTGTTTTCCTTGCACACTTACATTTTAGTGATGGTCTCATGCCATCAAGTCTGCTTCATCGGATCGGAGTACAACCCACAATCTGGTATCCCACCCCGTTGGTTCTTACCGTACAAAGATCCCTGCGAATGCACCGCTATACGTCTCGGTGGGATGCACATCCCTGCTTCGTCATACTGCGAGGGGGCGCCCTACTACCTTGACGAGCTTTTCCTGAGTGAGGACCCCGACGAAATTCAAGCTTACTTCAACTGTGAGCCTTCCGAGGAAGGTGCAGGTAAGAAATTAGTTTGTAATGCAACACAATAACACCTGTTGATATTATTGTTGCAAAACAAGGAAATAAAGCATCCTGACGTCCGTTAGGAAACAAATCCATAGTTTTGGACAACTTGGAAATATTTATCAGATATTTAACAATATCAGATTCTTTTATTTCAGTAACATTTTCGTTTGTTTTCTCGTTTGTTACCAACAGAGTGTTCTAGTCCAAAACCTCTTGGGATGGAGGACGGGACAATCCAAGATGATCGCATTACGGCGTCCAGTAAACACAAAACTCAGTATTCAGCCTGGAAGGCACGCCTCAACAATAACAACAGATGGATACCCTCGAGGTAGGTATAAAAAGGGAAATATCACACCTGACACTTCACTCTAATATCGCTATGTACTCTACAATATTTCAATGCCACAAAACGCACCGGACCGGTTTAATTAATTAATGTATAATTGCAATGGTGCTTTTCAATTCGTATTGTTATGGCCTTTCCGCATGGGGTGAACAATTTTTGTTTTTGTTAATTTTGTTTTTCCGCAAAACAAAGTCATGTTCCCATAAAACATAACTTTTCTTAACTTGTTTCCTGAAGAGTTCTGAAGAGTCAGGTCATGATGACGTCAACACGGGTCACGTGACGACATCGTAAATATGTTTTATTTTAAGACACTAATGTAGAGAACTGTGAGTCCGATTGGGTTGAAACTTGATAAGTTGACCTGGATGTGTTATAGGTACAAGTTCTTATGATGACGTCAGTTGATTTTTGTTTTAAGTATTTTCACTCTAAGCCTAATCTAATCAACAGAACATGCTAAATTAAAAATACCTTTTATCATACGTTTGTAAGGTCATAGATATTTGCACACAAATGTGAGAAATGTATGACGTCATGATGGCTGTATCAAAAATGCGGGTTTTTTTATTTGTTTTTTAAATGAAGGGTATGTCCGACCGTCATGAAACTTAGTGGGTAGGTAGATATTGTAACTAGTATGTAATTCAAAGTGACGTCAAGATGACATCATCACCTGATTTGTTTAAGGAATTTCTAAGCTTGTTTCATTTTTTCTACTAGCACATTTCACATGAAATACAATCAGATTGACCTCACACCACGCACAAAGACCCCAAGGTTAATTTAGCCCTTGACAAGTGATGTCGTGAAGATGCCATCAATGGTCATCTGGGGTCATGAATGGTCATCTGGACCTATGTTCGTGCAACATGCATTCATACACAAATCATAGTGCGAAAAAGCCCATCGAACAGACAAAGATTGAGTTTTTACTTTTCCGCATAGTTGAGGAAAACCTTTGTTCCTGCTCAGATTGGTTTTCCGCTTCCTTGGGCATAGAACAAAGTTGTTTACCAATTAAACTTAACATAAGCATAGACCATATAGAAAAGCTGTATCTCGACAAATGGCGTGATGATGACGCCTTCACGTGCCACGTGATTTCATCATGGAGGTGCATTTTACAATGACCTACATCTAGAGAACCACAAGGCCCATTTTGTTGAATTTTGAAAGTACATGGACAGGGATGTGTTATTGATGTAAATTGAGGTGACGTCATGATGAAGATAATTAGAATATCTTACGAACGCAGCATGATAAATACAAAAAATCCCTAAAGCGTCGCCCTTTTTCACAAAATGCTTACACAGCTTACATCATATAACAAAGCACTGAAATTTATTAAAGCAAGTAACTTGGTCACAGTGTTTGAAAATGTTGTTGTGATCAGTTGACCATTGTGCAGTGAGCCAAGGGGGAAATTAAACAAAACCAAAATATACTTCGTTGTTTTGTTGTTATTTTTAATTTCATTTTGTTTTATTGTGTTTTACATTGAGCTTCACTTTGTTTTGCTTTTATACCAAAGATCCATCATTCCCGAGCCGGATGTACAACTGAATTCAACACTGTAACGGACGAGTTTTGAAAATTGTGTTTTCAAATACATTCACACTATAGGATTTGCAGAATATTGTTGTTTTATTGTTCCTCCCTTTTACTCTGCCTGTAGAAACGATACCCATCGCTGGATTGAGGTTGACCTCGTTGAAAGTACAGTGGTGACTGGTGTCATCACACAAGGCTGGCAGCCGGCTCCAGAAAAACCTCGGTATGTGAAGAAGTACAAGGTGTCCTATCAGAAACAACCCTCATCTGACTATGAATACGTGAAAGACAACAACGGAAACATCAAGGTAAATATCAACCTTAACTTGATACAGACTTGTATTTATCTTCGAAATTTCATATAATTGTTGTTGTGATACGTCAGACTGTTTGCTGTTCCTTGATAACTTAATTCTGTACGACTTTGTTTGATTCCATGATAACACACAAACTATTTTATAAAACAATCAGTGAAACAAATTCATATATCATGCTACATTCTCTTCTAAGAAGGTTAAACATGACGAAATTAGCCCTTGTTGAAATACAAATGACCTTTTATCAACGACAAAACTTGGTTTTCTAATTGAAATAGAAAATCAAGGTCGAATACAATACGAGGTATACATTTACCTTAAAAATGATCCCGGAACTGAGGTTAGATGTATATGCGGTTAATTCAAGTTCTTGTTAAGGAGAAAAATGGTATTTCGACGAATGGTATTATTGATGACGCGGAATGTAATTGTTTTGGTTTCAGGTGTTCATCAGTAATACTGATTACCAAACCCCGGTCACTAACCTGTTTGATGAGAGTGTGGTGGCGACGGTAGTGCGCATTGAGCCTACTCAATGTCACACTTGGTGTAATCTGCGCTTGGAGCTGCTTGGATGTCGTCGTGATTAATTCAGCTGAAGCATCCAGGTGATTCTGTTCGACAGCACTGACAAAACTTCATTCAATACCAAAATACGTGGTACAAGTAGATGATATTTGGACTGATTATATAAATACAATACTTGCATTTGGTAGGAGGAACATTTTATCAGAAAGCAAGAACACAGCGTTGTGAAAACATGAAAATGTGAAAACGCATCAGGGTAATTCCTTCATGAAATGCAGTTTCCAAAACATATCGGAATTTTGAACGGTGTTCATATATCTAACAGCAACAATCACCTCCCAAAAACGGAAAACGAAGGCTGTGTTTACTAAACTGATCGTTGTATATCTTTGAGTATCTGTGAGGCTTTTTTGGTTTACTATTGCTCTAAATAGAACCTATTGCGGTTCTTTGTTGCATAAATCAAACTTATAATTAGAAGGTGCTCAGTGTGCTGCCGTCGTAAATCTTAAATCGCTTCAATATTGTGCTCAAAATAAATAACTCTATAAAAAAAATTTAACGTAATCCATAATTGACAAAAAAATATATGCTCAAAAACATACAATTTGGTAAGACTAACCGCCAATTAATTTCTTTCTTTTTTCTTTTTTTAGTATTAAATGTGTTTTGAGTAGGGCCGGTTCATATTTCACGCGAATGAGATATTGGAGCGCATTTTACGTCAGGAAACATTCGATGTGAAATTCGCCCGGGTTGAAAATGTGTTCAAGTGTTGCGAACTCGCAGTGCGAAAACTTCATAAATTTGCGTTAAGTTAGTTATCGCCTGTAGCATGAACCGACGTTAAATGTAGCCTTTGCCTTAAACATATAAGCATATCATAAATTTTTGTATTATTATATTTTTGTTGCTGTATATATAAGAAAATTTAATTCACGACATCAAATCATCGTACAATCATTTAGGTGTACAGTTTGGTGTGAGATGTATAGTGTGTTGTTACGGTAATGTAACACTTAATGAACATTTTAATTACTGTGTTCGAAAGAGGACATAATCAAATCGATATACTTGTATACATCTAAGTGTAATAATGTTAGTACAGTGTTAGACAATACCTTGTCACAAGTTTATCATTTCCATACTTTATTGCAAAGGGTGTGCAGGTATAACAGATTACTCCAAATACCATTATTTCGGGGTCATATAAAGTTGAATACTAGTTTATGTGGATGGCGAAAATGCAGGTAACTTTAACAAAAAAACGAATAATTCCAAATATTATCCGTGCCGTTTGAAACTAACTTGCTGCCAAATTGTCGTAAAGAGAAGCTAATAGGCAGCCAACTTGGTTTCATTGAGGTTAACGTTTTAAAAATATTGTAAATTTTTATTTAAAATGTTGCTGCTGCTTTGTGATTGTCTTTGTGTTTGTGAAATAAAAATGGCTATAAAGAAAGCATGTAAAAAATAAAAAAAACAATAACAAGAACGTATTACGCTTTAATTCCGCACATTTCGCAATGTCTCGTGTAATTATATTAAGGAAAATAATAAATAATACAGGAGATTTACAGAGCACAAACATGACCACCGTAAGTAGGTCAAAGCGCCAGAAATGTACAGGCGGGAAAAAGTAAACAAAATCAATATAGATTTACATAAAACAAATTAAACAGACAAAAAGCCGACACTCTGGCAAACAACAGAGCGTGACAACAACCAATAGAAGTGTTAAATGAAAGCTATTGACATAAGATGAGTTTTGAGAGATTTTGTGAAGGACTGGGTGTACTGGTTTATGAGGTTTTTTATGCGAATACCTTGCCAAATCCACAGACAAGGTGCTGCCATATAAAAGGCCCCGTCTCCCCACATACAGTGTGATTTTGGCTCATGCATTAAATGTCTGTTACTGGAACGAAGACTGTGGGAGGGTGTGTAAGTTTAAAGCATATCCATGATGTATGAGGGGGCTTTGCCATTGAGAGCTTTGTATTAAAATCAACAACGTCAGTTTATAGATTATACGATCGGGGATTGGTAACCAGTGAGGCTGGTAAGTTGTTCTTGTGGGAGACAAAACAAACTGAAATTCCCCATGTCCAGCTTTGCAATGACAAAATAATGAATAATTTGTTCAGTTGAGTTGCGTCGTACTCGAGATTGCTCATCGCTGTTAAAGTAGGAAGGTCCGTTCCTGTCAACCTCCTTCCCACAGTCCACTTTCAATCACAAGAAAGCAGCTAACAGTAGCGTACAGCTTCCATAGCGCTGGGAAGAACACTATTTTCCCCATAATACCGCCAGAGGGCACCATGCAGTATCACGATATCAGAAGTGTAGTTGTCTTGACTTTAAATTTAAACGGAGAAACAAGCGTTACTTTATCGTTTGTTCTTTTCTTATCATTGTCGACATTACGGGCAGAATTGGAATCGCATTGAAAATACTTTTCTCCAAAGGTATTTGCACATAATTATTGTTATTTTAAAATGGAATCACGAACTGGGCTTACAAAATTCCCGAGCACTTCATATAGGCACCAGTAATTGTCATTTTTCTACAATGGAAAGATTAATTTCTTGTTAAGATTGAATGAGGACGCCCTCTCTCAACTGGTCGGCCTACAAATCCGATATGCTTAGCCTTTTCAAAGAAACAAACTACATGTACGTGCAAGCAAATATGGTATTTTCAACCGTGTTAATTTCTCATTTTTTATCACAAAAAAGTGCGAAATCCAAATGGGAGCCATTCTTTGAAAGCACGACGGGGTTTATAAGTTTATCATTTACATAAATCCATTTACGATGCGACTTTTACCACGCATCACATGATGGAAATTCCCAACTCAAGTTACAAATACAAATCACCAACAAGCATTGTATGTAGGATCTTTAGGTATTTAGGTTCAGGTACTGGGGGGGGGACAGCCCTCATCAGGAGTATTTTTCCCATGTTGTATTCGCTGAATTAGTTAAACACCCACAGACAGGCCTACCTTACATACCTTATGTGGACATTCCTTTGTTTTTTTCACAGTTAAGGATGACTGAATGAAAAAAATAATTTACTCACTCTGTGAAAATTCTCTCCACCCAATTTTTTTCTATGATTACCTTTAGTGTTTCTATTCATCTTGTGACGGATAAACCTAATCCAAAAATGCCTCTAAACCTGTTTTCCAGAGAGGAGAAACCTTATGTGGACCTGGCTTAGTCCACACAAGGTTCAAACAACCTGCATTATGTGGACCTGTTTTGTTTAGTCAGGTCCACATTAAGATGGTAAGTCTAGTGAGTATTTGCCTGCAATCGGGGACCCCCTATTGTCCCTCTTTTGTTTGCACTCTAACTTTGACCTCCCATATATTTTGTACACGATTGTAAATTGAGGACCTTCGAGAATTGGGGACCCTATCGTCCTCTATTGTTCATCGTCCCCTATTGAATTCAAAAATAAACTCACAAGGCCTAACACGGATTTTCTTTTGTTCCTTTTCCCTTTTCCTTTGTTTGTACACCAATTTTTTTTGCAACAGATCTGATTGGTTTTGTACACGTTTAATAACCGAGGAGTCCTCGATTTGATTCCTGTCCTCGATGCCGTTGCACGTGGGTGTCTGCGGTTAACACCATAAACTAGCGCTCATCTTACATACTGTGAACACTCTTGTGTTCGAAAAACCAGTCAAAAAGTCATTTTACTCGTACTTTGAACACTCTTTTAACCCATTTTTTATCATGATTTTCTTGTGTGTTCCTCTTCATTTTGCGATACATAAACCGCACCCCAAAATTCCTCTAACCCTGTTTTCCAGAGAGTATGCAAGGTTACAGCAGATGTGTAAACACCTTCAGTCGTTGACCCCTATTGTCCTTCTTTGGTTTGTACTCTTTAGGAAGACATCAAATATGTTTTGTACACAATCGTCAATGGTGAACCTTTGGGAATAGAGGACAATTGTCTTTTATAGTTAAACGTTCCCTATTGAATGCAAAAACAAACTCCTGCACAGCCAGTTTCGTTCAAGTGAAAATCGAGGATTTGTTTAATGTTCCTTATCTTCTATCTTTTGTTTATATTATTTTTTGTAACAGCTCTTATTGGTTTTGTGCAAGTTTTCTAATCGAGGTTGCCCTCGATTTGACTCCTGTCCTCAATTACTCGATGATGATTAGCATATGTGTCCTCGATTTACAACACAAACACTCGCACAAAAACACACAACATACGTCGGTTACGTTATTTTAATTCCATGGAGCAAGCAAGAAAAAAACTAAAGCAGAGCCAATTGGCTTGTTTTCTTCTTTTTTTGGCCACAATTATTTCACATGCACGAACATAATCACAAACCGAAAACAGCAAGTTGAATTAAAAGTGAACAATATTTAAAGAATAACATCAATACGTTCAGGATGGCTACTCTATGGACTGGGACTTGGCATCAAGTGAAAATCACACCAAGCCATGATTTTTTGGAAAAATTCATTTTTTCCTCATCCCTCATCCTTGTAATGCATACAAACTGGCCCTCTACTCTGTCGACTCAAACAAATTAATAACTAGTGTATTTTGATGTACCTGTTTGCCATTATCAATTATGCATGGCCAATGATTACATTTGGTAAAATGACAACACCCCACTGTGACTAAAATGCTTAAACATTTTAAAGCAAAAGGCAACATTTAACGCCGGTTGCTATTTATATATCTATGGTGAAATCCGAATAAAATCAGTCGTGTGTTCTATAAGCGGTCAAACCAGTACTAGTACGCAGTATGTCCTATCCAAGCATGTGAATAGTTTTCGTTTTGCAGAACACTTACCTTTTTTGTGATCCGTTGTTAAAACTTTAAAACGGTGTTTGTGTTCAAAATTCCGTAACTTGAAAAGAACGCAAGTAATGATTCTGGTAGTAAAAGAAAGCTTATTAATTGGGCTTTCACGTCCTAGATTTAAAGTGGTACATGCAGAACTTCAATACAAAAATGGTCCTGACATTTGGGTTTCATTGTTTTTACTCATGGTGATGATTTCAAAGTTTGTTTCTTGTTGTTCGATAGGCTGAACGTTTGGTCAGCACTTTTACGGTGAATGCGATGAATGCTCCAGCGAAATTATTCACGGCGACATCCAAGTAACTCCAATCGCAGACTGCCATAACCACCCTCCCACTCTGTGGGTTCAATGCGCACTACCGTCGCCACCACACTTTCATCAAAAACGTTAGTGACCGGGGTGTTGCCATCAGTGTTCCCGACGAACACCTGAAACGAAAACGTTTACAGCCGTGGTAAACAATTGGTCGAAGAGGGGTTTCTTTTTTAACTCACATAGAATTTTAGCCAGATTCTTAATTCTAAGCAAAATTTAATCCATGGATTTTATTCGGCTCTCTGGATTCTTTTTCTAGACGAAAACAAGTATAAGTAGTTTAAAAAAACTCTTTTATATTTCAATAGATCTGATTCCTTCCTATCGAACCTTTCCAGAAGACGACATGGCATAACTTCTCATTTGCATCGAGTGATTGTTTACAATCAGGTACATTTTTAAACGGATGGATCCATTTCGTAGTTTGCTTTACCATGGAACCAAACCTTGTCGTACAGAATGAAGTTATCACGGATCAACAAACACTCCAACAAATATCACAGTTAGTACTATGCATGTTGAAGATGGATAGAATTCCGTATCATCTTTGGGTTGATTTTTACCTTGATGTTTCCGTTTTCATCTGCCACGTGTTCGTGTTCAGACGAGGGCTGCTTCTGATAGGACACCTTGTACTGCGTCACATACTGACCACTGTGGCCTTGTGTGATGACGCCTGTCACCACTGTACTCTCAACAAGGTCCACCTCGATCCATGGATTGGCGTCGTCCCTGTACACAGAGTGAAAAGAGGATGAGGAACAATGAAATAACACTACCCTGTAACTCAGGTTATAATTATTTTTTTTGAAAGGGAAAAATACAAAACGAACCCAAAAAAATCATTGGTACAACTTACTGTTCACGAATAAGCCTTCGAGTTCATGACATCACGCTTTGTTTACCCGTGCGCTAAATTTCCTATGTGGTAGACGATCCCTACTTCGTATGGCGTCCTGACTTTGTTGCCATAGGAAAACGCATATGTTAACAAAGCCATTACGTCATTAGGTCTGCGGTCTATTAAAAATAGTTGTGGGCGTTTATTAGTAACGTTATAATCAGATCGAGTGCCTAACGATATGAGATTGAAGTGTCAAGTGTGATATTCCCCTTCGATACCTACATCGAGGTTATCCATCTGTTGTTATTGTTGAGGCGTCCCTTATGGGCAGGACAACAAGTAGTGTACAATTGACTGGAGGCAGTGATGCGAGCGTCGGGGATCGTCCGGTCTTCCATTCCCAAGGCGTGACTCAAACACTCTGCTGGTAACAAACGATGGACGAAAACAAAATGTTACTTATATTAATACTAAAAGGTACCAATATCGTTTGAAAGTTATTTGTTAATGAGGTTTAATTAGGGGCAAAATGCAGAATCCTGAAGGCATTTTTGCCTTAAATCTGAACGATTACAAATAGGCAAAAAGCATATATATATTTGGCACTAAAAATCATTTCAATTTATTTTTTGAGGACATATAAAGAATATATTCCAAAGAACCATCGAAGTGACGTCAAGATATTTCCTTAGTTTGTAATAATGATATCAAAGGATTTATGGTGTGCTATTAGTAACCCTTAATGCAAGACACTATCGGTCTGTGATGAAACAATCAAATTGTTGCATGTCCTAAAATCCTTTGGTTTTAGAGCATTTTGGGGGCTATGAATTTGAGGTTTAAAAAAAGAAAAGAGTTAAAGACATGCAAGGGAAAGCCAGCTTTCATTTCAATAGAATTTGGTTGGATGAAATATAGCTCCAACATTATTCATTTTTGGCATTGGAGTATAGGCTCTCTTTTTCAAATGGCGATGGGCTTCAGGACTATTTTTAGGGGTGATCATCTTTAGACAGAATATTCTCCCAAAAGTTATTGATTAACAATCAAACAATTTCCGATATTAATTGTCCTTTGCAGCCCTCCGTTAACATTGCTAATAATGTTCAATCTCAATGCACTATGTAGCTTGGTAAAAAAAAGTAAATCCTCTTCCATCATGGTGTAGAAACTACAGGGTATGGGAGATCATAGGTAAACTTACCAGCTGGGGTAGGTTCCATTCCCGTGGTAGTATGACCAGCTTGGGTAGGTTCCTTTACCGTGGTTGTATGACCAGCTGGGGTAGGTTCCTTTCCCGTGGTAGTATGGCGAGCTGGGGTAGGTTCCTTTCCCATGGTAGTATGGCCGGCTGGGGTAGGTTCCTTTCCCATGATAGTATGACGAGCTGGGGTAGGTTCCTTGCCCATCGAAATGTGACCAGCTGGGGTAAGTTCCTTTACCGTGGTTGTATGACCAGCTGTGGTAGGTTCCTTTCCCGTGGTAGTATGACCATTTAGGGTAGGTTCCTTTCCCCTGGCAGTATGGCCAGCTGGGGTAGGTTCCTTTCCCGTGGTAGTATGGCCAGCTGGGGTAGGTTCCTTTCCCATGGTAGTATGACCAGCTGGGGTAGGTTCTTTCCCCACTGTAGTATGCCCAGCTGCAGTAGGTTCCTTTCCCATTGTAGTATCAGCTGGGGTAGTTTCCTTTCCCATGGTAGTATGGCCGGCTGGGGTAGGTTCCTTTCCCATGGTAGTAAGACCAGCTGTGGTAGGTTCCTTTCCCATGGTAGTGTGGCCGGCTGAGGTAGGTTCCTTTACCATGGTAGTATGACCAGCTGGGGTAGTTTCCTTTCCATTGGTAGTATGGCCAGCCGGGGTAGGTTCCCTACTTCCCGGGCAACGCTTCCGTATCTCCTGCATGACTTGCTTCATCCAGTCATCCGGATTATCAGGATCAGGTTCCGGTCGGGGACCGAAGTAACACACCCTCTGCTTGCTCTCAATACCAACCAAGAGCGCTTCGGAATTGATAAAAAAAAAAATCATAAACCCTGAATTTGTGGGTTAAGCGCCCTCTATATCTAGTGGTGACTTTAACAGCCGAATGTTGCTTGATTAATATTGGTCCCAATAATGCTGTTCTCTATTGGAAGCATTTTGATGAAAATGGAGTGGTGGCGCTGTTCCTATGGCGACACAGCTCATCCGGTGCTCTATGTATTCTTCTGCAGTTTTTGAGCCTTGGAAGTGCCCAAAATCAGGACTTATAGGTCAGCTTTTGTATTCACTACACTTCAGCAGAGCGACGTGATATTCACTCACGCCCATTGTCTGCAGTCAAACCCAGACTTAGTGCACGTAAATATAAGCCGTATCTACCTTCTGTGGTCATGGGCAATGTGCAATTTTTGAGAAACAAAACTAACGAACTTATGCAAATGTCCGTTATTTACCCGATTGAAGAACTATTTCTTTTGTGACATTCTCATAAGACAAGGTTAAAAGCTATGGATGCGGATGAACATGTGGCCATTCATGGTTTCAAATGGTCAAGCGGTGACAGGCATGAGCGTCGCGAGGATTTTTTTCCAGGCGGGGGGGAGGCAAAGCACATTTCCCCAAAAAAATCTCAACTTTTTCCTCATACTATCAATTTATCATTTTCTGAGCGTGCGCAGGGGAACATTTTCCCTACCCCGACCCCCATGAAATTAACAGTAATATGGCTATTCACGAGTAGCCAGCCCCTTCTCGTGTCGCGCAACATGCAAGTGGTGGCAAGCGACTTCGCTCGAAGATAATTTATAATAACCTCATAGACGTTTTCTCCTTCTTCAGTACAGACGATAAACTGATAATTGGTTGTCCTTATTTCTACCTATTTGACCTTTTTTTACGTTTCCCAAATCAAAAGGAACTTGCTATACGCGCATAGATAGGTTAATTTTAAAATATTCTTTTCTTCACCAGGTCGATTATCACTTAAACATGAAGTTATTAAACATTGCATCACAAACATCAAAAGTCATTTTTCTGTCGAACCGACTCATCGTTCCAGATCACCACATTCAATACCGATCGACTGTTTCAATCGGAGGGTTTACGTGCCAGAGCGTGCTACAGGTGATGCATTAAATCTTACCTGCCATAGCTGACAGCATCAGAACCAAGGCTGATGCTTCGTTCATTGTCGCATATATCTGATGAATCCTGATCAGAAATGCGTTAGTGGGTATTTATCAAAAACTCCCACACCAACGCCAATTAAAAGGCAACTACGCACGCAGACCACAAACAACAAACTGTCGGATTGGATGAAAAGATGGACAATCAGTTAAAGTTGTTCGTTTTAGTCTGCGATTCACACATCACACAAACGTGATCTACTAGGCAGATACGTATGTAGAGCACTGAACGGCGATCAGCAACAAGCCTACCAAGACCATAGCGCAAAACCGTGTTTGACGCAATGATCCAAGACCTGTTAGTTTGATCAGCTACGCAGCCATAGACCATGAAACAGACTGACATCATAGCGAGCCCAGCTAATCAACAACGGGCTCGACCAAGAAAAGACGGTCGCACCTTTCTGAATGGATGCAGTTTCTTCTCGATATGAAGCGACCTGGCATCGCCAACCATCCGAAAAGTCTTCCAGTAAACAGAACCCTTTGTGTCCATGCTTGCTTGGTCGCATTACAGAAACGCCTTCATAATGAACATTTAGGAAATTCAATTAAGCGAGAGCGCAGGTATTGCAATAAACAAGCTTTGTCCTTGATATTCACGGCATATAATATGCTGACGTGGTCAGAATGCTTTAAACAGGCGAAATATTGAATGCAATTTAGCGGGGGAGATCTTTATATTTTCACTGTGAATAATTCTTCACACTGATGCAATAGAATAAGGCGTCGGTGCAGTTTTAGGTCTCCTTGTTTTAAGTTCGCATTTTGACGACCTACATAGTACACTGGTTATTTATATAACGTTTTCATGCAATACTGCAGATGTTAAATTTCGAAAGGGAAATCCAAGTGTTGGGATTTTAAAGATAATAGAAAAGAAACAATGCATGGATGTAATTTATGTCACTATATACTTATGATAATAATAACAGAGGAACCCACTGTGGCCCAGTAAAGAGAAGACAATGCGAAGAGATTACATTTTAGACGTTGGAGGAAACCCCAGAAGACTTCACGGTATCAAGAAGAACCCACGGAATCAGGCAGGAACTGACAACCCAATCCAGGTTGGAATTGAACCTGGGACACAGCGGTAGCCGAGGAAAGTACACACCTCTATCAAGACTCCCCCATAATTTTGAACTATCGACATTGTGACGTCAACCTCTGCTGACGAGAGGTCGTAAGAGATGGAGTGTTTGTGTGTGTGTGTAACAGGGAAACTTTATGAGGAGTACGTATATATTATCTCATATTGTCACAAACATATGTGGCTCTTCGTGGAAACGGAAATCTCATTTGACCTACTTTTACGTTTTTCCGTACAATAGGTTTTGTACGCGTTTAAAGGGCCAAAATGTATTAGGCTCTTCGTGAAAACGCAAAATGCATTTATCGAGATTTTTGCCCGTTGCAACATTAATGTAACTTGGACATTAATAATGTTTTACTTACAGAAACATGTAAAAATGGTAAAGTACATTGTTTAAAAAAAGAACTCAACATTTTTGACATATGTGGCTCTTCGTGAAAATGGTGACGAGTTTTGTTCATGTTAAAATCGAGGATTTCTTCTATCTTCTATCTTTTGTTTATACTCTTTTTGGTAACAGCTCTCATTTGTTTTGTACACGTTTTCTAATCGAGGTCCTACTCGATTTGATTCCTGTATTCAATTACTCGAGGATGATTAACATGTGTGTCCTCGATTTACACCACAAACACGCACACACACCGTTACACAGGCATAGAAGGTGGGTACTTCCTTTGTTCTCGTGTATTAAAATTTTGCAATGTAGCACACTAATTTCAAAATGATCTTATTTTTACATGAATTAATTTCCTGGGCTAAAATTCGGACTAATATCCCTTTTCTTAAATTCTTCCATTTGCGACAGATTAACCCACCTTCGAAATTCCTAGTTTTTGAGTAAAATCCATATATCTATTTCGTAAAAAAGTGGTTGGGTACCAAAACGGTACCCTGCAAGTCGGTGGGCAGGTACCTCCCATTGTTCCAGTACCTCATAAGGCAGCGTTTATACGTTCACAAAAACACACAACATCCGTCAGTTCAGTTATTTTAATTCAATGGAGCAAGCAAGAAGAAAAATTAAGCAGAGCCAATTAGCATGTTTTCCTGTTTGCCACATTTATTTCACACGCACGAACACAATCACAAAGCGAAAACAGCAAGTTGAATTAAAAGTGAACAATATTAAAAGAATACCATCGATAAGTTCAAGATGGTTTCTTCTTAGCTTCTCTATGGACTACGGACTTGGCATCAAGTGAAAATCACACCAAGCCATGATTTTTGGAATTCTTCTCATTCTTCTCATGCATAAAACTGTCCCTTTATTCTATTGTATTTTGATATACCTGTTTGTCCTTATCAATTACGCATGGCAAACGATTACATTTTGTAAAAAGACAACACCCCACTGTGATTAAAATGCTTAAACATTTTTAAGCAAAAAGGCAACATTTAACGCCGGTTGATATTTATTATATGTCTATGGTGTAATTTAAAAAAAAATGATCGGATGTTCTTTGCGCTATACACGGTCGAACCAGTACTTGTTCGTGGTGAGTCCTAGCCAAGCATGTAAATTGTTTCGTTTCGCTGAAAGAATACTTGCCTGTTTTGTGATCCGCGGACAGAACCTTAAACGGCGTCTGTGTGCAAATTCCGTAACTTGAAAAGTACGCAAGTGGTTTAAATGATTCTTGACAAAAAGAAAGCTTATTAATTAGATTGAAGTGCTACATTGAAAACTTCCATAAAAAAATGGTCCTGACAATTGGGTTTCTTGATTTTACTCATCCTCTGGTGATGATTTCCAAGTTTCGGTTTGTTTCTTCTTGTCCAACAGTCTGAACGTTTTGTCAGCGCTGTCAAAGTGAGTGTAATGCATATAAGCGATGAGTGCTCCAGCGAAATTATTCACGGCGACATCCAAGTAACTCCAATCGCAGACTGCCATAACCACCCTCCCACTCTGTGGGCTCAATGCGCACTACCGTCGCCACCACACTCTCATCAAAAACGTTAGTGACCGGGGTGTCGCCATCAGTGTTCCCGACGAACACCTGAAACGAAAACGTTAACAGCCGTGGTATACCATTGGTCGAAGAGGGGTTTCTTTTTTAACTCATATTGAATTTTAGCCAGATTCTCAATTCTAAGCGAAATTTATTCCATGGATTTTATTTGGGCTCTCTGGGTTTCTCTTTCTAGACGAAAACAGGTATAAGTAGTTTTAAAAAACTATTTTATATTTCAATAGATCTGATTCCTTCCTATCGAACCTTTCCAGAAGACGACATGACATAACTTCTCATTTGCATCGGGTGATTGTTTACAATCAGGTACATTTTTAAACGGATGGTTCCATTTCATAGTTTGCTTTACCATGGAACCAAATATGGTCTTACAGAATGAAGTTATCACGGATCAACAAACACTCCGACAAATATCACAGTTAGTACTATGCATGTTGAAGATGGATAGAGTTCCGTATCATCTTTGGGTTGATATTTACCTTGATGTTTCCGTTTCCATCTGCCACGTGTTCGTGTTCAGACGAGGGCTGCTTCTGATAGGACACCTTGTACTGCGCAACATACTGAGGAATTGCTGACGGTGGCATCCAGCCTTGTGTGATGACGCCTGTCACCACTGTACTCTCAACAAGGTCCACCTCGATCCAGGGCTTGGCGTCGGTACTGTACACAGAGTTAATAGAGGAAGATGAACAATGAAATAACAATACCCCACAAGTCAGGTTGTGTGATGGATCTGAAAATCGAACAGCTGGGCTTCGATCGGAAAATTTACTGTTATAATTTTTAAAAAGGGGAAAAATACAAAACGAACCAAAACAAATCATTGGCAGCAACTAACTGTAAATGAATACGCCTAGACCTAATGACGTCACGTTTTGTTTACATGTGCGCTTTCCTCTGTGGTAGACAGTCCCTACTTCGTCTGGCGTCCCGACTTCGTTGCCATAGGAAAACGCAAATGTTAACAAAGCCATTACGTCATGAGGTCTCAGGTCTATTAAAAATATTAAAGGGGGTCACTTAGTGACGTTGTAAGTGAAGTGCCAGGTGTGGTATTCCCCTTCGATACCTACCTCGAGGCTATCCATCTGTTGTTATTGTTGAGGCGTCCCTTACGGGCAGGACAACAATTAGTGTACAATTGACTGGAGGCATTGATGCGACCGTCAGGGATCGTCCGGTCTTCCATTCCCAAGGCGTGACTCAAACACTCTGCTGGTAACAAACAATGGACAAAAACGAATGTTACTAATATTGATACTCAAATATACCAATATCGTCTGAAAGTTATTTGATGTTGAGGTTTAATTTGGGATAGAATGCAGAATCATGAAGGCACTTTTGCCTCATAAATCTCACTGATACTAACAGTGTAATGATCGACTGCATTGTGACTTTAGAAAGGATTGTAATCTAAAAAACAAATAACGTACCAAGCGTTTAATTAGGGGCAGAATGCAGAATCCTGAAGGCATTTTTGCCTTAAATCTGAACGATTGCAAATAGGCAAAAAGCATATATATGTTTGGCACTAAAAATCATTTCAATTTATTTTTTGAAGACAAACAAAGAATATATTCCAAATAACCATCAAAGTGACGTCAAGTTATTTCCTTAGTTTGTAATAATGATATCAACGGATTTATGGTGTTCTATTAGTAATCTTAATGCAAGACACTTGTATTAAACAGTGGAATAATCGACATGCATCGTGACCTTAGAAAGGATTGTCATCATTAAAAACAAATAACGAACCTACTGCATGTTTAAACAAATATGTGAGTTTTAGCTATTAGTTACCTATTAGATTCTGGTAATTGATTTTGTTTATCTTAATTTAGATGTTGATCACACAAGTTGATGATTGAAGTTGGTAAATACACTGGTTTAGCTCTACAGGAAAGGTTGCGTTCACATTGTCAACTTGATGTTGAAACCAAAATGTAGTTTCTTTTAAAATGTCCGTGGTAGAACCATTCTAATCTTGTTTAGAGATATTTTAATGTCGTCTACAGATACACGTATTATTACATTGTGTTGCTAGATTTGCTTTGTTGAGATGCGCCCAACGGGCGGGGAAACTCTCCCAACTACTAAACGAACTGTTGTGATCTTCGTTGATTTCCCTGCTCTTATTTCCAAGCGATCGTTCTGTGATGAAACAATCAACTGTTGCATGCCCTAAAATCCTTTGGTATTAGAGCATTTTGGGGGCTATGAACTTGAGGTTTGAAAACAAAAAGAGTTAAAGACATGCAAGGGAAAGCCAGCTTTCATTTCAATAGGATTTGGTTGGATGAAATATAGCTCCAAAATTGTTCATTTTTGGCATTGGAGTATAGGCTCTCTTTTTCAAATGGCGATGGGCTTCAGGACTATTTTTAAGGGTGATCATCCTTAGACAGAATATTCTCCCAAAAATTATTGATTAACAATCAAACAATTTCCGATATTTAACGTCCTTTGAAGCCCTCCGTGAACATTGCTATTAATGTTCAATTTCAATGCACTATGTAGCCTGGTGAAAAAACAAATCCTCTTGCATTATGGTGTAGCAACTATATGGTATGAATGATCATAGGTAAACTTACCAGCTGGGGTAGGTTTCTTTCCCGTGGTAGTATGGCGAGCTGGGGTAGGTTCCTTTCCCATGGTAGTATGACCAGCTGGGGTAGGTTCCTTTCCCATGATAGTATGACGAGCTGGGGTAGGTTCCTTGCCCATCGAAATGTGACCAGCTGGGGTAAGTTCCTTTACCGTGGTTGTATGACCAGCTGTGGTAGGTTCCTTTCCCGTGGTAGTATGACCATTTAGGGTAGGTTCCTTTCCCGTGGCAGTATGGCCAGCTGGGGTAGGTTCCTTTCCCGTGGTAGTATGGCCAGCTGGGGTAGGTTCCTTTCCCATGGTAGTATGACCAGCTGGGGTAGGTTCTTTCCCCACTGTAGTGTGGCCGGCTGAGGTAGGTTCCTTTACCATGGTAGTATGACCAGCTGGGGTAGTTTCCTTTCCCATGGTAGTATGGCCGGCTGGGGTAGGTTCCTTTCCCATGGTAGTAAGACCAGCTGTGGTAGGTTCCTTTCCCATGGTAGTGTGGCCGGCTGAGGTAGGTTCCTTTACCATGGTAGTATGACCAGCTGGGGTAGTTTCCTTTCCATTGGTAGTATGGCCAGCCGGGGTAGGTTCCCTACTTCCCGGGCAACGCTTCCGTATCTCCTGCATGACTTGCTTCATCCAGTCATCCGGATTATCAGGATCAGGTTCCGGTGGGGGACCGAAGTAACACACCCTCTTCTTGCTCTCAATACCAACCAAGAGCGCTTCGGAATTGATAAAAAAAAAATCATAAACCCTGAATTTGTGGGTTAAGCGCCCTCTATATCTAGTGGTGACTTTAACATCCGAATGTTGCTTGATTAATATTGGTCCCAATAATGCTGTTCTCTATTGGAAGCATTTTGATGAAAATGGAGTGGTGGCGCTGTTCCTATGGCGACACAGCTCATCCGGTGCTCTATGTATTCTTCTGCAGTTTTTGAGCCTTGGAAGTGCCCAAAATCAGGACTTATAGGTCAGCTTTTGTATTCACTACACTTCAGCAGAGCGACGTGATATTCACTCACGCCCATTGTCTGCAGTCAAACCCAGACTTAGTGCACGTAAATAAAAGCCGTATCTACCTTCTGTGGTCATGGGCAATGTGCAATTTTTGAGAAACAAAACTAACGAACTTATGCAAATGTCCGTTATTTACCCGATTGAATAACTATTTCTTTTGTGACATTCTCATAAGACAAGGTTAAAAGCTATGGATGCGGATGAACATGTGGCCATTCATGGTTTCAAATGGTCAAGCGGTGACAGGCATGAGCGTCGCGAGGATTTTTTTCCAGGCGGGGGGGAGGCAAAGCACATTTCCCCCCAAAAATCTCAACTTTTTCCTCATACTATCAATTTATCATTTTCTGAGCGTGCGCAGGGGAACATTTGCCCTACCCCGACCCCCATGAAATTAACAGTAATATGGCTATTCACGAGTAGCCAGCCCCTTCTTGTGTCGCGCAACATGCAAGTGGTGGCAAGCGACTTCGCTCGAAGATAATTTATAATAACCTCATAGACGTTTTCTCCTTCTTCAGTACAGACGATAAACTGATAATTGGTTGTCCTTATTTCTACCTATTTGGCCTTTTTTTACGTTTCCCAAGTCAAAACGAACTTGCTATACGCGCATAGATAGGTTAATTTTAAAATATTCTTTTCTTCACCAGGTCGATTATCACTTAAACATGAAGTTATTAAACATTGCATCACAAACATCAAAAGTCATTTTTCTGTCGAACCGACTCATCGTTCCAGATCACCACATTCAATACCGATCGACTGTTTCAATCGGAGGGTTTACGTGCCAGAGCGTGCTACAGGTGATGCATTAAATCTTACCTGCCATAGCTGACAGCATCAGAACCAAGGCTGATGCTTCGTTCATTGTCGCAGATATCTGATGAATCCTGATCAGAAATGCGTTAGTGGGTATTTATCAAAAACTCCCCCACCAACGCCAATTAAAAGGCAACTACGCACGCAGACCACAAACAACAAACTGTCGGATTGGATGAAAAGATGGACAATCAGTTAAAGTTGTTCGTTTTAGTCAGCGATTCACACATCACACAAACGTGATCTACTAGGCAGATACGTATGTAGAGCACTGAACGGCGATCAGCAACAAGCCTACCAAGACCATAGCGCAAAACCGTGTTTGACGCAATGATCCAAGACCTGTTAGTTTGATCAGCTACGCAGCCATAGACCATGAAACAGACTGACATCATAGCGAGCCCAGCTAATCAACAACGGGCTCGACCAAGAAAAGACGGTCGCACCTTTCTGAATGGATGCAGTTTCTTCTCGATATGAAGCGACCTGGCATCGCCAACTATCCGAAAAGTCTTCCAGTAAACAGAACCCTTTGTGTCCATGCTTGCTTGGTCGCATTACAGAAACGCCTTCATAATGAACATTTAGGAAATTCAATTAAGCGAGAGCGCAGGTATTGCAATAAACAAGCTTTGTCCTTGATATTCACGGCATATAATATGCTGACGTGGTCAGAATGCTTTAAACAGGCGAAATATTGAATGCAATTTAGCGGGGGAGATCTTTATATTTTCACTGTGAATAATTCTTCACACTGATGCAATAGAATAAGGCGTCGGTGCAGTTTTAGGTCTCCTTGTTTTAAGTTCGCATTTTGACGACCTACATAGTACACTGGTTATTTATATAACGTTTTCATGCAATACTGCAGATGTTAAATTTCGAAAGGGAAATCCAAGTGTTGGGATTTTAAAGATAATAGGAAAGAAACAATGCATGGATGTAATTTATGTCACTATATACTTATGATAATAATAACAGAGGAACCCACTGTGGCCCAGTAAAGAGAAGACAATGCGAAGAGATTACAGTTTAGACGTTGGAGGAAACCCCAGAAGAATTCACGGTATCAAGAAGAACCCACGGAATCAGGCAGGAACTGACAACCCAATCCAGGTTGGAATTGAACCTGGGACACAGCGGTAGCCGAGGAAAGTACACACCTCTATCAAGACTCCCCCATAATTTTGAAATATCGACATTGTGACGTCAACCTCTGCTGACGAGAGGTCGTAAGAGATGGAGTGTGTGTGTGTGTGTGTGTAACAGGGAAACTTTATGAGGAGTACGTATATATTATCTCATATTGTCACAAACATATGTGGCTCTTCGTGGAAACGGAAATCTCATTTGACCTACTTTTACGTTTTTCCGTACAATAGGTTTTGTACGCGTTTAAAGGGCCAAAATGTATTAGGCTCTTCGTGAAAACGCAAAATGCATTTATCGAGATTTTTGCCCGTTGCAACATTAATGTAACTTGGACATTAATAATATTTTACTTACAGAAACATGTAAAAATGGTTAAGTACATTGTTTAAAAAAAGAACTCAACATTTTTGACATATGTGGCTCTTCGTGAAAATGGTGACGAGTTTTGTTCATGTTAAAATCGAGTATTTCTTCTATCTTCTATCTTTTGTTTATACTCTTTTTGGTAACAGCTCTCATTTGTTTTTTTACACGTTTTTTAATCAAGGTCCTCCTCGATTTGATTCCTGTATTCAGTTACTCGAGGATGATTAACATGTGTGTCCTCGATTTACAACACAAACACGCACACACACCGTTACACATGCATAGAAGTGGGTTACTTCCTTTGTTCTCGTGTATTCAAATTTTGCAATGTTGCACACTAATTTCAAAATGATCTTATTTTAACCTGAATTAATTTCCTGGGCTAAAATTCGGACTAACATCCCTTTTCTTAAATTCTTCCATTTGCGACAGATTAACCCACCTTCGAAATTCCTAGTTTTTGAGTAAAATACATATATCTATTTCGTGAAAATGTGGTTGGGTACCAAAACGGTACCCCGCAAGTCGGTGAGCAGGTACCTCCCATTGTTCCAGTACCTCATAAGGCAGTGTTTATACTGTAACGGGTCTGGTTGCGGTCAAGAGCTTTTCAGGGCGCATTTACTAGGGAATATTAGGTCGGGTGCTTGTGACAAATAGCTACGGACGTGGACGGCACACAGACAGACAAATGGCAAAGTAAAATAAACACGGACACAGATGTTGGGTTCAGGAACAATTCTTCTTGTGATCGATATAACTTTATTCCACTTTATTCCACTTACATCTTTCCTGTCAAATAAGTTGCACGAGTAACTGGTCTGCCGCACAAGCTGTCCGAATCGTTAGCACGATCCTCTCAGTCCGACGCCCAGCTGGAAAGTGAGCGCGCCACTACAAGCCCACGAAAAACCTGGCTTGTTGCCCAGTAACACAAGTACAACGCGCGTGTCACGTACGCAGCGCGCAGTGCAGACGTGACCCGGCCGTGTTCGTTACACCACCCCCTCCTTTAAGGGAGATGTGTCCTCACATCGGCCAATTTTAATTAATAAGCAAATCCAACAATATTTTTATTTTATTTTTAAGTGACTCGTGCTCGATCGTTATTTTTAATTTTTTTTTACAAACATCAATTATTTCTCTTAAAAATCAAGCAACAATTATTCTGAACTATTGATAAACTCCTTATACTGGCACAAATTTTAATCAAAGTCTAAAGCTCAAACACTTAAATTTCAAAAACTTTAATGAATGACAAGTTTTCCATCGGACTTTCTCAGAAGAAATAACTGAAACTGCTTTCTGAAAAAAATATGCCAAACATTTGGTTCTCAAATATAAACTTCTTTTGCTTAGGCAAGACATCAAAATAATTATTTTAGAAACGTCTGAAAGAACATTATTAATCAAGAAAACCTCTGGGAAGAAATCTGTCTGTTAATTCGTGTGGGCATTATTCGTAAACAAAACGTTCCTTGGTGATCTTGGCTACGACAGTCTTGCCGTCGAACAGCTCTTGTGTGGTGCGCTCCACACTTCGTCCTTAACCATGCTCTGTCTGCACTCCCTTGTTACGCGTCTCCACCGAAGCCGTTGAAAGAGTCCCCACCATCGATGTCATAGTTGTCACTCTGCGTACAGGGGGCGGGCAATCGTCATTGCGAGTCTCCACGGCCCGACGATCAGCATTGTCTGGGTGAAGTTGCAAGACGTCGAGGTTCCGTCCAGGCGTACGGGGAACCTCCGGTTCTGTCGAGGACTCGTGTGCGGTCTCCCAGTGGCGATCTAAGTCGTGCTTGCGACGAAAGAGGCTCGGACATGACGGACACTTCAACTTCCCTTTTTCGAGATGCTGCTCATCGATGTGTCTTCGCAGGCTGGCTGCACTTGTAAACTGCTTATGGCAGACTTTGCAGGTATGTTCGCCTCGAGGAGAACGGCTTCGAGCTAGGTCTCGTCCCATCTTTCTGAAATGAAATAAACGAAAAGAACCTCTGGCTATGTACATGTATAATTTCTGGTTGGACTTTCCTGCTTGTCTGCATGATAGGCTATAACTGCCATTCTCCATACCGCTGCGGGGGCCGCCGAGGCCGTTTGTGCCTTACTTCTACTACTGGGTTACATTGCAAAGCCAGGGGACCACCCTCATCTTGAGAAATTGGCTCGGAACTAGCGGGTCTGTCCGGGGCCTCAAATTGACTGTTATTCTCTGGGCCTATAAGGTCGGGTCCTCGGTCTCCTCCACAGACATCGTCATTTTCCTTGTAGTCACAGTCAGGGCAATTATCACTGAGCCCATCAATATCGGAGTCGTCGTCATCCGGGCTATGCGGTGATGAATTATCTCCGGGGTTTGGTACTGCCCTGTGCTTACCCGTCTGTGGTTTTAACCACGTTCGGTCTACGTCACCGTGGAATGGCTTCAACCGATTGACGTGAAGCACTCTTGGCTTGTGTCGGGCACTTTTCTGGACTCGGACAAGTACATCATTGAGTACCTTGGTGATAAGAAGAGGGCCGTCCCATTTTGGCTGCAGTTTGGGGAAAGGCCGACTTTATTTGTTCCCACCCTCTCCATAACGGCTCCGCCAATCTCGTAGCGCCCTTTTTTGGCTTTGTGGTTGTAGTTGCGGCGCTGGTATTTGGCCGATTTCTTGAGTTGTTCTCTGGCTAACTCATGGATGGCATCAAACGTGTCCCGCAGGTCTATAGTCTATGGGCACTCTGTCGGATTCTGGCGGGAAACTGCACATCAAGTCCAGCGGGAGCTCCACCTCTGTTCCGAACAGCATCCGGTTTGGCGTCAGGCCAGTACTTTCGTGCACTGAGGCACGATATGCCATCATGACTAACGGAACGTGATTGTCCCAGTCCTTCTGGTTAGCCGCTGTATATGAGGATAGCATGGTCTTTAGCGTCCTGTTAAAACGTTCGACCTGACCATCGCTCTGTGGGTGAAAGGGGGTTGTCCGCGTCGTATCGATTCAAAGTAAGGCACAAATCTCCTGGAACAACCGACTTTCGAACTGTCTCCCTTGATCACTATGAAGTTGGCGGGGAGTTCCAAATCTACAGACGAACTCCTTCACGAAGATTTCGGCAACTGTCCTTGCATCCATGGTGGCCATCGGATATGCTTCTGTCCACTTTGAGAAATAGTCAGAGATCACCAAAATGTACCGGTTACCATCGTTCGTCACTGGTAGTGGTCCTGTAATATCTAACGCCACTCTCTCCAGTGGCACACCAGAAATTTGCTGCTTTAAAAATGCCTTCTGGTGTTTAGCCGGTAGTTTTTGTTTGGCACATTCTAGGCATTTTCTGCACCACAGATCCACGGACTCCTTCATCTTTGACCAGTAGAATCGTGCTTTCGCCTTCTCGTACAGCTTCTTGGCACCAAGGTGCCCTCCAGTTGGTGAGTTATGTAGCTGTTGCAAAACTTTCTTTTTGCAGTTTTCGGGGTACGACAAGTCGGTAACGGACTTCATCGCCGGTATCGTCTTCCCACTTCTTGTGCAATGCACCCTCCCGAAGGCAAAGTTGATCCCAGGCACCCCACATGCTCTTTAACTCGGCGCTCTCCGGAGAGACTTCTGTCCATTTTGGTTTTGGTTCTTTAGACTCGATCCACCTGATAATCATCCCAAGGCTTCGATCTTGTAATTGCTGTTGGCGCAACGTTTGAGTGGTCATGCTTTGCAGCCAGTTTGGCTCCACAACCCGGGCAACGGCAAGCCTTATCGACGGTTTCCTTGTTGGACTGCTGATTCCTTCCTTACTTTGTGGCATGTCCGTCTGCTGGTCATTTTCTGAAGGCTCCATTCCTGGCTTAGATGGCAACAGTACTTCGGTAGTGGGGCAGTCACTCTTTACCTCATCATGATCAGTGACTTCACCAGGAACCCATTCACACTGCCTGCACGGCATCCTGGACATGGCATCCGCGTTCCCATGCCTGCGCCCGGGTCGGTGTTCGATCTGAAAATCGTACTCCGCCAAAACCTGAAGCCACCTCGCCACCTGCCCAACGGGTTCCTTGAATCCAAATAACCATCTTAACGCACCGTGGTCCGTCCGGAGCTTGAACCTCTGTCCATACAGGTAAGGCCGGAAGTGCTTTACGAAGAACACCAGTGCGAGCAGTTCCTTCCTCGTTACGCAGTAGTTTCTTTCGCTTTTCGTTAAGGCTCTACTGGCGTAAGCTATGACCTTTTCAGTTCCGTCCTGTCTCTGTGATAATACGGCCCCGATTCCATAATCGCTGGCGTCTGTGTCTAAGATGAATTCGCCGGTCGCTGAGGGATACGCAAGGACTGGCGAGATCAGTCGAAGCTTCAGAGCATCAAACCCCACCTGACATTCCTTGGACCAGACAAAAGTATTGCCCTTTTCAGTAAGTCTGTGGAGGGGTCTGGCCAGCTCAGCAAAACTTGGCACAAAGCGGCGATAATAGGACGCGAGACCGAGGAAACTACGGACTTCATGTAAGTTGCTCGGGACTGGCCAATTCTGTACTTTCTGAACTTTTTCGGGATCTGTCTTGACGCCCTCGTTTGACACAATGTGACCTAGGTAGGAAACCTGTCGCTGCAGCACATGACATTTTTTCGGCTGAAGTTTTAATCCAGCTTCCTGAATGCGGGCCAGTATCTGCTGCAGGCGTTCAAGATGTTCGTCAAATGTCCGGCTGTAGACAATTATATCATCAAGATAGACCAAGCAGGTCTGCCATTGCAGACCACGGAGGACCCCCTCCATGAGTCTTTCGAATGTGGACGGGGCATTACACAGCCCAAAGGGCATTACCTCGAACTGGTAAAAGCCGCAGTGGGCTGCAAATGCCGTCTTGTCTTTGTGGTCTTCATCCATTGGCAGTTGCCAGTAACCTGAGGCAAGGTCCAAGGTTGTAAAGTACTGGGAACCCGACAACGTGTCTATGGTGTCGTCTATGCGTGGAATTGGGTACGCATCTTTTCGAGTCACTGCATTTAGGCGGCGATAATCCACGCAGAACCGTACGCTGACATCCTTTTTCCGGACTAACACGACTGGTGAAGCCCACGGTCCAGAACTCGGCTTGATGATTCCCTTCTTCAGCATCGACTGAATTTCCTCTTCCACTACGGTCCTTTGTCGGATTGGCAGTCGCCTTGCCGGTTGCTTAATGGGAGTGGCAGATCCTGTTTCGATACGGTGCTGAGCTAGCTTCGTACAACCTAAGTCTTCAGAGTTGGCAGAAAACTGATTTTGGTACCTGACCAGCAATTCTTTGAGTTGCATTCTTTGCCCGGTGTCTATCTCTTTAGAGCCTTGCTCATAAAGAGTTTGAATATGAGCTGGTACCGCAACTTCTACGTCCTGGTAGCCTGCTTCGCTTTCAGCTGTAGAGACCAAGTTAACGCGCTCTATCACATTTGTCCGATCGGATTCTGTGTCAATGGCGGGCCCTACTGCATCCACTGTCAGGAATGTCCCTGCTGTGGCACCCTTGTAGAGGGTCACATGGTCACTGGTTGGATTCCACAGTCTCACTGGCACTGTCTCTTCAGTCGTGCTCACGAGTGACGAGGCCACAATGAGGTTCTCTCTTTGCACCATTCCAGGTGTTGGCTCTATTAACCCATAGACCACACCTACGTCACTTTCGCCAAGGCTCCCGACTATAACCATCTCAGTCTGTGGTGGGACAACAACTGTTTCCTTCACAGTCACGCGGCAACACTGCAGTGGCTCCGCTGTATCCCTTAGAGAGAGTTCAGTCCCCCTCCACTTCAGACTCTTCCCGTTGATGTCTATAATGCAATTCTCCTCTCGTAGAAAGTCAAGCCCCAGTAGCACGTCATTGCTGACATCAGCTATGATGAACTTGTGTGCTATTAGTTGACCTCCCAACTGGAGTTCTGCTCGTACCTCTCCGATTACTGTCAAGTCCTTTTCATCGGCGAGGTGAACCCGGACATCAGATTTGGTTATACCAGCCTGGGCCTCGACAGGCCACTTACTCACGACTTTCTCTGACAGAATAGACGCTGTTGCCCCAGTGTCAATCAGTGCTACGACGTCCATTCCGTTGATGACAGTGTCCATGTGCAATCCTTCTCCGACAACAGTAACACTCCGGCTCAGTAGATCTTTAGTAGGCCCCTCCCTAATAGCTGCGTCTTGGGCCACAGACACAGCTCCTAACATTTTTCCGTGGGTTTTGTTGGGTTTGAAACTTGAACTGTCGCCTCCCCCTTCTCCTCACTTCTGTCCTTAGCAAGCTGGGGACAATTTGGCTTAATGTGACCATATTCGTCACACTTGTAGCACCTAGGTCCCTTTCCATCGGCTCTTCGATTTTTGCCTTTGTTTCGGGTGTTTATGGACTTCCGCAACTTGTGCAGTTGGTCTGCCAGTTCTTGGACTTGTTGTTGAAGGGCAGTTGGTGTTGGCTGAACATCACTACTGCTTTGCCTTTCTGGAATTACCTGTGCTGCGGCGGCCCGTACTTTCTTAGGCTCAGAGGTGCTGCGAGCCTTTTCGGCCTTTTGTAAAGCTTCTAATTCAACTGCCGCTGCCACTGCGTCGTCAAGGGTAGTTGTCCTCATTTGAATGACCCGAATCCTGATTTCGCTGTCTTGTAGAGCGTCCAGAAAATGATCCCTACCCATGCGGTCTCTGCTGTCTGCCGAGAAATCGACATAGACTTTGTCCACCAATCGCCTTATGTCTTCAGCCATTTCCACCAATACAAGCTCTCTGTGTTCTTTTGCCTGCGGCTCCTTAGTTGTGCTCTGTGCAATTCCAGTCTGCCCGTAGGGTCGAAACGTGCCTGCAGAGCCTTTACCAACAATTTGTAGTCACTTGTTGTTTCCTTAGGCAAACCACCTAATATCTGTTGAGCAGGACCATTTAGCAACACTGCCAAGTATTGAAGTTTGTCGCGCTCACGCCAGCCGTTCAGTTCGGCGCACAGTTCAAAGTGCTTGTGGTAAGCTGTCCATGATGTCTTTCCGTCGTAACGGTCTGGTTTCATCAAAGGTCTCTCCCGCGGTTGGTCTTTCCCTTTTGGTGTTTTTGGATTTGGCTGACTAGGCTTTTCCCGATCTACCGTCGGCTCAGTTGGTGTTCCTTGGGTTGGACTCAATCTTGACACTTTTTCACAACCTCCTAACGGTTTCGCGATAGGCCTATGTGCCGTTCCTTTGTCACAGTTAGCAAGCTGCTGACTGCTGGTGTAGAAATCCGGTGTCCTGCCTAGGTTACGCTCAGGCTCATGCAAGTAGCAAGACGGGTCGGGAAACAGGGTCGTCCCCAATGGTGCAAACCTCACTGGAGGTTCTATCCCAGGCCACGTAGCGTCAGCAATTCTGTCTGCACGGCCTGGCTCTCTACCTGGACTGTAACTCATATACTCTGTGAGTTGAGGCAAAGGAGGGAAAATTTCGGTCAGCGCCGGCCCTGGTTTCTGGTGAGCAGAGGTAGACTCGCGGGTCGAGGTATTTGTGGCCATCAAATCACGGCGATTTCCGGCCGCTGCATTCAAAGATGAATGGTCAGCTTCCATGTGATTTGCAAAGGCTGAGCTCGCATTTCCAGACTGTACACCGTAATGCCATGGGTTCATTCCGGCCGGCTTGCCGGCACCGGGGGCTCGGTCAGCTGGCGCTAGTTGTTCGCCGGTGGAACGACGATCACTATATTTGCTGGAGTGCATTTTGTCAGAACGCAGTCCAAAATTGATTCCGCTGTGGTCTGTAGCACGTGATTTTCCAACCTGCACCTCTTCTGCGAAATGGGTGTTCGCTTCTATGCAAGCATCGGGGCTGATGTGGTCCCGACTGGGTAAACTTTGGGTTGGATCCGCCCGGAAAGGTTGGTAGCTCTCCATCGGCGGTGAATCAGGAACATAGCTAAACCTTGGTTCGGAGCCTGCGGCGGAATGACTGGAAATCCTGGAATCTGGAACACCATATGGGGTGCTCTGTCGAGGCGCCACTTGCTCTATCGGGTCTAGCGGACTCATTTCCGCTATTCAAGAAATATTGGTGCGGCTGTGAAGCACCACTGGGTTCCTGTTGCATGCTTTTGGTGTTTACTGACTCATATTTGCTGGCTATAGTTGCCGTCAGGGTTTCAATTTCTTTACCAACCTCTTCTAACTCTCGGGTGAGTAGCTTATACAACCGACTTTGTCCCTGTGGTGATGAAAGCAGGTGGAAGTCAGTTCCACAGTTCATCGCAAAGGCCATCGTTCTTTCTCTCACAGCAAAATTAATTTTGTCTTTTATTTATTTAGCAGACTACAATGTAGGCCTACAGTATGTCTTTCTGAGCAATTTTATGATTTCCGGCCGGTTCTGTGATTCTCCGGGCGGCTTTGGAATTCCGGCCGGCTGTCTGGCTCTCGATCCGGGCGGCTTTGGAATTCCGGTTGGCTGGCTCTCCGGGCGGCTTTGGAATTCCGGCCGGCTGGCTGGTTTTCCGGGCGGTTTGTCGGACACGGGGGATTTCGTTTGAAAATTCACTACAACCTACGTTCTAAGCCTAGCTTCGATTAAAATCATAACACAAAAGAGTTCATCTCACGCCGCTGCCACCAATGTAACGGGTCTGGTTGCGGTCAAGGGCTTTTCAGGGCGGATTTACTAGGGAATATTAGGTCGGGTGCTTGTGACAAATAGCTACGGACGTGGACGGCACACAGACAGACAAATGGCAAAGTAAAATAAACACGGACACAGATGTTGGGTTCAGGAACATTCTTCTTGTGATCGATATAACTTTATTCCACTTTATTCCACTTACATCTTTCCTGTCAAATAAGTTGCACGAGTCACTGGTCTGCCGCACAAGCTGTCCGAATCGTTAGCACGATCCTCTCAGTCCGACGCCCAGCTGGAAAGTGAGCGCGCTACTACAAGCCCGCGAAAAACCTGGCTTGTTGCCCAGTAACACAAGTACAACGCGCGTGTCACGTACGCAGCGCGCAGTGCAGACGTGACCCGGCCGTGTTCGTTACAATGCGTTCACGAAAACACACAACATCCGTCGGTTCAGTTATTTTAATTCAATGAAGCAAGCAAGCAGAAAAATTAAGCAGAGTCAATTAGCTTGTTTTCATGTTTTCCACATTTATTTCACACGCACGAACATAATCACAAAGCGAAAACAGCAAGTTGAATTAAAAGTTAACAATATTTAAAGAATACCATCGATAAGTTCAAGATGGCTTCTCAATGGACTAAGGACTTGGCATCAAGTGAAAATCACACCAAGCTATAATTTTTGGAAAAAATAGTTTTTTTTTTTTTTTTTACCTTCCTGCATTCTTCTAATGCATAAAATTGTCCCTCTATTCTGTTGACCCAAACAATTGGTAACTATTGTATTTTGATATACCTGTTTGTCCTTATCAATTACGCATGGCAAACTATTACATTTTGTAAAATGACAACACCCCACTGTGATTAAAATGCTTAAACATTTTTAAGCAAAAGGCAACATTTAACGCCAGTTGATATTTATTATAATGTCTCTGGTGTAATTTTAAAAAAATGATCGGATGTTCGTTGCGCTATACACGGTCGAACCAAAACTTGTTCGCGGTGAGTCCTAGCCAAGCATGTTAATTGTTTCGTTTCGCTGAAAGAATACTTGCCTCTTTTGCAATCCGCGGACAAAGCTTTAAAACGGTGTTTGTGTGCAAATTCCGTAACTTGAAAAGTACGCGAGTGGTTTGAATGATTCTTGTACTAAAATAAAGCTTATTAATTAATAACACCATTAGCCTTTTGAGATCAGACACAGGTTGCTACTGTTTTAGGTTAATTTGGCTAATTATTTGCAGTTTTACTTTATTCATTAAATTCTCAAGAAAAGTTCCCCGAAAAGGTCTTTGCTATATTGTTACTGGCATTTCGATGTATTGAAAGCGAAACATTGCCTTAATTACCTGAAAGAGAAATAATTATATCGTGCCAAAATTTACATCTCACTGCGGATAATCTAAAAAGAAACATTCCGACTAGTGCCATACAAATGTACATCCTTAAATTGATGTACGTAAGTAGAGAAGAATTGATGCAAATTTGGTTGTCAGTTGATGACAACCAAAGTGAAATAGAAGACCAATATACCATTCACGGTTTTCATCGTCAATAGCATTACATTGAAGGACTTAATAAGTACTTGAAAGAAAAAACATAAACATAGTCATTTATCGTTTGAACAATGCGATGCTTATGTAATTGCACTCGTGATCTGCTCTGGTCAACTCTACTATATCTGGAACCCATCGGCTGCATTAGATATCTCTTGGTGGTGTTCAGCTTTCTCGTCATTTTGAAAGTATACGAAATATAAACACTAACGCACAGCGCAAGGAGACATAGGGACCACAATACCGGACATGGCATGAAAGGGCAATGCGTGTGCAAATTTACAGATATTTATTATGATTTGGCTTTGGATTTTAAAATGTCAAAAAAATTCACGCACTAAAAGCCATGCGAAAAAAATTCTGATACATAAAAGGCTACACGTATTTCATAAAACATTACTTTAAAAAAATGGTTCAAAACACGGATTTGCAAGGTATTGGCCATCGAACCAAGATTCTCATTAAAAATATTACATTTCCAAACATAATGCTTTTATGAGAATTTTTACAAATTAGATCGAGGATAATGGCATGACGTCATCAAAAATTTACCCCTCGCTGTATTACTGTGGGGAAATGGATTATGAATATACATGTAGTACCTTTCAACTGAGATCTAAACTGCTGCTTAATAAGGCGAATCGTTTACAGCGCGCACATCACCTCGGGTGCGGTAGTCGCTTTCCCCCAAACAAGAACTAGTTCTGGATCATCCTATGTATGTAACCCTTATTTGATCTATACTTCATCTTTTGGTGATAACCCTATGTGAATTGAGTTCAGACAAGTTGTTAAATACATAAGTTGTTAAGTAATACGGCCTCTTTCAGCGTCCCTAGAATGGCGTGAGGAAAAGGGCTCACGGTGAGAGACAATTGTATTGAATTTCTGCTTATATTTAATGGTTTTCCAACACTCCTTGTGTTTGAAGGATAGCATCATATTGAACTGATATCATAGGTGTGGTTTTGGAAGGGTGAAGCCCAGGGGTTAGTTCAGAAAACAGCTGTAATTCTGCGCTCATGCCAGCCGGCCATGCGATCTATTTCATCAGTGCGTAGCGTGTACATGTACATTTCTATACGTGGGCTCGCGTTGTGTGCGCGTGTCTGTACGTACAATGTACATGAACTTGTAAATAAGGGTTGTCATTTTCACCTAGTCTGTGTGGCCCTATAAATGTTTTACTGTTTTTACGCATCAAACATTGTGTTTTGGGGCATTCGCGGAGCATTTACATGTAGTTTACTGATTGTTTTATGAATTGAACTGCAAGATTATTCAAGCACTTATTTCATGTATTAGTTTAATTGTAATTTCTGTGTGATTGGATTGTTTCCTTAGACCGCTAGCTCAGAGACATTCCTCCATAATCACATACATGTAGTACAGCCAGGGTCCTGTTTTACTGAAGGCTCAAGCCTAGTGTTGGGTGAGCATCTCATGCTTATCTTAATTAAATAATTGAACAGAGACTTTGGAAATTTATTCCGACAAGGTTTATAATTTATTCTTTATTACTTTACAATTGGCAGTGAAATCAAGACTTATAATTAAATAATTTCTTGTAATTAATATGCGTGTAATGAAACAATAAAGTTTATAAATGTCATTTCAGGGGTTTTCTTTTCTTAGTCAACAAACAATAAAACCGAGACAGCAAGTTTAACAACCAAGAGTTGGCGTGTTATATTTTTTGGACAAGGCTTACTGCTCCCTGATCCGGGATTCACATCCCACACCGTTGATTCAGTGCAAGCTGACAACACCAAGTTGTCCCCCATCGTGGGATTTACTACATTACCGATTTGGTAAGACGTGAAAAGAACAAGCCTACCTGCTATTGCCGACGCCAAAATCCATGCTACTGCTGTGTTCATTCTCCCAGATGCAATGAATGAGAATCCGTTAGCGTTGATCGTACAAAGTCACGAATGACGCGGCATCGAGCATACCATACCAGCTCGCCTCAGCAGCTACTCGACCACCGAACAGGGTGACGTCATTGCCAGCCAATCGGGGGAGTGCGAAAACTTCCCTGCGCAGATGTACACAGTTCCTATTGGCTGGAAGTCTCCCTGTGGGAGGGACGTTTGTGGTATGCGTGCGAGTAGCTCCCAATTCAGTGTTAACTATAAATATGCCTACCGAAAGGGTTGACAAAGATACGACCTTCGCTGCTGCGGAAAATATCTAAGAATCGATAAACGGCGCGGCGTCCATTAAAATGCAAACAGCTCTCACCTGTAATAAAAGAGGTATATACAGGGTGAGTCAAAACGAAAGTGACATGGTTTCATGAATTATTTTTATTTTGAATATGAGGAACAATTCTACTCTTCTTTTTCTGAAATATTGATGGCGATTTTGGTCTGTTTTCCTTTGCAAGGTTTCGTTATTCCTGAGGGTGGGAAATTTGTTCCCCTTGTCTTTAATGGATATTTATCAGTTGTAGAACGGTAAATGATCAATTGTGGAAAGCTGAATTTTATTATCTTTTTATTAAAATAGTCATAACTTGGGAATAGAGTATGTAAATTAAGTAAATTTTTCACAGGTAATTGGTCTAAATGAAGCGTAGGAAAAAACAATGTTCACAATGACAATGGTCTTCAGATAAAATATCGCAGATATTAAACTTGCCCTTATGTATAATACTGAGTCTCATTCTCCATCTCCCTGATATTAAGAGAAGCGACTGTTATGCACTTGCCTCGCAATATTGAATCCTTGGCATGATTAAATGCTTGGCAATTATGAACGCTCTCCATAATAACGGAGCGAAAATATCGCAGGTATTAAACTTGCCCTTATGTATAATACTGAGTCTCATTCTCCATCTCCCTGATATTAAGCGAAACGACTGTTATGCACTTGCCTCGCAATATTGGATCCTTGGCATTATTAAATGTTTGGCAATTATGAACGCTCTCCATAATAACGGAGCGAAAAGGCATTGAAAAGGCGTTCTAGCTCCGTTTTGCAATAATTACCAAAGCCTTGTAAGCAACGAACATCACATTCGACCATTTTGTGTATCTAAAATTTTTATATCCAAAATTATACAAATGTAAAATGCAAAGATGCTTATGATCATAAGAGAACTCTTGTCCTTCCTTGGCCTTGCAATTAATTTTGTTAACAAAATTCACCGGCGGATTTCTCAGTAATTTATACTGTGGCTACTCTCGTTTTTTGAGACGGCGGTTGAAATTATATTCAACCTGGAAACGAGGTTGCTAAACGGCCTTATCTCCGACACAAACGCTTGGTGGCGTTCTTATGAACTGTTCGTAGACACGGGTACTCGGGCCAACTGGGCAATCGAACCTACACCTGAAACGCCCACACCGGTGTCATATGAACATCGGACTCGTATGAAAATCGGACTCTTTTTCCCTTTTATTGGTTAAGCCCTCTCACGTGAGCATGCGCAATATCACCAATGAGTACGTATTTCATCAAACCTAAATTCATGCTACACCGGCACCAATACAGTCAGTCCGGCGATCGGACCGCTAGATTTTGTACATGCAGCAGCATTCATTTTCCCATTCACGAACCACACTCGGTCCATGAACCGCACATAACGGCCTTGGAAATGTGGCATTACAATCGGGAGTGCCTTAATATGCAAAATACCGGCGCATGGGCGTGGAAACAAAATAGGTGTTCCGAAAACCGTTAGTAGGTGATCAACATACCATACACGTGCAATTTATGACCACGGCATGGCACTGCCATGGCACTCTGACTTTCAGGCCTCATCTCATCAACTTAAGGAAGTAAGTGTCAGCTAGAGGCAGCTTTATCAGAAGACTCACTGGCACTGGCTGGAGTGCCAGTCCAGTCAGCCTTAGGGTATCAGCAACTGCCTTAGTTCTTGTTCCTGCAGAGTGCAGTGCTCCAGTATGGACCCAAAGTGCCCATATTCACCACGTTGACACTGCTATCAACTCTGTTAGTTCTCAGTGAAATTCAGGCCCCCTCCCAACATTCGCACAGACGCGTCCACCCTCTAACTTGGTCGACGTGCCCTGGCACCTCTTGCACATGTTCTGCGTAATGATGAAGGCGAAACCGTCATCAAACCTCAGCACGTTGTGTCCAGAAAACCCTTCAGTGCATATGAATTTGCCACGAGGAGATGTCAGGAGGAATGGAAACAGCTCGGCACCAGCCTCCATCGACCGGGTCATTCCTGAGCCTAGCAAACACGTTGAAGACGGCAACCTCCCCAGTAGTTGAACCAAGCTCAATGGGATCCGTAGTGGTGTCGGTTGATGGAGATCCAACCTGTTCAAATGGGGAGTGGTGAATGACAATCGTTGTGACTGCGGACTCGGAGAGCCGACTCTTATTCACTTATTGGATCATTGCCCGAGACACCGTCTTCCACATAGCGCCACTGTTTTGCAGCTGCTGGACGCTTTATCTGTTAACTGGCTTGATAAATGCACTGACCAGTTTTGTTGCTGGTGATCTTTGTCATGATTCGGATTTGTTGAAGATATACTGTATTATATTATAATTACATTTAAGTGACATCTATTTAAATTTAATTAATTTAATTAATCAAGTTATTGATAAATGATTTTATTTATAGCTATAATTATTGTAAATTTCACATTTTTTTCACAAACGGGACAAGGATCTCAAGACTTCTTCCTGGTTCCCCTATCTGTCACTATTAATTTTTTAATTAATCAATGTGTTGCATTAGCATTCTATTAAGTTGAGTTATTGTATTAATGAATTGTTGCATAGCATTCTATTAAGTTGAGTTATTGTATTAATGAATTGTTGCATAGCATTCTATTAAGTTGAGTTATTTTATTAATGAATTGTTGCATAGCATTATAATAATTTGTGACAAACGGAAAATAAAACAATTCATTACAGTTATAGAATAATCATGTCCTAGTGGTGTGTATTGTAGGAATCATGTTTGAGTGGTGTATAATCATTGTGGTATTTGATGTATAGTTCTGTACATAAGCATACCTATTAGAAGAAGAAGAAGAAGGGGGTCTCAAAAGGTCTCAATATACCGAGAAGAACGCACGGAATCAGGCAGGGACTGAAAACCCAATCCACATATTGGTTCAGGTTGGAATCGAACCTGGGTCACAACGGAGGAAGGCAAGGAAGAACGCTTCGCCAACCTGACTGCAATCATTTTGAACTATCGACATTGTGACGTCAACTGCAAACGAAAGGTCGTAATAAATTGAGTGTGTGTGTAACAGGGTAACTTTAGTATATGAGGAGTACGTACTATCTCATAGCCTAATTGAAACATAGAGACGCCGTGAACAGAGAGTAACATTCTCATAACACTTTTTCCTCTTTGTTATTATTGTCATAAGTATAGATTGACATAAATTACATTCATAATTGTCTCTGTTCTATTATCTTTAAATTCCCACACACTCGAATGTCCCTCTTGAACTTGAGTATCGCCAGGATCGCCTGAAAACTTGAAATGAAAAACCAGTGTACTATAGGTTGTCAAAAAAATAATAAAACAAGGAGACCTAAAACTGCACCGACGCCTTATTCTATTGCATCAGCGTGAAGAATACACTGTGGGAATAGAAGGGCCCTCTGCCATCTTTAGCAGGTAAATTGAATTTAATATTTCGCCTGTACAAAGCATTCTTACCTAGTCAGCATATTCTATGCCGTGATTATCAAGGACAAGCTTGTTTACTGCAATCCCCACACTCTCGCTTCGTTAAATTTCCTAAATGTTCATTATGAAGCCGTCTCTATATTGGGACTAGGCGTGTTGACTGCAGAGGGTTCTGCTTTTATTACTCGAAGACTTTTCGGATGGTTGCCGATGCCAGGTCGCTCCGTATCGATTTTTGATGGTATAGGACTGCAAAGGGCTTTATTGTTCAATATTAAGAACAAAAGCTGTAAAGCCAGAAACTGCATCCAGTCAGGAAGGTGCGACCGTCTCCCTATGGTCGTGCCCGTTCTTGATTGGCTGGGCTCGCTATGACGTCAATCTGTTCCGTGGTCTACGGCTGCGTAGCTGCTGAGGCGAGCTGCATGTCGGTTTGTGTACTCGGTGATATGTACGATCAACTTAACAGATTTTGGACCACGGTCTTAGTAGGCTCGTTTCTGATCGCCGTTCAGTGCTCTGCATGCGTAGATTGTTGTTCAGTGGCCTGCGTGCGAAGTGGTCTGCCTTTTAATTCGCGTTGGTGTGGGAGTTTTTGATAAATACATCCTAACGTATTTCTGATCAGGATTCACCACAGATTTGCGACAATGGACGAAGCAGCAGCTTTGGTTCTGATGCTGTCAGCAATGGCAGGTAAGATTTCATATCTATCACCTGTAGCACGCCCTCGAATCTCTGACTGGTTGGTGAGCAATAGCAGACAAGTGGTGGCGAGCGACTTACTCATGGACGTCTGCTCCTTCTTCAGAACAGATGATTAATTGAAGAAAGTTAGCCTTTTTTCTACCAATGTGAAACGGCTGTATACGTTCCCCCAATCAAAATGACCTCGCCATACGCGCCTATACAGTGTTAATATTACAATATTCTTTCTTCACCCAGTCGATTTTCACATGAAAATTAAGCTTGTGTAATGACATCATAAACATTACAAGTCATTTTTTGTCTAACCGACTCACCGTTCCAGCTAAGGAACACCAAATTCAATACCGATCGACTATTTCAATCGGAGGTTTTACGTTTCAAAATAAATGGAAGGGATACACCTAGGCAAAACCCCATCTGGACCAAAAGCTTTTGATGGGTTCAGTTTTGAAAAAAAATGACAGCGAACCTCTTCCTCACTAGTGACCAAATTTTAGTCCTGAAACTTAGCGTCCGCCAAAAGTCCTCTAACATTGGCACTCTCGGCTAAAAAAACTGACATGTTAAAGCGATTTTAAAAGACTTGGAGTTCATTGGCATCATCAGCTGTAATTTTCGGTAGTAGTATGGAATTTGATTTTTCCTCACGATATCCACTCATAATACGCATACCTTGCCAAACAACCTTGTGTTTTAGTGAAAAAATCCTCTATCCTCCTCTTGTAGGTGGCTTTACTGCTATCATTAACATCTAAAAGTTCTTTCTGCACTGATTTCAGTTGCCTTTTGTCACCTCGTCCAAAGACTACTTTCTTTGTATTGATCCCATTTTCTTATCCGTGGTGTATTATTTGCAAAAACTTTCACCTTTTGGGGGACCATGATATCAGTACAGAATTGTATGTAATCACTAACAACGTGTGCCAGTAATTAGGGTCCTCATTAGCGTCCACAAGCTGCGTTTACTGCATCTGGGCTCCATTGTTGTTTTTCTAGAACCCGAGGCTTCTTTCTCTGTACAAGGGGCTGAATTATGGTCGGAATGGCAAAGCTTTGTCAAAGGAGAGGCGATATAAGCGTCCTTTACTTTGGAGTACATTAAATCCAAAGTTGCTGTCCCACGTGTTGGGCAATCTACATGTTGATACAATAGACCTGTATCAGGGTACGCCATCTTGAAAATAATAGCGAGGCAAAATATGCAAACAAACATGGCGGCCTAAATAGTGTGTACGGTGAACGAGTGACTCTCGCAAAGTTACAGCAGATTGACACTCTTTTAAATGGATGGTAAACAGCTCAAAATAATCCGAAACATCAATCACCATTCTAGGTAGATCATGTCCCTTCGTATTTTGAAGAAGAATCTTAAAAGAAGTCTTCCTCGGCGAATAGTGGTTGAAATCTCCATTTACCACAATAAATGCGTCTGGAGAAAAATGTTAAATATCGTTGATAACTTGGCCGAGTTCCTCTGCAGTAGGTGCAGCTACACTACGATCAGGAACGTAGATTGTTACGTAAATAACGTGTGATAGTTCCCGTGTAAAACAATAGGGACGGAGACTTTCTGTGAGGATTTCCACAATACGACTACACGAGTAATGTTTATTTGCGGCGTTCATTAGGTGACACCATTTCTCGTTGACAAAAATACATACAACACAGACTTCATATTCACAGTCTCTAGATTTCTGTCACCCCTTAACAATTTGAAACCATCGATGACAACATGTTCATCCGCATCCATAGCTTTTAACCATGTCTCTGAGAATGACATAACACAAATAGATCAAAAGTCGTGTAAATAACGCACAAGTTCGTCAGTGTTTCTCAGATATTGCACATTGCTCATGATCGCATAAGGTAGATACGACTTATATTTACGTTCACGAAGTCTGGGTTTGATTGCAGACCATTGGTGTGACTTAATAGTGTTCATTCGTTTTGAACGTACGCAAGACGGGCATTTACGTTTCAGCCAATGAAAAGCTCTGCTTGCCACGCTCCACCCACAGTTACCGCCCACCGTGACCGTCCACAGCCTTACTTTTATTATTCAAATTGTTTGCTGCATGCAAGAGGATTCCAACTCGTTGAGCGGTACAAAAATCTAAATAACCAAAGAGGATCTCTTACAATGAAAGCTGTCTGACACAATGCCTGCTGAATCTTTCTATCGAAGCAATTTTGCAAGTACATGTACATTGTACATGATGTGTTTTGAACAAAATCTAGTCGGCAAGGCCCAACAAAAAGTCTCCGGTTTCTGGTATGCGTGCGCGTCGCCGTAGCCATGCGCGTCGGCAAAATGAAAAGGCATTTCAATGAAAGATGATGTCTCAAAACCGCCAAACTCACTGGTTTGACTGGAATCCTGCTGCTGCACAATTTTAACGTGTTTTTAGATGGGGTTATGATCGAGAATAAGCTTTAGGTGGCCTCTCTGGTCTCTCATAATATTTGCATTAAGTTTAGTCGGGCACCATTTGCAGTCATCAGCCGACATTTGAAGCAAAAAAAACAGTTTAAAAAAAACTCTTTTTTTGTCCTAAAGCAAACAGAATTACGCACGTAATTAGTTTAGTGCAGGTATATAAATTCAAACTGCAGGGAGACACCATTATAAAGGCTTACGTAGGGTACAGTCAGTATTCAGATTAACAATACACTTGAAACGCAAGGAAAGAATAAGGCTTAGGCAGGGTACGAGCGCTACAATAGACACTATTATAAGGGCTTACGTAGGGTACAGTCAGTATTCAGATTAACAATACACTTGAAACGCAAGGAAAGAATAAGGCTTAGGCAGGGTACGAGCGCTACAATAGACACTATTATAAGGGCTTACGTAGGGTACAGTCAGTATTCAGATTTACAATACACTTGGCACGTAAGGAAAGAATAAGGCTAATAAGGCAGGGTACGAGCGCTACAATAGAAACTATGTAGGATTAAAAAGGCTTACGTAGGGAACAGTCAGTATTCAGATTAACAATACACTCGGAACGCAAGGAAATAATAAGGCTAAGGCAGGGTACGAGCGCTACTTAGAACAACAATAAAAATGGTACATAGGATTATAAATGTTACGCAGGGTACAGTCAGTATTCAGATTAACAAGACATATACATTGCTAAAGGCCACGTACCGTCGGGTTCTTTCACCCTGAAAGCAAGACGAAAGTGAGGCACGATATGGGGAACGTTCGACAAATGTGCCCGTGTGAATATCAATGATAAGGAAAGGGGAACTGGTTTTAATGCATATCGCCATAAGTTTATAAACAAAAAAGAGGTTTATGGAGTAAATCATAGGTTTATAGAGTAAATCACAGTAAATCAAGAAATATTAGTATGTACCGTATTTTTATCATATTCTTTTCATAACTAAAAACGAAAAACTGCAGCAAACTGTTTAAAGAGTACAATGACCTGAAACTACAATCAACAAACTTAGCTGACCCATCATTCGGCAAGTCCTTCCAATTTTTATTTATAATTATTTATTTATAATACATGTGATATAATCGATAACAAGTCTTTTATTTTGTTAATTTCAGTTTTTATTTATCGGAGATTATACGATAGAGCTTCAAAGAAGCAGAGATTTGTTTGAGTTTACTTTTATTGACAGGAAAAAGGGTTGACAAACTTTGTCGAAAGATTTCAACATGAGTTTGAGTTGTACGTGCATTATAGTATCCTATATACGTATACACGTACATGTACAACATTTCCAGTGCATTTCTTCATCACGTCATGTGTCGCCTATAGGTACAGCACTATACAACTCCACTTTATTGTTCCCGATCCTGCCACTTAGACTGTTCTTTTGTTATGTTTAAATTTGTACCGCTCAACGACTTGTAATCCTCTTGCATTGTTATCGTGATTAAGAAGCACCGAACAATTTGAATAATAAAAGTAAGGCGGTGGACGGTGACGGTGGGTGGTAACTGTGGGTGGAGCGTGGCAAGCACAGCTTTTCATTGGCTGAAACGTAAATGCCCGTCATGCGTACGTTCAAAACGAATGAACACTAATAGCACGTAGCTCTGCTGCAGTGTAGTGAATAGCCTTTAGTCAAGTTCCACGCGCCTATACCCGGACCATCCGGACACCCCGGATGCTGGCACATAAAAAGACTAGCACAAGCGGCGAAGCCGCGAGGGCCTTTACTATCTCGTGGAATTAATAACTTATTCATTTATTCACGTAATATAAATCAAGCAATATAAACTAAACACCTAACGGTTGTTTGCAGTTACCAGCAACAGCACGCGAGCCATGGCGCACGTGCTGTCTGGCGCCAGACGACGGCTGGTTTACGTTAGTAATTCTGCATTTTCATTGGTCAATTCACAACGGGTAATGCATTATGCATGTCTACCAAATCGGTAGACAAATGTAAAGAAAAACATAAGCGTTCTCCACGAGATGGTAAAGGCCCTCGCGGCTTCGCCGCTCGCGCTAGTCTTTTTACGTGTCAGCATACAGGGGTGCGTTTTGTTTCCGGGTAAGTGCATGGGACTTGAGTAAAGGCTATGTAGTGAATAACAGAGCTGACCTTGAAGTCCTGATATTGGGCACTTTCACACACAAAATAACACAACTATTGAAATTTAGACAAGAAACAGGCAAGAAACATCAAAAAGTTAAAAGCACCGGATGAGCTGTGTCGCCACATGAGCAGCGCCACCACTCCATTTCCATCAAAATGCTTCCGATAGAGTACAAACAGTGTTGGGGAAAATATCAATCAAGCAACATTCGGCTGTTAAAGTCACCACCAGAGGGCGCTTAACCCAAAACTTGAGGTTTATTATTATTATTTTTCATTAATTCCGAAGTGCTCTTGGTTGATGTGGAGAGCCAGCAGAGGGTGTGTTACTCCGGTCCCCCACCGGAACCTGATCCTGATAATCCGGGTGACTGGATGAAGCAAGTCATGCAAGAGATACGGAAGCGTTGCCCAGGAAGGAGGGAACCAACCTCAGCTGGTAAGAAACCTACGATCTCCCATGCCATAAAGTTGCTACATCATAATGCATGCGGATTTATTGTATCACAAGACTACATAGTGGCAATAGTGCATTAAGTTTGAACATTTTATTTTCTCCAAATAGCGAGGACATAAAATACCGGCCGATGGCAAGATAAGATCTGCCTTGTCGCGGCACTAGTGGGCGGCCTGTTTTTCTATAGTAGGTTTCCTGTATAGCGTTGCAGGCCAGTAACTAGACTGCCATAATTGTAATAGACCTGTGATTCTCCCCCCCCCCCCCCCAAAAAAAAAAAAAAAAAATATTTGAAATACAACTCTCCAAGATATTTGAAACACACATCAAATTGGACTTTATTTCATCATGTTTCATTTTCTGCTCATTGTGTGGTTGTTAATCAATAAGTTTTGGGAGAATGATCACCCCTAAAAGTAGCACCAACTTCAATCATTAACTTGTATAATCAACATCTCAATTAAGATAAATAAAATCAATTACCAGAATTGTATAACTAGCATTGGGCTCAAACTCAAATTGTCTTGCATTGTGATTACTAATAGTACACCTTAAATCCTTTTGTAGGCCTGCCCCGCTCGGGGTAGGTTTCAATTCTGAAAAATGAGCAAAAGTTATGCACACAGGAATATGTTGCATAAAACTGAATATGGAATTTATTCATTAGCTGCTCATCAACGAATGCTTCCATGATGCAATCAACACCTTGATTGCATTAACAAGTTATCAAACAAAATTTAACATTCAAAAAGTCTACGTAACAATCATGTTCAGTCTAAAAGAAATAAACTATATCTACTTGAAGCAAGAAAAGTGTACAAGAAATATTCTTCCTAAATATGGCCAGATTTACATCAGCTTATTTTAAAGGAAACACAAACACCAAATGTAGTGCTCAAATAAATCCTTAATCTGTACATTTTTATATCATCTTTTTCAAACCAAGGAAATACCCTGACGTCACTTTGATGGTTCTTTGGAATATATTCTTGGTGTGTCCTAAAATAAAAATTGAAATGTTTTTCAGTGCCAAATATATATATCCTTCAGGCTTCTGCATTCTGCCCCTAATCAAACTTCATTATCAAATAACTTTAACACGATATTGGTACCTTTAGGTATCAATATTAGTAAAATTCGTTTTGTGTCCATCGTTTGTTACCAGCAGAGTGCGTGAGTCGAGCCTTGGGAATGGAAGACAGGACGATCACTGACGATCGCATCAAGGCCTCCAGTGAATTATACACGGGCTGTTGTCCTGCCATTTACGCACGCCTCAACAATAACAACAGATGGGTACCCATGGAGTGAGTATCAGAGGGGAATACCACATCTGACACGTCAATCTCATATCGTCATGTACTCTGCATTATCACAACATTAATTAACGCTCTTATTTTAATGAACATTTAATTGCACCAATGATTTTTTTTGTTCGTTTTTCCCCCCTTTTTAATTATAACAACAATATTCCCGACCGAAGCCAACCAAAATGTACAACTGAACTGAAGACTGTAATGAGTTTCAATTTTAAATCCATTCACAACCGGATTTGCAGAGTATTGCTACTTCATTGTTCCTCATCCTCTATTAACTCTGTGTACAGAGACGACACCAACTTATGGATCGAGGTGGACCTCGTTGCGAGCACAGTGGTAACAGGCCTCATCACACAGGGCTTTGTGCTACACCGCTCAGGAAGCCATCAGTTTGTGACGCAGTACAAGGTGTCCTATCAGAAGCAGCCCTCATCTGACTTTGAACACGTAACAGATGAAAACGGAAACACCAAGGTAAATATTAACCTGAACTTCATACAGGCTTCTAATTATCTTCAGTGTTCATATTCGTAATTGTGATATTTGTCAGAGTGTGTGTTGATCCAGTTTATTCGGTAGCACCATAATTCTGAAAATCTACCTGATTATAAGCAATTAGTTGATGCAAAAGAAATTATGTTACTTCTTGACTTAGAAACGTTAGGCGTGAATAAATCAGACTTATTGAATTACAAATGTGTTTAAATAAATTGATTATTGAGACCCCGTTCTTTGCACACACTCTAGACGTTTTGTTCTGGTTTTAGTTTTCAAAACTTCGGCAAAGATAAAACTTTCTAATCCTTTTCAACCAATGAAATACCGCATATGTAAATGTTTTCGTTTCAGGTGTTCATCGGTAACACTAATGGCACCACCCCGGTCACTAATCTGTTTGATGAGAGTGTGGTGGCGACGGCAGTGCACATTGAGCCCACAGCATGGGATCGGCTGGGTAGGTATACAAGTTTGCGATTTGAGTTACTTGGATGCCGCCGCTAAAGCATGACATGCAATCACTTCGACAACGCTGACAAAAAAATAAACTTATTTCGATGTTGTTAATTTATGGGCTCTTCTGGGCTCTACGTTCTTTTTTTTAAAGGGGGGGAGGGTCCCCTTAGGCCCCCGCGATGCCAATGCTTTTCGAGTTGGATCCCGTGGTTTGCGCGATAGTCTAAGGCGAAGTAAAAAAAAAAACATGTTTAGCGTCCCCGCCCGCTTCCTTTTTAGAGGCCGCCTCCTTTTTTTTTTCTTTTTTTTTTAAAAGACAAAAATTGATAAATTTTAACGATCTCTGACGAAAGAAATCGTATTTTTAGACTTTCATACCTGTGGAAATAGTCAAGCTGTGGAAATAGTCAATTAGCACGTGCGTCTGCACGAGAGTCTATCATACATTCACCCCGTGTGAAATATTAACTGGTTCTCTACGTCTCAGAACTCATGACTAGCAAATAGCCCGGCCGCGTTGTCTTGAAAAATGTGTCGGGCGGCCATTTTGAAAAGAAAAAAAAAAAAAAGGGCCTCCTCCTTCCTTTTTGTCAAAGAGGCAGGACGCTAAACATGTTTTTTTTTTATTTTGCCTAACTAAAAGTCAATGTTGACACCTAAGAATGGCGGTTCTAAGGGTCGAACACCCCCACCTACCCGCTGTCACCATCAAACTTTAATTTGAAAAAACAAAAATGTCTCTCTCGAAATTTAGTTATTCCATTATCGCCTGAAAACTTAAAATGAGTGTAGGCCTACTGTTTAGATTGTCAAAATGCCAAATAAAAACAAGGAGACGTAACACTGCACCGACACCTTATTATATTGCATCAGCGTGAAGAATTCACAGTGGAAATAGCAGGGCCCCTCTGCCATATTTAGCAGATAAATTAGTTTTAATATTTCGCCTGTTGAACGCATCATGAGCTGCTCAGCATATTCTATGCCGTGAATATCAAGGACAAAACTTCTGTATTGCAATACCTGCGCTCTCGCTTCATTGAATTCCCTAAATGTTCATTATGAAGGCGTTTATATATTGGGACTAAGCGTGTTGGCTACAGAGGATTCTGCTTTTATTACTCGAAGACTGTTCGGATGGTTGGCGATGCCAGGTCGCTTCCTATTGATTTCTGATTGTATATGACTGCAAAGGGCTTTTTGTTCAGTTTCAAGAACAAAATTATCTATAACCAGGAACTCCAATAACCAGAAAGTTCCCATTGTAGTGGTCATGTTTGCATTAGTTTTCCCCGTCCTTAAAACTTAATCCAATCAGGAATGTGCGACCGTCTCCTCTTGGTCGAGCCCGTTCTTGATTGGCTTGGCTCGCTATGACGTCAGTGTTCCGTGGTCTACGAAACACACTGATGACACAAGTATGTGTTTAAAAAAAGCCTTGTGTATTAATTGAATAGTTGTGGCGCTTTTCGTTTCATCACACATAGGCTAATTTTGCTCTAGATAGACATTATTGCGGTACTGCATTGTATAGATAACAAACGTATTTAATTAAGCTACTCAGTGTGCTGTTATGGTAAATATTGCATATATCGTTTCCATGCATTGTCGTGCTAAATAACTCTATTTAATGTTAAAACTTGATTATAATCTTGAGGGAAAAAAGAAAAGTCAACTGAAACTAAATGGAAGTGATTTGTGGGAAAACATCTTGTTATATAGTAATATCACTTTTGAGTGAAGGCCAGCTCATACTTCACGCGAATGCGATTCCGAAACAAATTTGACGTTGGAAAACATCGGTTACGAAATTCCTCTGTTTCGAAATGTTCTCAAGTGTTGGGAATTCCAAGCGCGAAAATTAGACGTGACCTGGCAAATTCGTGTTCGCGCTCGCTTTCGTGCAGAGTCTGAACCGGCGTTAATTAAATGCGACCTTGCTTTAAAATGTATAAGCATGTTATTGACTGTGGTATATGTAGTCTACGTAAGAACATTCAATTTCCGATATCAAATAGTCATTCAATAGTTTAGTGTTATGTATTTTGGTGTTAGGCGTATAGTGTAATGTCGCCATAATGTAACATTTAATTGACATTTTTTATATTTTTGAAAATTTGAGCAAAGACATTGACTGGAACGGGGCTTGAACCTGCGACCCCCGGATAACCATTCTGGTGCTCTACCAACTGAGCTATCCAGCTATGTTGGCGGTTCCCCCATTATCTATATATATAAGAGAGAGTTTAGCTCGGCCTCCGAGACGATGTTTGCTCATGAAAGGATCCGAGACCGCGGGCTCCCGCGGCGCCAGAATCGCTCCACGTCCGTGAAAAAAATGCGGAGGGTGTCTTCCGCCGGGTCGGACACTTCGGGTCGTGCTGATTTTCCCGTACGGACCGGCGATCCGTTTAGTCGATTTTTCGTGACTGCGTTTTGCGCAGTAATTTGCCGTCGTGTGCGCTTTCACGTTGACTGCCTGGTCGCCCCCTGTGCTGGCTTTTTCTGCGTGTCTAGACTGTGCGAGGTCAGCAAGGTCAACGTAGGGGTAGTAGTAAGGGAGGCGGGGGTGCTGGACTTTGTCATAGGTCTGTGGGTAGTACAGGGCCATTAATGAGAAGTCAGGGTACCAGACTTTGTCATAGGTCTGTGGGTAGTACAGGGCCAATGGGAAATCCCCCGATCTCAAGAAAAAAAAAAAATAAAAAAAAAAAATCTAACGGAGAGAGAGTGAGAGAGAAAAATCTGCCGTCGCTAAAATGAGGGGAGTCTAATTATTTATAAATCTAAAAGTCTAACCTCAAAAAAAATGAAGAAAAAAATATTATATTTCCTATAATAAAATGGAGGGTAATATGTTTAGACCGACCGTCAAAGGATATTCTAAATGGAACAAAGCCACGCTGCGTGATTACGTACAGCGGTATAATATACCGCACAATGAAAATGTTTCTCTTACTCGTAAAGTTTACATCGAGGGGATAAAACATTATGAAAGTAAATTTAAAAACTTGAGGAAAAAGACACTACATGAGCTCAAACAGATTGTAGACGAACACAATCTAGAATACGTACCGACGGGTTATAAAGGACGAGTTTTGAAAAAAGATTTAATCTCGGCGATTAAAACATACAGACAACCCGAATACTTTACAGAGTCAGCTTTTAGAGAAACGAGAAGGTTTAGAAATTACTACAGAAACTGGGAATTAAACCCCAGACTTTATAACCATGATTTAATCAAGTTTTTTGATTCGCACAAGGAACAAATAGTCAATAAAATCAAGTCTGAATTGAGAGAGCTGAGAGGTTTAAAAATGGAGCTCACAATCAAAATAAAATACGAAAAAACCAAACCGGATGGTACGATCGAAACGATCGAAGCTATTCATTATAGCAAGCAAAAAGCCGTTTTAAATCAAAGTCAAATAAAACAGGCTTTAAAAGAAGAGATCGAAGAGCTATTCAAAAAGGATGAAAGGTATACGAATCAAGGATCGGGTTGGGTTTTAAAAAAGATAATGGCGTTATACATCAACATCAACAGATATAATCCAGCGAGAGGTAGTTCCTACATAGACCTACCCGAATATCTTAAAATTAAGAAGGCGATGATCAACATCAAAAACAAAGACGATGAGTGTTTGAGATGGTGTTTGAGAGCTGCTCTTGAGTTGTATACGGATAAAGTAAAAAATCAAATAAGAAATAATCCTAAATATAAAATTCATAAAGAAGAACCCGTTGTATACACCAAAGACGACGGACTCAGTTTTAAAGGCGTTGACTTTCCAACACCGGTCGATCAGATACCCAAGATAGAAAGACAAAATAATTTATCGATAAACGTATATGGTTATGAGGGTGAGATATATCCATTATACGTGTCTAAAAACTACAAGGGGAAAGAGATCGATCTGCTTTTGATTTCTAAAGGTGACAAGCATCACTATTGTTGGATAAAAGATTTTACGAGGTTGATATACGACGTTACGAAACATAAATGTAAGAAATATTTTTGTCGAAGATGTCTTTGTCATTTTACCAATCAAAACAAATTAGACAAACATATCAACGATTGTAAGGGTATAGATACACATCCATCAAAGATTGTATTTCCTCTGGGTAAACCAAAATACATAGACGGGCAACCAAGTGAAGAGAGAGACGTACCGATATTAGAATTTAAAAACTATAGGCACAAACAAAAAGCACCATTTGTCATTTATGCCGACTTTGAATCCATATTACAAACAACAACATCCACAGATAAAGAGACAAACACAAAAAAGATTAACGTTCACAAAGCTAGCGGTTATTCGCTAGTTGTCGTCCGATGTGACGGTAAAAATGTATATCAAGAGACTTATAGAGGCAAAGACGCTTCAACTAGATTTATAACGACGCTGTTACAATTACAAAGCGATATTAATTGCATATTTGAAAAACCCCAACCCATGAAATTTAACGAGCGAGCTAAAGACCATCACGATAAAACAAACGCGTGTTGGATTTGCGAAAAACCAATTTATCCCAATTATTCGAGCAACTGTCAGTGCCAGAAACCCAGGGAACCCAAGACGATAAAACAAATAAAAGAATATCAGTGCAAAAACAAAAAAGGATTTACCGAGTCTAAATGTCTCGACTGTAAAAAGAGAATCAATAAATTTAGAAAGGTGAGAGATCACTGTCACGTCACTGGTAAATATAGGGGTGCCGCACACGCTTATTGTAACCTCAAACTACAAATTAAACCCGGTTGTACACCGATACCGGTCTTTTTTCACAATTTACAAAATTACGACGCGCATTTAATTATGCAGGGAATGACAGAATACGATAGCCAAACAGAAATACAAGTGATCGCTAAAAATTCAGAAAAGTATATTTCGTTTTCCATAGGAAATCTACGATTTCTAGACTCGTTAAGTTTTATGGCATCGTCGTTGGATAAATTAGTGAAAGCTTGTCCAAAAGAGTCGTTTCAGCTACTCAAAAAGCATTTTAAACATCCTGACTTGCTATTACAAAAAGGAATTTATCCCTACGAATATATGAACTCGTTTGATAGATTTCAAGAGACCAGCCTACCACCCATCGGTAAGTTTTACAGCAGACTAAAAGACGAACATATATCGAAACAAGACTACGACAGAGCTCAACGCGTGTGGAACGAGTTTAATATACACAATCTAGGAGAATATCACGACTTGTACGTGACCACCGATACGTTATTACTGGCAGGCGTATTTGAAAACTTTAGAAGAACGTGTATTACAAACTACGGGCTAGATCCAGCCAATTATTACACCGCACCCGGATTGTCGTGGGATGCTCTATTAAAACACTCGGAAGTTAAACTCGAACTATTGCAAGACGTAGACAAACATTTATTTTTTGAAAAGGCAAAACGAGGAGGTATCTCGAGCGTGGGTGGAATGAGATACCACAAAGCCAATAATCAATATCTCGATGACTACGATTCAAACAAACCCTCGAGTTATATCGCTTATCTGGATGCCAACAATCTGTACGGTTGGGCTATGAGTCAATATCTACCGTACAGCGATTTTAAATGGACACCCTCGAAACCGTTTACCGAAGAAAGAATATTAACGCTGAAGAAAACGTCAAACACCGGTTATTGCTTTGAAGTAGACCTCGATTACCCGAACGATCTACACACCAAGCATAACGATTTTCCCCTAGCACCCGAAAACATCATCATACCCCAAGAGTGGATGTCTGATTATCAAAACGAATTATTAGATACCGAACCTAGTAGCGACGTACAAAAATTAACGTGTACCCTCAATCCAAAACAAAAATACGTGTTGCACTACGTCACATTACAATTGTATCTCAAACTTGGTTTGAAACTAAAAAAGGTACATCGCGTGTTAAAATTTAAACAAGCGCCTTGGATGAAATCTTACATCGACAAAAACACACAACTCCGAACCAAAGCGACCTCTGATTTTGAGAAAGACTTTTTTAAACTGATGAATAACAGCGTGTTTGGTAAGACGATGGAAAACGTTAGAAATCGAATAGACGGTTACCTACTGAGAGACAATAACGAGAGCGATCAAGAAAAATACAAAAAAATAATTCAAAAACCGAGCTATAAAACAACAACGCCGTTTCCAGAATGTGACCTGTCGTTTGTCGAAACGTACAAGACTAAAACCTTGTTAAACAAACCCATTTACTGCGGAGTGAGTATCTTAGATCTCTCAAAGACGCTGATGTACGATTTTTATTACAACCGATTGAAAGACAAGTACGGAGATAAAATCAGGTTGATGTATACTGATACGGACAGTCTGTTGATTGTCGTTTACACGGATGACATATACAAAGACATGCAATCTCACGGGCAACACTACGACTTTTCAAATTACCCAACAGATCATCCTTTGTACAATCCAACCAATAAGAAAGTGATCGGTAAATTTAAAGACGAGTTTGGAGGTAAGGTCATTCAAGAAGCCGTTTGCATAAGACCTAAGATGTACTCGATTTTAGCGGATGACAACAACATCACTCTTAAAAAAGCCAAGGGGGTCACAAAATCGGTCACTGACAAACAATTAAAACACCGGCACTACTACGACTGCATCTTTAAAAATAAATCTAAAACAGAAACGATGACTCACATTCGATCGGAAAATCACATCCTTTACACAATATCTCAAAATAAACTATCGTTGAGTCCGTTGGATACCAAGAGGTACATTTTACCGGACGGTATAAACACGCTCGCTTATGGTCACCGCAATCTAGATCTTAATTAGGCGGTAATTGCGTGTCCTCGGGTACGACTTGAAGCTCTTGTCTCACAAAACTCCTTTTTGGACCGTTTTGAAGGTAATAAAGAGTAGGACCCGTCGTGACTTTTTTACCGTTAATCATTTTAAATTGACTCGTTCTTTTTTCTACGTTATAAATGTCTACGCTCCAAATGGGATCCGTGGCTCTTCTCGAGGTTCCACCCTCTTGCTCGCCCGGGTAATATAAATATCTAACCATGGCGTCTTGCGGTAATTGTTGCTCTTTTGTTTTAAGGGGGTTAGCCGGCGATTGCCGGACCTGTTCAAGTTTAACCGCCTCTGACGGTGCTTTAGCTATTAATCTCGTCGTTTCATCGTTTATAGCTTTGACCACGCTGGGTAATCGCTTGACCCATTGCGTGTTTCTACTCTCGGGATTTAACATTTCTTGAGCGTACTGATGACCAAACAGTCTCTCGGCTAGCGTTCGGTTAAATCTTTCTACGATACCCTGCGACCGGTGGTTTCCGGGTTCGCCGACGATAATCTCGACGTTTTTTGAGGTCATCCATTTTTTAAATGCGCCTTTAAATTCGGTACCGGCGTCTACTCTCAACGTTTTAGGGTAACTCAAAGGAGATCTCGCGTAAATCTTGACGATAGCATCTTGGGTGGAATCTGCCGTTTTAGAAACCAAAGGTTCTGCTTCGTGGTATCGACTCGCAACGTCGACAACCGTCAAAGCGTATTTATAAGTCTTGCGTTTTACTTTATCCCAGGGTAGGTATAGCACATCCATTTGGTGAAAGTCGTTTGGTGTTTCAAACTCTTGCGATGTACTCGTAGGCCTGGGTACATATGCAGGACCCGGCAGATAAATTTGCCAGATCGCTTGTTTTTTAAGCCAATCCCTGATTACCTTTTTATCGATTTTTGTTTTATCGTGTAAATGGTCGACGGCGCTTTCACCTCTCCAATAACCGCTTGGGCTATAATACAGTTTTTGAAGTTTATCCATCATTTACTATAATAATAATTTTAAAAGGCTTTATACATTAAATAGATGGCGTCAGCTGTTGTAATGATGGTTGGAGGTGCGATCATAAACGCCTTAGCTTTTTCGGGTTCAAACTTTTTATTTTCAAGTCTAAGTGGTGGCAGCGAAGAGCGTAAGAGACACGATTTAGCGACAGAACAACTCTCGGCCGCCAAATATCAGTGGCAACGAGAACGAACAAAACGACTCGATTTTCTCAACGAACGTATCAGAAAACAAAATGCCTCTAAACAAACATTTTCCAACATAGACCAAGCGTTGCGTTACTACAACGAAATGACCGGAGAAAACGTCGAGTTACCCCGCGAACCCAAACTCGAAGATTTTTACGAGCCTAGCGACCAACAAATAGAAAAAGAACTGGCGTTTATCGCGGGAGGAACGCTATTGGTGGGCTTCTTGGCTTACAGATATCTTTAAATTTAAAACTCGTATAAATAAAATGAATGCGTATGGAAAAAAGCTCAATCCCAGCAGGCTATTAAAAATACCTAGATCTATCAAGGGTGAGAGAAAAGAGGTGGTCATTACCCACAATCCTAGTAGTATATCGGCGGGGCAAACGCTGAGAGTTAAGTTTCCTCAATTGGGCGTAGACGACGTGATCGTACCCGACACTTGTAAACTAGCTTTTAATTTAGAACTCGAAGGTGCAGGCGACAACAATAGAACCATTTTTAACAATTTGGCCAGAAATTTAGTCAGTGAAATCAGCGTCAGACTTCAAGGTCACGAAATTATAAGTTATCGTAACGCCGACGTATATCACAACTTTAAAGATAATTGGATTAACAGCGAGGCAACTCGAAACATGGCGTACTCGGGCATAGAAAAAGAAAACGTGTCTAAACTAAGAACGGGGGCAAATGATGCTAACGCGGGCGCCAACAACGGTAAAGATCAGGCTATCGCGGATGCCTATGGTAACAGATATTGTATCCCCCTAGACATTGACATACTGACTTCGCATCACCCTTTTTACCCCAGCGGTTTAAAACAACCTCTGACGTACGAGATAAAGTTTAACGATCACGATAAAGTAGTCAACAGTTCAGATACGGCGGCGATGTACAGTATCTCAGACTTGTCTCTCGAATACGAAGTGGTGACCAACAGAGACCTAGCCATCACCATCAGGAATAAACACAAGGGGTTAATGCAATATCTGTTTGATAAAATCCACTCGCTAGAAGTTAGATCCGTCAACAAATCGGACACGCTTTGGAACGTCAGCGTCAATCAACCCATCAGGAGTCTCAAGGGTATTTTGTTTTTGTTTAAAGATCCCACTGAGAAAAACCCGCAGCGATTTTATAATCCAAAACTAACCAAAACATCGGTGACTGTAGAAGGTAAACCCAATCAACTCTACAGTCAAGGCATGTTTCAATATCAACACTGGTACGAAATTAACAAGTTCTTTGGAGACAGCGATACCGAAAGCGGGCGCGGAGTAGCTAAAGACTTAAATTTGACGGGTTGTGACCTCGGAGACTATCTAAAAAACAAGTACGGTCTGTGGCTCGATTTTAGAAGTAACGACGACAATTCCGCTCACGGATCCGGTAGGAAACTCGGAGACGGAGGAGGCATCAACGTTCAATTTAACAGAGAAGCCGAAAGTCAAGGTGACCTCACGATGTACGTCTTTTTGGTCATGGATGCTCAATTAAACTTGGAAGACGGAAATTTTAAATCTCTGTTAAGTTAAAATGACACAACCGCATTGCGCTTTAATCGTCGGCAAAACAAATTCGGGTAAAACCAAATGGATTTTGGATCTGTTAGAGTCAGACTATAAAAATACATTTGAAGCGATAGTCATCATTTGCCCTACCATATTTAAAAACAAAACGTACATCGAAAGAAAGTGGATTCAAGCAGATCCCGAGGTATACCTCTGCGATCCGGAATTGTACAAGATGACGCTCAACGAAGCGATCGATTTTTACAGTAAAATATTCGAAGGTGTTGCTACGCTGTTTATCTTGGACGATTGCTCTTCGGATCAAGAGATTAAATATCGTAAAAAGACGTGCGCGCTAAGCAAGATGGCGTTTAGCGGAAGACACATAAATCACAGCTGTTGGTTATTGACTCAAAAGTACAACAGCGTTTTAAAAGATTATAGAGAAAACACGGCATGGTTAGCGTTATTTTACTGTAAAGATAAAACATCGTTTGATCAAGCGTTAGATGAAAACGACGTCGTACCCATTGAAGAACGAGATTATATAAAACGACGTTTAAGAGATGTGAAATATAGTAAATTGGTCGTATACACCGAACCTCCAGTTAGTTACGAGCTACTTGAGTAGGTCAATAACATAGCTCATCAACAAATAGGACCTAGCTCATCAACAAATATGACCTAGCTGCTTAACTAAAATAACCTAGCTGCTTAACTAAAATAACCTAGCTGAGTAATAACCTACTCAACAAGCTACACAGGTATTACAATTTGTTAATCAACAAACGTCAACAAAATACATTTTGCTGTTAGTAAATGATAGCAATATTCGAGTATTTGCAGTTTTTGGCTATTATCGTCATATCGATTAATTTATCGTTTTACACCTACGAGTACCTTTGCCTTTGTAACAAAGTTGCAACAGCCACAACAAAATTAAATTCCTTTCTAACTAAATGGAGGACCTAAAACTGGCTTTAACGAACGAACAAGATCACAACGCAGAACATAAAGATCGTTTGTGCGGTGTCATAGCAGCCGGAAACTCTAGAAAGTACTTGGGAAAGGAATACACCGTTAAACAAATCGAAGCTCTTGACAGCAAAGAACTCGACAAATTATATCATCTGTACGAAACTAAATTTGGAAATGAAATTGTTAAAACCGTTGGTAAATACACTTTAAGTCTATTTTCGAGAGTGTTAGCTGTTGTTACACCCGTACAAGTTTTAGGCTATAACGTCACTATAGATTCTGAAGAAGAACTCACCAACGACTTGAGTTCTGATCCTATTATAAGCGCGAGTATGGCTGGTATGTTGAGCGACGTTTGTTACAAGTACGGAACTTTTATATCGCCCCTAGTTGCTACGATTATCACAACAAAACATTTGAAATTTAATAAACCTCATATAATAAATGGAAGATCAGAAAGCAACGACAGCACCGATCGCAGCTCAACCAGCAGAGACAGAGACGCCCCAACCGATAAAAACAACGTCATCACCGACGGTAACGAGAGTGACCAAGACTAAAAATCCTAAACGAATACAGCAGGGTAAAGCTTTAGCCGAGCACAATAGACAGATGAAATTAAAATTAGCAAAAATGAACGTAACATCGGACGAAGCTACGAGCTCACCAGACTACAACTCTTGGGTGATGTGGGGGGCCATAGCGTCTATAATAGGAGTGGGGTTGCTGGTACTAACAAGAAAGACAACTGCGCCGGTAGTACAGCCAGTGCCGATAGTCACACAACCCACTACACCCAGCGCCCCCAAAACGCTAGACATGGAATAGATCAGACCTTTTAGGTCTGTAGCTAAACCAGCAATTTAAAAATTGTTATATTAAAAACGATGAGTAACTTTGACACCAACAGAATAGCTAATACGATTTATCACGGAGCCGTCATATCGGGTCTGGTGATGGGATACGCCATGGTAGGAGCTAAACTACTCAAAATGAAAGCGCCGGATTTAAGCAAACTAAGCGTAGAAGATGCGGGTAAATTGACGGGCATTATAAGTGGAGCTCTGGCCACGCAAAATTGGTTGGTGGCCCAGGGTATACTACCGGGCAGTATAATGAAAACGGCATAATTTAAATAGGTTTATTAAATAAATGGCCGAGGGAGGATTTGAACTTGACCCCGTTGATGATTACGATTACGATGACGACGATGATGTAGCAGAGACCAATCTGGACGACAATCCTGATACTCCTGCACCACCAATCCCCACTACCGACATAGATGACGTTTTAGATCAAGGAAGAAGCATGGTCACTAATGGGCGCGTTGATGAGTTTTACGATACTTATAACATATACAATGAACCAATACGTCCTAGATACGAAAAATTTATTCTCAAAACAGATGGTTTATTTTACAAATCTGATAAAGGTGATGTTAGGTTGACAGTTAGAAATGATCCAAACAGATTTTTGACTCTGAGGACTATCGAGATAAATGTAAGGAAGATTGGTTTAAACGGGAGAGATTTTATTAGAAACAAATTAGGCTTTACGCATTACGAACGTAAGACACTCAGTGACGATCAAAGTCAACAACTGCGATCGATACAACCTGAGAGTATCCCCATGACAGAACTACCCAGAGTCACAGATGAGATAACCGAGATTATAGACGATTTACAACGCGACACCAGCGCTCAAACGGAAGGATTAAATTACAGAGAACTCCAGGGTTTAGACAAACATCTTCAGACGCTGAGAGGTAGCCTAGAACTTAATTTAGCGCGTCTCTCAGAAATAGACCAAGAGATAGCAGACGCGAGACAAGAACTCGACGAATCTCACAGCGAAGAAGAACGACTAGATTTAAGGATTAAATTAAGAGAGCTAGACGATAAAAGATCACCCAGATTAGAAGCCGCAAAAACCGACTCAGAGGGACTTAAAAGTCAGATCAATAGAATCAAAGAAACGATTAATAAAATATTAAACGACGACACGACTCTAGCGGAAAAGATTAGAACTCTGTTTAGAGAACAAGGTGTGACCGTAGTGAGTATTTTAGCAGCTTTGAGTTTAGCCATCAGCACGATAGTGAGTAGCATCGTCGCTAGCGTGAGAGGCGGGGGTGCCCCACCCGCACCATCACCAACACCAACACCAACACCAAAAGGCGGTATCAAAGAGTGGATTTCAAAACAACTCGCTAATTTTGCATCTGCTCTTCAAAAACTCGGAGTGAGCGCGTTGGGTGCTCTGCCGGGCATCATAGGTAGCATACTGAGTTGGCTATTTAACGCGCTGAGTAAGTCCGTATCGTGGTTGGCCGAACACGTGTGGGCTTTGTTTTTGGGTGTGGGGGCCTTGGTGTTTGCATACCTGCAAAAGGGATGGTAGTTGTAATCAAAGTTAAAAACAAAACAACAAAAAAAATAAGCCTTACCAGCACAAAGTTGGTAAGGCTTATTTTTTTTGTTGAGATTAGAGTGTGACTTATCGCGTTGCCTCGTAAGCTAAAATACCCATACCCATAATAGCTAATATTCCTACCGTCAACGATAATTTTTCGTCTTGGTGAGTTTGTAGTTTCGTGGGTTGGGTTAAAACTGTAGGTGTTGGTGCTGGTGCTGGTGTTGGTGCTGGTGCTGGTGTTGGTGCTACAACATCGGTCATAGGCTCTAGGGGTGTTGGTGGCGCGACGTCATCGGTGTCATCAAAAGAGTCGTCCGGCTGAGGTTGTGAGTTTAAATCTGGCACCAAACCAGTGTTCATACTCTGGGTAGCGATTTGAAGATTGTTGTTATAGCCGTCGTGCGTTCCAACCCTCAAGTTCATATCCGATGGAATTAAATATAACCCCGGTTTCACGACAAAATTTAAAGGCGTTCTGGCATACTGCAAAGAGTCTTGAAATTGATTGATACTCGTTTCCATGTCGTCTACTGCATTGATGATATCTTCAACGATGACGTTAAATTGTCTCTGAGCGTCTAATCCGGTGCCCGGTGATAATACGCTCGTTTTTGTTTGAGCCTGCGCACCGAGTAAAGCATATACATAAGATCTGATCGATTCGTTGATCTTTATGATTCCCGCGGGGGTAAACGAACTCTTGGTGGGTATAAAATCTAACCAAGCATTTTGTACCGATTCATTTTGTTCGATATAAATAATCGTGTAAGGAAGGTAACTGTTTCCTCTCTTTTTAGGACTATCTAGACCCCCGTAGCCGCCGCTGCCGTAAAGAACCTTGGGGCTGTTGGGTAGTGCTCTATAATAATCGCCAACCGCCAAAAACTTGCCCTTATTAAAGCTATACGAGTTACCCAAACCGTTAGATATTGTGTCTCTCGTCTGTTTAAAAGACTTGTTTTGATCTATGCCAAACAACAAACAGGTATCGGTAAATGCTCTGTGATTATAACTGTTGTCTAGAGCGTTAAATGCGTCATCTCCCGGTAAAGGAGCGGCAAAGTCGTACAGGATCTTTCTAACCGTAAAATATAAATGAAAGTTAAAGATGGCCCAAACGTACTTGTTGCTCGCGTTTAAAAGATCAAATCCAACACCGCAGCCCGTAGTAGCGCAGTAGATCGCAAAATTTAACTGATTTTGATAAAACGACATGGGGTGTGATTTCCAACGATCTACATCCTCATCCGTTGTGATGCGAGGCAATTTATAGTCCGAGGTTAAGTCGGGAAACGAGCTTAAAAACCCGTTGGTATTATTAACTATAACTTCCAGTTCACTGGGTTTAGTGCTGTTTAAAAACTTTGCTTGGGACGCAGCTTGATGCTTTGGCTCGGTTGCCTTGGCTACATTTTGATTTACTTGTTTCGTTACCTGATCAGCTATCGATTGTATCTGCTTTTTTAACAACATAAAAGCAGCCATTATTTTAGTTTCAGTTTTAATATAAAAAGACTTTAAAATAAATGCATTCGTTTCACTTGTTTCAAAATGAGCAGACGTTTAAATTAGAAGACGTCGTAGATAATTTAAACGGTCAAAAATCTGTACGCGTAAAAAGGGTGATGTTTAACCCTGGATATTTTAATATTTCCAGCGCCACGGAGATTGATTGGTATACGCAAATAGATGGGAGACCCGCTGAAAGACTTGGTGATACTAGTAGAAGTTACGAACGGGTTAACCCAGATCTAGAAGTAAGAACAGATAGAGATTTTATTGCGCAATTGGTACCCGAGTACCCCTACGACTTTTTAATTAGAGACGAAAATACTTTCAATAGAGTTATAAACGATCTTATAGAAGCGTATGAAGAAGATAGACTAGACTCTGCTTTAGAATCGATCAAAAAAGAACAAGAACAAATATCTGAAAGACAAATAAAATTACACGTTAAAAGTCAAGAAAGAACACTAACCGACGTACAACGCAATACGATTATACTTTTAATAACAACTTTATTTGAAAGAATAGACTTCATCGTTGAAGGTAAAAAGATAGCGCTAGAATATATCGAAGGTATAATAAGCAAACCTAGAGCGAGAGTAATTAGACAAGCTGGTATAACAATACGGGGAAGTCTTATCGTGTCTGGTGATGATTTAGATTTTATTTCTCCGAGTCATTTAGTGCCGTTACCAGCCGGAGTCACCGGTTCGGTCACCATCCCACCGGGGTGGTACGACGTCGATTGGTTCGATTTCATTTTAAACTCTATACCCGGGGTAAGTTTTCGAATATTTAGAGAATCTAAAAATGTGACGTTGGTGGTAACCGACGTAAATCTCAAATTGCGTTTAAACAGAGAAGTCTCTCGATTACTCAATTTACCCAAAGGAAGACTGATACCCAAAGTGGTATATACGGGGTCTTACGACATTAATCCGTTTAAATTTTTGTTTATTCGCTGCCCGCAATTAAGTACGAGTGAAAACTTTTTTGATGGCCGTCCGTCTGACATCTTAAAAATCGTACCCGTGGGTACGCGCAAACCCGAGCCTGATAGAGTCGAGGATTTCAAGAAACTTAAAAACGGTATAATCGACAAACTGACATTTTCAATCAGAGGTGAAAAAGGACAGATCATCAACAACAAGGGTGTGAGTATCATGATAGAGTTGGAGATCTTTTAATTTTAAAATCTTTTTATATTAAAAACATGAGTGTAGATGGTAAGGCGTTATACCCCGATATTTCTGGAGATGTACTCCGATTAAATAGTAACGAAGAAACAAAAGTGTACAGACTTAAAAAGATTGAAGAGATTCGATCTTTAATCTTAAAAGAGAGAGACCACCGAGAGCACACTTATAAAAAAATAAAGAGAATGATCGACACTATTAATTACGTAGAGATAGGATTAGAAGGATTGGGGGCTATAGCGGGGGCTGTCGGTATTCCCGCTCTCTTGGGTGTTATATCAGCCCCCGTTGGATTGGTGCTAGAAGGAACGTTTATAGGCGCTTTTGGTGTAGATATTCTGCTTAGAATCGCGTCTAGGCGATTATCCGCCAAGCTAAAAAAGCACGACCAGATTAAAATATTAGCAGACTCCAAACTTAACACGATTGAAGAATACGTGTCTCAAGCCATCAACGACGGAGATATATCGCACGAAGAGTTCTTATTGATTACGAGAGAGCTCGCAAAATTTAACGAGCTTAAGCAAAAAATTAGAGCAAAGACCAGCACAAAGCTTCAAAAAATTAAAAACGATACAGACTTTGAAAAAGAAGTTAAAAAACGGGTAGACGAACGGCTGGCAAAAGAAAAAAAATCTCTTATCGAAAAACTTACAAGTTCAAATTCTCGGTAAATAAACATTATGAAAGCGAACCACCGAGTTATACCTCTATTTCACCTCTTAGGGTGTTACCCTCGGCCCCGCCTTTATTGTAGTGGTCATCGTATATTTTTAGTGCCTTATTAAATTGATTTTGAGTCACTTTAAATAAATCTCTAACTCGTTCTTTGTCTAATCCAACGACGTGATGATAACACGCCGCTATTAATGACCGTTTAACGCAACCATTTCCCCTCAATGTTTTGTAATTAACGAGCTCGTTATATTTATTGATTGTTTCTTGGACATCTTCTAAGTCTTGCTCTGGGCACACAGACAAAATAAGTTTCTCCACAGTTTTTCTTTTGTTTCTCTTTAAAGTTGACCAATTGATACGATCTTCTTGCGCATTTTCTGCCGAAAAATCAAAGTAACGTGAGACTATTTCACCGCACGTTTCACAAACTAAAAAACCATTCTCGATGATTATATGATGATCGCACTTATCCCCAAGTTGTGACGTCCCAAAGTATTCCATCTATTTAATAAAAACCGATATTATTTTTTATTCATTTTTCAAATACTCGTCGGTCTAAACATATTACTCTCCATTTTTATATTAAAAAACAGCTCCTCACCTTTTACAGGGTAAGGAGCTAATTTTTTTCTTTCTCTCACTCTCTCTCCGTTAGATTTTTTTTTTATTTTTTTTTTTTTCTTGAGATCGGGGGATTTCCCATTGGCCCTGTACTACCCACAGACCTATGACAAAGTCTGGTACCCTGACTTCTCATTAATGGCCCTGTACTACCCACAGACCTATGACAAAGTCCAGCACCCCCGCCTCCCTTACTACTGGGGTTACGTTTACGTGTTCTACTCTGCCGTTTTGCAAAAGAGTTCGCCAAACGTTAGTATGAGGTGACCTTGGTAAAATATTTTTTGTCCATGGTGCGTGGCCACCAAGTGTCCCTATTCTTTCATATGCTTCGCTTGCTGCCCCTGTGCCGAGTGCAACGAATACTCAGAATGACTATACATTAGTATGCCTAGCGCGGTCTGACCAATCGAAAGTCTACACTGCGTGGTACTTCCCGGCTATGCGTAAAACCGTCACTGGCAACGCGTACTGCAGCCTGCTCCACACCCTGGAAACGAGGTTGAGTCTACGGTGCTCGCTATGTGAAGCACAAGCATGTGACGTCGCGTGATAAAGTGCTGTTGCTTCCATAATGTGTTTACAGCTCCATGCTTCCACCACCAAGGCTGAGCGTTGTGAGTTCGCTGCCCGCCACGTATAATTCAGTGTCGTGTTATAATTTCGGGGGCCTGTTTGGGGTCAACGAAGGATCGATGCATTCACAAAACAATTGACGAAAAAGTGTCCGACCCGGCGGAAGACACCCACATTTTTCCACGGACGTGGAGCCATTTTGGTGTCAAGGGAGACCGCGGTCTCGGATCCTTTCAGGAGCAAACATTTTTCGGAGGCCGAGTAAAACTTGCTCTTATATAGATGGTTGAACCAAATTCAATAAAAGTTAAATCGACTTTTTCCTCGCAGACGGTCTCGCAAATTGTAAGAAGTTCAAGTTTACGTTTGTTGAAGAGTCCAATACTGAAACTTAATTATGACCTTCGTCCATGATTCAGACCGTTTGTAATTTTATGGTAACACTCAACATTTTCATTTCAAATGACACCTTTACGTTTTATTGCATTATGATATATTGTCGAAACTGTACAATCAGCCTTCGCCTGTCAATCAGCCTTCCCCATTTTAAAGCGGGGGACATTGTTTGGTTCCCCCCCCCCCCCACTTTTTCTTCCCCGAATAAAAATTGTAGCCTACAACAATGATTCTATTGCTCAGAATACATGTAGCTGATTCAATTACTCCAAACTCAAAACTTTAAAAGATGATCTATTGCTAAAATTGGTTTTAATGGTCAGAAATTGCCTCAGATCACACCACAGAAATTGCTTTTTTATAACTGCATGTCCATCCCCATTTACATTTAACTCCCCAAAATTTTCATCCCCAACACTACGCCCTACCCGATCTATGATCGGGTAAATCAGCTTGCAGTCAATAAGCTTGTTCAACGGGCGCTATAATCAGAAGGCAAAAATCCGTATATGCCATACAGCCGGAGATCACGCCCAAAGTCATGATACAGACCTGGGAAATAGCAAACGGTATCACTCAAGTAGGATACGGCTTGATATTTCAATTTTTCATATGAACCACAAAGGAACACTTTATTCACTGTATTCGATATAAAATATAATTATATGTATATACATGGACATATTTGTGATAATGTAAATACTGTGTGGTACAGTCATTTTGAAATATCTTTGCCATGCTACATTGCTACGGCTGTACAAGTTTATCAGAGTATCCTAATTTCAAAGTTTCCGGGGCAACTAGAGTGGAGGGTACAGTAATGTGGATGAAGAGGATTCAGAAGTAAAAAAAAAAAGTGTAATTCCTAAATATTCATATATAGTTCGGTATGATGTTCACCTGATGCCGAGCTGCCATAAAGAGAAGCTAAGAGGCAGCTATCTTGATCTAATTGAAGGAAATACTACAATTTCAATTCAAATCGTGTGTTCGCTTTGTGATTATGTTTGTGCTAGTGAAATAAAAATGCCAATAAAGTAAGCATGCATTGTTTCGGCTTGTTAACGTTTTGCTTGATTTGTTCCACGATCAAATCACAACTCTAATCGGATCAGATGATGTGCGTTACGATAGGATGAGATGGTTGCATGGATTTGCGGCCAGTGCAGATATTATTGTCTGCCAACGTCACGACTATTTAGTAAGCAAGACAATTTGTATTTTGGTTTTCTTTCCAATTAACTCGCAGTATGTGAAGTCAAGTTTTCCTAATTATCGTCATTTCTGCCACTCGAATGATCCGTGGCAATATAAAATGCACACAATCCATCCACAAATCTGCTTTTTTTTTAGTACAAGAAGGGTACTTAAAAAAAATTCACGTACAATTCAACTTGACAAAATAATACGATTTGAAAGATTCTTTCTCTGCATCATAAATTTGGCAAGCGCTACATGCAGAACTTTCTACTCACCCTGTATTTAAGAGATGCGACGAAGGTTACGCATACTTTGCCAGGTAGAATGAATAATAACAGATAGAAGCTCTTCATTCATTATTTCTATCATCACTGCGCTTCAGGGAATAGCCATGTAAAAAAAAAACGATTAACAGACACGAGGTCAAATTTCCTTTGTGTGTATTCCTTTAAGTACAACATAAATAATGACACATTGTCGGGAATACTAATGAGTCGTTAGCATGGACGTCGTCAGAGTCGGGATTAACAGCATAATGAAAACAGAAGTAAAAGAAGATGGTCCAAAAAATATTGTCTTATAAAAAAGATCCATATTGAGCAATCTATAAGCCAATTGCTGAAAAGGCTATTGCTCCTCCAACGCCCATTGTCCGTTAATTAAACGGTGAGAGGATTGGACATAAAAGGTGTACATGCTGACAAAGGCCTACATTTTGGATAAGCACCTCTTTAGTAAGGTGTCATTTTTCCCCGGCCCCTTTTTTCGACTTTTTTTAAACTGTCGATCCTCCAAATGCTGACATGAAATCGCCACTGCTGCTAATTGTCGGCATACGGGTGCTTTTGCAACTTAAACCCATACAACGTTATCCCCTTTAAACTTCTATATAATTTAAACTTATTTCCAATTTAGGAAACTTTACGAATTGTCCCTAAAATCTTAGTCGTCAGGAACAAAGTCTAGGCTATTGAAACACGCACTGTGATTATCACACAGGGCACATCTTGCTCAAATAGCAAATAATCAGTACAGAAAATCCTTAGCAATCCAGTCATAATCTTTATTTAGTCCAAAACAGTGATAATGTGTACGAATTTATGCAATTTATGACCAATGATACCGAAACAGTTGCACTTTTGTATACGTGAAGTTTGTGGTTCACAGTCACTTTGCACGTATACAACTTAAGTGCAACTTTTTTCGGTATATACCATTTGTCATAAATTGCATACATTTGTATACATTGTCACTATTTTGGGCAATACGAAGAGCATGGCTGGATTGCTAAGAAATTTCTGTACTGATCAGTCGTAATTTGAGCAAGATGTGCCCAGTAGTTTTTTGAGTTAAACCAGAAAGTATTAAGGGGGACTTTCTTTTTGGTTGAGTGTATGTACATCTCAATAGCGGGCGCATTATAGACAACATCTAGTTTGGGCTTAGCATATCTCTATTTGCGTATTGAGAACTCTGTGGGTAATTGAGCTTAGTTCGATAAATGCTAACGCATGATGCTGAGAGCTCCGTAGCTTGAGAGCTCATTTGACCTACTGCAGCCAGTTGTAGTTGTAGTAGAAATGGCGCCTACGTCACATTAAGCTGTGGGTCCTTTGTGCCATCAGCTGTGCGTTGGTATACATCTGCTCGAAACAAAAAAAATCGATACTGGTATAACTTAGGAGTTGTGCGGAATCAGTCGGGAATCGGGAAAAAGAATCGATACTAGTAAAGCAAAGAAAGTGACAAAAAGAGGGTAGGTTTATTCAGTGAGTAAAAAGCGAATAGGTAGAGAAGAGGTGTTCGTAATCTTCCTGACATAGCGCCACGGGGTAGGACTCCCGGCTGGCCAGACTGTTTCTCCTGCAGTTTAAGGGCCCGGGCCGCGCCCTGCCGGTACATTTGCAGGTCTGCGTATCCACGGGTGATGATAACTCGACACCATGTCAAATCAATCATTCACACACCCCTATCCCCATCTCCCAAAACATAATGCAATATCAATTCAGTTTGAGAAGTATAAGTCTGGAAAAACAGGATGGTTAAATCATGACATTACACTTTTTAACAAATTTAAGAATGTAATTACAGTTTTGTTGATCGAGAGTCATTTGGTCATTTGAGATGGCATAATTGCAATGGACAATCTTGAATGTGCGAATTTGATATCCTGTTGTGTTTGTTAGCGAGGCCTAACCTGTAATTACTCTGTGAAACAGACCTTTTATTGCATCACGGCAAGCGTCTATGACATGCCTGCAGATTTAAGCAAAACAACACATCAAACAATTCATCGGGCCCCTTCTATCGTATCGTCGGTAACTCTTTGCTGTTTTAAGGGGGGAAACATGCAATCTATAGACCAATCAATAGCTTTGACCGAATTGTTCCTCCAAATGACGGCGCACCTCAGAAAGGCGGCTCCGATTGGCTGGCGCGCGGGATCGCATACAATGCATATAAACATAGTGTTGCTCTGCACAAAGCAGCAGTAACGAAGATACAAGTGTATGAAAACGATCAAGCTCATGTTCGCGGGTAACGGATGCACTCCGACAATTATCTAAAATAGCACACCTAGTATAATGTTGAGTATCGGCAGGAGATTAGTTTAATTCAGTTCTGCATTTTTATCTTCTAAAGTCGTGCACGTGAATCGGTTTTAAAAAACAGTCAAGCATTTCGGCGTGCTTCAGTCCAAAATGACAAGTTTGATCACTTCAATGTTTCACGCATGAATGGCCCTGTTAGGCTGTTACAGAGGTGAGTATCTTCAATACTGGTAGGGTCTTTATACTGGGATAATACTGGTAGGGTTTCTATGGTTACTGGATGCAACAGGCAGGCTTTTTTGAATTTAATTTTAGTAAGATGTATTTATGACTTCTTTGAAGGTCCCGTTCATTTTTAATATTGTGTTTTTAAGCGTGTACTGCCGCACGGTACCGTTACTTATTCATAAAGTTTATGGTCAGGGATATCGTTCAACTATGTTCACGGATTAGTGAGGCATTTAACAAACCCATTAGCAGCTTAAACCCAAGATCACTCGGTGGCTACTTAGCACACGCATGCAGCACTGGCGTAGACCACATGGGTGGCTTGCCTGCCAATTGCGTCAGCCTGCATGTTCGATGGTCTACGTGGCTCTGCCTAGGCGAGTTAGTGTGATTTGTGTACTCGGTGATCATTATACGATCACTTTATTGACGGATTCTACATCACATTGCATCAGGGAGAATGGACGGAGCGGTGGCTTGGATTCTCGTGGTACCAGCCCTGACAGGTAGGCTCAATTTCTCACAACTTTAATACCAAATCCCGGTCGACGAACTGAATCATTATCATTTTTTTTCAGGGAGTGAACGCCTTCAATTAATTCACCAATTTCGTTGAAGGTCATATTCCTGTCAATATTCATATGTTGTGTCTGTTCATCTTACACATGCACAAAGATTTTAGACTGTCAGTCTGTTCGTTTGTCTTGTCTGTCTGTTGTGTGTGCCTCTTAGCCTGTTGTCTACGTCTCTCTGTTGTGGCCGTCATGCTATGTACGCTATTTACATTTTGTACTGTGCGTGCTGTGTGTTAGTTCATCTGCCTGTCCATCGTTTGTTTCAAGCTTAATTGTCTGTTTTTGACAGTTTGTCTTCTTATCAACCAGTATGTGTGTCTTTTCTACTGTTGGTCCGTTCATCTGTTCGTCCGTGATCTGTCCGTACATTGTTTTGTACGTTATGGCTGTCGTGCTGTTAATTCTCTCTGTCATGGTCGTCTCTCTGTTTACTTGATTGATGTTCTGTGCCCGTCCGTTTATATCTGCCTGTTTTAGATCATTTTAATTTGTACACCTCTTGTATTTTTAATTTTAACTGGTATATCCGTATTTATGTAAAGCGCCTTGAGCGTCAATTTTTAACCTTGTGCTGTCATGCTGTATTGCATTAATGTGTTTGTAGGACTGTTCATTAGCCTGTCCATCCGTTTGTCTCATTCTTATTGTCTGTCTTGACAGTTTTGGCTGTCTTTTATCTACCAGAATGTGTGTCTTGTCTATGGTTATTCTGTTATCTGTCTGTTTCGTGTGTGTTTCCCACTGTTTGTGTAAGTCTTTTCTAAGTCTCTTTATCGTGGTCGTCTCGCTGTTGCTTTACTGTGTCTGTACGTTTTAACCTGCCTGTTTTAGACAACTTATTGCAATTGTTCACCTAGTTATTTTAAAGGTTTTGCTTTGTATAAGGCCAAAAAAAATAAGTGTCCGGTTTCTGGTATGCGCGCGCGTCGCCGTAGCCATGGGCGTCGGCAAAATGAAAAAGTTTTTTTTTTTTCAATGAAAGCTGATGTCTCAAAACCACCAAACTCACTGGTTTGACTGGAATCCTGCTGCTGCACAATTTTAACGTGTTTTTAGATGGGGTTATGATCGAGAATAAGCTTTATGTGACCTCTCTGGACTCCCAGATTTTTGCACTAAGTTTAGTCGGGCACCATTTTGCAGTCATCCGCCGACATTTGAAGCCAAATAAAAACAGGTTAAAAAAAAAAAGCCGCGTCGCCGCACCACTTTTTGAGACTTTTTTTTGGCCTAAGTTTCAGTTTGTTCTTAAATTTGAACTGGTTCATTTTTATTTCTGTGAAGCGCCTTGAGCGTCAATTTTGACGGATTTGGCGCTATACAAGAATTAAATATTTTTATTATTATTATTATTGCTCCATGATTTCAATGGAAAATTTAAAAGCACTTAAAACATAGCTTGGGTCTCACCCCAACTTGGCAAGGTTTTGGCTACCAAAAATTTCACAGGGAGTACAAAACCAAAATGTGTCTGTTCATAAAAGTCCCAGGGATAAGGCCGCAATATTTAATGATGAATCTTAATAATATTTTGTTACTACTGGGTTTTTTTCTTACTATTGGTTGGTTGGTTTGGCTTGGGTTGGAGTTGGGGTGGAGTTTGTTTCTGCATTCAATGGGGAACGTTGAACAATAGAGGACAATAGGGTCCCCCATTCCCGAGAGGTCCCAAATTTGGATTTGTGTACAAAACATATGGGAGGTCTTCCTAGAAAGTTCGAGTACAAACAAAAGAGGGACAATAGGGGGTCTCAGATTGCAGGAAAATTTATGCACGTACATCTTCACCGCGTGTACGCATTTGATATCAAGTTTGCTTGGAGATAAATTGGTTATAAATCCCACTTGCGCTCGTGGAACACGGAATTATGTAGTGCATCGAGTGGCATATGGGTCAAAGCAGCATTGCATTATTTCATATTCCCAGCGCGCTCGTGGGATAACTAATTATCAGTGGCACCCAGGAGGGGGGGGGGGGCTTGAACCCAACCCCAACATTGTCAATTTGTTTGTTTGATTTTAGGCTAGTTTTTGTCAGACCAATCTTTTACAGAAATTTGAACAAAAAAAAAACGATTTATGACCCCCCCCCCCCCACCCACCAAAAGCCAAATCCTGGGTTCGCCACTGCTGATAATTTACACTATGAGTCTGGTTAGACCTCATCAGCCCTCAGAATGAGAAATTCACAAACCAAGATATATTTTAGTAACTTTAGAAACAGAATAGTAAGTTGTGTTGGTGTATTTCTTATGTAAAGTCTATAAATTGACTCATTTGTAACCTACCAACTGTACAAAAAAAGTCATAAAGTTGTAAATTTTGAAGACCCCAACTGATTTTTAGTAGATTCTGATAGAGGAAGACATGCTCTAGCAAGTTATTTTTATTTCGTTGATTTTCGGAATGATACATTATTACAAAAAATGGGTCAAAGGTCACGATAGCATATTAAAGGTCATGTGACCTACTTTTCACAAAATTTAATTTTGACAAAAGAAGTGCTTTGAGCATGCAATCCTCATTATTTTAATACCAAATTCACATATATTCGATGAAATTGCCATAGTTTTGACATATTTATACCAAAAGGGTGGTATTTTACTATAAAAATGCCATTTTTTTGTGGCTTCTGCCCTGACCACATAATAGGTCGGATCTGGCAAAAAATTGGTGTGTATTCATTGCTCATTAGGACCTACAAGCACAGCAATTTTTATCAAAATCAGAAGACTGAGGTAAAAAAGTGAGTTGGTCTGACATGGAATGACCCAAAAGTAACTGGCGTAATTGTATTGTTGAAAAACAAACTTGGTTGAAAGATAGTAAGGGAACTAAACTCACTGTGAAATTATTCTTTCTGGGAAGCTGTCATTTTGAAGTAATCAACGAAAGAAGGCCTTTCCAACGATGATTCTTAAGAAGCACCATAGGAAAATTTAAATTAGTAGTTCGTTTTGTTATTCAGCGCAGCGCGCACAAGTATTGGAACGCCGCACACACGCGCGCGGTTGTTATAATTCGTCGGATCAGTGCGCGACGTCGCGTATAGCTGCAATTCAAAACGTGATTCAGTAACTTTTGATTTGAAATTGAGATCTTAGAACAGTGTTGGAGCAAAGGCTTTGACCCTCAAGGCCAAGGCCAAGGCCAAGGCTTTGACCCTCAAGGCCAAGGCCAAGGCCAAGGCTTTGACCCTCAAGCCTCGAGGCCAAGGCCAAGGCTTAACCCTCAAGGCCAAGGCCAAGGCCAAGGCCCTGTTTTATGAAATGACCATTGATATAGAACTAATTATAGTCACATGAGTGACACATCATCCCGCAAGGGCGGATCCAGAACACAATTTTTTTGGGGGGGGCAAAGAATTTTTGGCCCCCCCAAAAAAGTGGGTCAAAAAATTACGGCTTGGGCTTCGGGGTTAAGGGCCCCGAAAAATTTTTGGATTCGAGATGCTCTGTGGTGCGATTTGAGGCAATTTCTGACCATTTTAACCGATGTTTTTTTAGGAAAAGATGGTGGTGTACTCATTGCCTACCTTTATTACGACGTCACATAAAAACAAATGGTTTCTTTTTTTGGGGGGGGGGGCATGGCCCCTTTTGGCCCCCCTCGATCTGCCCTTATCATCACGAATTGCTCGTTACGAAGAACAACATTTCTTTAATTGCAATCAACATGCTCGCATAGGCCTACACCGTTTTATGACTGCACTGTATCTATTAAAGTATAAGTTCAGGTCTTCAATATGGTTTAACTAAACAAAATAATGATTTACTTCTATATTGACACACAATTCTCCCAAGTGTAACAAAAGGGGGATCCAAGAAACTGATTTGGGAAATTTTTATTTGCTGGCCCAACATGGTCAGAAATATCAGCATTATCTAAAACAGATACATGCAAATCTTTAGCACTTATCAGGGAGACATATACAACCAATCAGATCTATTCCATAGTTATATGCAATTAAAGAGGTTGTGGAATGCTCGAAGACATGTCCGTCATTTTTGGGGTATATGTAGCCTAAGGTGTGATGAAATAAAAACGACTATAAATTGTTTCTGTCATGAAATGAGTACAAAGGTTACTTTTGAGAGCTATTTTTCAGGTCCTGTTTCGACCCGAACGTGCAATTTGTGTAAAAGTCGTCGTTGCGGGCAGCAAACAAAACACAGTAAATCGTGACGTAATAAACAGGACTCGTTTATGCTATGCTACTCTGCATCGGGAGTCCTGTTTATTACGTCACGATTTACTGTGTTTTGTTTGCTGCCCGCAACGACGACTTTTACACAAATTGCACGTTCGGGTCGAAACAGGCTTGACAGGACTTGAAAAACAGCTCTCAAAAGTACCTTTTGTACTCATTTTATGCCAGAAACAATAGTCGTTTTTATTTCATCACACCTTAGGCTACATATACCCGAAAAATGACGGAAATGTCTTCGAGCATTCCACAACCTCTTTAAAGTGATCATCTCATTAGCCCCACAAGTGTACGGAATATTTTTGCAGCAAATCTACTACAATGGTAACAAAATGTGATGCTACAAAGGTGGAAGTGTGCCCAACACACAAATCTATAGGGTGCTTCCCTCCTCCATGGTAATACGATTAAAATGGTAACAGCAAAATTTCGAACAGATTTATCTGGAAAATGAAAAAATCTATGGGCCTTGAAGAGCCTTGACTCAAAATTGCAAGGCCCTGAACCCTCAAGGCCAAGGCTAAGGCCAAGGCTTTTGCCCTCAAGCCTCGAGGCCAAGGCCAAGGCCCTAAAATCCAGCCTTAAGGCAGCCTTAAGGCCAAGGCCCAGCATCAAGGCACTACATCACTGTCTTAGAATGCTGTTTTTCTCGGAATGTACAGCTGAAGCTTAGCTGAAACTTCATCAGGTTAGTTGCTCAGTATCCTTCATTAGATTTTGAATTCTTTCGTTGCTTCAAACGAACAAAATGCACAAATTACAAATCATGGACTGTAGCTTTAAAGCAAATGATAGAAAGTACGGAAGTTGTTTATTTGAATGTTTTGTTTTTTGGCGCCTTTCCTGTGAAAATAAAATGGATTTACCCAAAATTTTACAGGAAGTACAAAACCAAATTGTATCTGTTCATAATAGGGGATAGGGCCATTTATTCGCCAAATATTATGATTAATCTTAATATTATTTGTGTTACTACTGTATTTGTGTTACTATTGGGTTAGGTGAATTCAGGCGCGGCTCTACGGGGGGGGGCTTGGGGGGCTTTAGCCCCCCCAAAATTTTGTCTAGCCCCCCCCCCCCAAAAAAAATAAATTCCGTAAAAAAAAATTGCATTAGCAAAAAAGAAGGATTGTGGATGTACATGTGATGTACACGGTCTCCCCTTAAGAAATAGTCGTGACAAGGGTGCATTTGTAGTTAATATAGTGTGAATGATTGTAGGATTTTATTGGCGCTCCCCATTGAAAATATGGCATGAGCTCCCCCCCCCCCCCACCCACCCACCCACCCACCCACCTATTGATTTTCGGAGGCCTAAGTGTCTACATTTCAGCACGCCTCCCAGAAAAAAATCTGGATCCACCCTGCTAGCCCCCCCCCCCCCCCCCCCAAAAAAAATGGTTCTAGAACTGCGCCTGGGTGAGTTGGGTTGGGTTGGGTTGGGTTCGGTTTGGGTTCGGTTTGGGTTCGGTTGGGTTGGTTTTTGTAAAATACCCCGGGCGGGACTCATTGGTGTCACATCACGCATGCTGTACGTTATGCCCCCCCCCCCCCCCCCCCCCCCCCCCCCCCGGGCTGCCCCGCACCCAAGACGTGGGGATTGTCACTTTTGAAGGGACAAAATCCCCACCCCTCGGGCAAAATTAAAGTGACAAGCCCCGACCATGCCCCGACATACATACGTGGGGCGCACTAGTGATTGCCTTTCCATATAGTATGCAAATGGTAACAATGTAATTTGAGTGACCAAAATCCCCACCCTGGGGCATCGGACCTGAGGCAGCGAGAGGGGGGAGGGGGGGGGACATTTGATAGGCGCATTATGCACTGTACGTGTTTCGTGAAATCCGCTGCTAATGCAGTAAATATAGCCATTCAGAATCAATTTACACAAATCGTTTGCCTCCCAACTCCTCATCTAGAATGACGGTCTAGAATCACTCTACTAGGCTCGCCTATCGTCTTGTTTGACTGAAATACGGTGTTGAATGAGAAGACGACAAAAACAATTTGAGGCTGACAAAAAATGGGAACGCCTTACAACACGCCTGAACAAAAGATCATTTTCTTTCCCTTTTTTGATTGTAGCTTTGGTATCATGCCATAAAGTATGTTTCATCGGATCGGAGTACAACCCACAGTCTGGTATCCCGCCCCGTTGGTTCTTACCGTACGAAGATCCGTGCGAATGCACCGCTATACGCCTCGGCGGAATGCACATTCCTGCCTCGTCATACCATCAGGGGGCGCCCCGCTACCTGGACGAGCTCTTGCTGAGTGAGGACTCCGAAGAACTTCAAGCTTACTTCAACTGCAGTGGAACGACTACTGCCAGTGGAACGACTACTACTGCTGGAATGACTACTGCTAGTGCAACAACTACTTCTAGTGGAACGAATACCGCTAGTGGAACGACTACCGCTAGTCGCACGACTACAGTTAGTGAAACGACTATAGTTAGTACAGGTAATACTTCCGGTTCTAATTATTGCTTCACTTCAAACCATAGTCACCAGCAAACATTTGTTTGGTTGTTGTTTCTTTATCTAATCACTTTATGTCGTTCCAACTCGTGTTTAACTTATGAATGCTTATGCTTTTTTCAGTATTTGAAACGCTGTAAAAACGTAAGCGTTTATAAGTTAAACACGATTTCAAGTGTGCAGAAACAGAAGCAATCAACTAATACCACTAATAGACCGCTTGCAGACGCGTTCGATAATCGACGCGCGAAGGCGCGCGACGCCATGTTGTGGGACAGGCGCATTGATCTCCATATATACACAGTCTCTGTATATGGAGATCAATGTACAGGCGTATATCAATTCACGCACATTTTGTCCCATAACATGGCGTCGCTCACCTTAGTGCGTCAATTATCGAACGCGTCTGCAAGCGGTCGATACCACGAGGCGTTTACAATTTAATCGGAAGGTTGTATGATGCGTTTTTCAAGTAGTCAAACTTCATTTACATGCAGCCGCAAAACTTCAACCGGCTATTAAAGGCTTTATACTTTTCGCGGTCATGTTGGCCGATGATTTATCATGGTCGACTTTTAGTGTTCTTAGTGTACACACAGTCAGGAACATAACCTTACAGCTAGTCTCCGTCCAAGACTGGATATAGATTAATATATTTTAGCCTAATTCATTGACTCCCGATTCGTGGCGAGCTACCAAGTACAGTCGATGACCGTAATGCGTATGCGTCGGGTGGTAACGGAATGGCTCTTGGACGTAATTTCCCGTTAAAAATAAAATGTCTCCGAGACAATCTCCAAAATGCCCCAGAGACAATCTCCAATAGCTCTGAATCAGAAACGAGGTGAAGTCTATTTCATCGATCAGCAGGACTTGACAAATCACAATTAAAGAAAGAAATTTCAACTTTTGGGAAAATAATTTTAAAATGTCGTGCATTCGAGCCCGCAACATGCAACACTGTGACAATGCCACCTAACGCATCAAGCACTAAGAGTGGTGATGTACGCTTTCCGCCATGGAATCTAAACCATGTGAAGTTACGTCAAATAATCCCATGACAAGCGTATTCAATCTTGTGATTTTTGTTCACGCATGCGTATTAACGTAAACGACTTCAGTAAAGTAGCCTGCAAAACATTGCGACCAGCTGTAGGGAAACAAAATCTAAATCCAGCCTTGGTCAAAGTCTAACTTACAGCCGTTGGATAGTCTCCGTTCCCAGCTGAAAATTTAGGTTCACATAGATCCCCAGGATTTACCCCGTGCTTTGCTAATTCGATTCAGTTAATTTCAGTCTAAGAATACTAATGCCCGAAACAGTAATGTTTTACACGCACACGAGTCAATCGGGATTAGATGCCTACAGATGTCAGTTTCTGAATCCTCCCCCTCCAAAAAGTGGGGCGAGTTGACACTTATACATCGATATGGTTTATTTTCTCGCTTTGCAGCAACAGCTGAGTGTCCGAGTCCAGAGAAGCTTGGTATAGAGGACAGGACAATCCCTGATGATCGCATCAGGGCGTCCAGCGTCTATGGTGTCTGTTGCACTGCCAGGAAGGGACGGCTGAACGGTGTCAGGGCATGGGTACCATTGAGGTAGGTATCAAAGGAAACCAATGTTAACTACGACAAACTACACTCAACACCTAAATCTCTTTATGATGCTCCAAAGACGAACGAAACTTTGTTAAATTCGATATTATATTCGTTCTTGTCGACATAGTGGTTTATTTAATTAAATGAAAGCAACCCACGCATTTCTAAGAAAATGCATCACCCACTTTTCGGGGGAGTTAGGATTTCAAATAAAATGGGGGCACAAAATGCTGTCACAAATGTTTCATTAAAATTGACTAGGTTTTGCATTATTCGAACAATATCATATCAAGTCAAACTAGTACGGATAGTCAACCATGAATAGCTTCAAGTAACCTTAACACAATAAGTGTGGAAACATTCATATTAAAAATCTTGAAAATGTTTCAGTGGTTTTAAAGGGGCCAGTTTTGCCAACCCTCTCCTGATAAGGCGGGTTTGTTTGCGGAGCATGTTTATTTCAATGTTCCTCACGTCCCTTCAATCTGTGTTCACAGCAATGCCGATTCCTGGATTGAGGTAGACCTGGCTAACAGTACTGTGGTGTCTGGCGTCATCACAAAAAGCTGGGAGCCTTACTCTGGGTATGTGACAGAGTACAAAGTGGCCTATAAGAGGCAGCCCACGACTCCATACGAAAACGTGACAGATGGAAACGGAAACGTCCAGGTAACTATCACACTTATATTTCTCCTTGGGCCCCCTGGCCCCTCTTGCCCACTTTTTTTTTTTTTTTTTGGGGGGGGGGGCTTTTTTTCATATAATAGAATCAAAGCATTCGCGATTAGTGCCAGTACCCTTTCCTGCTTTAGCCTATCCAATTGTAACCAATGAAAAGAAATTGAAAAAATATTATTTGATGAGTGCCCCATTTACTGTTAGGTTGTATCCAACCCCTTCACGCTATTTTACATTGCGGCGGTCGGGTGAGCGGAGACGAATTCCTGGCTACCTTTTCGCACAGTGGTCTGTCCGTGAACACCCCCCCCCCCCCTCCACCCCCGACCAAACCTGGAAAGGTATGAAACTGATAAAAAATTATGTAAGTTTGGTTCCCAACTAATCTCTCTTTTTCTTCTTAATATTTTCCCCAAAAAAAACCACATGTATTGATTTGCTTTTGTTACAGGAGTTCGTGGGTAACACTGATTATGACACCCCGGTGACTAACATGTTTCATGAGAGTGTGGTGGCGACGGTAGTGCGCATTGAAATCACTGAGTGGCATTACCGGGTTTGTCTGCAATTGGAGTTGCTTGGGTGTCGCCGTGAATAATTTGGCTGAATCAGTGGTATTCTGAAAACTAAGTGCTTGAGCCATTGCATTGAAATTAGACATGTAGATTTAATTCATTACCAAACTACCCAGAATATCCACAATACACCTTAAACGTTAAGGCAAAGCTATAGTGCAATGGTTTTGCACTGCTTGGACAAGCATGAGTAAACCTGCCGTACGTTCATTGTTAGATTTAAATAACAAAGAACACATCTGAGATAGCTGAACGCATAAGCTCAATAAAAGGGCAGCAATAGTGCGATAGATCGTTTGGTGATATTCTAAGAGAATAATTGAACAAGGTCATGTCAATCAGATTTATATACTTTGAAACATTTAACCATTGAACAACATGCACAAGATTCGAAATTTGGGTTGCAATTATTTGGTAATTTTACCTTTTGGAATCGATTTTACAAACTAAATGTATACATCATACATACCGCATAACCCAAATATAATTATGACGCAGCACAGGTGCATGAATTTCGTTTCGAGAATGCTCTCGAACATTGTTGGCAAGTTTAGCGCTTTTCTTCGCTGGTGCAAAAAATGAAGCTGGAGAAAAAATAACCATAGAAGCAAACGACTAAACAATAATTGAAACAAACACCAAGAAATAAGCAAAAACAAAGGCACAACCAAAACACTTGAACAATTCAGTGTGAGTTAATTGACTGTAATGTTAAATGAAATAAGTTTCGGTTGACCTTAGTTTTTGATCTGGAAAAACTGTTTAAAACAGTTTGTATATAGTAATATAATCTTTTTCACATAAATATAACGTTAAAATGGCTACTGTATCAACCTAGTGTAAGCAAATCTAATATCTTTCAGTATTTCAATGCACAAATTTTAATAGTCTGGCACTAAATTTTGCAAAATTTACTATTTAACGAGGTGAAATTTACAAAACAAATGCACTTTAACAACATTGGATTTGTTCGGTGAAAACGTTCACTCAATCTCAAAATGTTGTGGCAAAGGTTACTGTAATACATGTTTAGTTCAAATGTTATCGTCTTATCACTAGTAAAGATATCATTAATACTTAATAACTATTTATATTATATTTATGAAATTGTTAAGCTCTGTAGAATCAGAATAAGATGAAAGTACCGCTACGCCAATGTGACTCCCAAAAAAGTAGTGCTAGTGTCACATATCCATATTCGCGTTCGCTTTCGTGCCGAGTATGAACGGGACTTTACACACAGGTTTATAAACAGTTTGAGTGTATTAGTTTAAATCGGGGAGTAAATGTGTGATTGGGCGGTATTAAACACTCTATTTAAGATCAGTTGGAGTCTGGAGGCTGATAATCACCCGAGCCGAAGGCGAGGGCAATTATCAGAACCTAAACTCCAAATGTCTGAAACACAATGTTTAATACCGACCAAACACATTTTGTTTCCATTCATAAATACCCTTTCGGTCAAAAAATATAAACTTATCCGTCCATCACAGTAAAAACAGATAAAAACATTTCAAACGATTTCGTACTGCGTGATGTCACGCAGAACAAATAAGTACCGGTTATAATTTCAAATATTTTGGGCAAAAAATAGATCGATTTGTTGTGTTAAAAAAAAAAAATTTCACTGAATTTGGCCCAATTTTTGAACGCCAACATTTCCTTTAAAAACATGGGAGTGAAAAATGCACACACCAACAAAACAATAAAATCGAATCAATGCAGACATTTTTTTCACAAATATTTATTTACAGAAAAGCAAGTAAACGCTTTGTGAGGTACAGAAGTACAATAAACAAGGCTTTAAAAAAACACTACAGGAATTACATGTATACCAGAAGGTTAATGTACGATATTTGCATTATGAATTGTTTACTGTTCTTTTTTAATTTATTTACAAGAATCAATAATACAATTCAGATTTTGGCTCTGCTTTAGTCAAGGTCTTGTCCAAAAATGGTGGAAATTTTTAAAGCTGTACTAGCATGATTAAGTTAGGAATTTAAAAAAAAAAAGAATAGAAGTGGTGAAACGAAAACGTTCCAGACTTTCGATGATTATGTCAAAAGGTGGCGCTCTTTGGCGCTTATTTGCAGAAAACGCAAGTTAATCTGCTTTACTTTCAAAATAGGTATCTACGCTTTAATTGTAACATTTAAAATTCGACAACTTTTGCATAATTTCGCAGCGGTTAAAATGGACTAAAAAGGTTTTTCATGAAAAGACACGGAACAGTACAAATTTGACAAGTTTATAACTCTAGGAAATCGTCTAAAAATAGATTGCATGAAGACAAATGCTGACGAAAATAGACAACTTTTGAGTTGAACCCTGTACGTTGAAGCATTAATTTTGGCAAATGTTTAAGTTGTGAGAAGATGTGGTTTTGTGCAATTTTCAGATAAAAGACATGTTAACAAAACAACCCAAAATTCAATATTTGTTACAAATATTGAAATGCGACACTGTTCTTCAGTTAACCTGCTGTATTTAAAAAAAAAACCAAATGTTATTGTGGATTTTAGAAGAATGTTAATTATCCAAAATGTGTCATAGCATTAATTTAGGCAAATGTTTAAGTCGTGAGATGTGGTTTGGTGCAATTTTCAGATAAAAGACATGTAAACAAAACCACCCAAAATTCATTAATTACAAATATTGAAACGCGACACTGTGCTTTAGTTAACCTGCTGTATTAAAAAAAATAATGTTATTGTGGCTTTAAGAAGAATGTTAATTATCCAAAAATGTGTCATAGATCTTTTGAATGTAAATTTTAATTTTGGCATTTTTTCACTTTGTCTTGATCATTAAATGAATTTCTCCCCCCCCCTCCCCCAACGTAATTCTCATTTCGATAGAGCAGAAAACAACTGCAAATCGTCTCTGAATGAGGTGTTTGTATCCAAGCAAGCGCATGCTAAAACTGGAAGTAAATCTAGTTCATAAATAGTATTAGTATATAAGGATACCTTTAGTATAAACCTGATGATGATTTTTGTGCAGTTTAAACATATTTTGTTTTCTATACACATACAAAATGTATTAAATTGATAGAGGTTAGACGTTACAATTTTCAAATAAAAACTTCAATGTATATGTAGTCTGTAAATATTTATCAAATGTAATTTCAATACATGTAGATGTAGTTCTCCACAGGGTGAGTCAAAAAGAAAGTGACTGAATTAGGAAAAAAATCACTTTATAAAATGTGGCTCGCTCCATTTCATAAAAACAACATAGGGATAAACTACGTGTTACAGACTACTAACTGTGAACATTTCACGTCATTTGCATACTCTGTTCCCAAGTTATGTCTAATTTAAAAACAAGATAAAAACAAATCAGCTGTCCACGACTGTTCGTTACCGTGGTATGAACTGTTGAGTACCCATTCAATACAGTGAAAAATGGAAATTCAGTGAAGTGAATGAACGAATCACCATCAATATTTCAGGGGGGAAAAAGAGTCGACTTGTCACTCATATTCAAAGCACAAAAGCTAACAGTAAATATACTGTCAATCTTGACTCAACCAATTAAAATCCCGTTTGTATTTGAATGCCTGTGTGATCACTAATTCTCACTCAGCTCAATAGCTTCCAATGGCATTCCACGAACAGTTAAAAAAAAATTTGTTTCAGTAAAACAAGTATAAATTCCGACATCATGACTCAATTTCAGTAATTCTTTTTTTTTTTAGAGGAGTAGAAGAACATGCTTCAAAAAAGAATAAAATTTGATTGTTTTTTAAAGAAAAAATCATTTATGCAGGTCACTTTCTTTTTGACTCAACCTGTATAAGGTCCTCAGAAAATAGTGTTGGAATTGAATGCATAGTTTGACAAACTGGGGGAAAATACACATTTTGAGACTATATAATGCTTCACTTTATCAGTACCTGTATAATGTTAGTCATATTTATGTTTTTTTTTAATTAAAAACATTTTGCTAAACCATTCCTAAAATCAGGGATGCCAATTTTAGGCTATATATTGAATTCAGGCTTTTCTATGTTAAGGAAAAACAAATACAGACATGCCATCCCATCATAGGCTGAAAACAGGTAATCCTTGTGCAGCGACATGTACACCCATACTGTAATTTGTATCAAGTGTCGAGTTTGAAAGCGTACTTTCAAAATGCTCCTTTTGTAACCAGAATTAATTTCCTGGGCTGAAATTCGGACTTGATATCCCTTTTTATAAAACTCTTCCATTTGCAACGGATCAACACACCTTGGAAGTTCCCAGTTTTTGAGTAAAATCCATATATCTATTTCGTGACAACCTTGTGGAGACTCATACATCTATAGAAATGGCCTTGTGGAGACGTATAGTCTTTTGTTCCCTATTGTGTGCATGTCTCCAGAGGGCATGGTGTATCAGATCACTTGTGGTATTGCATTTGTGTTTATGGTGTATTGCAATCGTTTTGTGCATTTTAACTGTCTTTCACATGTCAAACCTTCTCAGGCTGTGGAGCAAAAACCCACTGGCATCCCTGCTTAACTGCGTAGAGCTTAGAATTAAATTACGTCTACAAATCTACATTTTGTTCAGATGTTCATTGTCCAATTTCTGCTCGATGTTAAACTATACAAAATCTCCAGTATCAAAAAAATAAACTACAGTAATATCAAAACTAGTTCTTAATCGCACTACTTGACTCAATTCAAGTCGTTTTTGCATGACCCTCACAGGATTAATGCTAAATTGAATATAAAAACGGATTAAAATAGCATTACCACTCTCAAATGACTTCCTTAACAGGCAGTAAATAATTTACAAATAATTATTTTACACAAGAGTTTAAGATGATCATGGCATAAATAACTGTAAAAAGTAAGGCAGAATTAATCATTGCTACATAATATCCTAAAACGCAACTGATTTAAACATTTAAAACAATTTACGGTTGAAAGGCAATTGTATATTCGTTAATTCCAATTGAATAATTGAAGAGTTCCCCCTTTTAATACTGGCATTCTAGTGCAGAGCCACACTACGAACGTCTCATATATCCAAGCATGCACATTTTATGCGACCCCACGTTCCAGCCAATCGTAGTCGACTTTAGAAATTATTTCGATCAGAAATGAGGACTAGGTGTTGACTGGTCAATTAGTCTGTCATGGTTTTGAAAAACAACAACGGGTTACCGAAGACCCAATAAAAGGTGCTCGCTAAATGAATCTGAAGGTCGAGACACAGTCCTGTTTTGCATAATTAATCGCCGAATCTGCGCGAATATCGCCGATGTACAAATGCCCGTGTTTTAGTTTTGGAAGCCCAAGTTTGTAGAGTCCTGTTGAAATTCTGTTACTTTTGTTCCCTGATGCGTTGTTCATACAGTAGTGCCGCCATTTTCAGCTGGGTCATCATTCAACATGTTCTGTAAAACGGAAAAAAAAAAAAAAAAAAAAAACAATTACAGGACCCTGTCATTCAGACATGCTGCATTGACCACTAAGATCACATCTTTTTGATCAGGTGACAACAGAAGCTCAGTCAAACACGGTCAAAATCACTGTGAGAAATGTACACCAACTACAGGTGGGGAGGGGGCTTATGGCCAGGTAACTTGACTATTTATAGATCACCTGTATTTGGTGAATGTTATTTTCATGGGAAAAAATCTGATCTACTCAAAATTTTACTTGATGGGAAAGAAATCAGGAAAATTTCTTACCGTGAGGGTATTAATTTCTTCCGAGTAGACTCCGATCTGACTGGGTGGGGTCCCATCAGCCGAGTCAGGGGAACTCGCACTGGTCTGCAAAAAAACAAAAACAAAAAAGTCACCACAAGAAGAAAACCAATTCCATTCCTCCTCCCTTCCACTTCCTTCCCAATTCTTTTCCCATTCCAGTTTCCATTCCTATTCTCATTCCTTTTCCTATTCCCATTCAATTCCTATTTGCATTTCTATTCTGGTTCTACTTGCCCTTTCCATTCCCCTTCACCTTCTCATACCCATTCCAATTTCCATTCCCGTTCTCACTCCCATTCCCATTCCCATTCCCTTTCCTTTTTCCAATCCACTCCCATTTTAATTCCTACTCAAGTTCCCCTTGCCCTTCCCATTCCCTTCATCTTCCCCTTTTCGTTCCCATTCCCATTGTCACTCCCTTACCCATTCCCATTCCAGTTCCCCTTGCCCTTCCCATTCCCTTCATCTTCACCTTTTCGTTCCCATTTCCATTCCCATTGTCACTCCCTTACCAATTCCCATTCGTATTCCATTCCTATTCCAGTTCCCCTTGCCCTTCCCATTCCCTTCATCTTCCCCTTTTCATTCCCATTTCCATCCCCATAATCACTCCTTCACCCATTCCCATTCCATTCATATTCTAGTTCCCCTTACCATTCCTCTTCACCTTCAAATTATCAGTCCCCATTCCCACATCCATTCCAATTCCCATTGCATTCCAGTCTACCCTACCTCATCTTCCTGCTTGTGAACCTTCCCGGCGCTCCGTACCTCCACCCGGTAGCTAGGGGGCATTTTGGTCCCATTCTGTACCCCTTCCCTCAACCCCTGCAGCCCTGGGGGTACCTCAATGTTCATGGGGCACACATAGTCGTCCTCTTCCATGCCCTTTTTCTTTGGGCGACCACCAAAGGGGCGCTTTTTCGGCTGTATAAATAGCAGGAAACAAACATTTTAATAATTTACGGTTAGTTTCTTAAACTGCTCAATTACCATTTAGTGACAACACTTTTCTTAAAATGAGATGAAGTACCAATACCACATCTAGAAAACCCAGAAACTATGATAACAGGGGTGTGAGTGACCACTGATAAAAAATTGCTGAAAACAGCTGGAAAAGTTGTACAAAAGCTGAACTTTGGAAATCTCCTATACTTTTGTACACAGCAAGTGAGGAAAAAACCCTGAAATCTAAAACAAAAAAAGCTGAAATCCAAAACAAAAAAAGCTGAAATCAGCTTTAAAGCTGAGATTTCACACCCCTGTGATAATAATGAATTTACAAATTCCAATGCACGGGATTTTTCACATTCAAAGAAAAACAAAATTATAGGTTTCAAAGATGATATCCGGAAAAAAAACGATGTTTGCGAAAGTAAACTTCACGTTTTGCATGACTAACTGACATTACAATGTATGTATGGTGTTGTCATGGCAAATTCATACCAAATTTTCAACAAATTTGGCCAGAGTTGAAATGTGCTTAATTTTTGAGACCTCCCAGCACAAATACTTTCCATGACGTCACAATTTCAGTTGTGCTTGCTTCTGTACTAAGTACAAACCAGGGTTCGACTTTAGCGGTAGCCTGCTAGCCAAACGCTTGTCCAACCAGCGGAGGGCTAGTCAAACTTTTCCTCAAGTAGCCGGCTAACGAGTCAAACATAATTGGGCAACAGCAAAGGCTTTGAACATGTGGAAACCCTGTATAAAACGACCTTCAAGCTAGTTTTTAGCCTTGTTCATAATTGGCCCAAAAGCCAACATGAAGACGAAGTTGTGACGTCACCAGTATACAGATGGCCAGAATACCCACTACAAGTTGCAAAAGTTGAAAAATTGTTTATCCCCGGTGAATTTCATTGCGATTATTCCATAATGTCGCATTCGTTTTGCATTTGCATTCACATGGGTTTGAACAAGTGTCCATTCTACCTTGACTTTGGAGAGTGCGCTGAGTGGTACATAGTTGGACGCTTTTTCCGTTTCTCGTTTCTGTGCTTGGATCTCACTGCCCACCAGAGAGACAAAGTGAGTGCTGAGGTGTCTCCTGAGGAGGGACTTGGCATTAGGGATGCAGAGGGTGGTGGCTAGGGTCTCTGCGGTGAAACGGGGCTCCAAGACCTGAAAACAAAGGCAAAAATTGATGACAAATACTAGGTACTTGTGACAACTACAAGGTTTGGTGACAAATTCAAAGTATTTCTGATGTTTACAAGATATTGGTGGCAACTCTTGGTGACAATTGCAAGATGTTGGTGACAAATACAAGATGTTGGTGGCAAATACAAGATCTTGGTGACAAATAAAAGATATTGGTGACAAATACAATTACTCATCGTTTTCCTCCCATCTCTTGAACAACACTTCATTGTGCTGATGGCTTAGCCCCACTGTATCTGAAGGAAATGGTTCAACATCGTCAACTGAGACCAGGTCTGAGGTCGTCGTCATCCAATATACATGTACTGTTTGTCCCGAAGACTCGTTTGGCGACCTACGGAGACCGTGCATTTTCCAGCTGTGCACCGCGTCTCTGGAACGCGTTACCAGACGAGTTAAGGGCAATACACCAATTATCTCTCTTCACACGCCAACTAAAGACCCACCTCTTCAATCAGTTTCTTTCTCACACATAATGACCTCTACCTTCACACACACACACTGACTTTTCACTGACCGGCGCCTTTGAATGACTATTTTTGTCAGATACTGTGCGCCTTACAAATGCTTTGTTGTTATTATTATTATTATTATTGTTCTCCCTCCATGGCTTTCTTCAGGCTTGTAAGCTTGTTTCACACTTTGCACATTTTGTTTTAGTGTGGGGATTGGATGACCGCGCTGTGGCTACTGTTGCTTACCATAAGGGCTCCGTGGATGCCACTGCCCCTGAGGTTTGGCGCGTACTCTGACAGGTCCACCGTCCGTAACCATTCCATGACCCTGTGGTTTGTCCATAGCAGGACCTCACGTCCTGCTTCGTAAGGCTATACACCGGAGAACAAAATATAACACAACCAAGGGGTAAACACTTTAGTTTCTACATGTAATTGACCCTTAAGTCACTGTTACACCCGACACTGCTTGCCTATTTATTCACTGTAGCGCCTGAAACCGCCCACTCGATCCTATGGTTTGTAGGCCCTATTGCTTCTTCAGTCAATAAACACAATGTACTACAATGAAGTCCAGAAGCTGAGGGTGCTTAAAGTGTTGTACCTTAACCATAACCTCCTTGGTACGGTACATGGAAAGTGGCGCTGCTTAGGTCAAATTTTTGTCAAAATTGTATCAAGGAGGTTATGGTTAAGAAAAAAAACTTTAACACCATTAGCACCTGTACATGTACTACACTGTATTACACTGTTTTTATTCACTAAAGAATCAATACATTTATTGTTTTCGCTCAGCAGCTCCACTAGAATGAAAATTAACTCAAACTTTCTTTTGTCTGAACTGGGAACAGGGCAAAAGGCAGTTTCTGGCATGTACATGTTGACTTTTGCGCTCAGAATATGTTCCGGACAAAACCTGACAACGGAAGTATCAGCTTCGGGATAAATACACCATGACATGTTAATTGTCCACATTTTAACCTTTTCAAAGTCTGATGGAGTTCAAGCAAAATCTAGTGATTATTATATTTAACTTTAGTATCAAACACCAGATATATTGCATGTACAATCTGAAACCAAATGCCATGGCAATTACCTTGGCAGATGCCGATGCCAAGATAATGACAATGGAAGACTTTTGAGAAGTTGGTGGCAGCAAACACATCTGTCCTTTTCTATTGTCTGCATCACTTTCAACATGCACACATTTACATGTAATAGCTGAACCCTTAAACCCTCCAGGTTTTTTGGCTAGAAACCAAGCCAAACACAGCAACATGCAACACTTGTCTATAAAGTGACAAGCTTGCCGAGTGTAGCAAGATCCATCAGGCAAAGAGTCTCAAGGCCAAACTGCCTCAGAGTCTATGGTCACCGAATGCAGCAGGATACAACTGTGGCATTGTTCTATGGGACTAGCTCTCATTGTCTCAGAAGTGGTCATTTATGCACTGGTGTTGGTAGCTGAATGCATCCAAGTGCACCAGACTTTTCCACCTGATGCACTGTGCTGCGTCTGGCAAGGTTAGGGTTAAGTCAGTATTCTGCTGCTCTCAAGTGGCCGTCGTTGGATTAATTGATAAATATTGTCAAAACAAAGGCTTTGTAAAGCAACAAAAGTGTTGTTCTACAATGCACCTCTGAACCATGAGCATCATTTATGTCGCTTCACCTCTAAAAGGGTTGAATTTGACGTAAATAACTGAAAAGGACCCGTGTGTTTTTGCCACCAAGCATCTCAGAAGTCTCCCATTTTGTAAGATTGATGGTTGAAATGGGGAAGGTGACAAAATGATGAAAATGAAGATGACTGACGACACAATGGCAATAATAATGAGAACGAAAATGGTAATGTGAATGGCAATGATGATGACAACATTCAATGACAATGATTAACCCTCCTAGTCTTCTGTGCTTCACAACTCTTCAAGTTTTGCGAGACCACTTTTGCCCATACCAGTATATTTACAGTATCACCCAAACTTCAAATTCCTTGAGGCAATGTTCTGTGGAGTGTGGATATTTCCGTGCACAATTCTGCGTGGTTAAGCTCAGGGCAAGCAGGCAGGTTCAGTAATGCTTCACTGCTCTCCAAGGTGCTGTTTTCTTTGTGTGCAGTGACTCTGTGTGTGACACAGTTATAAACACTTTGTATCCCTTCACTTGAAACTGACCTGCTGGATTTTTTATAATAGGTCAAATTACATATTGCTCTAAATATTGGCTTTCCACTAGGAGGGTTAATATGACAATGGCAGCGATGAGAACGGCATATAACCCCTTGACGCCAGTTTGGTTCGGCAACCGACAACTGCACTTTGAGTGGAATGTGTACATGCAGGCATTTGACTATTGTCCTTGAATGGCCAGCAGGAATGCGGCCACAGCGTTCCCCGGCTCATTGCCCTTCATTGAGCTGCGGTCACCGCAGTCAGCCGGCATTAAGGGGTTAAGATGATGCCTAAAATGGCAATGACAGCAGTGACAATGATATGACAATGGCGATGGAGATGGTAATGAAAAACAATAGCAGCAATGACAGACATTGGTATTGACGACAGTGAAAAAAAAAGCAACTGTTACAAAATGACAATTAAGGACAAAAAATACGAGATGCAAAAAAGACAAATTAGAATTGGCAATGACAGCAAAAGTACATCTAATAATGCTTTGGTTGGGCACTAGATCACATTCTCAGGGATACAAATTGCAAGATGTTGATCATACACTATGATAACCACAAAGAGCACAACAGATGACACTGCAGAGATACATTGATGAGTATAAAGTACTGAAGGTCAATAAATTCTGAACCTACAAGTAAAGGTCTGTCCACAAGGCATTCAGGAATACATGTAAGTTCCTGTGAAACCATGCAAAGTAGGGTCACAGTACACAATGTGAAGAAGGCTATTCTATTCCCTACTCTGTACATATAAATCACATCATGATGCTGAGCACTACTGCTCCCAAACCTCCACACCACTAAGATCACTGTTCAGTGTATAAAAATATTTCCACTTACATGTATAACTTCCTGTTGAAGTGGTCATAAACCTTTCATAAATGTACCGGCATGTTTTCTAAATGTAAATTGTCTGGATTTTTTTTCATTTTCACTCTCGATTGAAATATTTATTACACTTCCTCCAATGCAAGTACACTTTGAAACCCCACTCACAGACAAGTAGAACAGGCAGTTCCTTTAAGCAATGCATACACCATAAGTACAAATGACACCAAAGTATTAACTGTGCATTACCATATTACTGAATTAAAGGGACTGTCTGTGGTTTGAAAACCTGATCACCACCAAATGAAGCAGGCTGGTCCAAAAAACAAGTGCAACTGCAGGCACTGAATCTCATCTGTGTACTTATTTTGGTCTTTTTTGTAAAGATACAAAATAGACACAGTCGACAATTAAATCTAAACATAACAACTACATGCACCAGTAGTATATAAGTTTGTAATTTTTGGGACTTTCCAATGAAATTGGACAATATTACACAGAACGCCACCAACACAATCACAGATCTCAAAATAGGATAATTATGAGGCAGTAATTTCCCAAATTCAGGCTTAAATGTGCGCTGGAATGCAACATAAACTTTTTCACTTGTTTAAACTTAATTTGTTCAGTTTTGCCGTTTAGAATATTCAGGGAAAAAGTAAAATACGCATATACCGGTACACACACAGCTGTGATGTTATTTTATCGTAAAGTTGCGGTGCTTTAATTGTCAGGTGCCACTCTTTTGTCAACTTCAATTGTTTTTGGCTGACGGCAGTTCATTGTTAACATCATTTTAGCATTAAACCCCTAAAAATAATTACTGCAAACAACTCCTGCACCCCATATCGATCGCCGCACGCAAATTTTAACTGGCACGCTCATCTTGCAACATTTGAATGGCGCAAGCACGAAGTAGCAGCTGGCAGTTCTGAATATCCAAATACTCGGCCTGACGCAGTTTGAGTAATCGAATACTAAATTATTCCAAACTGGAAAGCCCTATTCTCAACCTGCTCATGGCAGAGAAAACCAGTACAGTTACATGTACATGGAGAGCATGTCGCAAATGACCTTAAAAGCTCTGTGTAAATTACATGACTACGGCTTTCTATTACACATGCCCCTATAGACGTGGCTGAAGCCTTTTCCCATAGAAGACATGTGGGTTTTTTGCCAGTGACAGCAAAGAAATTCTTGCGCAGCCTAACTTTGCAGGAGGATGTCATGGCTTGTTAGCCCAAAAATCCATATTTTGAGATCTGCGATGTAACAACCGTGCAATAGCAACAACCAACTCCACACTGAGCATGCCCCACTAGCTGTTTGTTTGTTTGTTTGATTACCAATTCTGAACTCCAAGGGGGCATTGTTTTAACCTCAGTAAACCAATTCTGTGAAAGAAAACAAATGGTCATGAGCTGATATGCAACTGCCAACTGGTACAAATCTGAAGTAAAAAAAATCATCTGTTTATTTTACGTAATGCTGAGTCATAGTCTTAAACCTGATTATCTGTGATTTATTGGAGGAATTGAATACAAAGTTCGTCACTCAGTTCTCAAAGTGAAAAGACTGTTTACTTATAAGCCCAGGCCACTCTGAACAGGAGAAACAACACTAGGTGTGTGTATCGAAACCGGATACTCGAGTATCCGAGCGCTGATGTCAGGATCCGAATTCCGAATATGGGAGTGGGTACCCATACCCAACTTTATAACCAAAACAGATTTCACATTCATGTGCATTTCAACGTACCACATACTCGCAGTTCCAGTTTACACCGTTAAGCTATATATCCACTCTGGCAATTTCCAGGATTTGAATTTGGGGTTGGGTTTCTTTTACGGGTACCTGGGTACCTGTGTTTTACTTCAGAAGGGTACCCGGTTGTCGTTTTACCCGTTAATGCACACCATTAAACATGTACACCTCTCCAGTGTTGCACTGTATGTTCCAGCTGCACATTATACACAAGTGCAAATACTGGATTTTCGTCAGACTTTTGGTTGCACATTCATGGCTGTAATTGGTCAAAGCATCAAAGGGCGTGGCTTAACCGATCGGTTTATTATCCTTAACGGTTAACAAATGCTGCATGAGCTTCAGGCATTCTAACAACCATTACAATTGATGCTGTGATATGGCCTTACTCAATACTACACAAAATTACTCAAAACAAATGTGTTAATGTTTTGTTTATCTTCTGAAAGTTGTAGTTTCTTGGCATGCTTGGGACTTTCCCTTTACGCTGTGAAAGGAAGGGGATTAGAACGACACATATGCTTACTTCGTCTGTCGGTCGACGTCGGAGGCAATTGGGCTGGAAGTTGTACAGCCTTAGGCACTGGATTCCCCGCATAATACTGACATGGTGCATGCCGCTAGTAACCCGCATCAAAAGAAGGTCATCCTGGAATAATGAATTATTCATCAGGTCAAAGTAAAGGAACCAATATTATTGTACATCATCAAGTCATCCTGGAATAATTACATATTCATGAGGTCATAGCTCGACAATACATATCTTCATGCATTTGATCATCCTGAAGTAAATATTCATTAGGTCATAATGCAAGAACCAACATTGTACATCATCAGGTCATCCTGACCTAATTGAATATTCAGTAGGTCATAGTGCAAGAAACAATATGTGTATATATGCATCATTTATAAGACAACCTGAACTATTTATAAATTCATGAGATCACCGTGCAAGAACCAATGACATTGTCATGACATGGTTGCAATGTTCACATAATTGGATGAATGACTGCATGTGTGCCACATTTCAACCAATCTGATATCATTAAGGTTGAAAATTGGTGACTGTTATGTAACTGACTTCAAAGATACAAAAATCTAAGAAAATCAAAAAAGAAAAAAAAACCTATCCTTACAAAAACTGTGGGTGTTCCAGCAAGTTTGCCAAACTCTGTGTAGAGTGTTCTCTGACTTGATTTGAAAGTTGAGACAGTGTTGAGACATTCCCAAAACTTAGCTCTGTCTTCAGCTTTGGCTCCAGGCTCAAATTTAGTTTAAGCTCCTGACTTGAAGGCAACTTTGGCTCAATACAGGTCCAAGTTCTGCTCCAGTAACATCAAATTTTATTATACAAAGGCCAAAATTAAGAATAATTCCATACAGACAAAGCCAAAGCTGGAGACAAAGTCTCGGTTTCTCTGTAACACTTACCACAGTCAGGTAGTGCAGCATTCTCCCATCAATCCTGGCTTCATTGAAGGCATCCTTGTACTGAGGTAGACCCACGTCGTCCAGCCATCTGGTCACCCAGTGGTAGTCCAGCGTGCTGAATCGGTCCTCTTCTTCCGAGCCCATGGCCTGAATGGCTAACTGGAGCTTCTTGCGATGGAGGACGTTCTTGACTCCCAATTCCTGCGAACACAAAGTAAGGCAGGCCTGGTAAAGCTGGTCCCAAAGCACACACCATTCTATTCAATTGATTCAGAATGCCTATTCACTGGAAGTCTTTTCATGCATATGGTCTACATAATGGGCCGGATTTAGCTCATTGCCGAAACAGGGTAATCCTATACAATAGTACTGCCCAGCTCAAAAGTGGCTGTCAGTCGGTGAGTCTGTCAGTCAGCTATCGGGTACAGGGAGGATACTGGTACCTCTGGAATAAACCAAAAAAGGCCTGGTATTTGTGAAATGTGCCTTTTAACAGATTTTTGTACCCTTTTTCAGCCCTTGTGCTAAAACTACTTGCTCAATGTGCCGTTTCATGGAACTATTCAGCAGAAAAGTTTCTTTCTTGATGAGAAAGAAACAAACTGGGTACTAGTAATGAGTGATACAAATCCAATGTCATTTCTGCTGGAAACTTGTCATTTGCTGAAATTTTTTATTTTGGCACTAAGCAAATTCATGTTCAGAGCATCTTAAGGCAACTTTTTTTAGCACAAGCCTTATTCGGAAAGACAGAAGTCAGTGAAGTGAACAAATGGTCTCACCCTCTCAAGGTCCAGGGGCGATGCTTTGAGGAGCGTGGCTCCGTTCTTGACCCAGACGCGACACATGGACATGTACTGGCTCAATCCCATCTCATGCAACCAGGCCGCTACCTGGTCACCCTCCCACTTGGCGAAAGGGGCGTCGATATCTCTGCAATTGAAATAAAAAATGGTACTACATTAGAAGTTCTCTATAATCAATATAAAAGGGTCCACCAAATGCTGTTCGGTATAGTGGTAGCAAATTTGGTAGCCAATGGTCAATAATGGCGTACAGTGGAATGCCTCTATAACGAACACCCCGGGATCCACAGAAATTGTTCGTAATATTAGCGATCATTTGGTATAGCGATTTTAAGCTGCCGGTGCTCCGGTACTCACTTTTCAACAAATAGCGCCCTTCAGAACTTCACCCTGCCCGCCCTGTAAGACGACTTTGAACACGTGCCGACTATTGAATTATGTAATTACACAGTTTTTGAGCCTACTACCTACAGCAATGGGTGGCTTTCCCCTTCTATTCCTTGGGGAAATAATAGCCACTTGTTGCTCTTCTCCTGACATTTTTGGAACATTGTTAAAAAAACTTGTACGTTTTTGTACACAACAATCGGTAGCCAAGGATGGTTTTCGGTATAGCCAAAAGTTTGTTATAGCGGTGTTCAGTATAACAACGTCCCACTGTACATAAACTGTGGGATCCAAATGGGATGTCTGTCATAGCCAAATATTCTGTATTGCAGCGTTTGTCTTAGCGGCGTTCTACTGTTCATCAGACAGAACTTGCAAACCAACCACAGCAAGCTCGGTGGTTGAGTGGTACTAAAGACATCTCCACCAACAAGTAGGAAGTCGAAGGGTTTGAGTTCCATGCAGGTATTAGCTAGTGATTTGTTTTTCTTGAGAGTAATCAGACAGCAATGAGTATACACTACTTACTAAATTATGTCGGTCACGGTTTAAATAAAAAGCAATCTGAATTTACATGTCCCTAACGCAAAAGTTCCACCTGTCCAAACAGTAATTGATTGAAATACCAGCCGGTATATCAGATTCAAAACCTGCCATATGATAACAGCAAGATTGGCAGTCAAGTGGCAAGATGTCCGTATTGGATTTGAGTCCCAACAACGACAATTTTGGATTTTGTGTTTTTTACAGCCTCTTGTACAACCTCATGTTATACCAGGCAAGTAAAACTGCATCAGCATAGGAATAATCTATCATAGTCATTCCCTGCCTTTGAGAAACAGTCAAAATGTCAAGTTTTTGTTTTAAACATAAATCTTTTTTAAAGTCATTATTAAAATTAACTTCTTCCAGAGGCAAAATTCCACTGAATGTCAATTAAATAATCAACCCTTTCTTGTCCTTTCAACTGACCTATTTACACGAAGCCCAGGCAAGCCAAGTCTCGGACCAGCCGTCGCCCTGAAACGCCCACCACGACGGAACTCCACTGGCGCATCGTCATCATCCTCCTCAAAGGTTAAGGATGCAGAGTTGCTTCTCTTCAACCTACCGAGAATGTTTGTTTACCAAAGCTTCTTTCAGATACATGTTGTACCTACTGGGCACCACACATAGTACATACCAAATTCCCCACAAATTATTGAGAAGGAAAATAAATTGTAGCCTGTTAAAAAATAAAATCCTCGTTAAGTTGTAGTCTTGAGACAGATCTGTGGCATTTTGTAGTGTGACCAGTCGAATAATAGGTATATTACTACAGGCCTGATACACTTACAAACTCACATAGTCGTTTTTTGCTATGCTTCCGAGGATTGGCTTTGTGTTTTCCTTTGTCCCTGTAATATAACACTCTCCCATAGACTAAGCACACAAACCTGCGTTCGAGGACAATAGGCACCTTCCTTCGAGGATCAATGGCCCCTTTGTGCTCCTTTTGTTGTCTGTCCTCAGGCGTAATGCCATGCAGGAACAGACAAGTGTGTATTTGCCTGCTATCGTGGATCCCTCTATTGTCCCTCTTGTGCTTGTACTTTTTAGGAAGACCTCCCATATGTTTTGTACGCGAATCCAAATTGAGGACCTCTCAGGAATTGGGGACCCTATTGTCCTCTATTGTTCAACGTCCCCTATTTTAATGCAGAAACAAACTCTAGTTTTTTTCCCTTCTTTTTACCATTCTTCTTTCTTTCCCAAACTTACTTACTTTCCAAATAGTTTGTTGATGCCCACTTTCTTTTAGGAAGACCTCCCATATGTTTGTACAAGAATCCAAATTGGGGACCTCTCAGGAATTGGGGATCCTATTGTCCTCTATTGTTCAACGTCCCCTATTGAATGCAGAAACAAACTCTAGTTTTTTTCCTTCTTATTACCATTCTTCTTTCTTTCCCAAACTCACTTACTTTCCAAACAGTTTCTTGATGCCCACTTTCTTTTTCCTCCTCTCGGTGGGCGGGGTTAAGTGCGATGGGCAGTCGGCAAAGTTCACCTTCCTGTTCCGTCGGACGATGTCCTCTCCGTCCGATTCTGTGGAAGCTGGTTTACCATGGCAACAGATCCAGTTATGACATCGATAAATTCACAAAGTGTCCAAATTTTAGAAATGTGTACAGTGCGCTTTTATCAGATCAACAATAATTATAACAACTTCAAGTGTGCTTTTATACTGGATGCCAAAATTACTTGTATTCATCAACATGAAACGAGAGAAATCAAATTTTTCTACTAAATAATTCAAAAATTATGTAAAAACTTTCATGCAATAGATGCTTACATGTTTAAACAGTGAAGTTGGAAAAAAAATTTCCAACCAACATTTATCCCAAAACAATTCCGGTTTTCTGTTTTTCATGTTTGTTATTTCTGATGAAATAAATTGTTCTAAAATGTGGTACTATCTGAAGCATTAATAAAAGGGTACTTGAATAAACAATTACTTGTTACACCAAACCTTTGTTACTTTATTCCATTGGATTAAAGAAAAAAATCCAAGAGTTAATAATAAAATCATGCAGGACAGATTGCAAATAAAAGCATACCAAGCTTGCAACAATCAAAACGCATGCAAATACAAAAGAAGTTAAATTCAACACAACATACAATGTGTTGTTGTATGTAATAAAAGCTTGTTACAACAAATTATAACCCCCCCCCCCCCCGTAAAATATAGCCCCACCCTTTATTGAATATTCAGGCCCTGGCTGCTTTGCATAAAGTGCTGACATGTGCTTTGGTGACTTTTTATGAATATGTATGAGTGTTTGCCTAATTTCTACATGTGCAGGTGATGTGCAAAAGCATTCTGCAAATGTCACTCCTCTCTTGATGAATATGCATCAGCGATCAAGTGCATTCTTCAAACCCGGAAAAAAATGTGCCTGGTTGATACTGGTACATTGTAATTCAGTCTTGCACCCGATTTCACGAAGCGCTGCGACGCGTCACAACTCGAGTAACAATGTGTAACATGTCGCAACTCGCGACGCATCGTATCTTCCATTTCACGAAAGTTGCGATGTGTTTAACGCGTCGTAAGTTCCTTGACAACAGCTTAAAACACGTCGCAAGTTACGACGTGTCTAGTGGTCATCACAAAATAAGAAGAGTCCCTTTTCTTAGCCAGTTTAATGCCATAAACATTACATAAACGAGATATAATACCGAGGCAATGTCTGCAAAGTTGTAAATAAAAAATTCATTAAATAATTATAAATTAGACTGGAATATTGCAGTTGAAATTTCAAGGTAGCTATACAGTCCACTGAGAGCTTATTTTTCTTCAAAATTGCATCGCACGACCGCCATTTTGTCTAACGTTTTCACAAATTTCGAGCTGAGATCCGACGACTCTTTGTTGAATATCAGACGGCTATTTACTGTACGCTGACTAAATACATAAAACAGTCACCCAGTTGTGCTATAAATACACATACGATGCGTCGCATTTACGACGTGTTTTGTGAAATGGATCGTTGGACGCGTCGCAGCTGCGATGCATCGTAGGGATACGACGCGTCGCAGCGCTGCGATGCATCGTAAGTTACGAAGAGTTTGATGAAATCTGGTGCAGCCCTATTAAATGAATAATGCATGAGATCTGATCAATTTGCATATGTGTTTGTAGAGTATGTGACAATACTGACAATATGTAGAGTAGAAACCATCTTGTGCTCTTCTTGATTATCATGATAATTTGCATAAAATGCGATGTGCTCATCAAAGTGTGCATGATGTACAGAACTGCATGAATAAATGATGGGGGAGGAGGGGAAGAAGATTGGGTTGGAGTGGGGGATAAGGTTGTGTGGGGGCGGGAAGAGATGGTTGAGTGACGGTGGGGGATGGGATGGGGAGAGAATGTTGGGTGGGGGTGTAGGATGGGCTGAGTGCGGGAGAGTAGGGTGAAAGAACCCAGAATACCCGTTTTAAGCTAAGGTCAAAGCATGGGCGGAAATGAAGACATGAAAATGGGAAGGGATCTCAATTTTGTATGCCTTTTCTTTTGGTTGGAAGGGGGGGGGTGTTATACCACATCTGTACACACCAATATTTGTTCCGTAGTTCTGGGGACTACACAGGAGTTGTCCCATGGTACTATGGGGACTAAATATGCTGTGGGGACAGGAGAAAGTCCCCATTACTCGGTCCCAATTGACCTATTGCGATAGAATCGTGGAAGAATCAATGCAATTTGGGAAACATTGTCCAATTACATGATATGCAAATTTACAGACGCGGAACCCGCAAAATCTGAGACAAACAAAATTTAGTGTGCAAAAACTCCATAGGGTTGTCTAAGGGGCGTGGCTAACTCACAAACAGCGATAGGTCAATTTGCCTAACAATAAAAACTTCCCCATAACGTGATGACGGCCCGCCCACGCTGGTTCGCTAGTGCAAAATGCACACTGCAGGACGAATTTTCAATGTGCACCAACCCAGAGGACGAGCACATGACGGACATGATTCTATTATTCAATCAAACACAGAAGCACAAAGTCCAGAAAACGGGAAGAAATACAGAATGGGAGTGATAGCAATCAGGACTGGAGCAGGGGTGGTGAAATCTGCTTGTGCAAGATGTGCGTGATGGTGGATGGTGCAAGCAGATATCTTGCTCATGGTAGCGGCAATTCTCAACACTGCAATCACTTACCACACCTTCCAGCTTGATCATAACTTCACTTTTAGAAAAAGCAAAGTCTGTGCACCATGAATTGTGTAGATGTATTTCTATGGTTGTTTCAATGAACTCAATACCTGTCAACTGCACACTGTACATGTACTGAATGTATATTGTTAACAATTTTCTAAAATGGAAAGGTTTACTTGCCAAATTGTCTCCAGACTTCTCAGAAGTACAGGAAAATTAAAAAAAAATATGTTTCACAGGGGAAATTTAGAACCCTAATTTGTCAACCACCGCTGCCCGACTGCATGAACATACATGTATCTGTTTTTGTGTGTGCACAGAAAGTGTCACAGCCATTCCAAGGAGATTAAAATGGTTTTGAAAACCAAGAACTAGACCTACACTCAACCAAAAAAGAAAGTCCCCTCTTCTCAATCCTTTTTTGTCTAACTCAAAAACTACTGAGCAAATCTCTTGCTCAAATAACGACTATTCAGTACAGAAATTCCTTAGCAATCCAGCCATACTCTTAACTGGGCCCAAAACAGTGATAATATGTACGAATTCATGCAATTTATGACAAATGATACCGAAAACCGTTGCGCTTTGCGTGCATGTTGTGGTTCACACTCACCTTGCACGTATACGAAAGTGCAACCTTTTCTTCGGTACCATTTGTCATAAATTGCATAATTTTGTACACATTATCACTGTTTTGGGCCAAATAAAGAGTATGGCTGGATTGCTAAGGAATTTCTGTACTGATTAGTTGTAATTTGAGCAAGATGTGCCCAGTAGTTTTTGAGTTAGACAAAAAAGTATCAAGGGGGACTTTCTTTTTTGGTTGAGTGTAGATTGTTTTTAGTTCTTATAAAGGAAATTACAAATTTGTGAATCTGTGCTTTGTAAAAAGAAAGTTTTTAAAGTGCAATTGATCCGTACAATTGAGGTTTCATGCCATGCAAAGTGTACTGTGCTGGTGCAGTTTTTTTTTTCTTCACTTCCTACATACCTTCGTGCAGTGTAGTGTGGTGTTACATCATGCAAACAAAGTTTAATCTTATTTTAGTGATTCAAATACATACATACCTCCAGGCAGGACATTACAAAACCACCATGCCACTGATAGACTGTACAAACGTACATCCAACATATCAAGGGATAAATATACAGATGAGGGTGATACTTTTTTTTTTTAGTAATGGTGACCGTCCTCCATCAATTTGGAAAAACGACTTTCACTTTAACACCTTGTAGTTTACTCAGCGGTGTAGCCAGGGTTCTCATCATGGGGGGGGGGGGGCCTTGAGGTTACAATGGAGGGGCGCCCAAATATTTCATCAGTGCTGAAAGGTAGACAGGGTCTTCTTTTTTTCACTGGGACTGGACACCATCTTCCCATGGGGGTGGCACTGTTCAAAACGTTTATCATGGCTACATTGCACAATAACTACCACTATTCAGTTTCCAAGGGATGTTACAATAAACAGCCACTCGAGGAAAAAAAAGAGTTTTGGTGGAAAATACGCACAAAATCGCATAAAAAAAGGACTTTATGTTCTTCCAGCTAATCACGGTAACTGATATGGCTGTGCTTTTCTCCGGATACCAAATTTTCAGTGGGGGGGGGGGGGGGGGGGGGGCGGACTGGGGGCGCTGAGTTTATTCCAGATCAGGATGGAATCGGTCAACAATTTGGAAACATACATACCCTCGGGGCAGTGTAGTATATCAACCATGCTACAGACACTGAGGTAACATTCCACGTTGAAATGTATAAACACGATGAACACTTGGACGACACAACATTGAATATCAAGCAAATAAAGACAGATGATATGTGTTAAGTGTGGTCCGAGCTTCCAAGTGCAATGACATCTCAGCTTAAACAATTCTTTTCAAATTTGATATCTAAAAACCACTGGAAAGGCACAGTAACTTTCTGGTGTTCAGTTTTAGATAAAATATCATTTTCACAACCCAAATAAGTCACAGAAGAGTGACTAATATTTATTTGAAATCTTTAGTGAAAGACACATTTAAATAAAAGTCCTCACTTTCCAATGAATGTTTCCAAAGGTAATTCTCCGTATGTTTATTTTGGGATAGGGTAGGTTTGGTAACTGTTTATGGATTTATTGGCAAAACTCAAGTGTAAAAAGACATTTTTTTTTCTTCAAACAACGTTTTTTTTTAATATACAGGGTGGATTAAAAAAAGGAAACCGAGATATTATTGCTAATTGGAACAGAAGTAGGGCACATGTGAATCAAAGGGAGATATCCTCTGTTAGGGTTAAATCGCCTCTTTAAAATGACACGCTGATCATGTCATTACATTCACGGTTGACTGAGCAGTGACCAATTTTATAAAAGGGTCTCTTTAGAGACTTGCGCCACTTTTCATCGTGAAATCTCTTTTTTTCCCTACCCGCCTTGTTTGGCAACCACTCCGTGACAATTGACACAACAAAAACCACAAATGAAAAGTGGCGCAATTCTCTAAATAGACCCTTTCATAAAATTGGTCACTACTCAGTCAATCGTGAATGTAATGACATGACCAGGGAGTCTTTTTAAAGAGGAGATTCAACCCTAACGGAAGATATCTCCCTTTGATTCACATGTGCCCTACTTCTGTTCCAATGAGCAATAATATCTCTGTTTCATTTTTTTTATCCACCCTGTATATTTGAAGAAAACATTTTTAATGTACCGGCACACCAGAAAGCCTTGGCTTGATGGACATTTATCAAAGTAATAACTAATCTAGGGTTTCATCAGTAAAATGAAAACAGTTTATATCTGAAGCAACATTGAAAGGCATGATGTTTTTCACATCAAAAGTTTCAGAACCAGTTTCACAGAAAACTCTTTTTGGTTTCATGATTAAACCAGAAAATACACCTGACATGTCGTCAGCATTTGCTAGCCCAGACCACTCGGTGGGGTGCAACGTGAAAATGAGTGCAAGCATGCAAAGCCATGGGCCCTCACCCAAGTTAGGTGCGCTGGAGGTCTTCTTAGAGCCCCGGACTTTAAACAGCCCCCGACCGAAGGACCCGGACCGGTCCTTACGGCCTTGCCTAGTGTCTGGGCTACCTTGTAGGGTGGCAGCGTGGGTGGGTGGCTGGGCGTTGATCGGGGGAGGGGCGGCCGGCTGGGCGAACTGGAACTCCCGGGTCTTGTTGCGGGGGGAGGGGAGGGTGCTGTAGCCCTGCTGGTGGACTGCCGAATCGGAATCGTTCTGAAAAATGGGGGGAAACAAGAGTTTGGCATATATACTAATCTGGGATGCGTTCCAGTCGCACAGACATGTTTGTGTTCAATAGCTGGGCCCTGCTATGAGGTGAGTTTCCCTTTTAAAAGCTTGGGCCCTTTTTATACCAGGGTTTTGGATGTTTATCTTTGACTGAGCCTTGTGTAACATTATCTGGTTAATCCCTTAAGGCAATTAGTTACGCCACAGGAGGCCAGTCCACGCTCTTTGGGTAGGTATTCATACACTCGCATTCTGCAATTTACGCATGCGTGAACGTAAATCATGTGCCGCAGCGACCACACTTACAGTCTGACAAATTCAGGATTTCTGTTGTTTGTGCATCAATTTAAACAATAAAAAAAGAAAACATGGTTTCATTACTCGACGAAAACAAATAGAACGTTGGATATTAAATTTATGAATAATCCATGTGCTAGGCCTCCGCGGAATGATTCAGGCATGCCTAACAAGGCGTTCAGTCAAGCGGTACTAATTGTTCCCTGCTGGTGGTAGGCATTCAACAGGTGCTAAACTTCCCTAAGGAGATAAACCTTGAGATAAGAGAGATCAATAAGCCTGGTTCAGTCTTGATGAAACGTCAAATATAACTGGCCAAGTCGGGTGCTCTGTAAAAGAGGATTAATGGCATGAGACGTGTCAACCCCACATGGAACGATACTGTCATTGAAAAATTGTCAAAATGGCGGCGCCCAGTATGCCAATCCTACAACAGTCAGTGTTTGGATAGCCTTGACAGAATCATTACATTAATTGTGTCTGTTGCCCATTTTTGAAAAACATAGCTAATGGCTCAGAAAGACTGTTGGCCTTATCTTGCCAACATTCGCCAACGTTGGTGGCAGACAGTAGGTTCCAATTGTACAAACGTTGCCAACGTTGGCAGATGTTAGCCTGGACACCATCTGCCCTACTTGGGGACACAATCTGACAATATACAATCAAACAATATACAGTGTGTACATGTATATAAAAAATGCAAACAAAATACAACAGAATGTCAGACGTAGCATAGAGAATATAGGTATCGTTTGAAAGATACGCCTTTCCACTTGAAAATGAGACATCAAACGTCCAAATTTGAGAATTTTTGACAGAGTTATGAGTCATTTTCCGAGAGAGGTCAAATTGACCATGGGACCAAGTTTTGAATTTTGGGCATAGGGACAAAGGTAGACTAATTGCCTCTGTGTGGATAATTGCCTGGCCTACAAAAATGTGTTTGGCTAGTAAACACAATTCTAAACACTTTCTTGCTATCAGTTTGTAAACATGTTTACATGCTAAACTTTTTTAGCATGAGGCGATAGCAAGAAAGTGTTTAGAACTGTGTTTACTGGCTAAACATTTTAAAGTGGAAAGGCATATCGTTCAAACCATACCTATCTATGTTGGTTCCTCATTCTACGTCTGGCATTCCGTTGTATTTTGTTTGCATTTTCTTTGATACACACTGTATTTACCAACGTTGCACACAAGATTTTGCCAACACGTTGCAATTTGCCAAACGAAATGATTACACCCCCCCAGTGATGCCCATGTTCCTAGACTGGCAGTGGGTATTAGCCGAGTAAAGCTTCTCTCTCACCGTAAAAGCCAACGCTCCTGGTTTGATATCCTCCAAGCTCGCCGACTTCCTCTTCTGGAAATTCTTCCTGTCATCCGACGGCCCCCGCTGCGATAATGGTTCGCTCCTGCCAGCGTCAGCACTCCCATCCGTCGGTGTGGTGACAGGCGAGTCCACTCTGAGGGCGACTTCAACTTCGGGGGTGGTTGAAGCGCTCACTGAATCAGTAGGAGTCTGTGGTTGGCGATATAAAAACCAAAAATAACAAAAATTCAACCATTTATGTTTATGTTCACAAAGGAGGGACAAAACAAAAGAACAAACAGACAGACAGATAAACGGAGAGGAACAGACAGACAGCTAACCTCCGGTTGTCTATCTTTGATGCTGGGGCTTTCTTCCGTATCAGCCAGACCCACGGAGCTACTCGTGGAGAAGCTGTCGGATCGAATCGCCTCGTCCTCCAATGAGTTGACGTCAAGTTTTCGTCCCTGGGCGCCCATCATGAGTTCCTGCACCTTCTGGTGCCGAGCGATGCTCTTCTTTAAATCGTCAATCTTTCTGTCCTGGGAGGAATTAATGAAAACATCCGTTGCCGCTTTGAAGTTAATCCTACATGTAACAGTCCAAGGGTGTATTGGCTAGCAACCCTGCCATTTGTCAAAGTGAGAAGCCTGCCCAAAGGAACAAGATCCATCAGGTCAAATGTCCAAAACTGCCTCTGAGTCTCTGGTTGCCAACTGCAACAGGATTCAACTGTGGCATTGTTCAATGCGACTAAACTTTAATTGCCGCAGAACCGACAGTTAATGCACTCTTGTTGATTAATAATAATAATAACAGATAATTTTATAAGGCGCACAGTATCTGGAGAACCATTCAAAGGCACCAGTCACTAGCAAATCACTGTGGTTTAAATGATAGATTAAAAAGATGAGTCTTAAGATGGCGTATCAGTTGTGTCCCTTAACTCGTCTGGCAAGGAATTCCAGAGACGCGGTGCACAGCTGGAAAAGGCTCAGTCCCCGTAGCTTGCCAGGCAAGTTTTGGGAACAGAAAGTATCTGTGATGAAGAAGATCTGAGGCCTGGTCGCATGTTGCGAAGTTGTAACAGGTCTCGTATGTAGGATGGAGCTACACAATGTAATAAGGTTCCGCACACTTTTACGCATCTGTTGCATCTGGCAGAGCTGGGGTTAATAAAGATCTAATATGCGCGTAAGCCTATGGTCTTCTTGAGGTCGAGTCTCAAGTCTTTGTGGGCTCGTCTTCAAAATTGAAGACTGTGAAGTCTACTCATGCTGCTCTGTATTCGTCTTAAAAGATTTGGGATTTTTTTCACTAGGGAGGTACATGTACAAGGGAGGTATGTTTCAATGTCACCGTATGGAAGGATTTCACCTATTCATGACTTCCAACAAGCATGACAAGGAAGGATATGTCCTCAGTTGAGGTCGGTAAATTACCAAGTTTTTTAACATCCCTTGTCTTTTTTTAATTCTCAAGAGAAGTGTTTTCTTGTCTCAAGGGAGGTGGTTTTTTTTTAAGTACGAAACAATTTTTACCTTCTCATGGTTTGCAGCCAGGAGGGACTCCACAGCTCTCTTCAGCTTCTCAATCTCAATGGCTGCAAACAGTAAATAAGAACACGACAATGAATTAAAGATGTAAACGGAGGCAGCGAAAATTCAGTATGGGCAATTTCTCAAGCCACGGCATCGTTTCTAGCCTTGGCTTTGTCTCGTTGCAATACTCAATTGGATATTATTTCCTATTACAGCTGGTCCCTAAAAAGCATGATATATCAAGAAAATCAATCAAATCAAAACTTTCTGCTACCCAGAAAAATTCTGAGCACATTGGTAGCTCATGTACCTCACGTGCATGCATTAGCTTGAATACAGTGTATGTGAGCATATATTTTTTATTTGTAACATACTGTACACGTACCGGTACTTTGGCCATCAGGCCACGAGATGTATGTAAATAAAACCAAACCAAACCAATGTACCGGTAGCTCCCATACCTCAAGTGCGTGCATTAGCTTGAATACAGTGTACGTGAGGTACATGTACAAGTAGCTCACGTACCTCACGTGCATTTATTGGCTTGAATACAGTGTATGTGAGGTACATGTACCGGTAGCTTATGTACCTCACGTGCATGCATTAGCTCGAATACAGTGTATGTGAGGTACATGTACCAGTAGCTCACGTACCTCACGTGCGTGTATTAGCTTGAATACAGTGTATGTGAGGTACATGTACCAGTAGCTCACGTACCTCACGTGCGTGTATTAGCTTGAATACAGTGTATGTGAGGTACGTGTACATGAACCGGCACCTCACGTACTGTACCTCACGTGCATGCATTAGCTTGACTACAGTGTATGTGAGGTATATGTACCGTTAGCTCACGTACATGTACCAGTACCCCACGTGCGTGCATTAGCTTGAATACAGTGGATATGAGGTACATGTACATGTACCAGTATGCTCAGAATTTTTCTGGGTAGCGCTGCCGATTCTCCCAAGACAGAATTTGATTCATTTTTATCAATGGCGAAATTGTCCATGGTTTTACTGCACTTTTAGGACTGGTTGTATTCAAAATCTAGTCTTGGACCCACACTACATTGCCTCTGGCTGCCAGACCATTTGTGTGCCTCAGGTTCACATTAAAGGGAACAATTCCAGCTTGATTTCTACTATAGAATGATGAGCCAGGATCTCCAAAGTTTAGTACCAGAAATCATGAAGCTCAAGTCCACAGCCAAAGCTTAAATCACATCCGGGTTTTGAAATATGGCTCAGGTATCTCATTAATGCATGTTTTGTTGGGTTAGAAGTTCCTCACCAGTAATTTATTTACTCAAGTAATTGGTCTAGACATTCTGTCTGGCTCCCAGATCTGTGGCAACTTTGCCAAGGGCAGAATTTTTTCACTTAGCAAAAGTCAGTCGCCGGGCAAAATACTAAAGCCCTTTTCACACGTGAGCCTCTCAACCTGGGCTGAACTCAACCCTGGGCGAACCCAGTGCCGCCCCAGGTTGAGTTTTGGATTGTTCAACGCCGCATCGTTTTCACACTTGTTTCATGCAAATCAAGCTTATCATGCTTAGTTACTACTGTTTTAAACCCTGGCAAGAATTTCAACCTTGAAAATTTTCACCCTGGTCTGAGTCCAACCCAGGGCGAAATCAATCTTGGGTTGACGCAGGGTTGAAATTCTTCAATTGTGAAACGATGCATGTTTTCAACCCTGCATCATCTCTGCCTATACCGCGAGATTTGTCTAGTGTGAAAAGGACTGATAATGTCATGTCTATTGCTTGTGAATGATTATCAGCTGATTTAAACTGAGCACATTAACTTACTAAGCCATATTTACTGCCTCAAAAAAATTGAAATTTCATCCTGATTTAGCGTCTACCAAGAATGTAATGTCGATTAAGGCATTGAACAGAATTCATTCTTGGGACTGCAGATAAATTCGATTCAAAGGATTGACTTTTTTTTTTTATGAAGTCAAATCTTAAGGCATTTCATTGCTCCATAACCAAATTAAACCATTTCATAATTTCACTTTGCGTAATATTCTCATTTCTATTGCCACATTGCTGGTGCTTCAAATGGAGAAAATATATACACGTAAACTATAATGTCTGAAAAAGCTGATGCACCCACCATAGTCTGATTCCTTGGTCTTAGACATGTAGAGTCGCTCATTCTCGGCCTAGAAAACACAAAACAAATATGTTAAAAGAAAAATCTGTACTCATAAAATACAACCGCTGTCTCTGTACAACTGAACACAATAGATGCATGTATTGAGTTTCTCCACCGTTCTTGTTTTTCTTTAAATCGCTGTTTTACCTTCACTGAAATGTGATTAAAGTGTAACTAAAAAAATTATCATCGATATACATGACGCCCCCCATGAAATATTCCAGCCCCCCAGCCCCCCCCCCCCTGAAAAATTCATGGCAATGCCACCTTCCCATCCCCCCCCCCCCCAACTGAAAAATTCATGGCTACGCCACTGGACAGTATGAAGGACACTGCTCTGGTTCACGAATGCTATTTATTGTTAATATACATATAATCTACAGTATGTTTCAAGATGGCGCTCACAGGTCCTTCAATATCAACTGAATCCTCCAAAATGGACTCTGTGCGTAAAAACACGAGGGCGCTGTCACCTAACAATGAGCGTATGAAGATCACTTAACTGGTTCCCGCATACTGTTCATGTACATGATCCATGTATGTGCCACAATTGTATATTTGCTTATAATTATATTGTTATTTCTTGTATATTCAATTGTGCTGTGCAGAATGGAAATAAACGTGAACTGAACTGAACTGAATTTTTCTAGCATGCATCTTTTCCAAGATGGCGCTAAGTGGTCCTTCAATATCGGCACTCTTTCTAGTTTTCACAATTCAGAGGGGATGCATATCAACTGTTTCCAGGAAATTTAACTATGAAATTGTGTTTGAAGGACACTATAGGCTGGTTCCAGTTGGAATTTCACTGTTTACATAATCTACGTATTCCTGCATAAATGCTGCAATATTGCCGCTCTTTCAATTGTTCAGTATCGGGGGTTACATGTACTTGTTGACTGATTCCATATATTATAAACCTACCGTACATCTGTGAGTCTATATATAAATGAACCCACGTCATTTCATGTCATGCACGTCATTTCCCATGCAATGTCAAAAAATTGGAATAAAACCTCCGACCATAACCTTTCATGGCACAATGACATTTCCGCGCAATTTGAAAATTAATTCTAATCGCTTTGGACTTAACATGTAACGCATGAGTTATTGAAACTGCATTAACACATTCATAGAACACAAGTTAACAGCACGGTCACACCTTTACTAATTATGAGCTGAAGGTTACTGGAGACACTTTTGGAGAGGACTTTTCCAACCTAATCTTGTTTACATGTAAGTCTATTTAATTTGCAATTTTTCTTTAACAAAATACCTCAATGTACAGGGTTAGTCAAAAAGAAAATGACCTGGATTCATGATTCCTTTTTTCTTAAAAAAGCAATCAATTTTGATACACCAATGAAGTGTCTTGAAAGCATGTTCTTCCACTTATCGGAAAAAAGAATTACTGAAATTGATCCATGCTATCAGAAGTTATGCATGTTCATTTACTAAACAAACCCATTTTTATAGCTGTCCATGGAATGCCATTGGAAGCTATTGAGCTGAGTGAGATTTACAGATTACCAGGCATCCGAATACAATAAAATATCCCAAATTTTCCAAAAACAGACTTCTCAGTGTGTTTTTAATGCATTCCTACCGCTACCTTCCTAACAAAGTTCTTAGAAAATTGTCATTCTTTTTAATTTACCCAATTTAGAAATCTTTCTACCACAAACAAAAAAACCTCACACATTTTCATCACATTTCTTCACGTGATTTAAATTTTGTGAAATTTTCCAAAATTGTTCCCACTTCCCCTGAACCATGCATGCACCCATGCAAACTAAGAAAGTCCACGATTTCCCCTTGTATTCTAAGAAAATGTTACCAAACCTAAACTCAACACGAAACAAAACTTTCTCCAAAATGATACATGCACAGTGCTTGAACCCATGGCAAAAGAAAAACTAATTACGACACAACGCATGCATGCACACCGCACGCCCACTTCACTTACACTACATTGCCGCAGACGACATTTGATCTCCGCACACTCAGACTGTGTGCGGACTAGCTTGACCTACGTTTTACATAGAAGGTCATCATTTACATAGGGCAAGGGTAAAACAAAACAGGTTGATTTGCACAGAAGGTCAAACGTAAAATGAGACAAAGAAATGGAAAAGAAAAAAAATTTAAAAATGTATTGAAGTTGGGGAGAATACACAAGAAAGTGTGGATTCTTAGATTAAGAATCCACACTTGCGAGTGTATTCTTCGACTTAAACCATTGCGCCAAAAGAAGTGTTGTCATTAACAGTCCAGTGGGTGGAGATGAAAAGACTTGCATATCTGGTGTCAAATCGTGGCCATTAGGGTAATTTATAAGGGAGTTTTTCGAGGCTCTTATACGTAATGAAGCATTATGGCGTGTTTAGCATGTGTATCGCCACACCCGTACAACCAAGTCATTTTGTGTGTAGGCTCCTTCCGTCAACATGGATAGTTCAGACGACGATTATTCTGACTCAAAGTGGTTTTTGCAGTAACGGCGGAGAATTTGACAGTGAAGATGCATTGGTAATTTCTGAAGAAAGTTTTAACACAGACGGTCCTATTAATGCTCATTATGGAGAACAATTGTCTGACGTGTTCAAAGTGTGGATTAGTAATTCCGAATCCACACTGTACTAAAGATTCTTCGTTCCGAATCCACACTTTGTGACCAGTGTGACAGATTCGTAGTTCCGAATCCACACTTTTAACAATAGTGTGACGTCATAGCAATGGTTTAAGGACAGCAGAAACAACATCCAATAAGAATGACGAAAGCACACAAACACAAAGTAAAATGTACACATGTACAATTTACATCCATACATGTAACAATTAAGATCCTAAAAAATAATATCTACTTCTGGTACTCATGGAGGAGTGCAGTAAGCACTGCTTTAAAATCAGGGGGGGGGGAAACCATTTTGACCAAAAAATAAAACTATATTGGCAGTGTTCTAAAATACTCATTTCCATATTTTGAAATTATCAAAAATGTTGCAGAAATTGGAAACTTTCTTATTTCACATTACATCTTTAGAAAGTTTGTGACCAACAGTAGTCAGCCAATTTAAAAGATGTGATCCTATTGGCTGGTTTATCCTCACCTGTCCCTGCATGTATTTCTCCTGCCAGCTGTTGGATTCTGCCTGCAACTCGGAAATTTTGCTCTGTAATATGCGAGACACAAAAGTTGGTTAACATTGGAGAAAAATTGCTGGCTGTTATAAATGTCTCACAAAACAAAATTTAAATGAAAACATAATTGGTGCAGATATATACCTGCACAAATTATGTTTTCATTTAAATTTTGTTTAGTGATTGATTTTTGATGACTTGTGACTGACTTGTGATGGGCATGTGACATGTGTGATTGACTTTGTGATGGACTTGCAATTTACTTTTGATGACTTGTGACTGGCTTTGTGATGGATGTGTGATGGACTTGTGATGGACTTGTGATGGACTTCCGACGGACGTGTGACATGTGTGATAGACTTTGTGATGGACTTGTAATTGACTTTTTATGACTTGTGACTGACTATGTGATGGACTTGTGATGGACTTCCAAACGGACTTCCAACGGACGTGTGACATGTGTGATAGACTTTGTGATGGACTTCTGATGGACTTGTAATAGACTTTTGATGACTTGTGACTGACTTTGTGATGGACTTGTGATGGACATTGCCAAACGGACTTCCGACAGACGTGTGACATGTGTGATAGTCTTTGTGATGGACTTGTGATGGACTTGTAATTAAATGTTGATGACTTGTGACTGACTTTGTGATGGACGTCTGATGGACTTGTGATGGACTTCCGACGGACTTCCAACGGACGTGTGACATGTGTGATAGACATTGTGATGGACTTCTGATGGACTTGTGACTGACTTTGTGATGGACGTGTGATGGATTCTGATGGACTTATTAACTTTTGATGACTTGTGACCGACTTTGAGATGGACTTGTGATAGACTTGCGATGGACTTCCGACGGACGTGTGACATGTATGATGGACTTGTGGTGGGCTTGTGATCTGGCCTTGTCATTTTACTTTTGAAGACTTGTGACTGAATTTGTGATGGACTTGTGAGGGGCTTGAAGTGGGCTTGTATGGACTTGTACAGTAAGCAACTTTTAATGACTTGTGACTGACTGGATGATGGACTTGTGATGGACTTGTGATGGACTTGTGATGGACTTGTGATGGACTTGTGATGGACTTGTAATGGACTTGTGATGGACTTGTGATGGACTTGTGATGGACTTGTGATGGACTTGTGATGGACTTGTGATGGACTTGTGATGGACTTGTGATGGACTTGTGATGGACTTGTGATGGACTTGTGATGGACTTGTGATGGACTTGTGATGGACTTGCAATAGACTTGTGACATGTGTGACAGACTTGTCATGGGTTTTTGATGGACAAGGGATGGACTAGTGATGGACTTGTTATTGACTTGTGAGGACCTGTGCAAGACGCGACTGCCGCACTGCTTACACATAGAAATTTATGTAAATGATGGCACATCCTGTGCACTTTTTTGTGTACGTACATGAACATGTACGTCTGTTCTGAAAACATACCTGGCTCTGTTGATATTTCAAAGACAACTCCGAAGACTCCATTTGCTTCTCTTCAAACAGGCTCTGTGCATTAATACAAAGAAAGATAACCTGAAATACCAAATTTAGTCCACGTTTGCAAATAACCATAATTTACCCAGCAAACTAGTGAGGTTTGCGGTATCGACCTCCTCCATCCGCTCTCAATGGTTTAACCAGAGGAACGTTTTTGGATGACTTTTTTTTATTAATTACCGATACCCTCGCTTGTTCCAATGACAATTTCCTACTCGTTGGCGACTTCAACATTCATGTGAACAGTCAAAATGGCACTGAGAGTAGGAACTTTGCAAAAACTTCTAGAGAGTGTCGATTTAGTTCAAGCATGTGCATGGTCAAACAACCTCGTCTGGACATATACTTGATCTTGTCATCATCACCAGGGCAGGTTCAGACCTCAAAGAATAATGGTGTGCATCGGGTCAGGTTGACCAGGCCAAACCGACCCGAAACATTATAGATATTAACTGAATCCAAACCAAAACTGATCTGAACTCCCCAAATCAGACCCGACCCGGCCTGACAAACATCAAGCCAAAACCAACCTCATAAAATAATGTTGGGCATTGGGTTCAGGTTGACCAGGCCAAACCAACCCAAAACATTATACATGTAGATACACATGTAAACCCAATCCGAACCAAAACTGATCTGAACTCCCCAAATCCGATCCCGACCTGACCCAACAAAAATGAAGCAAAAATTGACCTGAACTAACCCAAACCGAACTGACCCGAAAAAAACCCAAATATCTGGCTTGAGCCTGTTTTCGTATGGTACATGTACAGTGAGGACTCTTTACAATGTACGTTGCCTACTGGTGGACCTACCGGTACTGGTACACGTTACAGACTGTGTGTGATAGACTGCAAACCACACGCACATTCGCGCGGTGGGTTGACGTTGGTCGTAGCGGGCATAGTACATGAAACTCTGCAATATTATATTCCACCGTGTGAATTTCCAAACTGTTTCGTTTTTGTTTCGGTTTATTTTGGGGGGTTTTCAAACATATAGCTTAACCGAACCGACACAACCCAAAAATCGCAAACGCAAAACCTAAACAACATTATCATAAAACAGATCCATGTTGGTACATTTCTATACTGTTGGCAATGCATTGGATTGTCTCTGCCAGTGGTCTCCCCCAACTCTCCTTTTCTTACCGTTGAGGGGGGTACTTGTACACTGAGCCCATATACATGTACCAAAGGAAATGCATACAAGTTTAATTGATGTTGTTGCATTGGTTGCACAACTATGTTCTGACACACCTACATGTACATTATATGTTCCGACTGCACATATTCCTAACCCTAACCCTACCCAGGAGTAACACAATCTTATGTGCGGGTTGTCGGAACATACATGTACAATGTAGGGGTGCCGGAACATAGGGGTGTCGGAGTATAGAGCAGTCACTGTTGCATTTACCTCTGCTTTCAAAGCCCTGTCCTTGTAGCTACTGAGATCGTTGTCTGCCGAGCTCAGCCGAATCCTCAGATTGGACAGGTCTGTCATCTGGTTCAGCTTGGCAGCTTCTAGTTCCGCTCTCGCCGTCATCTCCTGTTGTCAGGAAATGGGGGGGAAAAAGAAAAGAAAACACAAACTATTTGAGTGGGGAAATTCACAACAGTCTCGTTCAAAATATCTACATGCAAAGTGCACTGGTACATGTATGCTGAAAACCTACACATGTATACATGTGTAGGTTTTCAGCATACATGTACCATGTATACAATGTACATACATGTACCAGTACATACATGATATGTAGATGTAGTTATTTTTGGCTGATGAATTCTATGTTCATGTATTCCTGTACAAAACAAAACAAAAGTTCTGAAATTCTACATACCGGTACACAAAATGTACAAGCATACAAGAAAATGAGGCCCATCTCAAATGTATGCCAAGTGCTGTTCTGTGGATACCATATATTTTTGTACATTGTACAATGAGCAATACAAGACATTTAAAACTGTTTAGAAATGCTTCATGAAATAAAGTACATGTACATGTAAATTACAAAAGCAAATCCAACATTTGAAGGGGCCTATTTGTCCAAAAACAAAACCAATCTAATCATTTTAGACATTTTAACTCAAACCAGGAACACAAAAATCCACACCACAATCACACTCACCTTCCCCAACCAAATGAAAGCAACAAACTGCACACAAATTTAACATACCAGTACATGTAGCATTCAAACCTACTGGTACAAAATGTACAATAGCATTGGACATTCAGGAATTACAATGTTTGTTGACATAATAAGCACCCGCTGAGATTTCCTGAGGGCCTTCAAATACCCACATCCTGTGTTGTGGTGTCGTGAAGGATGGCTGTTCAGTGATTCAGGGTTCATAACCCACTTCAGAAAGGTTCAGGTCTAATAATAAAACACTCCGAGCCGGCTGATTGTTCATCGTCTGGTGCGATGACGATGAGTCTGCAAAGGACCACTTCAAAGGAACAGAAGGGGACCTTTGAGCACGCCAAGCTTTCCTATGCACTTTGATGTATCATGTAAAATACAGGGCGAGTCAAAAAAAGCGAAACCCTAATGTCTGGACCATTGTTTTAGTGAAGCTCGGCATGTAGCATTTTCAAAATCTAGGGTATGAAAGCCCAATTCATAAGCTTTCTTTTAGTGCAAGAATCATTCAAATCACTCGTGTACTTTTCAAGTTACGGAATTTTTAACGCAACCACCGTTTTAAGTTCTGTCCACAGATCACAAGAATGTAAGTGTTCTTTCAGCAAAACGAAAACAAATCACATAGGGTTGTGTGTGAATTGTTTTCGTTCTGCTGAAAGATCGCGCACCTTTTTTGTGATCCGTGGACAGAACTCTAAAACGGTGCTTGTGTTTAAAATTCCGTACACGAGTTATTTGAATGATTCTTCTACTAAAAGAAAGCTTATGAATTGGGCTTTCATATCCTAGATTTTCAAAGTGCTACATGCAGAACTTCACTGAAACAATAGTCCCGATATTTGGGTTTCACTTTATTTGACTCACTCTGTATACATGCAGGTCCCACCATGCAAATTGCCCTCCCATATTCTACAAAATCATGAGGATTTGAAGGACTTACTATATGTAATACTATTAGTTATCCCGCGAGCGCGAGTGGAACACGGAATACTGTACAGAAGTGCGTCTGTATCCCACATGTGGGACACAGACACACTACATTTTCCGTGTTCCACGAGCGCGAGCGGGATAACGAATTTATCTTCAAGCAAACTTGACACACTAAACAGATTGAACACGCATGCTGTACACGAACTTTTCAGCGGTTATCCTATTACTCGTGCTTGTTTGTACGCTTGTTGCCATGGATCGACCAATCAGGATCGAGGGTTCAAGTTTACTTGAAGATAAAATGCACATATACCGGTAGCCTATATGTACTATAGAACGCCACTATTTATAACGAACACAAACAAAAATGTTCCTTATAGTGGTTGTTCTTTGTAGTTAGTTTTCATAAACTATTTCGTAAGCCAAAGAGGCCGGATGTTTGTTAACATCCTACTTTTGATCCTAATTAACTCTGTTTTTTTACCAATGGAATTAAACCAAAATTTCAGATCATGTAAACAAGGCATGACAAATTTTATGGGGCAAGTTTTATCAGCTTCGTGCAAGAGAGTGAGATTTAAATGCCACACGTAAAATTTTACGTGTACATTTACAGAGTGTAACGGTATTATTACATCCTCTTCAATGAAGTCATCGGTACCAGCTCTTCACTGGTCCCGTGACGAGCATGTACATGTACAGTACATGATAATCACAGAAACATGACCACTATGAATGCATTCCCTATAGGCATACATCTTGTCCTGCCCCAGGTCACTGAATCGGAAATTTTACCGGCATGTGCGATGCACAAAATCCAATTACGCAATTATCCTATTTGTGGCCGAAAATGCCAAAGGGGCAAATCAGCCCAACTATTCATAGAATCCAATCATTAGTGCAGTGGGCAAAGACTTTGATTGCATACATATTCATGAAGCGATGATCATTCTACTAAATTGAAAGTTTGTAATTTACAAACCTGACCAAAACTGAGAGATGTGAAGAGTTTATTGCCAAAACATGTCATTTTGTTACTTATTGGAATCCCGCTCAAGAGATGCCAAGATCCCACAAAAACTGGGAGTAAAGTGTGACAGTTCGAGCAGCAAAGGCCATCATAATGTACAGGCATGCAACTGGAAATTTAGGGGAAAAAACGAGGGAATTCCAAACCAGTCAAGACTATGTTTTTCAATCTGTAATGGCATTCATGAAAAGTAAAACGAATCAGCAGATCCGAAGAAAAGTTGCATGCCTGAATGTAACCTTGGCTGGCCCTGGGGACGAGGGTGTCTCGTTTGGTCCATGGCGTTGGGGGTCGTACGGTATTTGCGACCAAAACCAGAAACATGTTTGACAAGACCATCATTCAGGAGGTACCATGCTTGGCGGTGCCATACAATCCTTGCACAGAACCTGCACTGTATCGTCAAAACACTGAACCACGGAAAATGTAGAACATAACACTACCCAAAGTCAGTACACCTACCAGTACACAAACTCCAAAAGTGGCATGAAGATATACGATCTTCAGAACGGGAGAAATTGACGTTCAAAGATTTTGCCCGCGAACATCAAAAGGTCTGCACAACACTAATTTGAGCTCGTTTCATTCAAAATATGCAAAAAATGGCAGAATGATTTTATACATGTTATGCACAACAGGTGTACTCCACACTTGACCGCATTATACTTCCGGTATTAGGTGGTTTACACGTATATCGGTCAGAACAAAATGACTTATTCATGACAACCTTTAGATTACATGACCTGTAATGTAATCTAATTACAACAAATGTACTACAAAGAGGTAGCACTTGCCACACAGTCACAACTGTATTGTACAAGAGGTACAAAAATCCAAATCCAATCTCAGACTAAGGCCTTATTTCCTTTGCAGCACCATGCCTTCCTCGGAGATCCAGCACTGGCCCATACTACTGTCCAGCTTCACAGTGATCGGTCTGACCTACGGTCTGGCCAGCTGCGTTGGAGTATTCTACATTGAGTGGTTTGCGGAGTTCCCGGAGAGCGCCGCGCTGGTCGGCGGGCTGTCTGTGTCTGTGCTGGTCCTGCTCTTGTGTTCCTGTAAGTTCCATCAAATTTCTTACGTTTTGTTGCCTCTAGACAAGGCACAGAGTTCCAGAACTAAAAGCCTCTTCGTGCCACCGTCTCAGCTATTCAGAACTGATTCCCATCAAACACAGTTAGGCATTCAAAAATAGGGTACATGTACATGTACATGTACCGGTAGGTACCGGGTAGGTAGGGATTTTTGGGGGGCAATTTTTTTTTTTGTACGAACATATGGAGACGTCTGCGTGTAGTCAAGGGTACAAATGTACATGGTAGGAATTGATGGTTTGGGGTGGGGTTTTTTTCTCAATTTTTTCAATAAAAAATTAGAGTAGGGGCTGTCAGTCAGTATAGGGTAGGCAGGGCAATCAGAAGCAGAACTATAATTTTTTTTTGGGGGGGGGGGCCTTCTAACGCAAGGCGTACAAATGTACTACCGTTCATACCGATTCTCACACCAGTTTGTACATGGGTCAGCTGTAGATTTTGAATTTTCTACCCGGGTACAGCCTCTAAACCCTAGTCCTGATGACCAAGGTGGATTTTTTCCCGTGTAGAGCACTAGCTGGCACCATGTAGAAGCCGTGTTGGATTCTTGTTACTTGTACTGTAAGAGGGGTTCCTGAAATCTTGTGTTAAACCTGGGTCCAACACGGAGATTCTGGACAGTGTGAAAAGGCTCTTAAGACTGTTTCATCTAGTGTTTCAAGTTCTTTTGCATGAAAGAGAATGGCTCAAGAGTCAAGGTAACCTCTGGTTATTTGAGCTGTGTTCACTCTCTGAGCTCAACTTTTTTTTTTTAAAGTTACTGCAAGTGATTTTCAGTATTTACATGTACATTGTGTAGTGATATTTCTTGCCTTTTTCTAAGTCATACTGCAGTCAACCTTGAAAAATTGTGATCACTGCAGAATTGGCACATTAATGTGCAGTACTAGTCCTAACATACATGTACATGTACATGTACATGTACACGTCTTATACATTGTACTTAAGGTTACCCATTATTTCTTCTTTGTCTTGTACTGTTCAGCCCCATTTGCCAGTGCACTGGCTAAGTTCTACGGTGTTCGTACTGTGGTGGCGGCTGGGGCTTGCTTGTCATTTGCTGGACTTCTTTGCTCATCATTAGCCCACGAAGTCTACGTTTTATTCATCACCATTCCATTCATGGCAGGTACGTACGGTCGGAAGAATAATCATAGGGGAGAGTGACCTGTATGTCTGTGAATCATGAATCATATTTTGTGTCCTTGGGCAAGCCACTTAACTCCAACTGCCTCTCTCAACCAAGGAGTATGCATGTAAATGGGTACCGAAAATATCCTGCTGAGTAACCTGTGATGGACTGGCATCCCATGGAGGAAACAGATTGTACCGGTATGTACAGTGGAACGTCCCCATACCGAACATCGATAAACCGAACATTCGGCTGTACCGAACATCATCTTTGGTTCCTGGTTTTTGTGTACAAAACGTACCAAACATTGTTGTTGAAAATGTCAACAGAAGAGCGACATGTGGCTATCATTTTCCCAAGGAATAGAAATGAAAAAGCACCCGTGCAAGCTCAAAAGCATAATGAAATGATTCAATAGTATTTATTGAAAAGTAAGTACTGGAGCACAGGAAGCTTGAAATTGCTATACCGAACGCTGACTATTACAAACCATAGATTTATAGTGGCGCTCCACCAAGTACACCAGAAATAAACTGTTACATGTACATCAACCTGACCAGGTGCGGTTCTACGAAAGGCTAGGAGGGGAGCAGTGATTGCCAAAACAGCCATAAACAAAAGTACAAAAAAAATCTTAACAAAAACAGGTTGCCGAAACAGCCAAAAACAAAGGCTGTTTTGGCAAGTTGCCGAAAAGTTGCCAAAACAGCCCAAAAAAAAGAGAAAGATACATGCTGGAATCTGCGCTGTATACCGGTAGGTTGCTTTTCGAATCCCAAAATGAAATAGCACTTAGCGAAAGTTAGCCCCCCTAAGATATTAGAGCTTCCAGTAGAACCGCGCCTGAGCCTGATTTATAAGCCTTATCGGCTTATTTCATTCTTTTCACTCTTAACGAATAATCACTTGATTATTTATACAGGTAGTTCAGTTTTACGTACATGTCAGTATCCACTTGACCACAAAGTTTACAGAATGCTTTGTTTTGATTGCAGGTACTGTGATTCTAAATCTATCAAAATTAAACAAAACTTGCTTGATTCAATCATGCATTCATTTTTTCTGTTGTTCAGGAATTGGCTTTGGGTTGTCCCACATGGGTGTCCTCATCATAATCAGTGAGTACTTTCACAAGCACTATGCCATGGCTAACGGCATCGCCACGACAGGTGCCAGCGTGGGCATGATAGTCCTGCCCACCCTCTGCGTCTTCCTGATCAAGCTGTATGGCTGGCGGGGCGCCCTCAAAGTCTTGAGTGCAGTGCAGGCAAATGTGTTGGTGTGCGCCGGGCTGCTGAAGGCACCGGTTGACAGGAGAGACAAGCGAAAGCTAGTTGGAGATGGACAGAACAGGAACAGTACCGGTAGCTACGGCAGCACAAAACTGTCGCATCGGGGAAGGAACGGGGAGTACGTGTATAGTCAGCTTCTCAAGAATGAAGGAAGCTCTAAAGATGTGTCGCACACAATGAATGAATCACAGAGTGACTGTGAAACTGTCCAGGATGTTGAAAATATGTTAGAGAAGTCAGCTCAGGGAGGGAAATGGTGTCAGAGGTTTGCGCATCTCCTGGACCGCTCAGGGCTGTCACTGCTGTGGACCAATCGTGTCTTCATGAGCTTCCTACCGGCAGTGTTCACCAACACAAGCATCTATGGCGTCAGCCTCGCCTACATCGCCGCCCGGGCGGAGTCGGTGGGCGTGCCGAACCTCCAAGCCACCTCCCTGATCTCCACGATCGGCATCGCAAACATCGCCAGTCGGTTGACCCACGGGCATCTTGTGGATGCTGGACTGGTGCAGCCAGCGTACCTTTACGCCATCTTTGTCGCGTTGGCGACGATCGCTGGTCCCATCATCGCGATGATCGAGAGTTATCCAGGGTTCTTGGTTTGCGCGGTACTGGTGGGGTTGTCGGCAGGTGTGTACGTCCCAATGCAGAACACCCTCACACGTCAGATTGCCGGGCAAGAGAAATTCCCTGAAGCATCCGGCATTGGTTTGGTGGTATCTGCTAGTGGAGACCTGCTGTCGGCACTTATGGCTGGTAAGATGCTCATTTATGGTAGCAGTTATATACATACTTATTTTATACACGTGCTTTCAACTGCGCAGATGTTCACTAAACTAACAATATTCGATAGCTGAAAATATGTACATGTAGGCCTATCAGTACTAAAAGACGAACACTGACAAAGGCATTCTGTTGTTGTTCATGCTCCTGTTGCTTATGACTGGATTTGTAAATGGAGTTTTGTGACTGGACATTTGTGACTGGACTTGTGATGGACTTACGGTACATCTACCACATGCATGACATGTACGTACAAAACTGCCTTTCTGATCTTTGACCCTGAACCATCTCATTTGTTAAAATTCACATGTGAATGAACATCCTGAATAGAGCATGTAAGTTGACCTCAAAAACCTGTGAGATTATTATGATAATACAGCACATCCGGGCACCTACAATTTATTAACAACAACGTGTGTAACGTCCTGTTTTTCGCATGTTTTGTGTCCTGACTGGGCCCATCCAATCAGGGGCAATACATGTATATGGGTATTCCAATATAAAAGAAGGCATTACAATCGAGAACATAGTAAAAAATAGTGCACAGTGATCGGATGACTATTATTACATTCAAATTGTTTACCTCAACTTCTGATATTTATATTGATCACATAAACAATGTAGACAACAATCGGGTAAATTCAAACATGGGAGTCTGTGACAAGACCAGTCAGCGTTTGGTACCCAGACGTTCACATTAAAAGTGAACTTGGACTGGCGAGACTTACACGCTCTATTAAAAAAGGAGGTACAGGAACCAGACTAGAATTGTAAGGCAACCCTGACATGCATGTATGTCTGGCTTCTGATCCCACCCCAGGCTACTTGCATGATGTGACCAGCAGCTACAGCGGAGGGTTCATCATGATGGGTGTAGTATCCGGACTCTGCGTAGCCCTGACGTTAATGCTTCACCTGATTTGGACCAGACTAATCCCAGATGATCGCTGGCCGAGAGTCTAGTCTACGGATTGATACGGGAATCTCAGCTGGCTGGTCAGAGTTGAAAGCTATAGTCCATCATTTGCAGCCATCCGAAAAAGTAACTGGGGTATTATTGTTGAAAACCATACTTGGTTGAAAGATAGTAAGTGGACTAAACTCCCTGTGAAATTAATCTTTCTGGCAAGCTATCATTTGAAGTAATCAACGAAAGAAGGCCTTTCCAACGGTGCGTCTTAAGACACACCATAGGAAAATTTAAATTAGTAGTTTGTTTTGTTATTCGGCACAGCGCGCGCAGGCATTGGCACGACGCACAGGCGCGCGCGGTTGCTATAATTCGGATCAGTGCGCGACATCGCGTATAGCTGCAATTCAAAACAATTCAAAACATGATTCAGCAACTTTTGATTTGAAATTGAGATCCTACAATGCTGTTTTTCTCGGAATATACAGCTGAAGCTGAGCTGAAACTTCATCAGGTTAGTTGTTCAGTATCCTTCATTAGATTTTGAACACTTTTGTTGCTTCAAACGAACAAAATGCACAAATTACAAATGATGGACTATATCTTTAACAATCAGTTCAAAACTTTTTCAAAATACATTGTAAAGGTCAGAGTTTAAAGCTATAGTCCATCGTTTGCAGCCATCCTGGCGTATTATTGTTGAAAAACATACTTGGTTGAAAGATAGTAAGTGGACTAAACTCCCTGTGAAATTAATCTTTCTGGCAAGCTATCATTTTGAAGCAATCAACGAAACAATCAGTTCAAAGCTTTTTCAAAATACATTGTAAAGGGAGAGTTTTTTCTAGACCTGTTATTTATAGGTAACGGGACACTGTTCCTGTACAGTTTCAGCACTTAACAAATGAACAGTTTGCTTGAACATTTATGTAAATGTTAGTATCTTTAATTATGCATGCACCGGTACATGTATTAGACGTTATTACTGCTATGTACACGGTAGTTAGGTATTGGGCTACCTTGTGTTACAAATTATCATGACTCTGTTTTGATATTGATCAAATTTAGCAGATTGTGAGTGATCTGCAGTGGTCGTGAGTAGTAAACATTAAAGGTTCAACAAATCTCAGCTTTGTATGTTTTGCAGCACTCTCCAATTTGACGATTTTAGTTTTAGTCCGCTGGCCTGACAGACTCCAACCCAAACAATTAGTTTTTCTGCTATGCAACCAATGCAGTCACACTAGGCCAACGGTTGGTGTATTTTCACTGGATTTGAATGCAGCAGGATTCTTGTTGGGATGGAGAGTAAGCCAAAGCTGGAGCCAGGTTTTAATAAATGCTCTAAGAAAAGGACCCACCTCTTGCAGCATGGCTTCCGCTTTGGCCAGCTTGCTTGTCTCCTCCACCAGTCCCCTTTCCATTTCCTGGATGGCCTCAGATTGAGCCTCCACCTGGTCATTCAGGACGCTGATCTGCAGCAGGAGGGACTCTTTGTCGCTCTCCAGACGCTGGACCTGGTCCGGGGATACCGGGGGTTGTCCATTCACCTGTTACAAAAAAAGAAAGGAACATTTATCAGGGTTGGCCAAAGTATAGCATTCAGGACACTGATATGCAGTACTAGTAGGACGGACCTCTTGGCACTTTTCAGACTATACGGAGCCTGTTTAAAGGACCTGGTCCGAGGACATGGCCTCAGGATATCAACATGATCAAGGAGTCCCAATCTGTGGGTCTGGTTTTAGGACCAATCCTGAGGACCTGGTCTTGGACCTGATCTTAGGACCAACCGCATCCTTAGGACCTACCAGTATAGTCTTAGAACCTGGCCAAACATGAAGGACAACATGATTGTAGAACCTTTCTTTAGAACCTGGTCTGAAAATCTGGTCTAAGAATCTGGTCTTAGGACCTTGTCTCGGGACCTGGTCTCAGGACCTGGTCTCAGGAGCTGGTCTCAGGGCCTGGTCTCAGGGCCTGGTCTGAGGACCTAGTCTTAGGACCTGGTCTGAGGACCTTGTCTTAAAACCTGATCTTAGGATCTACCGGTACATGTAGTTTTAGGACCCATCTGAGGACCTACCGTAAGGACCCATAGTCTGAGGACCCATGTGTAAATGTGTCCTTAGGACCTGCTCTGTGGACCTTTCTTGGGGGCCTATCCTGAGGACACATTCCAGGGAACCTAGGTAGAGAACTTGATGGTACCGTACATGTAGGACTTACATGTATCATAATTAGTCTAAGGACCATGTTTGGCACCTGGTCCTAAGAACCTGAGGATGTACATTCATCTTGCTAAGGACAATTGAGGTGTTTCTTAACTTCTCACTAAACACCAACATACATTAATTTAACATCATTATATTGTCCAAAGTTATCATTCAATATGCAGTATGGACATTTCAGGAGATTGTCTGAGGACAAAAAGAAAGTCTTACAAAGTGACATACAAAATACACATTGGGACAAAATGTGGGATGTAACCAGTAACCTCCCTGCTCAATTAATCAATTAGTTATTCAATTACGTTCAGATTAATTACGAGTCAACATACCGGTACCAGACTGAGTCTGTACTTCTTGTATTTCTCTACTTGTCCCGGAGAAACCGAATCCTTGACAAGGGAGAACTTCTTGCTCCGTCGGACCTGAATCTTCCCGGGTTTGGTTGGCATCTGACCCATAATGGCCTTCTCTTCCTTTTTAACAATTAACTGTGGTTGGTGGAACGCTCGGCAAGCAGATGTTTGGGGTTCGAATCCTACCCAAACCTTTTAACTGCAGCAAATTGCTTAGTGCGGTTGGATAAATAGGCCCCTACATGTACAAGAAGTTGATCCGTCCAATTTGTTTGATGCAACACTCAATACACCACAAGGGTTGGGTTCGAATCTTACCCAAGCCACAAACTAAGCTCCTCAGGGTGGTTGACTTTCTGTGCATGTAAACACGGAGTGACAGGTACCGGGTACTTCCAATCCAACTCAAATTTCCAGTCTGTTTGACTAATATGATTGGATTACATCAATACATTTCCTTTGTAAGAAAGTCATGCAGTTAATAATGCTGAAAAAAATGGAGGGTTCACATCCAACCCAATGTCGAGGAGAGATGGTTTGTTTATCTTGCAGTATATTCAATAGTGTTGAAAACTGGAGAAAACAGCATTTGAAGACAGGTCGGTGGTTCGATTCCAACTAAAATAATTTACAAGTGTATTTTCCACTCCTTCCACTGGCCTCACATCCAACTTTTTACCAAACAGAAATTCAGGGGGTTCACACCCAAACAAAAAAAAGGATCAGTCAGTCTGATAACCTCTGTTGTGTGATCTGTGAACAAAACTCCACCTTAGCTTGCCATCCAAAACCAAATGTCCTCCGTCCACATCAACATACAGTATTTCCAGACACTCTGATGTAACTTCAATGTGACACCGTCTGTTCTTTGGAAATCCTTGCCTCTGTTATCAAATGTAATCCATTCCTACAGACAAAGGTTTCCTCCTTTTAAGAACTCATGCTAACTGGAACAGATGAGAGAAAATTGTATCTTGAATGTGAGTCTCTCATATATTTTGTCCATTGTCTTGAAGTTTACATGTATCATGAACAACATTTAGTCATAACCACAGTGATCCAGCATCTGATTAAACTTTCCTTCTTGTTCCAAGTCAGACCGCAAAATGTCTGAGCAGGTTCAGACAGTCAGGAACATTGAGTACACGTCAGGTTCCTGTGCCGGGTTTCGGACTGGGTTTGGGGTCTTTATTTACTGGAGTTGTCCGTCAAGAATCACACCCACCAGCGGTTTACAGACACTGTGCAGTTGGATCAAACCTTGTTCCTGTATCCTTCCAAAAGTTAAGATCCAAGTCACATTCTTCACGTCTTGAAGTTGCTGATGACAAAATAAGCATCTTCGAGTATCAGGAAGTTTCCTGTGCGCTGAGCACTTTGGATCAAACTTTTTCCTGTATCGATCCAAAAGTTACATTTTAAGATCCGAGTCGCATCCTGTAAGTCTTGAAGGTCCTGATAACAAAACGAACGTCTTCAAAGTTTAGGAAGTGCCCTATGAGCTGAGAAGTTTGGATCAAACTTTTTCCTGTATTTATCCAAACTATGTTCCTTTCTTTATGATCCAAGTCGCATCCATTAAGTCCTTATGGTCCTGATGACAAAATGAATGTCTTCAAATATTAGGAAGTGTCCTATGCGTTGAGAAGTTCTATCAAACCTTTTCCTGTGTCGATCAAACTTTAAGATCCAAGTCCCAAAGTCTTGAAGATGCTGATAACAACATAAATGTTCTCGGATCTTCAGGAGTGCCCTATGCACTGAACAGTTTGGATCAAACCTTTTCCTGTAACAATCCACAAGTTATATCCAAGTTGCATTCTTTAAGTCTTGCAGGTCCTGCAGTGATGACAAAATGAACGTCTTCAAGATTTTTGGGGCGTGTTCTTGCCAAAAGGGGCACATGTAAGTTCTGGTTTCCTACTTTGTTTCCTGTGTTTCTGGAGAACCAGGCTAGTCGAAAACCTCAAGTTGGTCCAATTCTCCCCGGGGTTTCAACCTCTAGTACTTGACATCCTCGTGGAGCAATCGAGACTGACTCGCCAAGAGGTGGAACTCCAAATTCTGTAATTGCCAATCGCCAGTCTCACTTCCTCTTAACATGCTTAAGAGTTTATAAAGTCCTTTGATGAGTCGGGTGCAACTGACGACTATGATTCAGAACCACTTCCAAAATGATGACAGGTGTGGCTTGCCCATTTCCCCAGTAATGCGAGGAACAAGCTTTAGAATTTGTGAGTGATGAAAGACGGAAATAAATGCAAAAGATGCAGACATGTACATGTACTGTATCTAACGTACATCTCAGTACATGAATGTATGAGTTTGCTCTACATCTCATTATGTGTGACCAATCGGTTTAAAGGAAATGTCTCAAAACAGATGCTTCGAAGACAGACAATGTTACACATTCTTACTCACACCAGACACAGACATTTGCCAAGAAGCCCAATGCTGCTGCAACTTGGGCACTAACAAAAGCCCTCATTTGGCTGTGGCTTTCCATTCTTGTCATAAGCATGTGTGACTACACTCAGCCATAGCCATTAACAATGTTATCTTATCCTACCGATGACAAAGCCATTTTGATAATCACTTGGGCTACAAACAGAGCTGACTTGGGCTGGGTGGCATTGCCTGTTTGTCGCAGTCGTTAATTGGTCCTTTCCTATGCAGGGTGCATCACCTGCGCGTGGTCTTTGTGATGAGGAAACAAAGTCACAAGTCAGCGTCTTCAAAAAAAAACTGCTGCTGCCACACTTCAGAAAAATGGCTGATCTTTATCAGTGCTTTAGGCACTCATCCTTAAGGGCCACTTGTTTTATGCCGCAAGAGATAAAGAGGGGAAATCGTTTAAGTTTGAGAGGAAAAGAGACATCAGACAGTCTAGTACTCAAATCAGACAGGATTATTTAAACTGAGTCCACTAAAAGTGCCTGGGGCAGCAATCGAACCGGGGCCACAAGGGCCCAATTTCACTGCTCTGCTTACCGATAGCAAAAAATCCCTGCTTAATGTGGCAGAGAATTCCATGCTTAAGGTTAGCGAGGAATTTTGCTGTTGCCCAAGCGTATGGTACCAGTACATCCCGTAACAGAGGATTCTGTGCTTACATGTACACGGTTAGCGCAAGCTAACGCTGTTAGTGCAAAATGGCGATCGTAAGCGTGAAAGTCTGTGGTTAGCAGAACCATGAAATTGGGCCCAGGATTGGACAAAATTGAAGTCAGTGTGAAGTTTAGGGTCAGTGTCGTGTAGATTATGGTTAAAGTGGTGTAAAGTTTTGGGTCAGTGTCGTGTAGATTATGGTTAAAGTGGGGTCAAGTTTTTATGGGCAACTGGCATTCTGACAACTGACCCTCTGATTGATGCTAGGTGACTGAGACTTCAGGTTGAAATGCTAGAAATGAAATAACCATTTACAAATGAATGTAAAATCCACCTAATATGTACTTGTACACGCATACTGAAATTTGTATCATTGTGGAGACATTTCTTTGTTCTTGTGTAGTAAAGTTTTCGAGTTTGAAAGGGAAGTTTGAAAATGCTCTTATTTCAACCAGAATTAATTTCATTGGCTGAAATTCAGACTTAATATCCCTTTTCTAAAACTCTTCCATTTACGATGGATCAACCCACCTTGGAAATTCCCAGTTTTTGAGTAAAATCCATATATCTATTTCGTGAAAAGCTTGTGGAGACGTATTCATCTATAGAAATTGTCCTGTGGAGACGTATACAATCTTTTGTTCCCTATTGTGTGCACGTCTCCAGAGGGCACAGTGTATCAGATCATTAGTGCGCATTTTTAGCTCCTTGAACATTTAAGTACATACGTACATATAGGCCTATTTGTGCAACTATCCGGTGAACACTGTTTCACTTACTTATATTATTCACATTTTGTATACTCTACAGTGATACGCAGCATCTCCACATTTGCTATTTGTGCATACTTGTACAAGTTTATATGTGCACATTATTATTGTTTGCTCTGTTCAATAAAAAATACAATGTTCACATTTTGTACATGTACCATGATGACAAAACACAACGGTGTCATGTACTCTATTTCACACCCTCTGTGGCAGCTGAAATTATACCTTATACCCGTAGCTTGTTATAAACTTGAGGCAATCAATCTTCTCCTTGAGTGACAAGAAACGATTCACAGCTACTGGTACCAGAGGAATGCAAACAAGCAGCACCGGGCGTGAGGAAAACAAGGTTGGTCTTGTCAATAGCAATTGCCTTGGGACACAGGGGTGAGATCAGGGGACATGAAAAATCCATGAAATAATCTGCAGAGGGTTTGAGGGTCATCCCGGGCCCTAGAGCAACATAGGGTCCATGCTACATGTATGCATGTAGCAGTGATAGAATTTGCCTTTTAAAGGTAATATTAATACAACATTTGCAAACATCAAAAAACAAAACCACCAAATTATTATCAAATACCTTACTTGACTGTAAGTGATAATAGTCTCAAGCATCATGTGAAATCATGGTACCTGGTGTGCTGTCATTTTCAAGAAAAGTGCAAATTTTGCATCAATTTCCAACAATGGTCCGCTGACCGTCGTTGGAAAAACACTGACTTTTTTTCAAATAATGCCCCCAATTTACTCGGCATTTTGTTTGCAGTCGGGTGACACATCCGTGAACAGAGGCACTGCAAGCCAGTAGTCTGGTTCCCTGACCTGACAATTCCTTGACGTGTATAAATTTTGCTCCGTTTCATCTGAAGTATGGTCTTGAACAACATGAACAACATCTTTTCCATGGTTTTTCCAGCATCTATGAACACAAAACTTTTAACAGGTCAGTGTAGCAATATTTGCTTGGAAATGTACTAATCGTAAAATCCGTCCATTTGTAAAAATTACAGCAAAAGCTAATGTTGTACCGGTATATTACCTTTAAAGTCAGCCCTTTTAGCACCCATTTGTTTTATTCTTTACCAAATGTACAGAGAATTTTATGGCAAAATCTCACAAATTCTATATTCCAAAAAAAAAAGGATTTTTTAACCCCAACCTTACCAACACCATCAAAATCCATCCCCCAGTTTGGGGGATTTCGGCAGATTAAGCCAAATCCAGTTTTAAGATTACATGCAAGTCAATCAAAATCCACCAGCACCAGTGGTAAATTTCAATGGATTTGGTCCTGAAGCATTACATTGTATGTGAAGCAGAGTGATAGTGATGGATTTTAATGGACAAGGTCTTCTACATACATGTACATACCTCCGTGGTCAAACTAAGTAGGGAGTTACATGTAGGGTTAATCCTGGAATCAGGAGAAATCCTGTCAAATCTCAACCCCGAGGACGGGATGAAAAAATTGGGGGGGGGGGCAACAAAGTGGTGACACATCAGTCATATGAAGGTGAGGGTACTCAAACGATGTCAGATGTCCCCGCAGCTGGGCAGCTTTGCTTTGAAGAGGTGTCGGTATTGACGTGTGATAAACTCCACTCATGATGAATCATGTATGTACTTGTGACCCTTCATCACAAAATGCACTTTGGGTTCTGTACTGTCTGAAGCCATGTTCAAATCACATTGGCTGTGGCTGGCAGTCACACACGTGTCTATGGGAAGTGGCTTTGGCTCATTGTACCTAGAGGCATGTGTAAATTGCAAGCCGTAGCCAAGAAATTAATTTGGGAGTAGGGGTGTGCATTGGAACTGGGTGCTGGGTACTCGACCGTCGATCCCATAATCTAGAACCTGTTCCTGAAATCACATTGGCTATGGCTGGCAGTAACACACGTGTCTATGGGAAGTGGCTTTGGCTCATTGTACCTAGAGGCATGTGTAAATTGCAAGCCGTAGTCAAGAAAATCAGACAAGGTTTAATTTGGGTGTAGGGGTGTGCATTGGAACTGGGTGCTGGGTACTCGACCGCCGATGTCAGGAACAGGTATTAGATTATGGGATCGGGTACCTGTAAAAGGTTTTGAATGCCGTTTGTGGGGAATGTTCAGACGAGCTAGGTTTAATTTGGGAGTAGGGGTGTGCATTGGAACTGGGTGCTGGGTACTCGACCGCCGATGTCAGGAACAGGTTTTAGATTATGGGATCGGGTACCTACAGGTACAAGGTTTTGAATGCCGTTTGTGGGGAATGTTCGGAAGAGCTAGGTTTAATTTGGGAGTAGGGGTGTGCATTGGAACTGGGTGCTGGGTACTCGACCGCCGATGTCAGGAACAGGTTCTAGATTATGGGATCGGGTACCTGTACAAGGTTTTGAATGCCGTTTGTGGGGAATGTTCGGAAGAGCTAGGTTTAATTTGGGAGTAGGGGTGTGCATTGGAACTGGGTGCTGGGTACTCGACCGCCGATGTCAGGAACAGGTTCTAGATTATGGGATCGGGTACCTGTACAAGGTTTTGAATGCCGTTTGTGGGGAATGTTCAGAAGAGCTGGGTTTAATTGGGGAGTAGGGGTGGGCATTAGAACCGGGTACCCCGGTACCCCGGGTACCCTGCTGTTAATGTCAGGAGCCAGTTCTAGATTATGGGATCGGGCACCCGTAACCAACTTTACAAATTACTTAGTAACTTCTCCGACTGTGAAAAAAGAAAGGTTTTGAATGCCATTTGTGGGGAATTTTCCAATGAGGTTTACTTTGGAAGTAGGGGTGAGCATTGAACCCAGCTACCCAGGTACTCGACCGCTGATGTCAGGAACCGATTTTAGATTATGGGATCTGGTACCTTTAACCAACTCTGAAAATTACTTAGTAACTTCTCTCACAACGAAAAAGAAAGGTTTTGAATGCCATTTGTGAGGAAGTTTCAGACGAGGTTTAATTTGGGAGTAGGGGTGAGCATTGGAATCAGGTCCCCTGGGTACTTGACCGCTGGTCGTTTTACGTGGTCGTTTGCTTAAAGATTAATTCGTTTTCCCACTCGCACTCGTGAAACACGTGTAGTGTGTCTGTTTCCCACATACCACTCGGCCATCGGCCTTGTGACATGTGAGGCTGAAGACACAGACACACTACATTATTTGGTGTTTCACTCACGCTCGTGGGATAACTTATAGCATCAGTTGTTCTTTACTAAATGTTTCATTTTACATGTAGCGGTACATCTGAGGACACAACATATGTTTCCCTCTGTTCCTTTATTCACTCTCCCACAGACTATTAAGCACAAAGACTGATGCCCTAGGACCGTTCTCGACAAAAGATGTACGTTCTAGGACAACAAAGTTGTGTTATTCTCTCTGTGTCTTACTGTCCTCAGGCTGTATGAAACACATGTGTGCATGTGACACTACCATTTAGGGGGGTACAGACGTTACAGACAAAAATACCGGGTAGGATTGGACTTTTTCAAGAACGTTATTCTAAAGGTCTCTCTCAAATGACGTCATTTCCTACAGACCAGCCACGTGTATTGGCATTTTGAGCGTCAACTAGCATAACGCGCATCGGCTGCATCGTATTTCGCACACATTTCGAGCAACAAGTGCGCGTGTTTGGAACAGTTTCAACACTGCGCAATGCGTGCTTGATTGTGTAAAATACGCAGTTGCAGTTCTCCTACAGACATGGCCGTCTTTGAGAGAGACCTTTTTCTTCTACAAACCTGTACTGAGTTGCCCTGCAGCCATTGTACGAGCACCCGCCGCGTGTTCTCCGGCACGCCCTCCCGCGAGATCCCTGCCTCCCCTTGGTCCTTGGCCAACTCCACGGAGTGTTTCAGCTCGTCCGCCAGCTGGGCGATGCCGAAGTGGTTGACAGACAGCGAGGAGGCAAAGTTGGCGTTGTGGGAGTCCATGGTGCCATTGTGCAGGCTGGACGTCTCCGAGGACTGGTACCTCGTGCCTGGGAACCAATCGAAAAAAACTGAGGTCATTGTCCCACGACTCAGCTACATACCGGTATGTACGCTTCTTGTTTTGGTTCCGTCTTTGGTTCTAAAGGCATTATGGCCAAAAGCCTGAATGCCACATATTACTCATACGCAAAAAGATCCAATTAGTCAACTTTTCTATGGGGTGGGGATATTCGAGGGGAGGGGAAAATGGAAGGCGGGGAAGGGCATCAGAAGGGGGAGGGGGCATTGGAAGGGAGAGGGAACAATGGAAGGGGAGGAGGCAATGGAAGGGGACGGGCATTGGAAGGGGGAGGGGCATTGGAAGGGAGAGGGAACAATGGAAGGGGAGGAGGCAATGGAAGGGGACGGGCATTGGAAGGGGGAGGGGCATTGGAAGGGAGAGGGAACAATGGAAGGGGAGGAGGCAATGGAAGGGGACGGGCATTGGAAGGGGGAGGGGCATTGGAAGGGAGAGGGAACAATGGAAGGGGACAGTGTTGGAGCAAAGGCTTTGACCCTCAAGGCCAAGGCCAAGGCTTTGACCCTCAAGGCCAAGGCCAAGGCCAAGGCCAAGGTTTCGACCCTCAAGCCTCGAGGCCAAGGCCAAGGCTTAACCCTCAAGGCCAAGGCCAAGGCCAAGGCCCTGTTTTATGAAATGACCACTGATATAGAACTAATTATAGTCACATGAGTGACACATCATCACGCAAGGGCGGATCCAGAACACAATTGGGGGGGGGGCAAAGAAATGTTGGTCCCCCCCCCAAAAAAAAAAGTGGGTCAAAAGATTACGGCTTGGGCTTCGGGGCCCGCTTAAGGGCCCAGAAAAAATTTTGGATTCGAGATGCTCTATGGTGCGATTTGAGGCAATTTCTGACCATTTCAACCGATGTTTATTTAGGAAAAGATGGTGGTGTACTCATTGCCTGCCTTTATTACGACGTCACATAAAAAAAAATGGTTTCGTTTTTTTTGGGGGGGGGGGCGTGGCCCCTTTTGACCCCCCTGGATCTGGCCTTATCATCATGAATTGCTCGTTACGAAGAACAACATTTCTTAATTGCAATCAACATGCTCGCATAGGCCTACACCGTTTTATGACTGCACTGTATCTATTAACGTATAAGTTCAGGTCTTCAATATGGTTTAACTAAACAAAATAATGATTTACTTCTATATTGACACACAATTCTCCCAAGTGTAACAAAAGGGGGATCCAAGAAACTGATTTGGGAAATTTTTATTTGCTGGCCCAACATGGTCAGAAATATCAGCATTATCTAAAACAGATACATGCAAATCTTTAGCACTTATCAGGGAGACATATACAACCAATCAAATCTATTCCATAGTTATATGCAATTAAAGTGATCATCTCATTAGCCCCACAAGTGTACGGAATATTGTTGCAGCAAATCTACTACAATGGTAACAACATGTGATGCTATAAAAGTGGAAGTGTGCCTAACACACAAATCTATATGGTGCTTCCCTCCTCCATCGTACATGTAATACGATTAAAATGGTAACAGCAAAATTTCGAACAGATTTATCTGGAAAATGCAAAACTCTATGGGCCTTGAAGAGCCTTGACTCAAAATTGCAAGGCCCTGAACCCTCAAGGCCAAGGCCAAGGCCAAGGCTTTTGCCCTCAAGCCTCGAGGCCAAGGCCAAGGCCCTAAAATCCAGCCTTAAGGCAGCCTTAAGGCCAAGGCCCAGCATCAAGGCACTACATTACTGGAAGGGGAGGAGGCAATGGAAGGGGACGGGCATTGGAAGGGGGAGGGGCATTGGAAGGGAGAGGGGACAATGGAAGGGGAGGAGGCAATGGAAGGGGACGGGTATTGGAAGGGGGAGGGGCATTGGAAGGGAGAGGGGACAATGGAAGGGGAGGAGGCAATGGAAGGGGACGGGCATTGGAAGGGGGAGGGGCATTGGAAGGAGAAGGTGGCATTGGAAGGGGGAGGGGCATTGGAAGGGGAGGGGGAATTGGAAGGGGAGGTGACTTTGGAGGGGGAATGGGGGAAAATTGGAAGGGTAGAGGATATTGGAGGGGTAGGGGATATTGGAAGGGTATAGGGAATACTGGAAGGGGGAGGAGGCACTGGAGGGGGAAGGATAATTGGAGGAGGAGGGGTTGATGGGGAGGGGTTCTGGACGGGCACTGGAGGGGGAGGGGGAGGGGGCACTGGAGGGAGAGGGGCACTGGAGGGGGAGGAGGCACTGGAGGGGGAAGGGTAATTGGAGGAGGGGTTGATGGGGAGGGGTTCTGGATGGGCACTGGAGGGAGGAGGCACTGGAGGGGAAGGGGGAACTGGAGGAGGAGGGATTGATGGAGGGGGAGGGGATGCTGGAGGGGTAGGGGGCACTGGAAGGGGGTGCTTGAGGGGGAGGGGGCACTGGAGGGGGAGGGGGACAGTTACATTTGTACAAGCTGCAAAAAAAGGAATGTCTACATGTACATGTCAGAATCTTTAAGCAAACTTTGTCTTTTAGTCATTAACTTGCGTGTGGAGGGGGGAGAGGATGGAAATGAATCACGATCCACACAAGACCCATCTTTAAACGTCTGTAACAGATCCCTCTGTCTTATCATTTTATCTTTCTCAAATGTCAAAACATCTTCTGTGTCGGGGACTCACCAGCGATAATGTCATCCATCTGTTCCAGGGCTGCAGCCAGCATCTGGGTGGCATCAGTGGCGAGCGTCGACGTGCTCGTCATGGCGCTGCCACGGACCAAATCACTTCCACCGGCAAAAATAAAGATTACGTCTCAATTCCGTTTGTTGTTACTGAGGGTCAATCGGTCAAAACATTGACAAATGGGGATTCTCATCTGCAAAGGAAGTGAAGATGTACGATGATAAGAAAGTGTATGCATTAGGGGGAAAAAAACATGTACCTAAAATTACAAAATGTGCAAGAGACGACGACAGTACCCTGTTGAAACTTATTCAATGTACACTGAACTTACAGTAATTAACCCTAACCCTCCTCAATGCTCCACAATTTAACCAGGCAGGTTTTGGACTCTTGGAGGAATATCGGAATATTGAGGCTGAATGCCATTCTTTTTGTGCCAGTTGATTTTGGAGGACGCATTTGTGTCAAGGTCTACATTGCATAAGCAGAACCTTGTGTTGTTTATGCTTAGCCATGCATAAATTATGCCTACTATACAATGTACCGGGTATCATCCGCACTGATATCATCGGCAATTTCCCATTGTATCAGAGTGATTATTGGAGGATTTTGAAAGATTGAGGCTGAATCCAATTTTTACATGGTGGCATTTGGAGGAATTTGAGGGATTGAGGATGGATCCTAGCTAAAAAGCCAGCGGGCATACGGTTAATCATGTACTACGTATGTATGTACACTGGACTGTGAATTAATGACACCATCTAACTGTGTACTACCGGTATTAAAATTTAAGTGGGTACACCACTTAAACTTAAACACTATTTAAGCAACATTTACAATGTAGAAATCCTTTATCAAAAGTCTAATCCTTCCTCCCTGGTACATGTACCGGTATGTATGTAATACATACATGTACATGTACATGTACACATAACATGTACAGATGTCCTGGTACATGTACTCTAAGATTTCTATGTGTCTGAAATAGGTTGTAACCACCCTGTCGGACAACACATGTGTCAAGAATGTGTGGCATGTTTGAGAAGTGAAAATAACTTTCACCTATTAACACCTAACCTGTACCAGTACATGTACAAATGTAGGTGTACCGGTACACGTGTACATGCACATGTATAAACACTCTACACCCTACATGTACAATGTACAATGTACATGTACATGTACGTTGTTGCGTATGGTACCGGTACATGTATGGTACATGTATGTCTTTTATACATGTACACATATTTTCTACATGTACTGTACATCATAAAAAAATAAATGTGGGCCTATTCTCCTTGAAATCCTGCACAAGACCTTAACTGTACGTATACTAAAAGGGACAGGACATGTACAAAATATGCTGTGTGGCTTGTAAACAAAACACTGTACCAAGAACTTGGCCTTTTTGAAATTGAGAAATTGCTCGCTCAAGCATGACACACAAGTAATTACTCCCTCCTGACATATCCAGTGCATACAATTGACTGATTCTACCACACTGATGGGTTTCATATAAACAGTGCATAACACAGTGCAGCAAAGCACGACCGAAATAGCTGAACATAAACACTGGCTTGCATTTTGCTTTTCCTAGTTTTTTGTTGTTTTTTGTGTTTGAACTAATTTTGTCTGTAAACAAGGAAATAAAAGTGTAATGGCAAAGTTACTGGCACACTGGTATGTGTGGTTTAAAATCTCTTAGGGTCTGGCTGCCTATGAAATGGCCGAATCTGAACCCCGTTCATATGTTTTCGGTCAAATATCTATTAAAAAAGGTTGAAAATTTCACAAATTTTCAATGATTTTCTTCTACCATTTTACATTACCGGTATGTTGCTCAATTGCTATCCGTGTTCGGCATGTGCCTCATATGCATGGGCTGCATAGGCAGTGTACATTTTGCTTGGTTAATTGTTGCCAACTGGTGTGCACTGCACATGCTGTGTACAGTATACATGTACCGGTACAGTGTGCAGGGCCAAGCCATTTTAAAGGGAATGTACAACATTTGTTCTTGCTGCAGTTTTCAGTAGTAAATAGATTTGGGGAATTAGAATGTTATAGCAGATATTGTTAAACTGACTTGTGTCACGTTTTGGGCTTAAAGATGCTGGAAAAACCAAGAAAACCAATCATGTTGAGTCTGGTTCCCCGACCCCACTTAAGATGAAACGGAGCAGGGGAATTGTAAGGTCAGAGAATCAGTCTAGAAGACTTGTACATGTAGTTGTACCGGTTGTACCCCTTCACAGGTGTGTAATCAATTGCAAAGAAAATGCGGAAAAACTAATTATGAAAAATTCAGAGCAGTTTTTGCAAAAAGCCAGTTTTCTCCAACGCTGGTCGGCCGACCAGCGTTGGAAAAATACAAAGTTTTCTTGACAATGTCAGCACACCAGGAGCCATGATTTTACAGGGTGCTTTAGAATGTCATTCCCGAACCATCCAGTAAGATATTTCGTGATAATCTGTTCATTTCGTTTATTGATGTTTGCAAATGTTGTATCTTCACTTTAAAGGGTCCAATATGAAATGAATTTTTCTCATGAACATATTTTTTTGCAACTTTCTACTCCTCTTACATACTTGGATTTTATAACAACTATTTGACGTCCCTTTTCGGTTAATGTTATTGAAAAATTCACTTCCTTTTAAAACATTAAAAATTGTTCATGCTTTTCTGGAATTAAGTGAGGGTGCTGTTTCTGTGATGTCAATTCAGGAAGACACTCTTCAGTTTAGGGGTTTTCTTTTCAAATTGTGAATCCAAAACTTGCCCACTGAAAACATCTGTGAGAAAAGTTTACTTACTGGCTTACTGTGTACTGGCACAACAAATCGCCACAGAAAGGAAAATACATTGTATCCAAAATTCTGGCAACTTTTGGTGCTCAAGTGCATTGTAGCTGTAACACAGTTCGTTTCTGCCTGAAATGACATCACACTTTTGCTCATGAATATGGAAATTTGCACTTTTACATGTAGCATAAAAACCAAAATGGCACCAAAATACCAGTGAAAATGGCAAAACAAACACTGAAAATAAGGTTAATCGGGGGGAAAAAGGTGCATTTTCAAGGATTTTATTGAAGGCCTCGACCAATGAGAATTTTTTTTATCCCAGTTTTTTTTTACAGTGCATGAGTAAGTATTAAAGTGTGAATGCAAACTTGGGTGACAAATGGTACAGACGTTCCCATTCTTGTGTGGTCTCTTAATGGGGGAACATTTGTTCATGGATACATCTATTGATGTTGTATGTATGGAACACAATACAGGCGACATTGCAACTCGGAGAGGTGAGGATAGAGCAAAAGGGGTGAAATTTCTTTTGTCACAACTGTATGAGTGACAGTGTTTTGTACAAAAAGATGCCTTCAGGCATTTTACCTGCATGAAAAACACACACAACGGGCCTTGAATTTCTTACAGTCTTTTGTTGTTAATATAAATACAACTTAAGGCCGCTTTTCCTGTATTCTGAGAACACCCTCATTAAGCATACATGTAGTTGTACACTGCAACTATATGTAGGTATTTGAAATGGAAGCGCAAGAACCTTCCACATCAATCGATCTCTGATGCTGCACAGGCTGGTCTCTTAACAACGGGCAGAGCATACATGTAGGCCTACTGTCCAAAACATTGAATTTTCCTTTGTTCTTTTCAGAACTTGACAAAGTTATAGAGATTTGTCACATGGCACTACTGAAAATCTTTGTCTTATTGCTACAATGTACCTCAAATTGTGTACAGGTAGCCCTCAATCATGCAAACCTTCAAAACTTTGAGTATAGTTACTTATTTAAATGTTTAAACATGTACCAAAGATGGGCACACAAAAATTGCCATATACGGTATTATGGGCAAAACGTGATCACCAAATTTTATCTCTGCAGAGATGATTGATTTTTCTTTAAACAACTGTAAATGTTGAATTTTACTAACGATGTAACTTGTAAGGGCATTGAAAATAATTTTCCATCATCAGTGCGCAGTGTGGGAAAAACTTCAAACATGTACCGGGTACTGTACATGCACCGTAGTACGTATTTAACTTTTTCCATACATCCTTTTTGTGTAACATGAGATTCTGATAAACTGTCAAACCAACAGAAATTTACTATGTTATGAAAGAAGTTCATCAGGCTGGTGAATTTTCAACTTTGTAAATGAATTTTCTATAAACACAGCCAGTTACTTACGTAGTTTCGTTTACGTTTCGACTAGTTTCACTAGTCATCCTCAGAATGAAGCACCACCAGTCGGTTGGTGGCGCTGTTTCCTGTTTCCAGACCACCATCTAGTGGCCGCAACAGGAAACAGCGCCACCAACCGACTGGTGGTGCTTCGTTCTGAGGATGACTAGTGAAACTAGTCGAAACGTAAACAAAACTACGTAAGTAATTGGCTGTGTTTATAGAAAATTCATTTACAAAGTTTACTACATGTTGTACATGTACATTGACCTTTTTTCTGGTAATTTAATGATTAAATTTAAAGAGATCTTCTGTAAGAAAAATCTACCCCAAGGTTTTAACAGCACAGAGTAGACGGAACACCTCATCCAAATTCAACGTGAGTTGCATACCATGGAACTGCAATTATATTATCATATCACAACTTGGTCTTAGATTCTCGTTCAGTTTTGTGATAAATTTATGTTTCATCTCTTAATTTATAATATACCGGGATCTTCTTTCTGTTTGTTTCTCAGTTATTTATTTTAAATATTCGAAATGTTCATGACTACCGGTACATTTGTTAATTGTATGTAGACCACAGGTATTAAATTTCAGCTTTTAAGGTTTTTTTTTGGGGGGGGGGCTCAATTTTTGTGTTAAATCATTTTCTAGATTTCCCAACTAGATACATAAGCACAAATCTCACAATTTGTAGGATTGTTTTTTTTTCATTACGTGTAATAAGCTTAAACCGATAGAAAAGGCAATGTCCGTGACTGAACCGATCAACCATGATATCTACGGTAATTGATCAATGATTCAGAGAAAATGATCTAAAAGTCCTAGTCTGTAATCTCCCTGACATTTTACCAGATGACGGATGTACCGGTACTTGTACATAAAATGACATTAAAAAAATGCCTTGCATACAAACACGTGTCACAACCAGAACACTGGCCAAAACCAGGGCAACCAAGGTTGTGACCTGACAACATCAATTTTCTGGACCTCAATTATTACTTCCAAATTTAGCCCAGCCCTTTGAAGAAAAAAATACAGGTGACAAGTGCCAAAAAAGCAAACCAAAAAACCCAGCTGAGGACAGATGGTGTTTCAGGCCATCAATTAAGCTGGAAGGGCAATGCCTGAAGCTCATTCTTCAATACAGGCGATTCAAAACAAAACATAAAGAAGAGAAGAAATTAGCTGCTTTGATATTAATTTTCTAGCAATTCTGTGTCACCACAGGGAAGAGGCCGTCACCAGATGCCGACAGCTGTTAAAGATGTCTGACAGGATGGCTGATCTCCAAGTTCTAGTTGTGTATTAGAAAATGGGGGGGGGGGGAGGCAGTAGTAGGGTCCAGGGGCCAGGAGTGAGAAATATTCCTGCTTCCTTATTTGGGCAGGGGCAGATAATGTGTCTCATGTTGTTTTGTTTTCAGTCAATTTAAGGGGCACTTAATTGTAGATAATGTGACATTTGTTTCTAAACGTGCATGATGTGCTTACATACATGTACATGTACCGGAACATGACACAAATTTACACTATTATGAAACCATGAAAAATTAAGATGCTCATTATTAGGCCGCCAATGTTCGTAGTAGCATTGTCAAAAAAGGAAGGGTACATGTAGGTATGTGACTACGTGTAGGTGGATTTATTTTAGAAACTAACGTTTGAAACCGGAAAGAATTACACAAGACTGCATACAATCCTGGTACATCACGTGTCAATTTTGAACCTTACGATTTACATACATGTACACCTATCTGCACCATATTTGTAACAAAGTTCCAGCTAAAAGGACTTTGCAACATGGTGTACAAAATAAATGACAGGACTTGTGGTTCAAGCGATTTTGCAATGATTAGAACATGACACAGCCTCAGGTAATACTGTGACAGATGGTCAGTAGTTTATTGCTGCACCCCCTTGTTGTTTACCAGCCAATATTGTATTTTATTTCATATGTAAGAAAAATACAGTAAACTGTCGTCCAACATAATATACCTGTACATAAAAAGTCATATGGTCACCATGCATGCACTTTAAAAACTCAAGTTGTTTTGTAGCCTTGACCAAGGCTATCAGCTTGTTCCCATATGAGCTTGTTCCCGCTACCGCACACCGCGCGCGCAGCAACACAATGTTGTACTATACCGTTAGCCCCAACGACCCTTGCTTGTGCTTTGTGTGCATGTACGTACGCCCCACACTCACTTCCGCAAACAGCCGTACAGTAAATCGAGGCAGACGATAGCCTTGACGCAACCGTGTATGCTGAATATGATAATTAGTACGCGCTATGGTAAATAGTCTTCTCTCATTGGATAACGGCTGACAAAAAAATGAATATTTATTAAATTGCATAATGCGACCAAAGGTTTATAAACCAGACGGCCTGTGGTAACAATAATTATTGTAAACACCCCCTTAACCCTTACCCTACTTGACCCTCCAATGCATGCCAATTGTGCCTCAAGAAAATCTCCTATGTTTTTTGCATGGCCCTCCAATATCTGCCATGTCATTTCAAGGGTAACTGGACAGGCACTCCAATACATGCCACAGAGAACAATGAGAGTCCTCTGATAACAAAGTGAGTGCCCCCAGCTGGTCAGTATCAGGCACCCTCCAGGGCCTCCAACTCCTGCCAATTGGAGCCTTCACTGTTAAGACTTGTTATCTGCCAAATAACTGCAGCTGGAGGGCATTGGCATAACCAACTGACATGCAGTAAACTACCCTCAGAGAGTAAGGGTTAAAATCTTAAATAATAGTAGAATAATATTTATAAAGTTACACATAGTTTGGGTTGAAAATGAAATGAAAAAGGATGAAAAATTAGACCTTCAAAAAACGGCAAACGGTACAAAACCGCACGCCGGCAAAAACGATGTCACCATGCACAGAGGCCACGTTGGGGCCGTCCACTGTAGGCACCGGCCCGGCTGGCGCCATGCAGTGAGACACGCTGCGCTTTCACGTTCAGCGGCCAAAAAAGCGCTCACACTGTTGAGTATATCTACCGCTGACTTTTTTTGGGGGGGGGGGGGGTATTTCTTCTAAGCTGTCAAGGGGATATGGGAAAAAATATCTCTCCTTCAGCAAACTTATTCTGTAAGACTGATTTTAACTTGTATGAACAACTTATAAGTTATAAGTCGTATGTACAACTAATATATCAACAGGGTACGACATATATGTCGACAGAGTATGACATATCAAACATATGACATAATGTACGTCGACAGGTGCATAAGTCGAGTCGACAGGGTACGATATATGTCGCATACGACAAAGTCGTATATTACGACTTAATATCTCGTGTGTACAAAATATGAATTGTAACTCGTATGTTCGACTTGTTTGTCGATTATGTCGTACCATAGAGCAAGGACAACTCTATGGTCGTACATACAACATTTCTTGTGAGAACGACTTGTATCTCGTGTGATTTACATCTAGGACTTACATGTCGTACGTATGTCGTAGGTACGACATACGATTCATACGTAGGCGTTAAAATACATGTGTCGTACGTATGAGATGTATTTTGCACATGGTACGAATTCAGGGAGAGTTTTTTTTTCACCATGTACCTGACAGTTTCGTATATTTCCATCCCAAAGTCAATAGCTCGTTTCTTGCAGTTAATTCATACGGGTGCTTATAGATACGAGTTAACCTGCATTCGATTAAATGGGTACGATTTGACCTGGGTCCGAGTTGACCTGTTCCCTACATTCGCTGTCAGAATAGCACGGGCAGGTAGCGGCGTGATAATGTACGCTGTTGCACCGACAAAACGTCGGCGGACTGTCTTGAACTGTCCAATTCGTAATACATTGGAAATAGTATCATTTTGAACAATTGTTCACTCATATAGCGGCATATTTCATTTGTTTGTAATAAAACTGGAGAAATGGTTTAAAATGGGATTGAAATACCTGGACATACCATGGTTTGAGTGAACATACATGTACGTGGTGTATACAGTAATTTGCGGGTCATGAATATGTATGTCGCGGGTCAAAGTTTACGGGCTTTGATTGGATATCGTGTAATATATGCGCATCAGAAATTTTCGGCCGATTTCGGTCGAAACTATAAAGAAACACATAAGAATTCGCCACGGTTGCGTCAAGGCTATCTGCCGCCTCGACTTACTGTACGGCTGTTTGCGGAAGTGTGTGTGGGCGTACGTACATGCACACGCAAGGGTCGTTGAGGCTAACGGTATAGTACACTAGTGATTGTGTCGCGGCGCGCGCAGTGTGCGGTAGCGGGAACAAGCTCGTATGGGAACAAGCTGATAGCCTTGGTCAAGGCTAGTTGTTTTGGGGTTATCCATGTACATGTACACGTACACATGTACTTGTACACACATACAGGTGTACAAAATGGGACTGTTACAAGGTATTAAAAAGGCAAAGAAAATGGGAGAGAATTAAAAATGTGTGAGTTTAAAGAAAGGATACAACATTTGCAAACATCACAAAACGAAATGATCAAATTATCACGAAATACCTTTGTAAGGGAATGACAGTCTAGAGCATCCTGTAAATTCGTAGCTCCTGGTGTGCTGTCATTCTCAAGAAAAATGGGATTTTTCCGACACTGGTCGGCCGACCAGCGTTGGAGAAAACTGGCTTTTTTGAAAAACTGCTTCTCATATTTCTTAATCAGTTATTCCGTGTTTTCTTTTCAATTGATTACACACCCCCTGTGAAGGGGTACAACTACAAGCCTGCTAGACTGATTCTCTGACCTTACAATTCCCCAAAGTCTAGATAAATTGCTCCGTTTCATCTTCAGTGGGGTCAGGGAACCAGACTACAAGAACATGATTGGTTTTCTTGGTTTTTCCAGCATCTACAAGCCCAAATCGTGAAACAAGTCATTTTAACAATATTTGCTATAACATACTCTAATCCTCCAAATCCATTAATTTCTGAAAATTGCAGCGAAAGCAAATGTTGTACATTCCCTTTAATGAAAATTGCATGAAAAAAAACCCCAGAAACCTTGTCATTGACATTAAATGTACCTGACTACGGCACGGCTGTGGTCATTGTCAACATGGTCAAAATATGAACATTTAGAGGACCCCTCTTTGTTTTAGTTCTTAAACTTATGTACAGTATGTACACGCACCCGAGACAAGGTTATTTTGGGCTTGGTTTACATGAACCTGTATCAATGTCAGTCAAAAAAAGGAATGCTTTGCAGTAACTTTTTGTAAAGAAATGTGTAGGCCCCTGGATATGAGCTCCGTGCGCTACCAAAAGAGGGCGCCCTTCACCTAACAACGACGTCCCATGGGCGGGACATTTCGCTGGTTGACGCACACCGTTCCTTGTGTGTAACGCACGTACACCAGGGGATTTGTACTATTTACACGCAGTTGCCGCGCTTCGCGGCAAATGAATTGCAGTCAGGCAAGATGGCGTCGGTCGGTCACCCCCAACTGTACTTCCTTTGCTGGTGAGGGGGTACTTGTTAACAGAGTGGATAGACTTAAGTCCAATAGACTGGCCCTAGACTGGGGCTCGGTGAGTACAATCATTATTTTCATGTCACGTTAAAGGGGCACTAAGTCCTGAAATGCCCGAAAATGTCATGTTCTGGATTGTTTTGAAAGGAAACCAACCCACATGTAATGATACACGTTGTGTGTGTCACTGTCACATGGTACTGGTAATTTTACACACAGCCACATTTAGTATTCTGTGGTACATGTACATGTATTTGGTACTTGACCCCAAAGAGCCCTTAAGGGATTTAGCCTGCTTTCTTTCACTAAATGATATTTAGCCAGCTAGATTGAATTTGTACAGCGCCCTCTTTTGACGGTAGGCCTATATGATTTAGAAAATAAAAAGTTAGGCCAAAAATATACTTCTGCTTCCGATTACATGCCTTTCAAAAATAGGGTCGGTAGGTCGGAAACAAATTTTTTTTTTGCCAATTTTTTTTGGCTGATTGAATGGGGTATTTAATTGCAAATTTCAGCCTGAACTATTTCCATTGTACAACGAAAGCTACCCGTATACAAACAGCTACAAAATAAATTCATGAACATGGAAAATACATACACAGACAAGAGAGATCAAATACTGTGAATTAACTTGCAAAAATGTTCTTTCTCCATCGACGTTTTCTTGACATTTTTACGATGTCTAAATCCGACCTGCAACTGCCATGACTACTCTGCAGTGCACTGCAGCTGTGAATAGACTGGTTACCGCATTTCCATCATGCCTTCTTTGGCCTGTTTAGTGCGCGGCGTGGTGGGAACCAGTCATCGCTGCATTGAGCATTATTTTTTAAATTTGTTTTTTGACTTGCCAATAACATTTTCAGGGTCGCAGACTCGCAGCCTAAAAACGGTGTCGGTCACGTGACCGGAAGCAGAAGTATTTTTGGGGGGGCCTTACATAGATTTTTAAAGTCCCAAAAAAAAGCCACTGCACATGTTCAGTGTACATTGTACATGTAGGTACGTGACGAAAAATTCAAAATCAACAGATTCTAATAAAACTTAGATCATCTTCCTGTTACATAAAAAATAAAAAAGTCATGACGTTTTGAGTCCAGCAATTTGAGGCCCGTTTCGGTCAAATTTTTTATAAGGTAAAACATATCAATTTGACTTGCGACACGTTTCCCAGAAATTCTAGGATTTTTTGGGATAATGTGGAACTTTCTTTACATCGATGTTTGGGAATCAAATAATGTAGGTCTAACTGGGGATCGTCCAATCTACATGTACCTCAAAATTTGCAAAAGTAAGTTAGAAAATGAATGTAACAAAATTGTTATTGTTGTGGTTTGATAAAGTATTTTCATCACCTTTGGGTAAATTGTCTGAGGTTTTGATGGGAAAGAACAAACCCAAAATTTGAGACAAAAATTTTAAAACTTCACTTCACTTTATAAAGTTCTAGGGCCTACATGTAGACCTACATTGTAGTTGTCAAATTAAAAAAAAAATCAAAAAAGGAGGTGGAAGAAGAATACTCCTAGGTGGACCAAAAGAACGCCCTCTAGAGAAACGTACATGTACCAAAGCGATATTACTAGTATACAGCTACACAGTAACACAGTCTTCGCCATGTGCCACAGCGATTGATCCCGAAATTGAGGCCGAGGCCGAAGAGTCATTGAGAGAAATAGTGGCAATCATAAAATATCATTTACTGAAACATGTGTTAAAGAAAGCCGTCGCCAGCTAAATATACACTGCCTTTTCTTTTTATTAAACTAAAGTAAGACTAAAGTACTGGTAAAATAAAATAGTGATCGTGTAGTGTAGCCTGTAGGCATGGTAGGGCCTGGTTCCTAGTACAGTCGTTTTCCTAGTTCCGGATTTTTCCTAGTTCCGGATCGCTTCAAATAAAAACCTACCTCTTTTGGATTAGTCTCCAATAAAAAAAATTCTGACGGAGTGCATTTTGAAAAGGAATATGTAAGCTTCTTGATACCCAAAGATCATTTCGATAAAATCCTGAGAAAAGGCATTTTTGGCCAGATTTCCGACTCGCACTTCGACATGTTTGGACGGTTTAAAGAAAATCACGGCAGCTGCGAATCGACGATAAATTTTCTCCTCGGTATATCTCTCGTACCGTGTGGTTTTGAATATTTTTTTCATTCACTACAATTGTATAAACTCTTCCATCAAATGTTTGTTCAATCAAAGTAAGTTGTAGCGTCTCTAATATTTGAAAATTTGCAAACGAATGACCGTATGCTTTTGCCTAGTTCCGGATCGCGCGTGCACTTACGACCCAACTACACGCGCGTTAATCGATTTTGTGTGACGTATTCTGTGCCGTGTGCAAGGTTTTCGGTCCGTGCGTGAGTTCGTGCCGTTGCGCTGCAGACAAAAGTTTCAAAATTATTTACGTTAATTGTCTTTTGAAAATTTGCTGGAATTCTCTTGAATGAACTATTTTGGAAATTTAAATAATACTTTATCAGAAAATGTGCTTGATTCGGGGTGGTTCTGGCTGAAAACTTGATTTTCTCGCGTGATTTTTTTTTCTCGCACGAATCAGTTTTTGATCGATTCGGAACTGATTAAACCAATCCGGAACTAGGAAAAGCGGCATCGGTACTTTTGACGTCGTAAAGTCACAATAAAAAGAGCATAAATTTTGAAAATTATTTTGTAGTATCTCCATCACTCAAGGTAAACTTTTAAACCAATGTCACTTGAATTCGTGGAGTAGTTGAGCCGAAAGTAGCCTGAATGATGTTTGCTATCCGGAACTAGGAAAATGACTGTATAAGGAAATAAAATCCACTTTAAAATTATTAGACCGACCAAACTAGTTGGCAACATTCTCAATAAACATTTAGGACTACATTGTATGTCACTCAGATGTATGTAGATAGAGGGCAGGGTTTTGATTTTTTGAGGGAAATTTGGGAGTAAACAATGTTTTACATGGTAAAATGACGATGACAGCGCGGCGACAACGTGCGACCCGAAAATAAAGATGACGATCACCGCGCGATGCATCGTGAGCACGCACGGCGTGCTGAATCGCAAGGCAAACAGCCCAGGAAAATCGTGATTTCTACCCCAAGATTAATTAAATAAGAATCTGTTCAAAATTGCAAAACGTACTCCTAAAACTAGTCCGAGTAACTTGGACCCAACTTATCGCCTTTTTAAAAACGAAGTGGCTATCGTTACGGCACTCGTTGTTTAGCGCCCTCTACGATATTTTTTTGGTACGCACGCAGGTATATAATTATTTGTTTCCACACGTCTGATCGAGCAGTGCGCCAGCTCAGCCGATAGAGGGTAGGATTTTGCACCGCGAGGTTGCGGGTTCGGATCTCAGTTTTGCACTCGAATTTTTTTCCTTTTCTAACCTGAGGCTTTGGAGGATTTTTTTTAAAAGGGAAATAAAGTCCGAATTTCATAAAGTTCAAATTCACTTTTTTCCTTCTAATTTTATATTTTCTTGTCATGTTTTTTTATAAAAGTTGCCAGGTTGCAGTCTACCGTAACGATAGAAAATGGGAAATGCATTACGGCTGCCGTAACAATAGCCACTGCGTTTTAAAAATTTGGACATGGTCTGGCGATAGTAGGGTCCAAGCCCATTCCTCGACCTAGACAACACAGTCACTGACAGTCCCAAAAACCAACATTTTCCAACAAAAAACATCAGATTTCACCTTCAAAACGGCCTCCAAATTACTAGATATGTCACCTGAGGTACAAGTAGACATAGATGATTAAGATGGTTGTACTTAAGTTTACTTACGATCCGGAAAAAAAGTGAAATTTTCCGTTCAATTCTGGAGACCCCCTCTGCCTAGGTTGTCGTTGTTGTGCTCACGTTCAAAACTGCATGATAATGGCGTCTGACCTCGACCTCATGCAAATGTGGTGCGGCGCGCTTGCGCATAATGCACTGCATGCATACACGGCAGATTCCCCTGCGCCGCGCCGACGACTGTTTCCTGATGTAGAGCGCTGTGTAAGTTCGCGGTACGCCTGGCTAGCCAGCGCGACTCCCAGGCGTACCGCGAACTTACACAGCGCTCTACATCAGGAAACAGTCGTCGGCGCGGCGCAGGGGAATCTGCCGTGTATGCATGCAGTGCATGTATGCGCAAGCGCGCCGCACCACATTTGCATGAGGTCGAGGTCAGACGCCATTATCATGCAGTTTTGAACGTGAGCACAACAACGACAACCTAGGCAGAGGGGGTCTCCAGAATTGAACGGAAAATTTCACTTTTTTTCCGGATCGTAAGTAAACTTAAGTACAACCATCTTAATCATCTATGTCTACTTGTACCTCAGGTGACATATCTAGTAATTTGGAGGCCGTTTTGAAGGTGAAATCTGATGTTTTTTGTTGGAAAATGTTGGTTTTTGGGACTGTCAGTGACTGTGTTGTCTAGGTCGAGGAATGGGCTTGGACCCTACTATCGCCAGACCATGTCCAAATTTTTAAAAAGGCGATAAGTTGGGTCCAAGTTACTCGGACTACTCCTAAAACTAAGTAAAACTATGATGCTCACGCCACGCGGAGCATCATAGTTCTAGGAGTATGCAAAACGGGCGTCATTAGAATTGAGAGAAGTCTGCTTTTGATTGTTAAGGTGATTTTTGAGCAATAAAAAACATTTTTGACTCTAATTTGATCAAAACAAAACAGGGGCCCTACGCTACACGATCGCCAATAAATAGTAAACATCAAATGGGGCGACTTGGTATTTGGAATCAACTCTCAGTCATACAGCGTGACACTCGCTCGTTGTCCGTTCAGTGGTAGCCTACCTCTCAAAAGTCAAAATTACTACATGAATGAAGAGTAAACTAACGTGAGAATCACTCCTCATTACAGACTTCATCAGAAAGTCTTCAACAGTCATACTTTAAAAGAAAAAGGCGACAGGAAATGGTGTAATTCTTACCGCATTCTTGCACAGTCTTGCCCGTCACTTGTCGGAAATCGTGGCCTCATTCATGTCAATAGAAGAAATATCGATAGCCCGTTTTCAATTTCTCGAGTCTGAGTATCGATACTTTCTGGATTTGACCTGTGTCCTAGTCGTCTCTGCGATACTGTAATATCGATTCTTTATTTTCGATACACTGTGCTCTCATGCAAGTAATCGGATTTCCTACAGTCATCGTGCTGTCACTACTTTGACCGTGCGTTGACATCTTGATAACAAAAGTAATCCATTTTAAAGGGGCTCCACGTTTTCCCCTCTAACAGTTTTATTTTGGCCCAAAAAGTAATTTCAAAAATTTGTATTCCCCTATCTGATGCTTTAAAAGGCCTCTCTGTTTTATAATAAATAAGAATTCATGCCGAATGCAATACTTTCGTTTCCGAAAAAGATAAATATGACGTGTCTGTGCAAGCTGCGAAGGCCTTTAATGTAAACAACTTTTAAAGGAGCAGTTATGACTGGAGAAAAATGAGTCACTTTAAAGGGAATTGCAAATTAAACATAATAACCAAGACAAGATTGTTTTATCCACGTCTCGATACAAAGGCACAAGAGAAAGTAATATATCTTATTTGTGTACTTTTGGTTATTACCTTTTGTTTTTCTTTTGTTTTCTCCTTTTTAATTGGCAATGCAATGGGAATATATGTAGAAAAATTTCACTTAAACACATTCCAGCTTTTTAAAATGTTTTCATTCAAATTAAATTTTTCTGATTAAATCTAATGGCAAATAAGTAAAGCTTTTTTCATTTCAACAGAGGGCGCTATTGAGCTAACCAAGTAAAATTCAATAAACAAGGTTGTGATAGCAGCTATTACAAACTTGAACCTCCCCAGCCACACACACATAAACAAAGACAAAGAAAACAATGAAAACGACTGAAATTTAGTTTTTAACTTTTATTCAAATCTCCTGAAAAATAGTTTTGGGGGGGATTTCAAACATTAATCAACATATTTAACCTAAAAGCTGCCACAATATTGCGAGGTAAACTGGCATTTTTTTTTTCAATTTCCAACCAACTGATTTTTCAATTTTGGTGTCGGTGTTCAACTACACAAAAGTCGGACAACCAAGACACGGGGGCCAAGAAGATATTTATCTCATTTGTATTTTTGTGGGTTTTTTTCTGATATTCACTCAGAAGAATACCTTTGGAATACATTTGACTCTGACAAAAGTCAGGCACTCTAACTTCTATATTTGACAGAATTTTTTTGAGAACAAAAATCTGCTTTTGTCTTCATAAACTTGTCCAACCTTTCAATGTCATAGTTTTACAGCGACTCTCAGTTTTGCTGATCTTGATCTCGGATTCTCTTCTATTTCCTCTTCGCTGGGAAGTATCACTTTGTTCCTGTTCATTGGAGCCCATATTTTGGACTCGCCAGTTCTTTCTGGTTCTGAGTTTGTTGCAAAGTCTCTTTGAAGATGTTCCCGATGCTTCTGGTGGATGCTCTTTCCTCTTTCGTTCACTTCTCTCCCCTGGAAGAACCTCTTGACGATCCGATCCTCCAAGGAGTGGAAAGTCAAGACAGCGAGCTTCCCTCCGGGTTTCAAGAACTTCCCGGCAACTTCAAGCCCCGTGCTGAGCTCGTTCAGCTCATTGTTGACGAAGATCCTCAACCCTTGGAAGGTCTTCGTCGCGACGTGGGCCTGTCGGCCGAGCTTGTCTTTGTTCTGACGTGACTCAGTGTGCGTGAAGGCGCAAGAGATGATAGTGGTCAGCTCCAGGGTGGTCCTGATTGGTTGATAATTCTGGCGGTACTCAACGATTGCCGCCGCTATTTTCTTAGCGCGGGGCTCTTCCCCGTAGGTCTTGAAGATCTTGGCAAGGGTCGGGGCATCAAGGGAGTTGACGACATCAGCTGCTGTTGGTTGGGAAGGAAACCTGGAAACAGGATGAAAAACAAATTAGTGAAATTTAATTCGCCACGGCTTCTTTGACATTCAGTCTGAACAAACTTTAACAACTTTTTTTGGTATTGGGTGTGTTTTTTTTTTTTTTTTTTTTAAATGACCTGCTCACATTTAAGGAGCACCCCCATAAAAACAAGCCTATAAGGTCTGAACGCTAAAGGAACACAACTCACCTTGTGCCATCCATTCGCATATCCAGTGGCCCGTCCTTGCTGATGGCAAAACCACGCTCAGCTGTGTCAAACTGGATCGAGGAGCACCCTGCATCGATGAGAATCCCATCAACTGAGTCTGTGCCTAGACCCTCACTTTGAAGGAGGGTCTCTAACTCACTGAAGCGACCCAGTAGAGGATGTAATCTCCCGCTGAGATTGAAAGAAACAATATTTGTGATAGCATGTAACGTGTCAATTTAAAGAAATTAATAAAACCTTAGTTCCGAACTAATTAAAGGAAACTGGAAATCCATCAAGAGATCTTTATAGAGGAGGTGGTCAACTGACTCACTGCCTAGACCCCACCCTCAAGGAAGGTCTCCAACACGCTGAATGGATCAAATAGTGAATGCAGTCTGCCACTTAAATTAAACAGCAGGCATACCAATTTATGTAGCCACATCATGTGTGGCTCAACTAACTTCACTAATGTGTAACAGTCAAACCGAATGGGATTCTAGGTGACCATTAAAAGATCTTTGAGAAGGCAGTCAACTGAGCTGTACATACATTTTTTTTTCATTCAAGACCCTCAAATACATAACAAAAGTTCTGTACATTAGTGTAGGGCTGGCTAAGGCCAAAAAAAAAAAGTCTCCGGTTTCTGGTATGCGCGCGCGTCGCCGTAGCCATGCGCGTCGGCAAAATGAAAAAGTTTTTTTTTCAATGAAAGATGATGTCTCAAAACCGCCAAACTCACTGGTTTGACTGGAATTCTGCTGCTGCGCAATTTCAACGTGTTTTTAGTTGGGGTTATGATCGAGAATAAGCTTTATGTGGCCTCTCTGGACTCCCATATATTTGCACTAAGTTTAGTCGGGCATCATTTGCAGTCATCAGCCGACATTTGAAGCAAATTTGAAGCAAAAAAGTTGGGTAAAAAAAAAAAAAGCCGCGTCGCCGCACCACTTTTTTGACAAGCTCCATACCAGAAACCGGAGACTTTTTTTTTTGGCCTAACAAAACAGAGCATATTTTTATTCACCCTGACACAATTTCCATCTGACTAACAGTTTGGTTGCGGTACCCGCTGCTACATGTACATTAGACTTGGACCGGACAGCCAACTCCGGCAAGCTCGGTAGACAAGTGGTAAGACGTCTGCACTAGTAAGCAGGAGGTCATGGGTTCGAGTCTTACCTGATGAGAAAGCTATTTTTATAAGATGGGAGGGAGTAGTAAGGGAGGCGGGGGTGCTGGACTTTGTCATAGGTCTGTGGGTAGTACAGAGCCATTAATGAGAAGTCAGGGTACCAGACTTTGTCATAGGTCTGTGGGTAGTACAGGGTCAATGGGAAATCCCCCGATCTCAAGAAAAAAAAAAAATAAAAAAAATAAATCTAACGGAGAGAGAGTGAGAGAAAGAAAAAAATTAGCTCCTTACCCTGTAAAAGGTAGAGGAGCTGTTTTTTAATATAAAATGGAGAGTAATATGTTTAGACCGACGAGTATTTGAAAAATTAATAAAAAATAATATCGGTTTTTATTAAATAGATGGAATACTTTGGGACGTCACAACTTGGGGATCAGTGCGATCATCATGTAATCATCGAGAATGGTTTTTTAGTTTGTGAAACGTGCGGTGAAGTAGTCTCACGTTACTTTGATTTTTCGGCAGAAAATGCGCAAGAAGATCGTATCAATTGGTCAATTTTAAAAAGAAACAAAAGCAAAACTATGGAGAAACTTATTTTGTCGGTTTGTCCAGAGCAAGACTTAGAAGATGTCCAAGAAACAATCAATAAATATAACGAGCTCGTTAATTACAAAACATTGAGGGGGAATGGTTGCGTCAAACGGTCGTTAATAGCGGCGTGTTATCATCACGTCGTTGGATTAGACAAAGAACGAGTTAGAGATTTATTTAAAGTGACTCAAAATCAATTTAATAAGGCACTAAAAAGATACGATGACCACTACAATAAAGGCGGGGCCGAGGGTAACACCCTAAGAGGTGAAATAGAGGTATAACTCGGTGGTTCGCTTTAATGTTTATTTACCGAGAATTTGAACTTGTAAGTTTTTCGATAAGAGATTTTTTTTCTTTTGCTAGCCGTTCATCTACCCGTTTTTTAACTTCTTTTTCAAAGTCTGTATCGTTTTTAATCTTTTGAAGCTTTGTGCTGGTCTTTGCTCTAATTTTTTGCTTAAGCTCGTTAAATTTGGCGAGCTCTCTCGTAATCAATAAGAACTCTTCGTGCGATATATCTCCGTCGTTGATGGCTTGAGACACGTATTCTTCAATCGTGTTAAGTTTGGAGTCTGCTAATATTTTAATCTGGTCGTGCTTTTTTAGCTTGGCGGATAATCGCCTAGACGCGATTCTAAGCAGAATATCTACACCAAAAGCGCCTATAAACGTTCCTTCTAACACCAATCCAACGGGGGCTGATATAACACCCAAGAGAGCGGGAATACCGACAGCCCCCGCTATAGCCCCCAATCCTTCTAATCCTATCTCTACGTAATTAATAGTGTCGATCATTCTCTTTATTTTTTTATAAGTGCGCTCTCGGTGGTCTCTCTCTTTTAAGATTAAAGATCGAATCTCTTCAATCTTTTTAAGTCTGTACACTTTTGTTTCTTCGTTACTATTTAATCGGAGTACATCTCCAGAAATATCGGGGTATAGCGCCTTACCATCTACACTCATGTTTTTAATATAAAAAGATTTTAAAATTAAAAGATCTCCAACTCTATCATGATACTCACACCCTTGTTGTTGATGATCTGTCCTTTTTCACCTATGATTGAAAATGTCAGTTTGTCGATTATACCGTTTTTAAGTTTCTTGAAATCCTCGACTCTATCAGGCTCGGGTTTGCGCGTACCCACGGGTACGATTTTTAAGATGTCAGACGGACGGCCATCAAAAAAGTTTTCACTCGTACTTAATTGCGGGCAGCGAATAAACAAAAATTTAAACGGATTAACGTCGTAAGACCCCACATACACCACTTTGGGTATCAGTCTTCCTTTGGGTAAATTGAGTAATCGAGATACTTCTCTGTTTAAGCGCAATTTGAGATTGACGTCGGTTACCACCAACGTCACCTTTTTAGATTCTCTTAATATTCGAAAACTTACCCCGGGTATATAATTTAAAATGAAATCGAACCAATCGACGTCGTACCACCCTGGTGGTATGGTGACCGAACCGGTGACTCCAGCTGGTAACGGCGCTAAAAGACTCGGAGAAATAAAATCTAAATTATCACCAGACACGACAAGACTCCCACGTATTGTTATCCCAGCATTTCTAATTACTCTCGCTCTAGGTTCGCTTATTATACCTTGGACATATTCTAGCGCTATCATTTTACCTTCATTGATGAAGCTTCTTCTTTCTGCTATAAGTGTTATTAAAAATTTAAGCGTATTGCTTTGTTCTTCGGTTAGTGTTTTGTCTTGTCTTTTAAAGCTTAAAATTCTTATACCATCTACAATTTGATCCATTTCTTCCCGGATCGATTCTAAAGCAGAGTCTAGTCTATCTTCTTCGTACGCTTCTATAAGATCGTTTATAACTCTATTGAAAGTATTTTCATCGTTAATTAAAAAGTCGTAGGGGTACTCGGGTACCAACGATTCAATAAAATCTCTATCTGTTCTTACTTCTACATCTGGGCTAACCAGTTCGGGTCTTATACCATCATCAGGTCTTTCAGCGGGTCTCCCATCTATTTGCGTATACCAATCAATCTCCGTGGCGCTGGAAATATTAAAATATCCGGGGTTAAACATCACTCTTTTTACGCGTACAGATTTTTGACCGTTTAAATTATCTACAACGTCTTCTAATTTAAACGTCTGCTCATTTTGAAACAAGTGAAACGAATGCATTTATTTTAAAGTCTTTTTATATTAAAACTGAAACTAAAATAATGAGTGATTTTGAGTCGTTAAAAAAGCAGATACAATCGATAGCCGATCAGGTAACGAAACAAGTAAATCAAAATGTAGCCAAGGCAACCGAGCCAAAGCATCAAGCTGCGTCCCAAGCAAAGTTTTTAAACAGCACTAAACCCAGTGAACTGGAAGTTATAGTTAATAATACCAACGGGTTTTTAAGCTCGTTTCCCGACTTAACCTCGGACTATAAATTGCCTCACGTTGAGACGGATGAGGATGTAGATCGTTGGAAATCACACCCCATGTCGTTTTATCAAAATCAGTTAAATTTTGCGATCTATTGCGCTACTACGGGCTGCGGTGTTGGATTTGATCTTTTAAACGCGAGCAACCGTTACGTTTGGGCCATCTTTAACTTTCATTTATATTTTACGGTTAGAAAGATCCTATATGACCTTGCCGCTCCTTTACCGGGAGATGACACATTTAACGTTCTAGACAACAGTTATAATCATAGAGCATTTAACGATATCTGTTTGTTGTTTGGCATAGATCAAAACAAGTCTTTTAAACAGACGAGAGACACAATATCTAACGGTTTGGGTAACTCGTATAGCTTTAATAAGGGCAAGTTTTTGGCGGTTGGCGATTATTATAGAGCACTACCCAACAGCCCCAAGGTTCTTTACGGCAGCGGCGGCTACGGGGGTCTAGATAGTCCTAAAAAGAGAGGAAACAGTTACCTTCCTTACACGATTATTTATATCGAACAAAATGAATCGGTACAAAATGCTTGGTTAGATTTTATACCCACCAAGAGTTCGTTTACCCCCGCGGGAATCATAAAGATCAACGAATCGATCAGATCTTATGTATATGCTTTACTCGGTGCGCAGGCTCAAACAAAAACGAGCGTATTATCACCGGGCACCGGATTAGACGCTCAGAGACAATTTAACGTCATCGTTGAAGATATCATCAATGCAGTAGACGACATGGAAACGAGTATCGATCAATTTCAAGACTCTTTGCAGTATGCCAGAACGCCTTTAAATTTTGTCGTGAAACCGGGGTTATATTTAATTCCATCGGATATGAACTTGAGGATTGGAACGCACGACGGCTATAACAACAATCTTCAAATCGCTACCCAGAGTATGAAAACTGGTTTGGTGCCAGATTTAAACTCACAACCTCAGCCGGACGACTCTTTTGATGACACCGATGACGTCGCGCCACCAACACCCCTAGAGCCTATGACCGATGTTGTATCACCAGCACCAACACCAACACCAACACCAACACCAACACCAACACCAACACTAACACCAACACCAGCACCTACACCAACACCAGCACCAACAGTTTTAACCCAACCCACAAAACTACAAACTCACCAAGACGAAAAATTATCGTTGACGGTAGGAATATTAGCTATTATGGGTATGGGTATTTTAGCTTACGAGGCAACGCGATAAGTCACACTCTAATCTCACAAAAAAATAAGCCTTACCAACTTTGTGCTGGTAAGGCTTATTTTTTTGTTGTTTTGTTTTTAACTTTGATTACAACTACCATCGTTTTTGCAGGTACGCAAACACCAAGGCCCCCACACCCAAAAACAAAGCCCACACGTGTTCGGCCAACCACGATACGGACTTACTCAGCGCGTTAAATAGCCAACTCAGTATGCTACCTATGATGCCCGGCAGAGCACCCAACGCGCTCACTCCGATTTTTTGAAGAGCAGATGCAAAATTAGCGAGTTGTTTTGAAATCCACTCTTTGATACCACCTTTTGGTGGTGTTGGTGTTGGTGTTGGTGTTGGCGTGGGTGGGGCACCCGCGCCTCTCACGCTAGCGACGATGATACTCACTATCGTGCTGATGGCTAAACTCAAAGCGGTTAAAATACTTACTACGGTCACACCTTGTTCTCTAAATAGAGTTCTAATCTTTTCCGCCAGAGTCGTGTCGTCGCCTAAAATTTTATTAATGGTTTCTTTGATTCTAGCGATCTGACTTTTGAGCCCTCGTTCGTCGGCTTTTGCGGCTTCTAATCTGGCGGATCTTTCAGCGTCTAAGTCGCTCAATTTATCGTTTAACTCTCGTCGTTCTTCTTCGCTGATCCTATGATCACCTAAATCATGTTCGGCATCAAATATCTCTTGGTCTAGTTCTGTGAGACGCGCTAAATTAAGTTCTAGGTTACCTCTTAACGTCTGAAGACTTTTGTCTAAACCCTGGAGTTCTCTGTAATTTAACCCCTCCGTTTGAGCGCCGGTGTCGCGTTGTAAATCGTCTATAATCTCATTTATCTCATCGATTACCTCATCGGCGGCTCTGGGTAGTTCTGTCAAGGGGATACTCTCGGGTTGTACTTTTTCAAGTTTATCTTTTAGTTTGGCAAGTAGTGTTGGTTTATAGTCAGCGATTTTGAGGGTGTCGCGAATAAATGCGGTACCATATTTACTTTGTAAGGTACTTAATTTGTAATATATTCTTTGACCACCTCGTCTATAAGATAATGGTTCTCGACCTTTATATGTTTTAACGTATAGATTTCTGTCTTTACCAATTTCAAAATCGTTGGGGTCGATAAACGCGGGGTCTATATTATTTTGTTTGTAAAATGAATCAACATCTTCTTTTATTAGTTCTATAGATAAACTGCTTATTGTACCCGTGCCGAGGACGCTTTCTGTGTCTACCGGTGGTGTAGTAGTATCAAAGTCGTCATCTAGATTGGTCTCTGCTACATCATCATCATCGTCATAATCATCTGTTCTTTCGTAGTCTGGATCATAAAATCCTCCCTCATCCATTTATTTAATAAACCTATTTAAATTATGCCGTTTTCATTATACTGCCCGGTAGTATACCCTGTGTCACCAACCAATTTTGCGTGGCCAGAGCTCCACTTATAATACCCGTCAATTTACCCGCATCTTCTACGCTTAGTTTGCTTAAATCCGGCGCTTTCATTTTGAGTAGTTTATTTCCTACCATGGCGTATCCCATCACCAGACCCGATATGACGGCTCCGTGATAAATCGTATTAGCTATTCCGTTGGTGTCAAAGTTACTCATCGTTTTTAATATAACAATTTTTAAATTGCTGGTTTAGCTACAGACCTAAAAGGTCTGATCTATTCCATGTCTAGCGTTTTGGGGGCGCCGGTTGTAGTGGGTTGCGTGACTACCGGCACTGGCTGTACAACCGGCGCAGTTGCTTTCTTGTTAGTACCAGCAGCCCCACTCCTATTATAGACGCTATAGCCCCCCACATCGCCCAAGAGTTGTAGTCCGGTGAGCTCGTAGCTTCGTCTGATGTTACGTTCATTTTTGCTAATTTTAATTTCATCTGTCTATTGTGCTCGGCTAAAGCTTTACCCTGCTGTATTCGTTTAGGATTTTTAGTCTTGGTCACTCTCGTTACCGTCGGTGACGACGTTGTTTTTATCGGTTGAGGCGTCTCTGTCTCTGCTGGTTGAGCTGTGATCGGTGCTGTCGTTGCTTTCTGATCTTCCATTTATTATATGAGGTTTATTAAATTTCAAATGTTTTGTTGTGATTATCGTAGCAACTAGGGGTGATATTAAAGTTCCGTACTTGTAACAAACGTCGCTCAACATACCAGCCATACTCGCGCTTATAATAGGATCGGAACTCAAGTCGTTGGTGAGTTCTTCTTCAGAATCTATAGTGACGTTATAGCCTAAAACTTGTACGGGTGTAACAACAGCTAACACTCTCGAAAATAGACTTAAAGTGTATTTACCAACGGTTTGAACAATTTCATTTCCAAATTTAGTTTCGTACAGATGATATAATTTGTCGAGTTCTTTGCTGTCAAGAGCTTCGATATGTTTAACGGTGTATTCCTTTCCCAGGTACTTTCTAGAGTTTCCGGCTGCTACGACACCGCACAAACGATCTTTATGTTCTGCGTTGTGATCTTGTTCGTTTGTTAAAGCAAGTTTTAGGTCTTCCATTTAATTAGAAACGAATTTAATTTTGTTGTAGCTTTTGCAACTTTGTTACACAAGCAAAGGTACTCGTAGGTGTAAAACGATAAATTAATCGATATGACGATAATAGCCAAAAACTGCAAATACTCGAATATTGCTATCATTTACTAACAGCAAAATGTATTTTGTTGACGTTTGTTGATCAGCAAATTGTAACGCTTGTGTAGTTTGTTGAATAGGTTGCTATTAAGCTAGGTCATATTTGCTACTAAGCTAGGTAATTTAACTTGAGCACCTTGCTTATTTTAGTTAAACACCTAACTTATTTCACTTGAGCACCTAGGTTATTTTAGTTGAGCAGTTAGGTTATTGACCTACTCAAGTAGCTCGTAACTAACTGGAGGTTCGGTGTACACGACCAATTTACTATATTTCACATCTCTCAAACGTCGTTTTATATAATCTCTTTCTTCAATGGGTACGACGTCATTTTCGTCTAACGCTTGATCAAACGATGTTTTATCTTTACAGTAAAATAACGCTAACCATGCCGTGTTTTCTCTATAATCTTTTAAAACGCTGTTGTACTTTTGGGTCAGTAACCAACAGCTGTGATTTATGTGTCTTCCGCTAAATGCCATCTTGCTTAACGCGCACGTCTTTTTACGATATTTAATCTCTTGATCCGAAGAGCAATCGTCCACGATAAACAGCGTGGCAACACCTTCGAATATTTTACTGTAAAAATCGATCGCTTCGTTGAGCGTCATCTTGTACAATTCCGGATCGCAGAGGTATACCTCGGGATCTGCTTGAATCCACTTTCTGGAGATGTACGTTTTGTTTTTAAAAATGGTAGGGCAAATGATGACTATAACTTCAAATACGTTTTTATAGTCTGACTCTAACAGATCCAAAATCCATTTGGTTTTACCCGAATTTGTTTTGCCGACGATTAAAGCGCAATGCGGTTGTGTCATTTTAACTTAACAGAGATTTAAAATTTCCGTCTTCCAAGGTCAATTGAGCATCCATGACCAAAAAGACGTACATCGTGAGGTCACCTTGGCTTTCGGCTTCTCTGTTAAATTGAACGTTGATGCCTCCTCCGTCTCCGAGTTTCCTACCGGATCCGTGAGCGGAATTGTCGTCGTTACTTCTAAAATCGAGCCACAGACCGTACTTGTTTTTTAGATAGTCTCCGAGGTCAAGACCCGTCAAATTTAAGTCTTTAGCTACTCCGCGCCCGCTTTCGGTATCGCTGTCTCCAAAGAACTTGCTGATTTCATTCCAGTGTTGATACTGAAACATGCCTTGACTGTAGAGTTGATTGGGTTTACCTTCTACAGTCACCGATGTTTTGGTTATTTTTGGATTGTAAAATCGCTGCGGGCTTTTCTCAGTGGGATCTTTAAACAAAAACAAAATACCCTTGAGACTCCTGATGGGTTGATTGACGCTGACGTTCCAAAGCGTGTCCGATTTGTTGACGGATCTAACTTCTAGCGAGTGGATTTTATCAAACAGATATTGCATTAACCCCTTGTGTTTACTCCTGATGGTGATAGCTAGGTCTCTGTTGGTCACCACTTCGTATTCGAGAGACAAGTCTGAGATACTGTACATCGCCGCCGTATCTGAACTGTTGACTACTTTATCGTGATCGTTAAACTTTATTTCGTACGTCAGAGGTTGTTTTAAACCGCTGGGGTAAAAAGGGTGATGCGAAGTCAGTATGTCAATGTCTAGGGGAATACAATATCTGTTACCATAGGCATCCGCGATAGCCTGATCTTTACCGTTGTTGGCGCCCGCGCTAGCATCATTTGCCCCAGTTCTTAGTTTAGACACGTTTTCTTTTTCTATGCCCGAGTATGCCATGTTTCGAGTTGCCGAGCTGTTGATCCAATTGTCTTTAAAGTTGTGATACACGTCGGCGTTACGATAACTTATAATTTCGTGACCTTGAAGCCTGACGCTGATTTCGCTGACTAAATTTCTGGCCAAATTGTTAAAAATGGTTCTATTGTTGTCGCCTGCACCTTCGAGTTCTAAATTAAAAGCTAGTTTACAAGTGTCGGGTACGATCACGTCGTCTACGCCCAATTGAGGAAACTTAACTCTCAGCGTTTGCCCCGCCGATATACTACTAGGATTGTGGGTAATGACCACCTCTTTTCTCTCGCCCTTGATAGATCTGGGTATTTTTAATAGCCTGCTTGGATTGAGCTTTTTTCCGTACGCATTCATTTTATTTATACGAGTTTTAAATTTAAAGGTATCTGTAAGCCAAGAAGCCCACCAATAGCGTTCCTCCCGCGATAAACACCAGTTCTTTTTCTATTTGTTGGTCGCTAGGCTCGTAAAAATCTTCGAGTTTGGGTTCGCGGGGTAACTCGACGTTTTCTCCGGTCATTTCGTTGTAGTAACGCAACGCTTGGTCTACGTTGGAAAATGTTTGTTTAGAAACATTTTGTTTTCTGATACGTTCGTTGAGAAAATCGAGTCGTTTCGTTCGTTCTCGTTGCCACCTATCTTTGGCGGCTGAGAGTTGTTCTGTCGCTAAATCGTGTCTCTTACGCTCTTCGCTGCCACCACTTAGACTTGAAAATAAAAAGTTTGAACCCGAAAAAGCTAAGGCGTTTATGACCGCACCTCCAACCATCATAAAAAAAGCTGACGCCATATATTTAATGTATAAAGCCTTTTAAATTATTATTATAGTAAATGATGGATAAACTTCAAAAACTGTATTATAGCCCGAGCGGTTATTGGAAAGGTGAAAGCGCCGTCGACCATTTACACGATAAAACAAAACTCGATAAAAAGGTAATCAGGGATTGGCTTAAAAAACAAGCGATCTGGCAAATTTATCTGCCGGGTCCTGCGTATGTACCCAGACCTACGAGTACATCGCAAGAGTTTGAAACACCAAACGACTTTCACCAAATGGATGTGCTATACCTACCCTGGGATAAAGTAAAACGCAAGACTTATAAATACGCTTTGACGGTTGTCGACGTTGCGAGTCGATACCACGAAGCAGAACCTTTGGTTTCTAAAACGGCAGATTCCACCCAGGATGCTATCGTCAAGATTTACGCGAGGTCGCCTTTGAGTTACCCTAAAACGTTGAGAGTAGATGCCGGTACCGAATTTAAAGGTGCATTTAAAAAATGGATGGCTTCAAAAAACGTCGAGATTATCGTAGGTGAACCAGGAAACCACCGATCGCAGGGTATCGTAGAAAGATTTAATCGAACGCTAGCCGAGAGACTGTTTGGTCATCAGTACGCTCAAGAAATGTTAAATCCTGAGAGTAGAAACACGCAATGGGTCGAGCGATTACCCAGCGTGATCAAAGCTATAAACGATGAAACGACGAGATTAATAGCTAAAGCACCGTCAGAGGCGGTTAAACTTGAACAGGTCCGGCAATCGCCGGCTAACCCCGTTAAAACAAAAGAGCAACAATTACCGCAAGATGCTATGGTTAGATATTTATATTACCCGGGCGAGCAAGAGGGTGGAACCTCGAGAAGAGCCACGGACCCCATTTGGAGCGTAGAAATTAATAATGTGGAAAAAAGAACGAGTCAATTTAAAATGATTAACGGTAAAAAAGTCACGACGGGTCCTACTCTTTATTACCTTCAAAACGGTCCAAAAAGGAGTTTTGTGAGACAAGAGCTTCAAGTCGTACCTGAGGACACACAATTACCGCCTAATTAATATCTAGATTACGGTGACCATAAGCGAGCGTGTGTATTCCATCCGGTAAAATGTACCTCTTGGTATCCAACGGACTCAACGACAATTTATCTAGCGATATGGTGTAAAGGATGTGTTTTTCAGATCGAATTTGAGTCATCGTTTCTGTTTTAGATTTATTTTTAAAGATGCAGTCGTAGTAGTGCCGGTGTTTTAATTTTTTGTCAGTGACCGATTTTGTGACCCCCTTGGCTTTTTTAAGAGTGATGTTGTTGTCATCCGCTAAAATCGAATACATTTTAGGTCTTACACAAACTGCTTCTTGAATGACCTTACCTCCAAACTCGTCTTTAAATTTACCGATCACTTTCTTATTGGTTGGATTGTACAAAGGATGATCTGTTGGGTAATTTGAAAAGTCGTAGTGTTGCCCGTGAGATTGTATGTCTTCGTATATGTCATCCGTGTAAACGACAATCAACAGACTGTCCGTATCAGTATACATCAACCTGATTTGATCTCCGTACTTGTCTTTCAATCGATTGTAATAAAAATCGTACATAAGCGTCTTTGAGAGATCTAAGATACTCACTCCGCAGTAGATTGGTTTGTTTAACAAGGTTTTAGTCTTGTACGTTTCGACAAACGACAGGTCACATTCTGGAAATGGCGTTGTTGTTTTATAGCTCGGTTTTTGAATTATTTTTTTGTATTTTTCTTGATCGCTCTCGTTATTATCTCTCAGTAGGTAACCATCTATTCGGTTTCTAACGTTTTCCATCGTCTTACCAAACACGCTGTTATTCATCAGTTTAAAAAAGTCTTTCTCAAAATCAGAGGTCGCTTTGGTTCGGAGTTGTGTGTTTTTGTCGATGTAAGATTTCATCCAAGGCGCTTGTTTAAATTTTAACACGCGATGTACCTTTTTTAGTTTCAAACCAAGTTTGAGATACAATTGTAATGTGACGTAGTGCAACACGTATTTTTGTTTTGGATTGAGGGTACACGTTAATTTTTGTACGTCGCTACTAGGTTCGGTATCTAATAATTCGTTTTGATAATCAGACATCCACTCTTGGGGTATGATGATGTTTTCTGGTGCTAGGGGAAAATCGTTATGCTTGGTGTGTAGATCGTTCGGGTAATCGAGGTCTACTTCAAAAAAGTAACCGGTGTTGGACGTTTTCTTCAGCGTTAATATTCTTTCTTCGGTAAACGGTTTTGTAGACACCCATTTAAAATCGCTGTACGGTAGATATTGACTCATAGCCCAACCGTACAGATTGTTGGCATCCAGATAAGCGATATAACTCGAGGGTTTGTTTGAATCGTAGTCATCGAGATATTGATTATTGGCTTTGTGATGTCTCATTCCACCAACGCTCGATATGCCTCCTCGTTTTGCTTTTTCAAAAAATAAATGTTTGTCTACGTCTTGCAATAGTTCGAGTTTAACTTCCGAGTGTTTTAATAGAGCATCCCACGACAATCCGGGTGCGGTAAAATAATTGGCTGGATCTAGCCCGTAGTTTGTAATACACGTTCTTCTAAAGTTTTCAAATACGCCTGCAAGTAATAACGTATCGGTCGTCACGTACAAGTCGTGATATTCTCCTAGATTTTGTATATTAAACTCGTTCCACACGCGTTGAGCTCTGTCGTAGTCTTGTTGCGATATATGTTCGTCTTTTAGTCTGCTGTAAAACTTGCCGATGGGTGGTAGGCTGGTCTCTTGAAACTTATCAAACGAGTTCATATATTCGTAGGGATAAATTCCTTTTTGTAATAGCAAGTCAGAATGTTTAAAATGCTTTTTGAGTAGCTGAAACGACTCTTTTGGGCAAGCTTTCACTAATTTATCCAACGACGATGCCATAAAACTAAACGAGTCTAAAAATCGTAGATTTCCTATCGAGAACGAAATATACTTTTCTGAATTTTTAGCGATCACTTGTATTTCTGTTTGACTATCGTATTCTGTCATTCCCTGCATGATTAAATGCGCGTCGTAATTTTGTAAATTGTGAAAAAAGACCGGTATCGGTGTACAACCGGGTTTAATTTGTAGTTTGAGGTTACAATAGGCGTGTGCGGCACCTCTATATTTACCAGTGACGTGGCAGTGATCTCTCACCTTTCTAAATTTATTGATTCTCTTTTTACAGTCGAGACATTTAGACTCGGTAAATCCCTTACTGTTTTTGTACTGATATTCTTTCTTTTGTTTTATCGTTTTGGGTTCTCTGGGGTTCTGGCACTGACATTTGCTCGAATAATTGGTATAAATTGGTTTTTCGCAAATCCAACGTGTGTTTGTTTTATCGTGATGTTCTTTAGCTCGCTCGTTAAATTTCATGGGTTGGGGTTTTTCAAATAGACAATTAATATCGCTTTGTAATTGTAACAACGTCGTTATAAATCTAGTTGAAGCGTCTTTGCCTCTATAAGTCTCTTGATATACATTTTTACCGTCGCATCGGACGACAACTAGCGAATAACCGCTAGCTTTGTGAACGTTAATCTTTTTTGTGTTTGTCTCTTTATCTGTGGATGTTGTTGTTTGTAATATGGATTCAAAGTCGGCATAAATGACAAATGGTGCTTTTTGTTTGTGCCTATAGTTTTTAAATTCTAATATCGGTACGTCTCTCTCTTCACTTGGTTGCCCGTCTATGTATTTTGGTTTACCCAGAGGAAATACAATCTTTGATGGATGTGTATCTATACCCTTACAATCGGCGATATGTTTGTCTAATTTGTTTTGATTGGTAAAATGACAAAGACATCTTCGACAAAAATATTTCTTACATTTATGTTTCGTAACGTCGTATATCAACCTCGTAAAATCTTTTATCCAACAATAGTGATGCTTGTCACCTTTAGAAATCAAAAGCAGATCGATCTCTTTCCCCTTGTAGTTTTTAGACACGTATAATGGATATATCTCACCCTCATAACCATATACGTTTATCGATAAATTATTTTGTCTTTCTATCTTGGGTATCTGATCGAGTGGTGTTGGAAAGTCAACACCTTTAAAACTGAGTCCGTCGTCTTTGGTGTATACAACAGGTTCTTCTTTATGAATTTTATAATTAGGATTATTTCTTATTTGATTTTTTACTTTATCCGTATACAACTCAAGAGCAGCTCTCAAACACCATCTCAAACACTCGTCGTCTTTGTTTTTGATGTTGATCATCGCCTTCTTAATTTTAAGATATTCGGGTAGGTCTATGTAGGAACTACCTCTCACTGGATTATATCTGTTGATGTTGATGTATAACACCATTATCTTTTTTAAAACCCAACCCGATCCTTGATTTGTATACCTTTCATCCTTTTTAAATAGCTCGTCGATCTCTTCTCTTAAAACCTGTTTTATTTGACTTTGATTTAAAACAGCTTTCGGCTTGCTATAATGAATAGCTTCGATCGTTTCGATCGTACCATCCGTTTTGGTTTTTTCGTATTTTATTTTGATTGTGAGATCCATTTTTAAACCTCCCAACTCTCTCAATTCTAACTTGATTTTATTGACTATTTGTTCCTTGTGTGAATCAAAAAACTTGATTAAATCGTGGTTATAAAGTCTGGGGTTTAATTCCCAGTTTCTGTAGTAATTTCTAAACCTTCTCGTTTCTCTAAAATCTGACTCTGTAAAGTATTCGGGTTGTCTGTATGTTTTAATCGTTGAGATTAAATCTTTTTTCAAAACTCGTCCTTTATAACCCGTCGGTACGTATTCTAGATTGTGTTCGTCTACAATCTGTTTGAGCTCATAAAGTTTCTTTTTCCTCAAGTTTTTAAATTGACTTTCATAATGTTTTATCCCCTCGATGTAAACTTTACGAGTAAGAGAAACATTTTCATTGTGTGGTATACTATACCGCTGCACGTAATCACGCAGCGTGGCTTTGTTCCATTTAGAATATCCTTTGATGGTCGGTCTAAACATATTACCCTCCATTTATTATAGGAAATATAATATTTTTTCTTTTTTTTTTTTGAGGTTAGACTTTTAGATTTATAAATAATTAGACTCCCCTCATTTTAGCGACGACAGATTTTTATTTTTTTTTTTCTCTCTCTCTCCCGGCGTCAGATATTTTTTTATTTTTTTTTTTTTTTTCCCAGCGTCAGATATTTTTTTTTTTTTCTCTCTCTCTCTCGGCGTCAGATTTTTTTTTTTTTTTTTCTCCCAGCGTCAGATATTTTTTTTTTTCTCTCTCTCTCTCTTTCTCTCTCTCCCGACGTCAGATTTTTTTTTTTTTTTTTTTTCTTGAGATCGGGGGATTTCCCATTGGCCCTGTACTACCCACAGACCTATGATAAAGTCTGGTACCCTGACTTCTCATTAATGGCCCTGTACTACCCACAGACCTATGACAAAGTCCAGCACCCCCGCCTCCCTTACTACTGAGGGGCATTCAATTTTACTGAAGTTACATCTTCTTTGCTTACTTGTACTTCTTGGCCATATTCTGAGCCAATGTGTGTGCCGCTGGGTCCCTGTCCAGCGCATACACCTGTGCGGTAGCAGCACCATGATTCAAGAGTGCCCTCGTGTGACCACCTGCTCCAAAGGTCATATCAACGAAGATCTGCAAAAACAAATCGTACAAATGGTCTCCATAGCATTAACATCATCAAAACAAACCTTTTCTCTTTTCTTACCAAGTTATATTTTACCGTCTGAAATACTAAATTCTACAGCAATAAAATGGAAAAACTTTACCATGGCAAAAAAGGATAGGTAAGAAGTTTTGCAGTGACAAACTTCCAAACTAAGGTCAAAACTAATGCAGCATGGCAAAATTCAATATTGACAGTGACGGGCGTGGATCACTTTGGTGCAATTTGGAAGGGGCAAGGAAGATTTTCTGACCAACTTGTAGTTCACGTCAAAGCAGAATAATGCCAAGGGTGCAGATTTAATACTACCGTGAGAAAATACAATCTGGCACTAAGGCCAAGTAAAAAAAATAAACCAAATTCATACATGTGCAATATATTTTGCATATATACATTGTCAACAAGTTGTCTTTTTATTTGTTTTCAAAAAATTGTAGCCATGTAGATATATTTCTATCTCAGCAAAAGAGTTTAAAAAAAATGGAAGAATCAATCCGCTATCTTGCAATTGGAACATTTGTCATCTTGGGGGGGAAAAAAGCATGCTGCGTCCTTTTTTTTTTAAATCCCGGACACGAAACTGGGCTTTTTTTTACTTGGCCTAAACCGACCAATGAAATTGAGATATTATGATAGTACCTGTTGATCTTGAGGTGATAATGCCTCTATGACCTCTTCTTTCATAACAGGAATGTGACTGGTGCTACTATCATCATCTTCATCATTTTGGTCGTCTTGGAATTCCAGGCTTCCTGGGTAAAATTGAAAAAATTAAAATGGAAACTTGAGAGGTATTTAACCAATCCAAAATCCAAGGATCATTTGCATTTATCCTAAAAGTAACCTAGCAAATTATTATAAAAAAAGCTTACTTGGTTTAAAGATCGTACTGGTACTAAACATCCGGTGAAATTATTCTGTCTGGCTTGCTGTCGTTTAGAAGAATCAAGAATAGGCCTATAGGTGATTTCCAACGATGGGACTGATGATTTAAAATAAAGAGAGCTATTCGGGATGGACGACATCGTGTTTCATGATCAAAAGGTTGTGCAAGGTTTTTCACTGTTTCTTCAGTCGAGAAGTGTAATATTCACTGAGGTGAAAATTCAACTGATAATGTTTTGAACATTCTTCTTTTGGATTTTGAGTGGTGTTACTGGAAACCAACAAAATGCAGGAAACAAAAATGATCCTGTATGACTATGCTTTGAAAGATGCTTGCTGAAAGTTTTGCACTTTTAATTGTGACCTTAATGAAGGCCAATGAAAGCCCTTTAATGTTACTTATCCACAAGAAATTGCTTTTTTTTAAAGTCTATTTGGAAATAGTTCCATACCTGGACATACCGGTATCACTTGTCACCCTGTGCACTAACCCTATGAGACTGGTCTGAAAAATTCCAAGTGTTTTCTCAGTAAATGATTCAATATTTTCCCTGCTAAATTTGACTTTTTAGGACATGTTGTCGCTTACTGATGGCTGATAGGTCACTGCAGGGAAAAATTGGTCATGTCCATGTATGGAATTCTTCCTGACTTTTTTTCCCCCAATTCTATCAAATTGAGGAGTTAAGTTTTGATTTCTCTGTTACTACTGCAAAGGACTTGCACCAAGCTAAAATGGCAGATACACGTATCATGAAAAAGTCACAATTTGTTTTTCAAAAAGTGTCAGCAAAAATTATGATTAATGAATTTAACTGCTGCAAACTGCTTACTGACTGAATTAACCTATCACGGTAAAAACGCAGCTTGTGAAATATTGAAACGCACAAAATCTGAGACAAACAAAACTTAACGTACAAAATTCCATAGGGTTGTCTAAGGGGAGTGGCCACCTCGCAAACGGTGATCGGTCAATTGACCTGAATTATATATATAAATAAAAAAATTGAGGGCTTAACATTTTGATCCTTGCAGGACTTTTCTCAAAGGCAAAAATTATTATCTTTTTAATTAGCCAAACAGAAAAGGGTTTTGGCAAAGGAGATGATGAATCTAAGGTGTATGAAAGTTTCCATCCACCAATTCTTATTTTTATTTTTTTTAAAATCATGTCAAACAATTAAGACAACAATTCCGGTAGGAATATCCCATACCAGTTCTTCTAGTGCCTCTCGGATGTAACAATGCTGCAGCGAGAGACAAGGATCTCCTTCCCAGAAGCAAGGGTGCCACTGGCACTGACAGTACAGGATGTCGAAGAAGCTTCTTTGTCATTCTGGTGACCCAAGATGGCCGGATTTGAAGACACGGAGATGATGACCGAAGAACATCAATGAATTTAAGTCTGTTGGCAAAATCTGAAAATGTCAGTTGGCTAGTCATGCTGGTTCAGACATTTAGATAGAAGAGGCTTAAGTATCACCAATGCCTCTGAGTCTGAGATAAGGTAAACTTGCTAACATTCATTCAACAAAACACTACATGCATGTTGGGTTTTTTTTTGCCAACACACTACCGGTACAAATTACAATAGTCCGAGTAACTACATTGTACAGTGTAGGACTCTACAAATTGCCCTGTGCATGGCTCCTGCTGGACTGTTTCCTGGGCCCCCCCAAAAATATTGGAGTCAGAAGGACAATAGGAACAGGGAACCAGACTAGCTCATGGCTAGCATCAGATAGACCAATCACAGGGCGCTTCGATTTGTCACCTGGATTGGTCGCCTCAATGGGCCAATCACATGGTGTCTCTTGTGAGCGGTTTCACGGCGACCAATTAAAGTGCCCTGTGATTGGTCTGTCTGATGCTAGCCAGGAAACAGTCTAGCCAGGGGCCATGCACAAGTAAATTTTTCCTGAATTCAAAATGCCTTCTTTTTTCTAAAAAAGGGCAAGATTACCATATGCGAAGTTCACTAATTTTCCTCTGTATTGACTAACAAGCCCCCAGATAGCAATTTCATGTCATCAAAGTCAATTTGACTATTTTTGAGCAGTGAGAAAATATTACAAGCATTTTCTTAGAAAACATTCGAATGTTTCAGTCCACTCTCATAGGGTTTGTACACAGAGTGTTGAGTGAACTTCGTATACGGAAATCTTTCCTAAAAAAGTTCTAATTTTATTTTAGTACTTCAAGACTAGGCCTATAACTTATAACCTCATTCTCAAACAAATAATAAAAAATAG